>NC_058113.1:15720628-16920628 GCF_914725855.1 Thunnus albacares | reverse complement strand
TAGTTATTTCAGCTGCTGCTAATGATTAGTCTTGTTTTGAGGCTGTTTTTGGGGGGAGAGTGTGTAATAAAGTTCATCCAACTTATCTGGGGAGACTAACGAAAGGCACTGAAGGCAGGTTTTTGTGCTGATTATGATGGTGATGATGGTAATAATATTGATGTATCTCCGCAAATAATTAAAACAACAAGGGCAGGAATGTGTAGACAGCGCTATATGCGCACAATCTTTAGCTACAGCCTTAAAACACAGGTGACAAATAATAGATGTAACCTGTATTTTTGAGGGCAGTTCTAAATGCCCAAACTGAAGGGATTGCAACATGTTTGCAACATACCTCTTCCTTTCCCTGGAAAGAATAATTTCTGGCTACTCGTCTAGATCAGGGAGATCCCTACACATTCTTGGCATGGGTGGGCATAGAAGCATGTACTGTACCAGCAGCGCACCATTTGCCAGACGGCTCCAGGAAATAAAGCTTTGAAATTAAATTGAGGGATAGAGCATGAAAGTATGCCTTCTGCTCGAGGCCTTAAATGACAAAATTGGTCAGGGCGGCAGAATTACAGCCATGTATTACAGAGAGGCTGTCTGCTCAACACGATCCTGCGCATGTTTCTTGCAAACGCTGCTGTTCACCTCAAAGTCTTTCCACTACCTTCATTTCCCATCCTTCCCACCGTGAATCATGTAGGATTAGTGACAGGAGTACTGAGTGACTTAATGAAATTATTTGCATGTTTTGCAGCATCAGTGAGGGGGCAAGTTTGTCCCTCAGTGATTTAGATCTGGTTGTGGGTAGTATACGCCACTAATCAGTCCACTATTAATTACAAGAGTAGACTCTCTCAGTGGGAGACAAAAGGCAAGGCCAGAATCAAATTACAGAATTACACTCTCCCTAATGTAAACTCACCTACAGTTTATGTAAACAGCACACAGTTTGACTAAGGGCGTCCAGTAGTAGCACACAAACACACTCCAGAGAGGCACCCTCATACCTGTCACATACTATCTGGTCAACACAAACACAGTGTTGAAATGCTTGTCTTGGACCAGGGTGAGACACAGATGGTTTCCCTGCTGCAGCTCTGCTGCATCCCACTGACAGGACAGTCAAGTATGTGTGTGTGTGTGTGTGTGTGTGTCTTTGCGTGAGGGTCTGCATGTGATGCTCAGATGTACTCCAGAATGTGTTTGTGTCTGTGTGTCATTTTGTGACCAAACCTAACATCTAGGTTAAATTGAGCCTTTAAGATATACATTAAATTATAATTAATTAAATTATAATTTTGTGTTCATCAAATGGCCAACTCAAATCAGCCATGTTTAATCACATTTGTAACTTCACCTGAAAATACTGAAGATGTAGGAAGGACTTGGGAGGAAAGGAATCCTCCTCCCAGGACAACCAAGTATTGGAAATTGGCAAATAAAAACGCATTGGCACATAAGTCTGTGTAGAGTCATCTAAATCATCTAAGTAGCATGATAGCATGATAGTAGCATAATCGATCTAACAGGAGTAACAGGACTTTTTTATGAAGATGAAGGTATTTCACCCATTCCAAATAGCTTCTTTAGTTCTAGTAGAGCAGAAAAAAAAACACATAATAGAAACAGTAAAAATTCTGAGGTGAAATATTTGGTGATCTTGCAGTACATCAATGCCAACATGGTTTTTATCATCATCATAGCTTCATCAAGGTCATGTTAAGAATGATGCCTAGGGTCAGTGTCAGTATTCAGCAGCGCCTTCACAGTCACTCTGGACAGCAGAGAAGAGTAACAAAAGATGTTATTGCCTAGCACACTCATAACCTGAAATGAAAAAAATAAGTTTGGAGACGCACCAATACAAATAAAAGACCATAAACTCATTCACCCTCTGCCACTCAAACAGCCCCCCACAGATGAACAGGTGCTGGTCTTACTTTATTCTACACGAAAAAGACTCAAGTGTGTGAAGCTTTGAGGCTGACAAGGTGATCAGGTTTTCAGTTTGGATTTGAAGACGTCTGTTTTATACGTTTTTTCCTTTCAGCTGCTAGAGTAGATGCACGTCTTGCCAGCATCTCGCAAAGTACACAAGATATATGGTGCAGTGACAGCTGCGCAACTTGCAAGACTGCACTTCATGTGTTTGCAGACTCACACTGACATCTAGAATGAATTAGTAGCAAGTACTAGGAACACAGGATAGATGCTGTCACTTAAGTCCAGAATAAATTTTGCATTTCAACATATTGGCAGACGTTTTAAGTGAGCTTTGTGTGATTTTCATTGTTAAAACAACAGAAAACAACTCAAATGCACAAACAGCGATGAGGTTTCTGTGTCTGTGTTGTTAAAAGAAATGTAACCACTAATTACCTCCAGTCTATCCTGTTGGTGTAGTCTATCAAAAAAAATAGTGTAAACACCTTTCCCTTTGGCACCATTCAAGTTGTTAGAGAGAGAAATCTCCGGGCTCACACTCAGAGAGCCTGTCTCACCGCAAATAAATATGCATTATGACATTTCCAGCCATGTAACATTACTCTCACAAATACCAGATGCTCTTGTTTCTGCTGGTATTTGTTGTTTTTGTGATTATTTGGATGTAGGGCCACAGGCGAATAGTAGCTTTTTAAGTCAAAATAAAACTGTTTTACTTGTTTTGTCACCTTTAAATAGAGCAGTTTTATGTGCATCACACATCATACTATCTGGATAAATTAGATATATCTACACAGACACCTGCTTCTCTGGTGGCAGCTGCCTTTTTTCACTACAATGAGCCAAAATGATCCTGCATAAAATGTTCTATATATGTGTTGTCAGCCATCTACCTATTACCATCTCTACACAGTTAAGTGTTTTATGTGCTGAAGTTGAGTTTTTTTTTTGCATGTGCACAGACTCTAGAGCAGACGTTATCTCAGGGGATAAAAGTCGGGGCAAGCTTGATCTTTATTCATCACATATTCTCTTTGTCACATGAGCAAACACCCGCCGGTAATTATTTTATTGAATTCCTCTGACTGGTGAGTAATGGAGGGCACCACAATTAATAGCTGTTTCTACAGGGGGGAAGAGCCCGCTGGCTGCGCTAGAATTATAAATTTTCCCTGATCATAAGACAAACTCTGAGCTACTTAGAAATTCTTTTTGATGTTCTTTGGATTTCTGTGTGTGCTTATGTGCCTGTGCGTGCTTGCGGACGTATGTGTGTGTGTGTGTTGGTGTGTGTGAAGGTATAGTGTAGCCTAATGTATTTGCTCGTGCGTGAATGTTTGTACAAGTGTGTGCCAGTGTTTTCATCAGAATCAACCCTTAAGAGCTCCCTTTTTCTCAGCTGAAGCTGCTGCAGAATTCCAGACCGAAATACTATTCGTCATTAAAAAGAATCAGATCGAAAAGAGAATATTTGGCAGCCAACCAGATGAAATCACATTCTTTATACAAGCCGCAGTGGAATAAATCTTTCAGACTGTTGCCCGTGCAATGCACAGCGACAAAGCCTCAATGTTAAAACAATACATTTTCCAAGGCAGTTTGGCCACACGTCTGCAAACGGAGCCTGAAGGCTGTTCAGTTGTATGTGAAGGCAAATATTCTGTGGAGGGTTTTAGCAAACAACATTTACCCTTAAAACATCCACCTCTCAGTTGAGCTGCCTCTTCATCATCCAGTTAATTAGTCAGTATCTGATCATATGCACCTATGTTTTGTTTCCCTTGCGATAAAGTCATTTCTTTCCAAAAGGAATCGTTTTATAATGAGAAGCAATAATGAGCGTTTTTAGTATGTTTGATAATGTTGCAACCAACTTCCAATCAAGCTCCTGTTGTGGCAAGCAGAGAATAGAGAACAGTAACACCAATAGAGAGAACAGCATGAAGCAAATACAATAATTGCCAACTCTTTAAGTGTCATCAGTTAGATAGCCCAAAATAGCACAAGAATATATACAGAGACTTTAAGAGAGGTTTAATGATACAGTTTTAACACTGATGCTATACATGAGTCACTTTTTTTGCTGTCTGTACCTCAGTATACACAACCAACAAGTGCTCACTGGTTTGCATCAAACAGATTCAGGTATGTTTCATTTCTTCCCCTCTGGCCAGAGGGGTGTGGTGCAGGTTTGCTGATGAGTGCAAAGGAATGTTTTAGATGAACAACATGTATCTTTTGGACCGATGTGATTCATTGTTCACACAGTCAGTTGAGGCTTTCAGCGGCGGGGCTGGCACTTTAATGAGAGATATTACACTAAACTTCTGAGAGCCCAAAGAATAATTTACTCTCATAGCAGCTGTTATGTGCATTTGGCATAAAGCATCATCAGTTTATCTGATAGCTACACGCCACCATGACTGATGTGATCGGGTTCACCCAGCCCATCTCACAGTGTGAGGCATACTGAACGTGCAGTAGATGTAGTGACTTTTAGATAAGCAGTTAAATCTTTCTGTATAAACCTGTTATGAAATCTCTGAATACTTTTAATAGCATTAAATTATTACTAGTAAGTTTCATTAGAGGTATTTTTAGAGCAAAAGGTTATTACTTCATATCCATATCCAGTGTAGGATTTTTTAACAAATGACAAAACAACTGCAATGCAAAAGCTGATGTTCTCTTCAAACTCATATGAATATAATATTTGTAAGAAAAACAGAATCATGAGTTTGAAGGTTTATTCTTGACCTCGGAAACAACAGCTTGACAAATACTTTTCAACACAAGCTCCTACTTATTTGCTGTTCATGAAACTTTCAACCACATCACGTGGCCTTCCTCAGCAGATGGAGTTGATCAGTGAGATGTGGTTTTTTTAAAAAAAAAAAACTTCGGAAACAACAAGTAAGTTGGACCTGGAGTAGAGAAAGTTTTTGTCAACATCATTATTATATTATGCATAAAAATGTTTTACACCCTTTGTGTCATGACGAGTGCCAGGCATTTTATTACGTTACTGACAATTTAGTACAGCAGAAGTCCTAAAGTCTTTAGTTCACCCAGTGGGCACTACAGTAAATTATCAGCTGCTGCAGGGCATTCTGCGTCATCACCTCTCCTCTCATATCAAGCTAATATAACATCCATCAAATATTTCAGGAATGTTTTCACAATCATAAATCAGCCACCATATACACTGCCTGTAATTTTGATCAGTGTGTTTGTAATCTTACCTCAGAGCAGAGATATGTTTTTGGGACCCCGCCGGTGGGCAATATAGATCAGGTGTGAGCCGACACAATGTTTAGCAAAACAAGCAGACATCTGTATTGATTGTCCTTGAAGCAGAGACACTGATTAGAAGTGTATTTACTGGAGCATCTCCAGCGGCAGCTGCACATTGTGAATCCATATTCATAATTATAACAGAGAGATAAACAATAGTGACATAACCATAGTGAAGGGCTCACAGTCAGTCCACTGGGAAAAGGATAGAAATGCAGATTTTAAATGAGAGAAAACATGGCACAGTCTATTAACACCACAGTGAGTTCATTACAGAAACCTGCTTTGTTTTTGTGTTTTACAGACCCTGAGGATTACCAGCCGCCCATATGGAAGTCCTACTGTGAGTAATTAATCAATTTTCTATGTTGATTAGCAATGTTTAAACCTGACTTTGGCCTTTAGTGTGCGAAATGACAGCACGGTTATATTTGTGATCTATAAATAAGAAGGAGACATTTTTCCATACATGGAAAAATTGGGTTTTGGTGTTCATAGTACAATTAGATACGCTGCAGTTTCCAAAAAGCTCCACACACAAGCACAAAAGGCAGACAGAGAACCACTCGCCCACACAACACATTCACATACCCACAAACGCAAAGCGTCTCTCTCAGTAAAATAGGTTAATATCACCCAGGAAAATAAGATTTTTTACCTGTAAAGAGGTTCAGCTAAAATGGAGTCCTCAAAACACCCACCTCATTATACAATGTTTTTGCCATGTGGGAGGAAATGGGTTGACTCCTCAGAATATATTTGATGGGTGTGTTAAAGCAGAGCACAAATCGTTTCTGCTGAAGAGCTAGACGAGTGAAAATGGAAACTGTGGCGGTCCTTAGAGTGATAACATTTTATTTAACCAATTACAGTTTATGGCTTTCATGTTTTCCAGTAATTAAATGTCTCCTCTGTATAATTTTCCAATAACGCTGTTTTTATGAAGTCTCCCATCTTCTCCTGAATTCTCTGGTTCTCTACTGAGGTATTTTTAGAGCTCACTGTGTCATAGGAATGGATGATGTCCAGATCTTGCTGGTTGGCTTAAGTCAGCCTGACAAAACATGAAAATTCACAGTCAGGAGTCTTCCTTCCCCTGCCTGTAGAAGCTGCTGCAGCGAGGACTTAGCTCAACCCCACACAGCAATTTCTTCGCTGTTGTACCGGCTGTTAGTAATGAGGACACACTGTCGTAGTCATCCATCCTCATCCACATCTTACAAGGTTATGCACTGCCAAGCTGGTATCCAAGATGAGTGCAGTACAGCACAAAACAGTAAAGACTGCTATTCTATTATTATTGCAGGGTTTTTATATAGGAAGTGGAAAGGAATTGTGGCATTATGTCAAAATAGAGATAAATGACTCCAGTTGCAGACACATGAAGGATTAAAAAATTGATTTGAAGAAAAAAAAAACACACACAAACACACAGTCACGTATTCTTCTTCTGTGGCAATATTTTCTTCTAGTTCTGGAAAGCAGCAGCAGTATTTTCCCTCTCTCACTTTTTAATCAGTAATTGTAAATGCGCTAATTCTGTGAGGCTGCTGGGGTGTTTGTGGTGATTACTCTGCCTCCTGCAAATCCCTCAATTCCATTTTCACTTTGCTTCACTGATTTCCTTCCATTTCTCCTAATACGTGCAGTGCGTCTAACAGAGAGGTAGAGTAGAGGGCTTTGATTTGCTGCACGTGTGTATTTCTGAGTGTAAGTATATGGGTTTTGCAGTCAAAAGGAACAGTGTGCACTTGTAAGTGCACATTAGGTACACACACAACAGGTCTTAATTCGCACAAATGGATTGCAGATATATGGCTCTCGTCGTGTAAAACACTGACTGCTTAGCCTTGCACACACAAGCTAATGGCTACTTTTGTACCTTGTTACCTTTGCACTGAGTCAGAGCAGTATTTTCAGTACAGGCCAGTGAATCAAAGCTGTTCTGCATCATTTAGTTAACTTCCTCTTAAGTGTGCATTGAGGGTGTTATTTTTGGACAGAAATCCATTATGTGTACGTAATTACAACTTACACTGAGCTGTGTGCAGAGCTCAAAAGGGCAGCAGGCCTTAATTAACATCCATGTGTTTCTCTAACAGTGTACCAGCTACAGCAGGAAGCCCCGAGACCAAAGAGGATCACATGTCCTCAGGAGGTCAGT
The DNA here is from genome assembly GCF_914725855.1 of Thunnus albacares. Classification (NCBI taxonomy): domain Eukaryota; kingdom Metazoa; phylum Chordata; class Actinopteri; order Scombriformes; family Scombridae; genus Thunnus; species Thunnus albacares. Next base: position 16,913,232 of record NC_058113.1, on the reverse strand, counting down.
ATATCTGTAAATCTGTATAAAATAGGCTACTGTAACTGGCTGAATGATTAATGATTAGTTTCATATTTTCGATTTACCACTCTGTCTTTAAAATGTCAAATATAATATCAAATGTCAGTTCATCTTTGCTGTTTCCAAGGTTCAAACAGAGAAAATCTCTAATACTTCATATCAGAGAGCTGTATGCAGTTGAAATTAAATACACGAACCGCAGACACAAAAAGTCACATGAGAATCAACTATAAAGGTTCTGGTGGAACATGAAGCTGGAATATTCTCGTAACATACATGTAATGAGTGAGCACCATCCTGTGATGGTGTTCATTATGTTTTTATGATTGTCAAATGTCAAAAATAACTATTGGATATGTGGGAACCTCCTGCTGGCCCCATTTATATCTTCTTAAGAGCAAGAGGGTTTTTTCCAGCCTTAAAACCAGTTTACCAGACTATTGCCCCACTATATCTGTCAAACTCATTTTTCACTCTCAGGTTTAAGCCTGGAAAACTGAGAAATGATTGAGCCTGGCAGCTGGAAGTCGGACCAATCAGTTGAATATGGAAAGTGAGCCGCTGCTTACTGAAACTTCCAAATGTCATGAACAACTACTGTAGGTGGTACTTATTTCAGTTAAACAGATCACCATGTCCAACACTCACCATGTCTTTTTAGTCTACTATGACACCAATAAAATAATTGCAACATTTGTTTAGCAGCAACTGGTCAATTTGTTCATCAGTCATATGTAGGAAAGGTCTGTGCTGATGGATAGAACGGTCAATCATCTGATGTGTTCATAGCACCAAGTATAGCAACTGGATGCAAGAAGCAAGGGCACTTAAGAATTGCAGACAGTGTAGACTTCCCTCAGCTGAAGTTTCATCTGCTAATGGAACAAAGTTACTGCCCTAACTGAGAAAACTGTCAATCTCCAACTGTACAGCCTACCAGAAATGATGCATGTCCCATCCTATTTTGAGTCTTGCCACACTATGGGGAGCAAAGTGAATGTCTGGGACTGGCTATGTGAGGTTAATGGTGTTTTACATTTTACCAAAGTGTTCTCATAAATCAAATGTGATCATAACTGAATTTTACTGCACACACTATCATCTGCGATGACGTTTTTCACTGTCTTTGTGTTGACAGAGGGTCTAAATGATGAACTTGTCCATTATTCAGTATTTTTCTTTCAAGTGAATATGTTAGTAGTGTTAAACATTGATAGTGCTCTAAAACATTAACGGAACAAAGCCAGAAAAAGTACTTTCATATGTACTTTATATGTTCATATGGAGTACAAGATGCAAAATCATTTTTTTAGCCATATATCCTGTACAACATTTGTAATGCAGACACATAACACACTCTGTTGTGACACAGTAAAATACTAAATATTAACACTTTACAGCTGGCAATCTGTCACCAGCTGTTTTCTTGCACTGCCTCTAATTCGTCTCCACACTCTGTGATTTGGCTTTATGGTTTGGTAGCCGTGAATATACGTGGGAGCACAGATGGAGATCATCTGTCCTGTGGTGGCGAGGCCTTTATCTTTCACACAGTAATTGCAAGAACAATTTGCAAAGCCGTTTAATTGAGCTTTCATATCATATCGCTCCAGCAAATATGTCTTCTCTGGTTTGCAGATGGAGAGCAGACCCAAATACTATGGCAGAGAGTGAGTGTAACTTAATTACTGTCCTCATTTTTATGCCTTTTCTCAAATATTACTGTGCAGAGAATGGTTTTATTTATCATTATTGCCTTGTATCAGATGTGGTTAGGGTTTAAGTGGGTGTATTTTATGTGTGTCTCTTTGCCCTGGTAGGATGTTGAGATTAAGAGCCTAAGTTTAACATCTAAAATGTAAATCTCTGTGTGTTTGAGGACAGACTATAACGGGAGGGTGAGTTATATCCCACTGTGTCGTTTTTCACAGATTTCATGGCGTGATCTCTCGAGAATATGCAGATGAGCTGCTTGGGGGAGCAGAGGGTTCATACCTCATCAGGGAGAGCCAAAGACAGCCAGGGTCTCACACCTTGGCCTTAAGGTACCAGCACTATCAGTATGCAGCACAGGATCTCTGAAAGGTCGGCCCGGTGCTCGCCTAGTCTCCTGCTTCTTCACTTTTACTCAGCCACTCAACCGATTCAACCTCTGCTTATCTCTCCTCCTCACTGTATTCACCTACATCCTTGTCTATGTGTCTCAATCTAGATTTGGACACCAGACCCTCAACTACAGACTGTTCTATGATGGGAAGCACTTTGTCGGGGAGAAGAGGTTCGAGTCGGTCCATGACCTCGTAACAGACGCCCTCATCACTCTCTACATCGAGACCAAGGCTGCAGAGTACATCGCCAAAATGACCACAAACCCTATCTACGAACACCTCGGCTACACCTCACTGCTCAAGGACAAGATGGTGCACAGGTTGAGCCGCGGACGCACAGAACCGCGCAGGGTCACCTTCCAGAGGGATGAAAGGGTGAGGTTAATGCCTGCACATGTCACAAGTTCTATTAAGTGTACTTTTTTGGTGCACTGAAGGCGGTGTAATGAATAGGGAACCTGTTTGTCAACTGGAGGACCGGAGTTCAAGCGTCTACACTCACTCTTTGAGCAAGACACTACGTCATAGATGCTGTTGTGAAGCTGGCCTGCTCTTCATCCAGAGCTAAAATGATAAGAAAACGAATTGGTTAGGCAGAAATTTTTCAACAATTTTGATAATCAGTTACTTGTTTTAATGATTAAACAAGCTAAAACGTCAAACATTTGCTGGTTACAGGTTATTAATTTGCCTTTCTCTCATTATTCAAAGTCTTCAGTAACCTACAATACTTTAAAAAGCTAGTCATAATAGGCCAGAATCATTTTATGATTAGGTGTTTTTATGTTTCTAAAGCAAGACATTTTATTTAGAAAAAAAAATCTCAGTACATGCACACTGTGCTTTGGTACATGTCCTTGGGCACTTTAATAGACCCTGTATAATACCATGATTGTGATCTACTTCCATGCTGCTGAACATTTTTAGTACATTTCCAGTAGGATGAGAGTGTTTCTGAGAGGACACTTTGTCCTGTGAGTGAGATATACATTATCCCTCTGTAGCCCCTGGGTGTGTTCACCGCTGCCATGCTTCGTTGCCTCCTCTGAAAGGTAATGATGACCAAGGGGACTGGGACTTTGCTCTGCGTGCCACGCATATCAGACACGCTGATCTTGGGTGAGACAAATTGCACATTGTATTCATCAGCACTCGTGATGTTGTTGTCAGATAATAGTCTGCAAATAATTTACCAGTAAAGAACGAGGAAAGTCTGTTTTCTTTCTGGTGGAAGAATCTCAACTATCCCTCCACTAGGTGGCAATCTTAACTTGTATCCTCCTCCTTTTTGGGTTTGATGATGGTACTTAAATTCACACCAAGCCCCTCTTATTAACAGATGTGTTCTCTCAGCCTTCAAAGACATTTTATTTCATGAGCTGTATCCTTTATTTGTCTCTCAACATAAAGACAACAGTCATTGCTTTAGGGGTACTTTGTCTTCAAAATGTCAGCCCACAGTTTGTCATCTTGACAGTCAGTGCTTGACAGACACACGACAGCCCTGTCAGCAGGAGCATCAGTTGCAGTATTATTAACAACATTCTTCAGTTTTGTCTCTGTAACTTGAGACATAGGCCATTAATGCAGCCATTTTTGACCTAATGGCCATCAATCAGTCAGTAGTCCATTGACTTACAGTGGTTTCTCAGTGCTACACATGCCACTATTAACCTCTAGGGAGCCTGTGAAACAGAGAAGTGCCCTCACAGACATGTAAACTAACTTATGTCTGCTTAACATACAATGCTTTATTTAAAAATACCAACCAGTGTTGCTCTCTGTTTGATTTGCAGCTATAATGTTTGAAATTTTATGGACTGCAAACTACATTAACCTGCCTTTGGCAAGTAAATCTGGAGCATGTCTCTAGCTAAATGTCAGACAGTCAGTTATCTAGGCGCTTTTGAATTTGTGACTTCATATTCCTTCTGCCAAGTTTTGTACACAAGGATCTGAGTCAGAGACAGCTGTGATGATGGTAAGCTTTGTCAGGCAGCATTTGAAAACCACCTGCCAATCACTTCCAAAAGAGCGAGAGAAGGAAGAAAAAAGTTTTCTGTCTGCTTGAATATTATGCATCTGAGGAGCAGAGGCCTGGTCTGATGGCTCGAATCTGTAGTGGCCTTTTGAATTTCGTGTTTACCAATTACACCAGCCACGCCCTGAGGCATTAGCGGCACAGTGGCTTCACTGTAGAGTCAACATATGCATGTATTTACTCAGTGTCAGGTTGATACCTCCATATTGCCATGACTGCAACTACTTGTGTAATTAAAATGCTCAGAAGGTGAGAGGAGTACTTGACTTGACCCGTAGATCAAACTCCTGAGTGTTCTTCTCTTTGCATGTGTAGGAATTTGCTCAGTTGCCAGACCTCTTGCCACATTCCTCCTAACACTCACCACTCTGGTTGAATCGCAGCGGGGCGATCGACAGGCTGGTCAGATTGCATGCATTGGAAAGATTTCCAAAGAAATTGTTGTGTTTTTTGTCAGGATAATTACCTGTTTTACCCGGAAATAGCTGTTTTTGCATTTTTTTTTATAGCATGAAATTGTATAACAATGCAAAAACAGTTACTTACATCTTTCAGTTGTAAAATGTTAAACATCTCCACATGCAGTTTTGTAAGTTTGCTTTTTTTCCAGCCCCAAATACATGAAAATGCTACAAATACAATTCCAGTGTTCCTATTGAAGACAAAAGTGTCAGTTTCTTCCACTTTTGAATAATGGGATATCTTCTGCCTGCTATACCCTTCACAGTGTGTCTATTTTTCTGCTTGTTAGAGATGTTGTTAGGGCTGTTTTGTTTAGGATGTGAGTATTTGCGTCCTGCTGTCTTACTGTGTCAATGCCCACTGTGCTTTTTTTCCCATGATTCCAATAGTCACTCATAACAGAGTCCAATCAGCTGTGCCCTCACAAAGGCTCGCGGGAATAAAAGAGCCAAGCCAATGAAAAGAAAGCGGAGCTTGTTGTGTGACCACCTTTTGTGTCCTTTCTTCCACACTCTTCTTTAAGAGACAAGAAGCCATCTGCCTGCAGACAAAGAGCGCTGAACTCCCATCACCCTCCCTCCTACCTCGCAAGGCTAAAATATCTCTGAGTGGTCCATTCCTCATCTGTCCCCTCTGACTTAGCTGCAGAGCTGAATTGTATGGAATGGGATGGTATGTGTAGGTCTTTTCAAAGAATGTCAACCACAACGACAAATATCTTCACCTGTCCTGTCACTCATGCAGCTATCAGCCAGTTTACTGTTGCCCAGGACATCTGAGACAAAAAACACATAGCTGGTACACAAAAGGCCCACAGCAGTATTTTTACTTTGCTTCTGTGTCTGTCAGTCTGTAAGCTGCCAATCCTTTCATTTTATCTCAGCTTTGCAGTTGCCCTTTGGGGCTTTTCCTCTCCCCACCACTCTGCTTTCACTCCAGCTCTGTATCAACACAAATCCAATACTTACTGGCTTCCTGACCTTTATTCACTGTTTTATAAATCAGTTCAACCTTTGTGTGTGTGTTTGTGTGTGTGTTTGTGTGGAGTTTGCACTGCTGTCAGTGTCATGTTACTCTGTTCAGAGCTTGTTAATTAATTAGAAGACTGCCATGTGGTCCTGTTTACTGTTTGTGTGCAAAGTAGAGCTAATAGGGACAAATAAAGCATGAACATAGCAACAGCCCCCCACTGACAAAATACTTCATGGCTGCAGACGTGCAATGAGCTTCCTATAGGATTTTACTTGGATTTGGGCACTTTGGGATTATTCCCTGTGTTAAGGATTATGGCAGTAATCCCTCCCAATCCAAGTCGATGGTCTGGCTCTGCTGGTCTTCTGAGACAACTGATTGTGATTGGCGGGAGTAGTCTGCAGTCAGAGTGTCTGGAGGAGCCCGTCTGGACATCAGTGTGGGGAATTCCACCAGCCGACTGACATAGCTGGAGGTCAAGATCTGTTTTTGAATTAGGAGGACATAGCTTCGGCTCTGTCAGGCCAAAGAATCTTGAGTTTGTCTCTGAGCAGGCCAGTGACCCGTTTAGGAGACCCAGCGCTGACTGAGAGAATTATCTCCAGTTAAGTGGAGTGTGTCCGGAAGGCAGTGTGCTAATGGGAGTGTGCTCTCCGTTGTAAAGAGGGCGTATGCACTATTGATCCTGCTTTACAGAGCTGTTGAGCTGTGTGAAGTGGTCCTGACAGCACCCGACCGCCCTCACTCTCAACCTTCTGGCCCCTCCCCATCAGGGACCCTGTTCTCTCTCGCTTTCCTTACTGGGCGTGTGAAAGAGGGCCATTGTGTGAGGCACACTCCTGCCGTCAGGCCGCCCACTACCGGTCCTGTTCCCCCTGCTCTTCTTGCTCACTGCTGCCACTGGATTCAGAGCAGATGCAGAGCCAACCCCGTGCAGGCTGTCATCAGTCGCCCTCCTGGGTCAGAGGGGAGTGGAGTGTAGCTGCTGCCTCTGCCCTGGGCTGTTGCCGGCAGCGTCTGCTGCACAGCGCCCACGTCTCCCCACCACACCTTTCACAAGAGGAGATGGAGAGTCTGTGGGAACCCGAGCAGTCGAGCATGGAAGCTGAAGAAAACCGAGGAGGTTTAGGAGGGGAGCTGATAACCCACAAGACTAAAAGACAAGAGAGGAAGCGACAGGAGCTGCTGGCTTTGGCTCTGGGAGTCAAACTGGGCAGCAAGGGAACACTTTTGTGGAAGCCTATTAAACTGTTGGCCTCCTGTCCACAGATTTCCTCACCTCTGGTGCGGCGGAGTGCCTTGAAAGACACACAGGAGAAGCAGTGCTCCTATGAGAAGATCCACAACTTTAAGGTGAGTTGCTTTTTTTAAAGTTTGGTCGCTTCAGCGCTGCTGTCCATAATTTATTACATCTTTGTTTGCATTTCTCCCTGAAAAATGAATACATTGTCAGCAGTTTTCTATTAGCTCTCACAGTTTTCTGCAATGACAAAACAATCCCTACTGATGTGGTTTTGCCTGCCTCAAACATTTGCTGTGTTGTTTTGATGAGAACACATACAGCTGACACCCATATGCACTGAGGGCAGCTAATGGATACACTGTACCACAACCCATTAACAGCCGAGCACATTGATTATCATTGATTTTAAAGCCCTTAGAGTCTTTTTTTTAGGCTGCTGAATTTTTAAAGCAGTTTTAGAGTTGAAACATGTTATACAATTGCCATTGCAAGTGCATAGTTCATTGTAGAAAGCAAGAGAGAGTTATGTCACAGAAAAAAAGAATTTAATATACAGGGATAGCTTGCCCCCAGGAACCTAAACATTCTTGCAATTGTATCTTGGGTTTCAGTTAACAGGCAGGTTATAAAGACCCCCAGCTTTTTGTATGCTACCCCTTTGAAAAAGAACAAAAACCTTTCTACTCACCACCTGCCATATGCCCACTTCACTCATCAGTCTCCTACTACCTATTGAAAGTGTGTGTGTGTGTGTGTGTGTGCTCACGTTCACTGCACACAGGTGTGTCTCCATTTGTCATCTTATCAGTGTTTTTAGGGTACACAGTGGGTGTACATCTGTTATTTTGACTTGCAGGCTTGCCTCTTTGCTGGGCAGCATGTATCCGATTGCCCAGGAGCAGATGCCAGACACATTATAGTAAATCCCTTAATCTGCCTTGTATATACAAATGCTCTCATTTGGCGAGGGGGTCCCATCCACTGTAGCTTGGGATCACAAAGTAATCTCTGTCCAAACCATCAAAAGGGAAGTTCTCCTGTTTGGATTGGACACAGCAATGTCTTGCAATACTTGCTGTGTGTTTGTGTGTGTGTGTGTGTGTGTGTGTGTGTGTGTGTGTGCGTGTAACCGTGTCGTCTCTATTTCCAGGTACATACCTTTCGAGGGCCGCACTGGTGCGAGTACTGTGCCAACTTCATGTGGGGCCTCATCGCCCAGGGTGTCCGCTGCTCAGGTAACTATATGCTCTGACCTCAAAATTGCATGTTTGATTACACAAAGAATGTCATGTAAGTCATGGATTACACAAGTAATGAACGATCTGATGTTTGAGTTGCATAATTTCTCTGAAAACGTTTTTTTTTCCCCCATTTGAATTGGTGGTTTGATTATGTCCCTTTTCATGGTTATTTAACATTTTCCTGTTATATCTGTGACAAACAAGTTGAGATGAGTCAGTGACTCATCAAAGCACATTCTTGAGAGAGAGACAGTGAGGCACAGATGCATTTATATAATCGAACTGCTGTCACTTGTTTTGCATCTTCTTCCTCTTGAGAATATTTAATTGCAGTCACACCAAAATCAAAGGGAACTTGTTGTTTTTACATGCTTTTTTCTAATTCCTTAACGCACTATGCAAGGGCCAGTATGCTGACATCATTTATATCAAAATTTAAGTTATGTTTCTCTATCAACAGAAATCACTACAAATAAAACATGTAAATGTCTTAGCTATGATGAATGCAGGCCAAACACAGGTCAGATGTAGTTGTTGACCAAATATAGCAGCAGAACTAAGTGATTGATTGCGTATTAGTGTTCAGTGGGGTTTTCAAGACCTCCTTGGTCACAAGATTTGTTCACTGCACAGAAACAGTCCTGAAACTGATGCGCACATTGGTGGACTTTCTTGCTTTCTCCCTAAACAGAGTGTTTGTTGTTGAGACATTTGCCATGCTGATAAGCCAGAGGCAAACACTGGTATCATCAGACACCTCATGTGCTATGGGAAGCAGGAGAGACTTCTTTGTCCTCTTTCACTCTCTGTTTAGCCTCTATTTTTTTTCTTATCTCCTTGTACACTCTCTCTGCGAGCTCTGACTGAGAGCGAGGACCCCAATCAACCGACCAGCGTTAACGTCGCTCAGGCAGTAAAAATGTCTTTGTGATGAACGATTTACCTCAGATACCCCCATCTTAAAGGGTAATTTCAGTATCTATCAACCTGGCCTATTTTCCCACCATTTGGGGTCTTAGCGACTAATGGGGAATTGGTCCAGAATTGAGCGAGATCGCTTCAGCTGGCAGCTGCAAAACGGGCTGCAATGTAATCCTTGGGGGCAAGTGCGGCCGTCAGAGTACATCCACTGGACGAATTCCAAAGATTTTTGTCCCCATTAAAAGTACGGCTCCTTCTAAACCTTCACTTCAAGCTGTGCTGCCACACAAGCAGGCGTACTTCTCACACACACCCTGCTCTCACCTGCTGTCCAGCACACTCCATGTGACTAAAACAACAAGACACCCGCCCATGCTGACATGTTTGCTGTTATCTACCTTTGGCGCAGAACACTAGACTGCTGTCTGACAGTGCAGTTTATCACTGACTCTTGGAAACCTTTTCAAACTGCTGTCTTAAGCCTGCTGTGATGGTTGTGTTATCAGTCTGAAGCTAATCTCTCTCTCTCTCTCTCACTGTTTATCTCACTTTTGCTCCTCTAGATTGTGGGCTGAATGTACACAAACAGTGCTCCAAACTGGTTCCCAGTGACTGCCAGCCGGACCTGCGCAGGATAAAGAAAGTGTTTAGCTGTGACCTCACTACGCTTGTCAAGGCTCATAACACGACTAGACCCATGGTGGTGGACATGTGTATTCGAGAGATAGAGCTCAGAGGTAAAATGCAAATAATCAGTGACCACATTCAACCCCATCGGTCACTTCAGAGAAAAAAAGTACAATATGAAGTTTGTCCAAGCCAAACATTCAAATGTTCTGTCATTACTAATGATAAGGAATGTCATTGCACCATTTGTTAGACTCATTTTCTATGTCTACACAGCAGTGTGGGACCATTAGAGAAAAATGAGACAAGCTTCCGATGTTTTTGTTTCAGGTATGAAATCTGAAGGTCTCTACCGGGTGTCTGGCTTCTCAGAGCACATAGAGGACGTGAGGCTTGCCTTTGACCGAGGTTTGTTGACGTCAGATTTCTTTGCTCCGGGATCTATGTCTCTGAGGTTTTAGTTCACGGGTTCATCATTTGAAATAAGAAGCTTGTTTCAGCTGCAGGACAGCCTGAAATAGTACTTGCTATTACTATGTGACGTCCACAGTCACAATAAGCTCTTATTTATTTTCGAATCAGAGTATAAATGTACATGTTAGTCATGCATTTTCTACTTTTATCAACAGATGGTGAAAAGGCTGACATCAGTGCCAGTGCCTATGCAGACATCAACATCATCGCTGGTGCTTTGAAGCTCTACTTAAGAGACCTTCCCATTCCAGTCATTACGTTTGACTTGTACTCCAAATTTATTCAAGCCGCAAGTAAGAGCTCCTCCTCTCTGAGCTATTCCATGCCATTACTGTGTTACTGGTACTCTGCAGTGCTCTTATACTAATCATATTACTAACGTAATGCAGAACTTCCAAATGCTGAATCCAGACTTGAGGGCATCCACGAGGGTTTGCTGCAGCTTCCCCCAGCTCACTATGAGACATTACGTTACCTGATGGCTCACCTCAAGAGGTCAGTTCCTACACACATATGTCATCAATATAAGAAATTGCAATTTTTTTGTTTGTTTCATTGAAAGGGTAAGGCTGACAATATTGTATATTTTTTGTATTATCCAAATGAATATGTAAAGACCAAAATCAACCATGAATTGATCTTAATAACCAGTATTCTGTTATTCCATTGTCCCATAGAGGTCCATTGTTGTCCAAAAACTAATACAATGAACATGTTATTTATTTTAAACCATCCTACTGCTGTACATATTAACAGCATGAAATATATTTAGAGATAGACTAACACATTGTTGCTTTTGGTCTTTTCATGGGTTTTTCATGGGAAATTATAGAATAATGATGGGAAATGATCCCAAAAGAAAAGCACATTCATTTATTCTAAAACATTTCACTGTTGTGTCACTTGTATTTTGCCTGACATACAAGTTATCTTCTTCTTATGTTTTTTTACAGGGTGACAATGTTCGAAAAGGACAATTTAATGAATGCTGAGAACCTGGGGATCGTCTTTGGTCCAACACTTATGCAGCCACCAGAGCAGAATGCCTTGGCAACCCTGAATGACATGAGGCAGCAGAAACTAGTGGTGCAGCTTATGATAGAGCATGAAGATGTCTTATTCTAAGGACTGAGGCATGCAGACCTTACAGCAGAAACAAAGGACAATTATTTATTCTGTCAAAGAGGAAATTCAAGCCACCTTGATGAAGTTTCAGAGTAGTTTGTAATCAAATTCAACTTGAAAAGCTTGTTTCTCGCATGACTGTTTTGGTTGAAGTTGGTTTAGTGTTGACATTGTCTTGTTACTGTAAGTTTTGGGGTTTTCATACTCAGCCAAGACCATCATTTTTATATAAGGAAAGTATGTTTAACTACCTACAGTGCTGTTTCCTCCTGTCTTTAATTTGAGGACTGTCACTACCTGGTGTAGACTCAGTCATGATGACAGCGCTGTGTATCGTCAATCGGTGAAGGTCTGGTGCTGTGTAAACCGAACCTCATAGCAGCAGCCAAGTTAACGTTCCCACATGACATGTGCATATTGTGGTTTCCGTGGGAACACTGGTTAAAATTTGAAATGTAACAATGTGGATCCTTTTCATTGTAGATAAAATCAGATCATGTGATGATCAGTATTTTCACTGTGTGTACTAAAAATGAAAGACGAGACAATTGGTCGCTCATGAAGCACTTTTTTGCAACATGTGTAAAGATTTATTTTGTATAGATGTTTATTTTTGTCTTTTATTCTGCATCATGTTCCTTTGTCACAATAATATATACTGTTGAGAATGATGTTTGTTAAATTGATGTCTAAATGCAAAACAGCTCAAAATAGAAAAGAAAAGTCAGGAGAGCTGCAGTTTGTTGATCTACCATTTTCATTTTACGGTGAGGAATACACAGGTGGATTAAATTCTGGTCATTTTAATTCACATGTCATTTTGCCGCCTCTGCACGATATGAGAAAAGCTCTTCCATATACATGTTGGTTGCCAGTTTGGCAGCATTTCAGTTTACATGCTGTAATTTGGGATATTTTCAAGTAAAAACAATAAGATTTTGGCCCATTTTTTTCCTTCATGTATGCCAGTAACATCGCTTGGTGCAGCAGTAGTTGCCATCCACTTCACAGCGCCATAGAAGTTAAAGGTCATACTACAACTGTACCAAGCATGTTTCTTTCTCAGTTGGTTTTAATGTGATTAAGTTAATCCTTTTTACAAATCCATTTTATCAAAATGTATTTTTGTGATGGTTGCAATTAAAAAGTGTAATTTATCAAATGATGATTGATTAAAGGATGTAAGACTTCCATTTAAAATAGTGTGAACTATTGCAGTTTTTCAAAATGTTGCTCCACAGTTTACTCAGCGATTTAACATGATCTTACCACACCTTGATGGATGTGTGAGTGGTTCAAGCAGAAGAAATGCCCCGTGCAAGTGATGATTGCTAGTAGCCTGAAGCACGGTGAATCACAAGTGTGTGATTAAAAACTTTTTTTCTTGTGACAGCTGTTGCCATATCCTTGCCAAAGATTTTTTTTTTTTTTTTACCAAGAATGTCTTATCTGTTATCTCTATATCTGTTTTAGCATATAACCTTCCCACTCGTCCAGTTTCACCTGTAGGTGTGGTCAGTAGTGTGGAATTTTGGCAGATACTTAATGAACTGCAGTGGTGAGAAAAACAGAGACGTTCTTTGTGAGAGGACACATAGTTGCACCAGTGTTTGGATTCTATCTTCCTGCTTCAATGGTTAGTATTAAATGTGTCAGAAGTTTATGAGCTGGAGCTTATCAGCCTACATAAAAATGTAATTTGAGCAGGAAAAGACTGCAACACAATGATGCTATCCCTATTCACCTCCAATATTTCTCTAGTAAGAAAACTGTCATGGGATTAGTTACAGTTTAAGTAAGTGACTGAAAATAAACAAGCAACCAATAAAATTTGAGCACACCTATTGCTCATTTATCATTGTGCAATTTTGACAATTTCCATGCTCTTTCAGTGGAACTGCTGTGATATTATCTGTCTTAAAGTGGGTTTAAATCTCACCTGCATCCTGGTTGTACTGATGCTTGTTGACAGCCTTTTCTGTCAGGGGGAACATAACATTCGGGTGGCAAGATTGCATCTTCCTTTATCTCAATTGCATCATCTAACAACCTCTTTTTTGAGTCAACTGAAATTGAGAAGCTTATATCTTCTGTCAAGATTCACTCAACCAATGTTCAGCCAAAATCTTGCAATGCTTTAATTCGCATGGTTTAAAGAAAAGAGAAGACTGTGGAGAGCACTGACAGCTAACCCACATTTCAGTGACATCTTGGATCCATAAAACATTGTGCTTGCTGCATAGCTGATTCCTGATGGATCATTGAGTCATGAGTTACTTTTGCACTGCATGTTATATACTTATACTCAATCTGACATATATAGCCTGTGATTGCCCATATTATCAGTACTTTGCTGTTGTTTTATGTCTATTTATTACCACCAACATGTCTAGCAAGTCTTTATTTTTACAAAAAGTTCAATCCTGAGAACCAATTTAGTAATACATGATTTCATCTGGAGTCACTTCCCGTTACTTAATGGAAAAAAAAAAAAAAAAACAGGAGGTAGATGTTTGTTTGGACTCACATGATGTTTGACATACAGTGAGTGTAACTTGAGAGTCAAAGGGTCATGATGATGTCATGATGATGAGGGTTTTTCCCCTTCTGTTAAATAACTCGAGTTTCAACTCTAACACTTTGTTGCCTGTTCACGATTCATGTGGATTCTGTTTTAGATAGTATTTCTCCACTGCAAAATGGATATTTAGGATAGCACTAAGGGAAAATGATTGTTGCTGAAAGCAATTATGGGTGAACTGCAAAATATGAAGAAAGAATTTAAATGCAATTCAATCAAGGCACAACATGCCTGTTTTAATATTTCTCATATTTTGAAAGTCATCATTGCAACTGATTAAACCCCTATCACGCATACTGTATAGCAACTTCCTCATAATTCCAAAAAATGGTATGTGACTGTACTCTCATTTTAATCATTTGAGATGCCAGTGGAAACAGAAAGAGGGAGATAGGGAGATGACACAAATACAGTATCAAGGACAAGAGTGCCCTCTAGTGATTAGTGAAGACATGCACAGAAAAAAATCCACACCCACATTAATTGTTTAGATAACTAACAAGTTCTATTTGTTTAAAAAAAACATTTATTTCATGAAATCGACTGACCAAATATTCCAATACTGTAGTCTAAATACATCTGTGGTGACATTATCAGTGCATGTAGAATGGAGACATGAATATATTAGGGATCTTACAAAACGGAGGTAATATATCCAAGTTAAATCATAAATAAGACAATGTTGTTGAAAAAGCAGTTTAGAAAACAAGATCCATGTAAAACTGACCAGTAACTAATTGACCTGTCATTGTCATTCACTGCTTTGGAGGAAATGAATGGCACAAACATCGTAGGTAGTTGAAAACAGATGAAATCATTCCTTTAAAGTTCATCATGTTGGTAGGTGAATTCCCTGGTTGATATGAAACCATCTTCATCCTCATCCTCATTTTTGAAGATATCATCTATCATTGCTTCATGTTCTGTGTCGTTGGGTGAGTATCCATGTTTCTCATACTCCTTCTTTAAGTACTCTTTCACCTGTGGTGCATACAGAATAATGGCATTCACAAATAGCAATACAATATTATATATATATATATATATATATATATATATATATATATATATATATATATATATATATATATATATATATATATATATATATATATATATATATCAGCATATATACAGCAGCTTGAAAAGACTTTCACACCTCCTGTCTGGAGAGCTTCCAGTCATCATTGAGATCCATGTCCCGGAAAGTTTCATGTGACCTGGGACCATTTCGGATCTCCATGAGCTCAATGTCGAAAATTAGGGTACTGCCTGGAGGGATCTGGCCTGTAAACAAAGAAAAAATGTAAATCATCAAAGAGACACAGGTATGTGATGATGGAAGAGAGACAGAGACATTACCCTCCCCTTTCTGGAATACAAATTTTACCTTTTCCTTCCTTGCCATATGCCAGAGATGGAGGGACAGTCAGTTTTCGGTGCTCTCCTGTGCACATGTTCTGCAGACCCTTATCCCAGCCCTTGATCACCTCTCGGATCCCAAGTGTGAACCATACTGGATTTTTATCCCCATGCTTGCGGCTGCCAAGAGTCACAAAGATCCATCACAGTGTTCTTTGAGGAAAAAAAAGTCCAGTACACATAGACTTGATATCACAAATATGCACAATAAGGGTCCACTATTTGCCACCTAACTGTAAGAAGAGGTGTCAAGTGTTAATGTTAAGTTCTGAATGCACAATGGCACAGACAGTGATAAAGTGTGGGCTGCAGCATGGTGTAGTCCATTAGCTATATATCGATTTTTACAACTATAACAAGCAGTGACCCCAATGTGACTTTTCATTAACAGGGAAGATTGTGACAAAATTGCACAGCCATACATGCAACATTATTAGTTTCTTGCTGCACATTACCTGGAATGAAACATGGTGCCATTACTCTCCAAGTATCCCTCGTAATGTACAAGAAGCATATCTCCATATTTTGTCTTACGGTAACACATAAAGGGTTTTTGTATAACTTCAATTTTGACTTCTGGCTCAGGTAGTTTCCCCCCGGTTGCAAACGCAAACAGCGATGGCAGTATCGAACAAATAGAAAAAAAGATCATTTTGATAAACAATAGTTCTCGTATTCACAAAATTTGCTTATAAAAGCCAATTTAAACCATCCTCTAAAAAAAGCAGTGGCCAAAATAAATGCAACAGGATTGGCAACTACGTGGCAGCCAACTTCTGCAATGAACGCAACCACTGTTCAGCTATGTGCCCTCCTCCCTCTATAATTGGATAGATTCATTTAAGCTCCGCCTCCTATTGGTGTTCTCTTATTTCATTGGTTTATCTATCAGTCAATCACCGCAATCCACACCCACAATACTTAATTCCTCCTGACGTAAGTGGGCGGGACCTCGTTAGCTGCTCTCGCGATTCACGAAAAACTTTACACACTTTTATCTACGTAGCTGGAATGTAAACGGTAGACGTTACTCTACACATCACACTCGGGGCCCGATGGAGTCGCTGGAATCAGCTGTGCATCATATCTGGCTATGATAAACGAGTAATGAACGGCAAAAACACTTAATTAAACAATGGAGGGAATGCTGTATAAGTGGACCAATTACATAAGCGGTACGTTATTCCCACAATCGTTAAATGATTTCGGTTATAGCTCTCGTTTTTGAGGCAGCTAGCTAGCATGACAACGTCATACATAGCACACTTGTGTTGAGCTAACAGCAGCTTTCGTCTATTGGAGTTTATGCACCGCTACAAATGAACTAACATCTCATTTACTCTCCTAGCTAAATAACGAATTGAAAATTAACCTTATTCATGAAGTATTAATACGTAGCGCTAGCTAAATCTGCTAGTTCCCACCATCTGTCATTATAATCTGATTTAACGACTGATTAGTTGTTGCTAATATAGCGTAAGTCTCTCCAAGTTCATGAAGCTGACTAACTTGTAAACAAATTTACAGTATTGAGAAACAAAGTCATGTATTAAAGGTTATAGCGATTATCTACATTTTTAAATATCCTTTTCAGGTTGGCAACCTCGTTGGTTTGTGCTAGATGGAGGAACTTTGTCTTACTATGACTCTCAAGAAGATGCCTGGAAAGGTTGCAAGGGCAGCATTAAAATTTCAGTTTGTGAAATACAAGGTCGGTATAACCCACTTTATTCTTTGTGCTATGTTTCGTGGTGCAAATCTTTAATATTCTAGTACCTTTTGGAAAAAAACACATGTAGTCCTGACAAGCATCTCTCCTTGTCTGCTGCTGTGTTTTAGTTCATTCCTCTGACTCGACACGAGTGGACCTGACCATACCTGGAGAGCAGTACTTTTACCTCAGAGCCATTAATGCAGCAGAGAGGCAAAAATGGCTGGTGGCACTGGGAACAGCCAAAGCTTGCCTTACAGACAACCGAACTAAGAGAGAAAAAGGTAAATGGATGCCATTACATCCAAATCTGACATAGTAGAGAATTCACTTATATAGCTACTATTTTCTATAAAGTAATCTTTGCAGAGCTTTCCAAACTTTGTCTAATTGGTTGTTTGTATGTATTTCTATTACAGAACTCCAGGAGAACACAGAGGCACTGAAAACTAAGATGTCAGAACTCAGATTGTACTGTGACCTTCTTCTCCAACAAGTAAACAAGATCAAGGAGAATGATGAGCTAGGAGACACAGCGGAGGTAAGGTTAAGGTTCGGATGAGCTGATGAAATAAGAGAAGCTGCTGTTGGTGTGAAACTGCAGTACAGGGTAGCCTATTTGCAACTACAGAGACATCAAATTGCTGTGTGCTTACCCTGGCAAATAGACCAGACATTTACTGTCAGGCAGCAAATGTTAACACAAGTACGTTTTTAAAAAAACTTGACTTTGTAGATTTTAGCACACTATTCAACTACACTCTGAGCTTTCGCTTTGCTTTTGCACAACAGTGGTTTCAGCTGTCAGACCAATTGGGATATGTGTCAGTGTTAGCAAATGTGTATGTTTGTGTGCCCTTTCCAGACAGGCATAGACACTGGAAACATGGTGAAATCTACATGCACCACTTTCCTTAAGACTCTAGAGGAATGCATGCAGATAGCGAATCGTACTTTCAGTACGGATATGGCAACACAGAGTCCACCAGGATCTCCCCCAGTAGCAGCCATTAAACCTCAGAAGGTACATTTCTCTCAACTCCTCTGTTTCTGATTAGATAATGCAATAACAATTTATAATATAACAAGTCTTGGATTGTTCTAATCCTCTGATGTCTTTTTTTCTTCAACAGATTAAACCTGTCAATCAGTTAAATCAGAACCTTGGAGAAAAGTAGGTATTTTGTGCTGTTATATAATTATGTTGTCTTACTGCCTCTGTATTGATCATTAATTGTCAAAGTAGCACTTTGCAAAGTGAGACACAAATTAAATACCCTTGCAGAAGTTTACTGCTGATATGATGACACTCTGTAATTAATGTGTTCTTAATTTATGTTACATTTCTGTGGCATTAGGCGAAGTTCCCTATAAGATTTGCCCAAAACATGTGTATCCAAAGTTTTAGAATTAACATTGTACACTCAAATGTATTCTAGATGGAGAGATTTGTCTGAAACCACAGGAGAAGCAATTGCACATGACAACCAGAGCCTAGACTCTGGAGCAGAGGGGCCAGATGAACCAGACAGACCGGAACACCATCCCTCCCCATCAGGTAAGTCAGGTGTCCCAACCACTTACTTTACATGCTACACAGTTCCCTGAACTGAAAACCATTACTGCGTTCCATAAAGGGACGACCACACCGCACAAATGGGGCCTGGTTGTTGTGTGTGTATCATCTGAACTGATGTGGATAGATTATTTCCTTTTAGTGAGTGGACAGTGATGGATGTCCAGTTACGTTATTGCATTTCCCTTAGCAGTACCAAAGCCGTTATACAGGGGCAGCTGCTGCTGGCGATGGGAAATAAGTCTAGTCTTTTTCAACCTGTTATGGATTATATACTATACCATTATAAATACAAAAATACAGTATTTAAATGACTACACATTGAAAAACATAGTTTAAGGGAAACTTCCTACAGTATATGTTTTTTTTTTTAGTTGAAATATGCCCCAAAGCATAATATGGAGAGGTGTCATAAATGTTGTCATGACCCAGACTCATTGAACAGACTGACAGCAGTACAGAGATATTACCTTTTCAATTTTTTAAGCGAGCCTCACTTTCTAACCAATCAAAAGAGGCCAAAGTGAGGGGTGGAAGCTCACGACTGTCAATCAATTTGTGAACGCACTTCTTGCCTACTACTCCTCTCATACCAACCCTCCAACCTAACATTAGCTGTTGGAAGGTGTCGCTATCATTTCCTGAACTGTGCTGATGAGGTAGATTCAGGTAAATGCTATTATCCTGTATTGATTTGCCTTATTAAATCTACAGGAATAACAAATTGGGAGAAGACAATTAAAATGCAGATTATTCCAAAGGGACTCTTAACTCAATATTTTTACAGTACTTTCAAGGAAAAGGCAATATCAACTCAAAATAATAAGCTCAGAGTTGTAGGACATTTTTAATGACACTTTGTCTGTTTGTGATTAAAATGTTATCCACTATTTTCTGTATGTGTCAATAAAACCCCAGAAATAGTCCTGAAAAATATGACAACATTATGTCAACATTTCACAATGCAGTGTTGTACAACATTAAATCACTGCTGGGTGTGGTCACAAGTGAAACCAATCACACTTTACCACACCCAACTGTGACCCAGAGGTCAGTGTAGAGGTCAGTTTGTTGTACAATTTCACTGAAACACAAAATAAAGGATGAGCTTGAGGTTTGAGTCAGTGTATCCTGCCAGCAATTAAAGACAATGAGTCTACATTAATAGTTGTGTAGTCACCAAAGTGCTGCTTTCACAATTTGCTACACCCAGTCTGATGAAAAGTGACACTGGCTCAACCTGGGCCATTTATCTGTTAACTTGTATTGTACATGTCTCTGTCTGCTGTATCATACAGACATTGATGCAGCCAATGGCAACAGCTCAATCCAGGAGGAGCAGGTTGATCCTTCCCTTCACACTACCCAGAATACCTCTGAGACTAAACACTACGACCAACCGGCAGAGGGGGATGAGGAGAACGACACTGATGATCAAAAGGACACAAAACAAGAGCAGAAGCACAAAGTGGACCAAAGTGAAGAGCACGACAACAATAGCGAAGAAGAGAACGCTGTCCAGCCCCAGCAGCAACAGGAAGCTGTTCCAGACCAAGACGAGCAAGATGAGCAAGATGAGCAAGATGAGCAATATGAGCAAGACGAGGTTCAGCATGAAGGAGAGACGTCCAGAGATTCAACAGAGCCAGAAGACACAGAGCAGGTGGAAACTTTCTTCAGCACAATGAGTCACAGGTATGAAAATGCTACTCAGGAAGGCCACATCCTTTAGGATACATTAGTTCCTGAATGATCAGCTGTGATATTTCACCAGTAAAGTATTAGGACAAACCAATCTAAGCTATATGTAGTAATTGTGTCTTTGAGGCACTGCACTTCTGCTGCATCTTTTTGACTATACTGCACAGTTACTTACGTTGTGAAAATTTATATGAACTGTACCCATGTTGCACAGAATAAATGACTAATAGTAGGTTTTAAACATTTTAACTGAATCCATTTCAAGATGTCATGATAAGTGTTTTATATTAGTGTGTTCTCTCTTGATCACATGACACAGAGAGGCCCTCATCTGATATTTTGGGTTTGTAAAACTTTCTTGTTAACATTTCACTCTGTATGTTAAAAGTGTACTTTCTGTTTGAGAGTGTTACTGAACAAACGACTAGCGTGCGAATGATCAGTACTGTAATATTCAGTTTTGAGGAAAATAGTATTATTATAATGGAGGAAATTATTGTCTCTTTTAACCAGTATTCAACTGCAAGATGAGGACTAATTTTTGCAGCTGTTTTTTTTAAATTGACGGGACAGTTTTAGAACGTTAACAGCAGTCTGTTAAGTTGTACACTAAAGTAGCAGAATAGTCTCAGGTATTGTCAGGCATAGAAGTGCATGACACTCTGTGTGAATCATTTCTCTGGCTTGGTTTTGATGTTTGTACCCTTTTCTTTTTTCTGTTTGATTTGATCAAATAAAAGTTGAAATGGTGTACATCCCTCTAATACACAGTATTCTTCTGTTTGAATCTGTTTCACTTTTTTTTTAGATTTAGTGATTTAAGACTGGACGACGACAATGGTATCCCCACACAAGAGTTTTTGGACTCATGCTATGCAATAGTGCCTGTATTAGGTAGGCCAGTCACTTTCAGTCTCTCCTCATCTCAATCTGCCACTCTGTTCGTTTTTCTCATGATACCTGTCCTCATCAACTTTAATAAGGAAACCTGAAACTATTCTGAAACTTTCTTTCCTTTTTCTGTCATTTCTGCATGTTCTGTTACTCACGTGGTCTGCCATTGATGAGGTGATAGCTTTCTATCTTGGCTTCATAAACTTGTTTTCTTTTTCTTCCTTTTCCTTCTGCACTTGTATTTTTTCAGTGCTTTTGTTTATTCTTTATGGCTCAATTGTATGATGACATTTTGAATTTCGATTTCAATCATTGTGACTGTGGCTTGTGTGTGTGTGTCTGTCTGTCCGTCTGTCTGTCTGTCCATCTGTACTGCACATTTACAGAGTACTACATGTCCATGCAGATGGTAACTCAATCAGTTCAGTCAGTGTAATGTCATGCCTTTTGTTACCAATTTTTGCAGGAATTGTCAGTCCATTCACAAAAAAAGTAATGATAGACAAGTGATGCAAGCCAATGACACGCTAGAGCTTAAGCAGAGCAGTTTAAATGGAATCCATTATGCTTTTCCTTATCTTCAGTCATATGTATAATGTTACTATATCAGATGTTCATATTAAAGGTGGCCAAAGTGTCAAATAATGAGTTAAACCTATGTAAAAGTAATCCTTGTGAGCAAAAAGCACCAGCTTCGGACTGCTCTGAACGCTCGGTTTCTAACAGTTTTTTCTACTTTCAGCCCAAGCCGATGTTTGCTCATGACAGATTTCTTTATATGGTCATCTGCTCCATGCACAGCGTGCAAGTTCACTGTTCCACGCCACTAAGATAATGGCGTTTTTCCAGCGTTTTGGGCGTAGTGACGCTGAGGCTTGACTCTATGACACAGCAGGGCAAAGTAAAATAAGTAGTTAACCTGTTGGAGGTGTGCTGGTCGTCTGCAGCTCGTCATCAAACATCATTATCGCTTGTACTATTCCTCCCTGCGTTATTTCTAACTGATCTGCTGAACAAAGAGCTAAATATCTCCATATGTTGTTGTGACGAATGGTTTTTAGCGCCGCTAACGAAGCTCTGCTAATTCAGTGAGGAACATGTTTCATTTCCTATAAATTCTTCATAATGAAAGTTATTTAATGATTTGAAAGCTTTTAATTTGAAGCAGTAAAGCAGGAAATGTTGGGTTTGCATCGCTGGTAACTTAACACGACTCTGATACGGCTGCCCCTTGGGAGGTTTCCGGAAAGCTGACTGATCAGAACAGAGTGGGCTCATGGAGAGGGGGGCCTTAAAGAGACAGGAGCTAAGACTGCCTGTTAGAGACAGAGGCTGAACTGAGGAGCTGCATAAAGGGCCAGTATAAGATAAATAAGGAGTATTTTGAACTGTGAATCATGTTCACAGTTTTCTCGTTGTGTCCAAAAATAAAAATATAGAACTGGAAATGAGCATAATAGGTCTCCTTTAAGCCAAGTCAGCTGGGAAGGTTTTTTATTTTATGCCTGCAGTGTGGAACTTTAACATATAAATGAACGTTTGTTACATTAATGTCCTTGCCAAACGAGTTCACACAATGCTTAGTCAGCATTGTGTGAACTCTCTGAATTTCACAGTATACCAGAGTTTTTAATCTGGTGGCAGGTTTGACATTCCTGCGCTGGCTGGATGAATGCATACTGCACATGCTCTATGGACAGAGCACGCACACAAGGGACTTCTGCTGGCTGAGCTGGCTAACTTCTGGTTAGCTCTCTGCTAACTTTAATGGGGAATAATTTAATCGTGCGGCTCTTGTAGACTTTCCAAATGTTATCAGACCGAATGGATCAAATTCTGATAGTGAAACAAGTCATTTAGCAGGGGTTGTGTGACGCACAAAACAATTTCTCCACTGTTTTACAGCCGCGGCAGTAGCGACGGAGAAGGCTACGGCAGAGCCTGTGACATAAGCATGTGTGGACAGTGTTTTTGTAATTACTCTTCTTGCCAGAAGGAGGAGACAAAAGTCTCATACTCCAGCTTTAAGGGTTTATTTACACACATATAAACTGGCCAGGTATTAGCCTATTTCTCTACATGGGTCCTGAACATATTGAGAGTAAGTGTTCTGTCAAAAAGTTAAATTAATCAAAAAAGAATTTAGGAATATCTACAATATAAAAGATTAAGCCTGCTCACCTTGCTTTGTGTTCAAAACTTTGCAGCCCATGTTGATGACAGTCTTTCCCATCATATCTTGACACAGATCCAGATACCTGTGATAACTGTGTGCGATATGTTTTACTTATGTAAACATGTAGTGTGAGCTTTTGATGGCTGCAATGCAAAACCAATCTGTGAAATCTTAAATCTTTGTCAGGCATCATACTTTCAGAATTACTTAGGATTTTAGGTAATCTAGTGTGTCATAAGCCTATATTATTTCCCCATCATTGTTAAATCTACAGTGAGGAGATTAAATTCTCCTCTTAACTTGTTACACAGTATTTTGTTACTTCCTTCATCATTGCTTAAAAACCTCATGGGCAGCTGCATTTTTCATCATCGACTATTAATAGTCACAACATTGCAGTCTTTTAAAATGAGACACAAAACTGAAAATCTGCTCTTCATAAAGAACAAAGAAATGATCATAGATTTTTTTCTTCTCAGACAAGCTGGGGTCCACAGTGTTTGCACCAGTTAAAATGGATTTTGTTGGAAATATCAAGGTAAGTGGACCTGTTAGAATACTTACTGTTCAACAAATTATCATTTGATTTAGAGCCAAAGTTGTTTGACAGAAGTGGCTATGAATCTTGTGTTGAACATGTCACAATGTGACAAATTCGTTTAAACTCTTCAAAACTATCCTGCAATTTTTTAAGAAAAGAACTGGCCCTATTAGAATATACTGAGCTGTGAAAATGTATAATTCCCCTTTTTTGTCATTAGTTGTTAAAAATTAGAAAATAATAGGTGGAAGAGTAGGATCTGAATGTTTTTTAAGATATGTGTTACTATATCAACTCGTCCCTTATCCCTATAGAAAATTCAGCAGAAGCTGATGTCAGACCCCGACAGTTTTCCCACACTACAGTCCATCGTGCTGCATGAAGTTCAGGCAGACGTCACCCAGGTGCGCAACTCTGCCACTGAGGCCCTGCTGTGGCTCAGGCGAGGCCTGAAGTTCCTCAAGGAGTTTCTGTCAGAAATCAACGCAGGAGAACAAGACATCCAGGGTGCCCTCAGTGAGTTTGATCTTGACAATGCAAAGTCGGACACGCACAAATCAATTTACTTGTCATCTGATGAACTATCTGATCTGTCTTTTCTTTCACTCAGACAACGCCTATGGAAAGACTCTTCGACAGTACCATGGATGGGTTGTGCGAGGTGTATTTGCTGTGGGTATTTGCTGTGTGTGTATTTTTATCTTAGGGTTAGGGTTAGTTTCATACATGCTTAGTGTGACCACTTTTTTTTTCTCCTACAGTTGGCACTGAGAGCTGCCCCATCTTATCAAAGTTTCGCTGCTGCTTTAGTGTCCAGAGAAGGTGACGAGCTGAAGAGCGGCTTCAAAAGCGGCATGCACAGGGACCTGGGTGTGTACCTGCCTGCTATGCAGAAGCAGCTGGCCATCCTTGATGCCCTGTATGAAGAATACAACCTGGAGTCTGACGAGGTGGTGTGAAACTTGCACAAAGAGATGATTGGCAGTCATGGAAGGACAAAAAAGAAAAACCTGAATGAAGGGATAGAGTAACGGCGAGCTGCTGAAGGAAGGTGCCAGATGCCGGGTGCATCTTGTGTACAAAATAGTGTGAGCATGTCATGTGTCGGTGTGACGTGTTTCCAGTGGTTCTTAAACTCTACGACAGTAGAGGGTCTAGGTTTGAACAAGTTATGAATGTCTGTATTTAGGAGCCCAAAAAGGGCAAAGCAAACATTAACAATTAATACATTATGGTTTAATGAAATGTAGTTTCTGGGTTTTGTTAAAAAGACCATTGACATTTTAGGGGTATGAAGCCCTGTTATGCAGACTCCAACCATAATGACTCATGGTAACATTTGTTTCTGGTGCACATTTTGTCGCTGTCTTGTGGATTTTTATGTATTGTATGTGTTTTAAGGTAACCACAGAGTATTTGGCTCTAGTAACTTCCCTGAGAGATGATTTGTTGTCCCTCTTGAACTGATTAGAACGCAAAGTAATTTTTAATCAGAACTGTCCCGTTTCTTCTGATTCATTAAATAGGGACACACTTGCAACTGACACAAAGCACTATTTTAACAAAAACAATGTCAGATTGTTACATGGCCTAGTCTCTTGCCCTAAGCAGGTGATGGATTTGCATACCGGGCTAACTTTTAGTATAACAAGCAAACCCTTTATCTTGCACTGACTGTTAAAGTTAAGTGAAGATTATGATCAATGTTGCTTATTTTGTTTTGTTTGTTTCATTCCTTGAAATTTGAATCTCAATTCTGCAGTTTGACAATGTATTGTTTTGTTTTACATCATTGACTTTCAATGGGACCAAAAAGGAAGTGTCATATGAATGGCTTTAGCCTATGCTGCCTACAGTACCACAACACAGGAAAATTGAACAATACAGTGTGGCTGTTAAAGTACTGACAACTGCTGAATATTTATGTGGACATCTTCTGCACAAACCTATGCATAGTATGCATTTTCACAATGTCTATTTATTATGTCTTAAGTTATAAAGTTCTCATTAATGTCATTGGGGTCATTTCAGTCCAACTTTCATGTGTGTGTATGTTTGGATATTTGTATCCATAGAGCATGTTTGATTGCATGGTTAAGTAACATGGGCCAAGGCCTTGAATTAACCGACTTAATTATTTAATTAATCCTAAAGAGGATTGATTCTGAAAGTTATAACCCATTGCTTCTCCTTCATCTGTGTACTGATAATGAACAGCAAGTGTAACTGTCTCCTCTACAGATCTCAGCATTTTTCACCATCTCATCCATGCACTGTTCTACATATACTTGAGTGTTGTTACCAGCCGTACTTAATATTTTATGATGTCTCTTCAAAAATTTAAAAATGAGTGGTAGGACTCCACTTCCCAGGCCAGGTTAAAGTTTGGCCATAGATTTCACTGAGCCATTCAAACAAAGCAGGAACATCCTCATAGGGCTTTTTTACCAAGACATACCACATAGTATTTTTTACCTTTTATTCCAAGTATTGTTTTGAGTTTTCAGGAATGCTTACAGCACATTCTTGTACAATAAATAAGTCATTTGCAGCAGCTTTACATCAGCGATGTGCAATAGGCTGATTTCCTGTTGCAGATGAATTTCAATATTAATCCTGAGAATATGCTATTGTAATATTGAAAACATTTGATTTGATTTTTTTCTATGAATGTATATAAGATGCTATCTGATTTTTACTTAATAAATATAATTAAGTTGTCTTAGTTTGTGTCCAATCTTTCTTGTGTTGTGTGCATGTTATGTCATGAGTATATAGAGGCAGACTGAATATGTATTTGTATGTATTTACTACTTAACTCAGGTGACTAAACTGATTCTGTTTAGTGTCTAATCAGCCCCCCTTTCAATGACCCTCACTTTTTATTTCATTTTTTAACCAAAGAAATCAATGAGTATGCAAAAATAGTAATTTTGTACAGGTGTTCCACAGTAGTTTGTCTAAACAACAGTGGCACAAAGCACTTTTGCATACCCTATTTGTGTGTGTTAAATGATTGTTTTGCATGTGCAGTAGTGTGTGTGTCCCCTGCCATGAGCACAGTACCCTGCGTGCCAACCATTCCTGCCTATAGGTCAGGGATTTTCACTTGGCTTGGGCCAACAGCTGGGTCCCTGCCTGCTTCCTGTCCTTGTGGCCTCCTTTACATTGCCCCTTGTGCCACAGCTGTAATGCTACACCGCCTTTTGTTGGAAAAAGTGTTTGATTTCAGTTTGCTGTGTTATTAGTTGGGAGAGCTCAAAATAGATCCTGCTTCCTACAGCCGTGTGAGTAGTGTCATCAAGAGTGGGAAAATCACTTATAAAATGTTGAGGACAAATAGCGTAGTAGCTCATAAATTAATTTGTTTGAGGTTCCTAAACTCCATAAATAATAAACTTTACATGGGGGACTCTTCTCTGTGCAGAGCCGATCTTTTTATTTTGGACTCTGGAGATTCAGGCTGAGCACTGCATCTCCAGTGACATTTAGTGCTGAACAGAGACATCTGTGGTACAAATCTGATTGGCCTGGTTGGGGGAATGCACATGATGGGATAAATATGCCAAGGTAAGCTTTTACTCGGGCATCTTAGCAGACAGATTGTCCTGATGTGATTTAGACAAGAAATAGGGCATGCTAATAGAGTTATACGGTCGCATCCAGCCTCAAACATCTCTGCTGTGACACTGGCCGGCTGCCCAAATCTGTATCTCTGTGCCTCATCTCCGGGGCACAGACTGAACTCTGAGGGGCCTCATCGAGACAGAATGAAAAGCTGAAAAGCCATTGCCATGTCTGAGCAAACAGCGAGAGTTCACTGTGTGGTCTGTTTACTATGTAGTCTAACACAGCACTTTGCAAGGGGTTGCTGACAGCATCTCCCCCCCCCCACCCCCCCCTTGATGGATATCTTTTTTTTTACAGTGAAAGCCTTGCTCTGAAAGAACATCAATAGCATCTCTATCACTGCCTATTGGCTTTTTGCACAGCCTCCAATCACTGTCACCGCTTGCTTACTGACAGACCAGAAGCAAAGCTGCTGACAAACCCCTGAGCAAAGTTTAAAGCTGCATGCGTAAGATAGAAAATACAGCTTTGAATGATTTAAATTCCCATTTTTATTTTCACTTCCTTTTTTAAAATTGTCCACAACTACTGTATAAATCATATCAGAATAATCAAACAGAATGATCTTTCACTATCCCAGTCACAGTGCATACTATGTTTTATAAAGCCTTACAGTACGTTACCACATGCATGGTATGTTTCAGCATTGTTGTGCATACACAGTACAAGATACAGCACAGCAGCACAAGCCACAGACAAGAACATTCAACATGGTTTTTCCAAAAAGTATTTCAGCTTTGTGCATGGCACAGTTCATCACTATCATATAAGGTGTGTCACACATACTGTACAGTACTACAACTCTGAGCAGAGCAAGGCTGACATTTCTTAAGACACCTGCTATGCTGATGAATGCAATGATGATTTACAAAACAATGTTTGACAGAGTGGAAGCATCTCACACTCAATGGCACATTATCACAAGCATGCGGACACAATATAGTAACAGTCTTTATCTTTCAGTTCCTTGTTTGTACATCTGCAATCAAAGAAGAATCACCTTATAACACTTGACTATGTCTAAGTATGGCTAAGAAAAGGTCTCCCTTGGCACTGCGACTCATACAGTAGCTTATGGAAAATGTCAGCTTATAATCGGCACATTCATTTTCACCATTGGTGCCCAAGACAGAGCGGACTACATCTACACTGTTAAGTTTACTGTTGAGTTTCTCTGTTGCTGTTTACTGTAAGACAGAAAGACTGGATAAAGAGGTATTATAGTAAATACAGTAATGACCATAGAACAGACTGGAATTGAATTCCTCCCCCCCATTTAGCAGCTACAGACTATTCCAGCCTTTCCTGTGCAGTGAGAAAATTAAGAACATAACAGTTTCAAGCCTTCACATACAGTATATTTAGTTTCTCATTGAAGCACAGGGAAGGAACGCGATGGTGCCTAAAGGAACTGCACATTGTTGATGCGGTTAAAGCTTTTGTTTGAGTTACCTGTGTGCTCTTGGCGTACAGTCGCTGTCATTTAAATTTGCAAAGAGAGTAGTCGGAGGATGCCTGTGAAACGTGCCGTGTGGAGCAACATTACCTGTTGGTTCCTGAGAGGTTTTCGGATAGATGAAGTTGACTCTGAATGTCCCTGTCAAGTACAGTACTACCACAAGCCAAGTCAGACACTGAAGTTTCACAGGACCTGTGAGAAGTGTGGCCTCCTGAAATATTAGCGGTGCATAATTCATGCATTATATCCACCTCTATCTCCATCCCTTGCTTTAATATTGATCATACTACATCCCTGGTTTTACAACTGAAATCGTTGATGTGAGATTGGGAGTACACAGTACGGACTTTGTCGTGGCAATAATGAGTAAAGTGATAGGTTACATGCTTGGATAGTGACAGCTGCTTTCATGGTCTTAGTAATCCCAGCCTCATGCAAATGCTGTGCACTGTCACTCACGCTGCAGTAGAATACCTGGGACCATGGCTCTGCATGTCCTACTGGCTCTTTTTCTCAACAGTAACTGGGTCAAGATTAATAAGCCTCTGGCCCGGCTACTGCTCCTCTGCAACATCTCCAACTGGCACTTAATTAAGTCTCTGCATGGCTGTCAAACAACCGTTGCATCCAGAAGCTGATTCCAGTCCAATCGGGCATGGTGAGGAGGCCAGTCTTAAGTCCAGCTTTGTTAAGACAGAGTGCAGTTGTCCTGTGTATTTCCTAAGTGTAGGTGAAGGTTTTCCCCTTCAACTGACCGACTCTTGCTATAACTCCGGGGATCTACGTGGCATCTTAGCAGCAGTACAGAGGAGTTATATATATGTTTTGGTTTTCTTTCATCATAGAATCATTGGCTGCCTCTTCCTCCAGAGTCTCTTGCTTGTGGCATTATTATTTTTTTTTTTTGCATGAAAGTATTCCCATTATGTGTATAGCAAATAACACACAAAGGATCCCGCTGCACTGTCCAGGTTCCTCCTCAAGTGAAGTACTTGCAGTTTGTGGAGTCAATAACACAGTATGGTGTGCACTTGAGGTGACCATATGACCTGCAAATAATACGAGAAAAACCCGTAGGTCAGTATAACATGCCAACAAAACACCTATGTTTTCATGCAGCTAAGTGTTCTGACCACATGTAGTTGTGTACTGTGCTTACCCTGGAAGATATGAATTACATGTCTGGTATCCAAAGTCTTTTCCATCACACTCCTCAGCCCCCTCATAGCGATATCCGTCTCCACAGTAGGCGTGTTTACACTCTGTGGTAAGAAGGAGACAGGAGGGGCAGAGGGGTCATGTTATATGTGCACAGCAAAGTACAACTGAGGAGGCTATTATAGATCACATGAGCACATGACTTACTGACACAGCCGTCTGTGACGACTCTGTTTCTGTCATCACACTCCTCTCCATTAGTAATCTGCACTATCCCATCACCACAGTAACCTTCCTCGTCTGGTGCGTTTTCCATGGACTGGAACGGAGTCAGCTGGAATGGAAAAGTCTTTTACAGAGTTTAATAAACTTTAGCAAAAAGGAAAAAGTGCTTGAAATGTCAACAAGTGTAAAAAAAAAAAGATAAAAAATTTAATTTTGCTGCTTCCAATGATACCTGAATTGGCAGCCAGCCATCAATGTCTTTGAAATAGAGAGATCTCTGGTCTTTGCGGAATGCAAGAGCGTTATCTGTGTGAAGGCGCTCCAGTTCTTCCTCATTGCTCACCACGAATATCTGAATGACAGGGTGAAGTGAAAATGCTATGTCAAAAGGGACATTTACTGTCATGTTTTCAATATTTTAGTGCATTTGAAATGATAAGGTTCAGTCCTAGTGGGTGCAATTTTGAAATATTGAGCATCAAAATTTAATATCCCAGCCGGCAACATGTGACTCCAAGCAATATTCATCACCCCAGTTGGCGTAATTCTTTTATCTTTCAATATTTTCTTTCTTTAAATATTTAACTAAAAGGTTACTTAAAATTCCCAAGTGGAAATAACATCTAGTTGCATATCAAAGTTCATTCATACATTTTGATAAAAAGTCATAACAATTAAAATGTCATGTAGATTCATGTTTTCAGGGATGTGTCAAATCATTCAGTTTTTGAACGTATGGACCCCCTGATTAAATTAAAGATAATGGAAAATGTTGTATGTAAGTTTTCAGTTTTGGCTGTACTCATCCCTCACCGCTGGTACTTTAGGATAGCTTCCTCTGGAGGGATGATCTTCAAATTGAGAATTACTGAAAGTGCCGCAGCTACACTTTCCAGGCGGCCCAGGTGGACCACGTGCACCCTTTGTTCCAACCATGTAAAGTCCTAAATTTACAAAGAGAGAAAAGTGATTGTTGTATAAAAAATACTCCAAATGATAAACCAGAAGCTACATGGTAAGAGTATTGCAGGCTTAATGAGCTAAAGGAAAGTGTTGCTGAGTGTCAGGCTACAGTAGCTGATATAAATACCATATGCCGTCTTTGATTCGTCTATCAAGAGGCTAACACAATCAACTTAATTCATGCAGAAACTTGATCAAGATAACAAAGGTCACTTTAATTAAGTGGTGACATAATATTTGTAAAACTGTAGGGAGCCTCGCCATCTGTAAATCCATTTTAGCTGCATGGTGTCATGATGGGAGCATCTCGTCTCATGTTAGGAGATTAGATTTCTCTGGTGCTAAATAAGACAACCGGTGTTACCTCTTACACCGCTCTTAAGTGTGCCTCCTTTTGCTGACAGGGGTGTTTGCTACTCCTCACACTGGCAGCACAGCATTGCACACACTCTCCAAGAACACAGAATGTGCAGAGCCACACACAAACCAATCCCCCACAAAGTGGATATAAATTTAGTCAGCGTTTGATTCAGTAAGAGTTTTAAATCTAATCTGTTGGGGTTTCTGCTTTGTTGGAGGAGGTAGAAGTTTGCACCTGTGGCAGGTGAACCAGGAGGACCAGGATGGCCAGGAGGTCCCTGTGGGCCTGCAGGTCCCATAGGACCTAGACTGCCCGGGTCTCCTTTCATTCCCTGAGACACAAACAAAAAAATACACCAGGTGGTTACACATGTAAAACATTTCTTTACAACAATAAAGTCTCAGAGATCAATGCACAGCACAGAAAATGATTTTTTGCATGCACATAAATTATATTTTGAAGAGAGTAATATTACAGTATTAACACACAAATAATAATCAAATTTGAGCAAACAAATCTATCAAACCACTGGACACTTGCTCACAGTGTCTCTTTTGCTCTCTGTGCACTCTCAAGTTTCCCTACAAAATGTCTTCAAAAAATCTTTTTCTGTGCACAAAATGTCCCATCGCATCTTGAGGTACATATGTAATTCCATACATTATTTCCACATAATAATGCAACCAGAGTGTCACATGCCCACAAATACCTGTTTGCCTCTCTTCCCTGGTCGGCCAGTGGGTCCTCTGTTTCCTGAGATCCCAGGTTCTCCTTTTGGACCCATTTCACCCTGCACAAAACATATCAAATCAACTGAACATTCAACAGCACTGCATTCATCTGTAAGATTTTAAAAGTTGTAATTCTAGGGAACAAATTCAAAACTGTGTTGCTCACTTTCTGTCCAAGCATTCCTGGGAAACCCATTGCGCCCTGTGGATAAAGGACATTATATGTAAGTAAATTAAAGTATATGTATGACGTGTGCTGGTACTTAAATGTTTGCAACTATACATACTGATAAAATCTGCTCACCTTGTCTCCTTTCATGCCACCCTCACCACGAACACCTTGTGAACCCTGACGGAGCAAATTACAGTTTAGATTCAACAGAAAAGATGTTAGTCAGCAAATTTCAATGTATTTTGTACTTTATAATCATTACTAAACTGGTCACATACCTTTTCACCTTTATATCCAGATAAACCCTGTAATCAAAGATGAAAAATAAAACATCCATGGTGAAACAAGCTACTGTGAAGTTGAGATAATCCAAAATGAATTCATATGCAGATCATACCCGTGGCCCAATTGGTCCTCTGGCTCCAGGCAAGCCCATCAGCCCTGAGTCACCTTTCTCACCCTGACACAGAGGAAAACATTAATAAGACAAAAATAGTTTTTCAACATATTCCCCCATCTAAAATAAGAATTTATGACTTTCAGTTTGACCATACGCAGGATCTGATGGCATATTCTCCTGTGATATTTCAATCGAGCATCTATATATAAAAGCTTGGTTGCATGTTACATAACACAGTATTTAATTGAACAAAGTGAAGTAACATATACACTCATCTATGCTACTTCTCATTGGCACTTACAGCTCTCATGTTATATATCATAACATCTACATGATGAGATCTGACTTACTCACTTTGGGCCCACTTGGTCCTGGCCATCCAGCTGGTCCCTGCTTCCCAGGAAGTCCAGGAGGACCTGTGCGACCCTATAACAGGAGACATAAATTTTATGACACACAGAAACACCTTATAAAACTCAATAAAGCCTAAAGTAGCAGTTAATTATTTATAAAATCAGGGCATTATAAAAAGTGCTGCAAGAAGAGATGTGCAAATGCAACTCAATAACAGCGCTTGTTATGCCTGCGAGGTAAAAAAGAGAAACCTAAGTGCAGGATTTGCTGCATAAGCTGACAGACTGCTTGCTACAGTATTTATCAGACACTAGTACCACTGCACATGTAGGGGAAGAATGACTTTAACGAGCACTGTCACTTTGCTCTATTTAATTAAATGATGGGCTGTATATAGAACAGGAGACCGTGCTTGTGGGAAATAAAATGATTTATGACCTGGCTGAACCACTAAGCTAAATTGCACTGCAGTGCTGCGAAGCTGCTCAGTTAGGCCACCAGCAAGTGAAACTCTCCCACTGGGCCACTTTCACTGCTCGACCACAGCAACTGATCATTTGGGAGATCACTTCTCTTCCGCCAGACCTGATCAAACACTGTGTGCTGTCTGCTTTCAATAAAGTTACCGTTCTAATAGAGAAGAGAGGCATGATGCTGGATGTCTTTGAGGGATCGATGGGAAGGCAGACGCCCCCCCCCCCCTCTGTGAGAGAAGACCAACAGTATGTCAACTCCCTCTGCCATCAAAATAACCCATCTCAGCAGCTCTGCATCCCTTGCATCCTGTCAGTGTGTCTGTGCTGTCTCCTGTCAAGGTTGTACTTGCTCACACAACCAGGCACTGGCAGTGCTCTGAGTTACAGCTAGCGAGCAGGCGGAGGCATTGTATCTCATTTTTGAGTAAATCCACTTAGTGGCAATATGGAGTGATTAATGGAGACTCTCACCTTTTGCCCAGGTCTTCCGATTTCTCCCTGACAACAGGATGTGAAGGAGGGACAAGGACATTGGGCATTTAATACATTTCCAGCAAGCATCTTTCAGTCTTGAGCAACAGGTCAATTAAACTTAAGCTTACAAAAATAATGAACACATTAATTAAATAGGACACTGCTTACCTTTTCTCCCTTAGGTCCTTCTATACCAGGCAATCCAGGTGGACCCTGGTAAACATAAAAAACAATAAGTATGCTCATAAATCACAGATATATCAGTCTAAATTGGTTTTATTGTCCACAGTATCCCACCAGAAAGTCATGTCTGCTTCTGGAAGTACACAGCTGCAGTTTCAATTAGCTAAGGGCTGAGTGGCCACTATTGATTTACAAAGTACCTTGTGGGTCTCTCTTGATAAACTGAAACACTGCTGCAGCCCGGCTGGTGCTGTAACAGCCCAAGATGGGCAAACACAACAATCGCTTGATCATGACAAGTAAATCTGCTTGTCACTCATGAAATTTTGGGCAAACAGCAGAGGAGGTTGGGTTTAAAACCATCTATTAAACCAAAATGTCTTTATACCTTTCATTGCCACACAAACACAGGGACACATGGTTGTGTTGGTAATCCCTGGAATTTACGCGACCCAGTGCGCCTTTCCAGGCAGACAACTCTTCGGACAGTTTCTGAGAATGACGTGTGGCGCACTGGCAGGCAGTGGAAAAAGGCTATTTGTGTCTCAGCTAAATGTAGAGCGTTAATGGGCTGCTGTGTTGCATGGGCCAGAGAAATCCCCATCTCCTGCTCAGAAGGAACTCTCAAGTTGGAGAGGAGATGGAAGTAGTGTGTTGCTGGAGCACTAATTCTTAACACCTTAAAACTATGCAAACACCAACATGAATTAGAGACAGCCTGTGATGCAGCCATACTGACAGTGAATCCTATTTAAGTCAACTTGTGGCAAGGGCTTTGAATAATGACAATGCCGTGGTGCTGGATTTATAATATATGATTAATGCTGGGATAAAAGTGGATCACATACCTGAGGTCCAATGGGACCAGCAGGCCCAGGGGGGCCTTGGACACAGGCACCTTTGTCCTCATGGCCCGGCTCTGATCGACCTCCATAAATGCCTTCATTCTGTAAAATGAAATTAAAAATAAAATAATATTTTTTTTTACACC
Organism: Thunnus albacares; assembly: GCF_914725855.1. Lineage (NCBI taxonomy): Eukaryota > Metazoa > Chordata > Actinopteri > Scombriformes > Scombridae > Thunnus > Thunnus albacares. The sequence continues at coordinate 16,877,827 of NC_058113.1, read as the reverse complement.
ATTGATAAATGCTCATTAGATAGAAGAAGAATGACACGTATCCTATAAGAAGATAATGGGACACTGACTTTTTACTTTGTGGATAAAGTTTTGAAGTTAATATCAGAATTTCATCCCAACCTCATCATAAAAAAAACGCAAAGCAAAAGGACTTGTTAAGCCATTTCTTCCTGCAAACATACTCCACCCTCTGGAGTATTTTAACGGTCTCATTCAGGGGTTAAAAGACAGTAAGTGAGGGGCCGCTTGGATATCACCCAAGGACATATCAACAGTCAGATATTCCACAATAGAAAGTCACATGACTTTAACTCACATGAGTGTGGCGGCGCCAAAGTGAAGGGGGTGGAGGAAACAGCGGGGGTGGAGGCAGACTCAGTAAACAGCATGGGTTGAATCTCCTCTGCTGCTCCTGGGATCTGAGAGCTGTGCAAAGTGTGCAGGCGGCCAGTCGCACAGGAAGTGATGCCAAGTGTCAAAATTAGAAGAGTCGGAAGAGGTCATGATTATGAGTTGTCTTAACTTCTGCAAAAACATATCTGAATCCTCACCTCTTCAGCAAAATGATAAGAGGAGTGCTTGACTCATGACACATGAGCATGCATGTGCAACTTGGGTACAACATCTCATATATACAGTACAAATGGGACAAGTGAAAAAGGTTAGAACATGCAGGAGCAGCATAAGCGACAGGGAAACAGGTGCAAACTATCAAATCATGACACCCGTCCGGCAGAGTTCCTAGAGCTGGACACAGATATGAAGTGCCTGTGCCTCTCACTGTAGGACTGGAGCTGGTCTCTCTATTTATAGTGGCATTTCCAGTCTACCTCATGGGCGACAAGAAGATAAAAACAGGTGTAATTTACAAGGATAGTGGCCTCATTATAAAGCCTAAAACTATCTTTTAATCCATGCTTTTGCACCCCAACTCCTTCAACACATATGCATGCATAGTAATGTATGTACAGCTGGCACATAGACACACCTACATATACACACAGACACACAAACACAAAAAGACTCAGGATTACAATATCCTTACCTGCTGGGAATGGAATAAAGCTGTCCGGAATAGAAGACTGAGCCAGGCCATAATGAAACCACAGTGGCAGATACAGTCCAAGTGTTAGAAGAGTCATGCTGCTCCAGATAGTTGCCTGACTTTATTTTTGAGCCACAGCAGTCCTCACACGCTGCCTTTCTCTCTCCCTCTCTCCTCACTGTCCTCTCCCTCTGCTCCCCTCCCTCTCTGCTCGCTCCGCTCTGTCTCCTTTACGCCCTCAGAAGAGGGTATGCCGACCAATGCCCATTAAATCTTTCCTCCGCATCAGTGTGCGCTAAAATTACAGGAGACAGCCCGCCAGCTGCTTCGGGTGCCAATATTAGATTTCTACTACTGCAGGGGGTGCCTTTGTTGTTTCCACTCCTCTCAAAGGGAGACTTATCACTGGCTAACCCACAGTGGGCTTTTCTGCAAAAGCTTTAAATGGGATTTTGCATGAAGGTGTCAGTGCATTTGCACATCCTGACACAACTGTGTGTCTGTATTGATTAGTACATCTTTTTTATGCTATGCATCCCTCTGTGCATTGTGGTATCCATTTACTCCAGGTCAAATTGGTTTTATTGCCCAGACTGTCCCACTAAATTAATTGTCTGCTTTTCCAAGGAGGATCTTTAAGGGATGCGAGAGCTGTAAATATGTCTGGAAATACAGACTATATCATTTCTCAACAGCGCTTCAACTGTAGTGATATGAAAAATTCTATATTTTGTATAGACTATAGATACACAAGTTAAAAAAACACACTCACCATTTTACTCTGCAAGCGTTTACACTGTGAGAAAATCATGCAACTCAATGGGAAGTAATACACTCACTAATTTATGTGGATATTACGTAAGGTTATTATTTCTGCTAGAAATCCTTTACCCATGTGTTTTAAGACAATCCTGAGAGGGTTTAATTTTAAAGATGGTGTTTTACGCAAATAAAAAAAACATCTGAGCAAAACTGGATTTCAACACCAAATTGGCCATTAGTCAACATTTATACTGTCCCAGTATTTTAATAATTTGCACTGGATCCTTCAGCATGATGGATGGTTTAATTAGCCATATTGTGTGTTAATCATGCTGCCTATTAGATTTATCATGTGGCAGAAAAAAAACCCACTACTGGACATAAAGCAATAATCTTCATTGTATGATGTGTAAAAATGTTTTATTGCAGAATTATTTTGTTGATTATAATACTACTGTGCAGTAAGAATCATTGAAAAATAGTTATTTCATAAAAACAATCACAAAACGAAAGCAGCTTTTATATTTCCAAGTTTGAGTTTCCTGTGGAAAACCATCGCTGCGGTTTTGATAATGTGGCAAACGAAGGAGGAAGCGGATCTCTCTCTTTCAATCTAAAGGTTGGAGCGGGTCAGCCATGGAAATTCCTAGAAATACAGATAAAACATCATTATATTGGACCTCCTTTGATGATGGACCCATTTCCTGACAGCTATGAATGACAGTCAGAGACAAACAATAAGAGCGGCACGCCTCCAATGAACAAGCCGTTCTGCTGGCCACAGAGTGCACGGCCATTGGAGCCCAGCACCATGGATACTGTACTCAATACAACCTTCAAACATGTCTGCGAAGGGTTGCGTGGATACATTCAACATAAACACAGAGGGCCATGCTTTCTAATTATGGGAACCCTGAAATAGAAAGGTCAGGTTGGTGTGAGGTGGAGGGATTGTGAGTGGAATACAACAGTTCTGCGGTGCACCTGGAGTGTATGGATTACTGTGCAGTAAGGCATGTCAGTCACGTAGCCCTATAAGGATGAGATGAGAGTCAAGTAAACACCAAGCTGTTTGCTGCTCTACACTTCATCGCGAACCGAAATGCTGCTCCTTTTAACTACGCCTGGTTTTACTGCTGTGACTGTCAAAGTCATTCACTTGTCCATCTCCTTTTTGTTTTACTTCCATTGTTTTACTTCCAGGTAAAATCCGCAGACTTGCCAACTTTTGTTTTATGTACTGCCGTTTGTCTGTGGTGCTCGCTGCAGTCTGCAGGGATTGTAAATTGCGAGGGAGTAAAATGCACAAAGATCTCAATCACCACTAATGATATGACCAATGCCAAGTTCTTGACCCTATAATCTCGACTCTCTGGAAGTCTTCAATAAGTGTGCTTTGGGCCCAGTGTGGATGTAATGAGTTGTGGATTTGGGCAGCCTTAGGCCCTGATGATTTCTCCTGTACGTGGCCATAAAGTTTGCAAATCTGTAAGTGCACAGAGATCTGGAAGTCTGAAGGTGAAGCTGTCTTTCCATTAGTCCACTTGGCTTTTTTGTGGTCATGAAAGACAGAAAACCCACAATATTTATCCTTTGGAGACGCAATGGCTCCTAACCAATAAGAACTTAATTAGGAGCATTTGTTCAGATTACATTTACATTAATGTGCCTTCTCCAAGTAAAGTCCCAGCCACAAAGACAGCATCCACTAGGGAGTGTTTCTACAAGATAATTTCCTGTAGAAGCAATCTAGATCAATAACTGAACAATTACAACAATAGTACTACAACAGTTACTGTACCTGCTGTTTTCTGTCTGAGGAAGGGTCGATAAGCACGTTCAGGAGACTGGGTCTCTTCCAGTCACTCAAGCTAAGCTGTAAGGCACTACGCAGCTCCTCCACCGTCCTCACCAGAAACCCTTGACCTCCAAACGCAGACATGATCTCATCATAGCGTGCCTCAGGTAGGAGGGTCACAGGTGGAGCTCTGACAAGCAATACAATGACATAAGATAAGTTTTATGAAATCATATCACAACTGATAAAGTGGAAGAAATCATGACAGTCATCATGATGTTATGATCATTGACTCACATAGTGGCCAGATCTCCCATTTTTGCCATTTCTTTCCATGTCTCAGGATCCACTCCGCTGTATATACCATTATTATTGACCACAATGATGACTACAGGTAGATTATACCTGTTAAAAAAACAGACAGAATGTAATAAAGTTGTACTAGAGGGTTAAAGTACATATATTATATAGAAAAAGAGGAATCAAACCTACCTGCACATGGTTTCAACCTCCATGCCAGAAAACCCAAATGCACTGTCTCCTTCCACGCAGACTATCCTTCTGCCTTTATTCTCGCTCCTCTCCACAGCGGCTGCTGCTATAGCAAAACCAAGGCCTACTCCCATTGTTCCAAATGTGCCTGCATCCAACCTGCATATAATCGGGATTAGCTAACCACAGTCTACTAAAAATGTACAAAGACTTACAGTCTTACCACTTAAAGTCAAATACCAGTCTAATGCAGTTAAACAATTGTTAACACTGGCTTTATATGATAGGATTGTAGTGAGAAAATGCACATTTGCTGTGTTTTGAAGAAAGTGTTCCTGATCATGTGAGAAAGATCACCAGTTTGGGTAGCAAGCCTGGCTTGAAGTTGAGTACCTGCTTGAATTCACTCATCTCTCTGCAGACTAAAAGTCTGCATTTTTACAGAAAGCATTTCTATTTTTGCAGGAAATGGCACAATTGTTTGCTATTGGATGAGCCTGAATTTAGTTCCCAGCCTTGTTCATATTTCTGCCGGTCATTTCACCAAAGGTAATTTTGCAAAGTGAGCACAAATATTACAGTACAAGCTCAGCCTTTTCATTCAAAGCAGAGCTTCTTTCAGTTTATGTGTGATATGTAGTGATACCATATCTGTCTGATATTGCCAAATTCAGGAGAGCATTTGGGGAGAGGCATGAACACATACACAAGGCTCATTTGTCATTCACAGTGATGACAACCCAGCAGGGTGTTGGAATGTGGTAAATTTTTTAAAGGGACACTCCTCAATTTGTATCCAAAAACATTTTGGTTTGGTTTGAAACTCTTATGCAGTACTCCAGCCCCCAACATTATCACTGTATGAGGCTCCTGAGTTTGTGCTCTTTTCTTCTACTCGCCCTACAGCACACGCAGTCGTTTGTGTTCTCAAGAGTGCATCTTTAATCTCTGCTTCAATGAGACTTTGCCTTGCCTGTGTCGAGGTAGGTAGTTGTTCAACATAGTGCGTCCTATGTCCATAGTATTTGCCCCCTCGCTGACAATGATGCAGTCACGTGGCAGCAACTGGGAGATGTGGTGAAACACTGTGTAGTAGTTCATAGGCAGTGTTGACTGAAGAGCGAGCGCCTGTAGAGAGAAAAAAGGCAAAAATCTTGTGAATACTTGAATAGAAAAAAAAAAGATACATCTAAATGCTTCAAATACATTATGTTACAATTTCATTTGGTAGACGCTTTTATCCAAAGCAACTTACATGTGAGAGTAAAAGGTGCAGTGTGTAGGATTTAGTGGCATCTAGCGGTGAGGTTGCAGATTGCAACAAACTGAATATCCCCCCCTCCACCATCCCCTTCCAAGCGGGTAGGAGAACCTATGGTGGCCATGAAACTAACGAAAATCGTAAAAGGCCCTCTCTAGAACCAGTGTTTGGTTTATCTGTTCTGGGTCACTGTAGAAACATGGAGGTGCAACATGGTGGGCTCCGTGGAAGAGGACCCACTATGTAGATATAAAGGGCTCATTCTAATTCTTATATTCAGGCAATTATATACTAAGTAAAACATATTATATTATGAATTTATGAATATTATATTCAATTTCTGCCAAGTCTGTTCTGCTAGATGCCACTAAATTCTACACACACCTCTAATACAACACAAGCAAGGATGTAGTCAGGAGACAACAACACGAGCAAGTGCCATAAAGCTAAGTTCAGGTCTGATAGGACGTAGGCGCTAACAAGCAGTGTAGAGGCAATGTATAGAAGCAGATATATATATATTTTTTTCCATCAGGTGTGGAGGTGTTTGCGAAAGAGCTGGGTGTTTAGCTTTTTCTTAAATTATCACATTGTTATCATCAGTTTGAGTAACCACATACAATATCAAACTGGAGGTTTTTCATAAAGGAGTCCAAACGCACCCTTGATATTTTCGCATTGGCAGCAGCTTTCTCCTTCAATGTGCTCCACCACTCTGTCTCAGAGGGATACTTCCAGCCATCTTTACAGACACACTCCAGGAGCTGAAGGACAAAGAAAAAAAAAACAATCACCAATTTTCACAAACATGAGCTTTTCTTTAAAAGTACATCTTAAAATCACACCAGGATCTTATAACACATACCACATGGAGAGAAATTAATCAAATATGTGAGATTTAGTGAGCAAACTGAGTTGCTGTTATTGTACCTGAGTGACAATAGCACTGATGTCTCCCAGAAGAGCAACAGCAGGCCTCACATTGTTCCCCATCTCCTCAGCACAAAGGTCAACCTGCACACAGTGTGTTGTGTTATTAGAGCACAGTAGTAGCAACAGTGAATCACAGTGCAGGAAAAACTGCACCACAATGACAAGATTAAGGTTTTCCCACAGCACTAAAAATAGATATGATACACACGATAAGCTTTATGGCAATGAGGTGGCATTCATATCATTTTAGAGAGCCCTTAAGACTGACTCTCCACAAGTCAAACTTGGCTTGGCCATTTCCATACCTGGATGACCTTGACATCAGGATCAAATCTAGGTGGCAGACCAAAATGCAGGATCCAGTTCAGCCGGGCTCCAAGAAGAAGCACAACGTCAGCCTGGAGAAGAGCTCTTCATATCAGGAACAACACAGGAGGAGGTGTGTCGCATTGGGTTGAGATAGAGGGTGAAAAACAAAAAAAACAAAAAATAAATTAATAATCTACATAATGTTGTCAAACAAAACGTAACTCCATATATACATCAAGTGTATGTAGACACTGGGAAATTATTTAGTACAACTACTGTACGTATCTAGATAGAATCAACAGTTAAAATATAGAAATATTATTTTTATAAGTAATACAGAATATTTTACTTACTTTTTAAGATTATTTAACTGTAGATAGTACTGTATATTATGACAATTTTGGCGAAGAGATAAATGAAGAGATAAATGTTCTGCAAATGTTTTGCTTCTGACTCATGTTTAAATTGAAAGAGAGGCCGACCGTGAGCGGGCAGCAGCCACACAGTTGGGGTGATCATCAGGCAAAACTCCTTTTCCCATGGGGGTGGGCAGAAACGGCAGGCGGCTCATTTCCACAAACTCCTTCAGAGCAGTTTCTGCTTGGCCATAGGCTGCTCCTGTTGGGCGCAATACCATGCATATCATCATAACTTACCCACAGCACCGCTCTGATTCACCAGTGACGGAGGAAGTTTAAGGTTTATTTCACAAAGTAATTCAAAGACACCTGATATTACCTTTGCCAATGATGACAAGAGGTCTTTTAGCTGCTTTTAAGACAGCGATGGCTTCTGTGATTGCACTGTGGTCAGCCAAACTGATAGGAGGAGGTGAACAACAGGACACAACTCTGCAGGAGAAACACAATTCTTTGAATCTGTAACCAGAGGAGTGATATCACACAAGGAAAAAAAAATCTACCCACTCTGGTAGCGTAAGTGACAACAAACCTGACTTTGCTTCTGTCCACTTTTGCATTGACCATGTCCCCTGCAATGTCCACATAACAAGCACCTGGACGTCCATAAATGCTTGTGCGAACAGCCTGTGAGCAACGAAACACTATCGTCACAACACAGTCAGTCAAACTAATAATATCAAACTGTGATAAAGGAAGAGAGACTAATAAAAGGCCAGACAGATGTAATATCAGGTTGATATGTTACCTTCTCTATCACTGAAGGGATGGCTTCCAGACTGCTCGGTCTAGCAGAGAATTTGCTATACAGGCGACATGCTTCCACCTGGGAAAAAAAAAGATAACAGTGTCACTTTAATGAAGCATCTTCAGGCAAAAATCCATATGAATGCATGCATTACCTGAGGAAACTCCTGAAAGGCTCCTGCTGTTTCTTGGTTTTGATCTGAGGATCCCCCAATAACAACCACTGGCCTGTGCAAAGGCAACACACACTTCATAAACCACATGACAACAGGTGCCATGTTAAAACTATATAGACTGTAAAAAGCCATCAACATCAGTCTGTTTTAGAGTCATACCAGCAGTTCATGTTAGCATTGGCCATTCCACCCAGAGCATGAATGAGTCCAGGTCCAGACACCACCAAGCAGGCACCTGGTCTGGATACAGATAACCACAGGAGACAGCAACATGTAAGATACAAGCTGACACACCGGCTGCTCTGAATATTCGGATCACTAACTCAGTCTTACCTCCCAGTGAGGTATCCGATGGCAGATGCTGCATAACATGCCTGTTGTGTGACAGGTTTTATTTTAACACATTAAATCAATGCAATACAAGTGCAGGTAAACAGCAGTTTAACCGAATATCTGAGTTTTTTACCGCTTGTTCGTTGCGCATTCCCACATATTTGATCCCTGCAGCCTGAGCAGCCATGGCCACTTCAATGATAGGGACACCAACTATCCCAAACATGTACTCCACTCTCTGCAGGGACAGAAATGTACCCTTTAACACAGTGGTTCTCACACCTTTTCATATCAAAGACCCTCAAACTGATACGTAATAGGCCATGAACCTGCAACTGATAAGATTTTGTGCCAAGGAAGATATTTGATGTTAGGTATGATTAAGTCCAGAGTTGTCAACAGGGGAGATAACAGGAGGAGAGAGTGAAAACCACGATTAGTCATTCTTATACATTCTCTCATCGTTCTAACTGCTGAATAAAATATTAGTGAAATAAATCTGTCCCCCATTTCGCTAGGGACCCCTTGGAACCCCCTCAAGGACCCTTGGGGGTCCCCAGACCCCACTTTGAGAAGCACTGATTTAACAAACCTACACATAGCTATCAGGGTCCTTTGAATAAATTTTTAAATAACTTTGAAGAATAGCAACTGTTAATATCATGCATTGTAAAACAGTACTAAACTTCACAGAGCAGCAGATGAACTTTGACACACTTTTGAAAGCAACTGCGTGGTTACAGTTATTTGTTAATAATATAACATAATACAGCTGCTGAGTTAACTTATATTTCATAAAACTTCGCTGTCTTTGTTTTTAAACGGACTTAACTTACCTGAGTTTTAAGAGACTCAGCAATTAGCTGAGCTCCTGTCACTTCGTCCATGTTTGTCCAGAGACAGCGAACTGTTACACTGCTTAGTGTTTACAGAGCAACAAGGGCACACTGTCATAAAATGCTGCAACTATTGACCACATGAACTAGTTCTTGGCTGTTGTTTGCAACAATCCTCTGTCTTCCTCTGAACCCGCCCCGTTCCTATTACTTCCGGGTTCTAAACCAATAACGGGAGGCATTTTTTCTTCTTAGGATTGCGATGAAAAGACCCGCCCTACTCTGCCTCTGATTGGCTAATATTCATAGGTGTAAGACTGTCAGGGTCAGAGCCAATCAGAGGCAGTGTAGGGGCGCTGTGATTGGATGAACGACGTTTCAGGTTCATTAAATATTCCTGACTTGCCTTTGCCATCTTCATACGAAGGCTAACTTGATGCTAGAATGCCCATACTTTACTTAATGCAGATACAATTGTGCTCATTCAATGGTAATTGCACATCAATGTTAAGTAAAAATGAGTTGCTCATGTAATTCTATCCATAATAATCATAAACACAAACGTTCAAATGTTAGTATGATCTCACATTTAAAACATCCTATACACCCCTTGTCCACCCACACTGGTATTTTCACTCATTCTGCCTGATTACACTTGCATGATTTATCACACATCCAAAGAAAAACTTTTTATAGTCCAATATCATATACTTGCAAAAAGACTTTAAAAAACTTTTCTCTAATTATTTTTAACCAACAATCCCCCTGGCTGTTTATTCAGTTTGTCCACATTACCTTTTAAAAATAATTGCCATGGACATACCTTTATTTAGTTTAACTCACATTTATTTTTCTCTATTATTGTCATGTTTTCTTCAGTGTGGGTGCAGACTGTGCTTTATTGAATTCGATCGAGCCTCCTATTAATTTTATTCTGCATGGAAAAGTTTACACTTTGATCATTCTTATTGGTTCATATAGTTTTGGTGATCTCATGTTTATTACTTATTTGGATCCCCATTAGTTGTTACCAAGGCAATAGCTACTCTTGGGGTCCACTAATTACAACTTCGACCTGAGCAGGAGTCTTATTAGCCAAAATAAGTGAAAACACCTGTGTGTGTGTGAGCACGGCCTTTAATCATATTTGTTTCATCTTGTGCAATCCTGAGCTTTATTGTGCGATTTTAGAAATAGTGAGGTCATAGTTGGTGTTTCAAGGCATTCTCCCCACTGCCAGGAACAACATTCTGGTGGATTAATTTATTTATTAGTTTAGTAGGCCTAAAACAAAAATAAAAAGTACTGAGGACATGACCTCAGTGTCATCAGTGGTAGCTGTGATCCTGTCTGTTACCACACTTAATATTTCATCCTTTATAAGTTATTATTTATTACTTATATGGGTTTTCAAATATTGAAATATAAGTTTTATTAAATATATACATAACCAAGTAAATAAATAAAAACAAATTTTACAAATAGGTTTTGGAGAGTTACTGGGCTTTTGTTTAAATCATCAGTTTTGGAAGAGAGCACATCAGTGCATCACAACTCAAAGATTGACAGTAACTCAGGGAAATTCATAAGTATGAAAAAAAGTGTCATATTGTTGGCCCCATATCACTCTACAGACTGTACTATACTGACTTAACAATGATGATTACTTTAATTTTTGGGAAAACGCCTTGCTGAGGTTAAAATAATTATCTTTACAGAACTGCCCTGGCCAAGGCTGCACCTAGAACTTAAAAAACACTAAAAGCACACTTATAAATTAATAAATCAAGGATCAAAAGGAAAATATAAAATTGCTAAATATTAGAAGGTACTATTAAAAAGTTTATTATTTACATCTGTGCTTTTCCGCAAAAAAGGCTTCAAGTGTGTGATATATTTAACAGATTGAAAGGCAATACTCCATAAAAGGACTCGTGTTCATTATTAAATAACTCATTTCTTTATTACTCATAAAATATACAGCAATCTCAGTACTGAAAGAATTCATTGGAGATTTGAATTCACAGTCATAATTTCTATATACATGGTAGTTTCATTCCTCTTCAAGAAAAAGCAAGGAAAAGAAGGAAAAACCTTTTCCATACTACTGAATCTAGCAAATGTATTGTACATATTTCCAGTTAAAAGGATTTTTTCAACAGAGAAAACTGGGTAATTTTGACTCTATGGTGATATTGAGTGGTTTCTTTTTTTAAGTTAAAGCAAGCAAAACCTGTCAACAAACACTGACTAATAAAAGCAAAAAAAATATATCATTCAAACAAAGAAAATCAAACGCTGTCCTATCATTGGTTTACAGTGTTTCTCCTCACAAAGCTGAGCCTCGGATACCTCAGTATTGGATCAGTGCTTCTTACAAATGTTTCATTACTTACCTAGTACGCATCACTGTACTTTCACAGCTGCCTCTACAAACCCATATCTTCTCAGTAACTAATGAAGGCACAAAATGAACACATAAATAGGAACCGAAAGTACACAAATAATTTATTCTTGAAAGACTAAACCGCAATGGACAGGTCAATACACAAAGGTAAGGGTGATCAACTTAAAAATAACCCAGTACACATATCAAATATTTTTAAATTATCCAGGTAAGTAAATCTGATTTTTTTTTTCTAGAGGATAAGTTGACATGAACATGGATATTTTAAAATTTTGATCTCAAAAAAATAAATGATTCTCCACCTGTATGACGTACAGACTTGAAGGACAAGTGCATTCTGATGGATGTAGTGTGCGGATATCAACCTTCTCTAAGTTCTCACAAAAATGTCAAAAATTGGAAACTGGCTGCTCCCCCAAAAACTGAAAATTCTCAATCTCATTCACACAGTTAAAACTGGGTTAAAATGCATCCACGTCTTTTGGTCCCTGTCGGTTTAGCTTTCTGTGAAGTGCTACCATTCCTCTTCAGCATGTTATTGCCGTACAAAGGTTGCTGTCCACCCAACAAGTACAGTTTTTAGCACTCAAGAAGTCAGTGTTGGTAAAACAACGGTTACTGAGGTCCAGTATCAGCTGCAAGGACACCTGGGATCGGGATGGGTATGGGCCAGCCTGCTGCACCTCCTCCCTCTCTTACTCTCCGGTGGTGGGGTTGGGGGTGGTAGGGGTGTGGGGTGGGGGACTCTTAAGGCTCGTCTCTTCTTCTGCCCTCCCAAACTGACAGTGGGTGATTTTTAAGACACAGGGTGTGTGTTTTAACGCATTTCTCGCTTCCTCCTGTCCTTCAGTACGTCTCTGAATCCGAGTCGTTGAGCTCCTCGTCTTTGTAAAAGCCGTCGTGATGGCTGATGTTGTTGAAGCTGCAGTAGGAGCTGTGCTCGCCGCGCAGCGCGGGCAGGCTATCGAAGGTGACGCTCTTGGAGGGGCTGGTGGTGTAGTGGTTAATGGCACTGAAAGGGAGGGTGGGTGCCGGGGTGCAGGGGGACACAGGCATCATGGTGGCCAGGATCAGGGCTAGGCAGTCTGCCACATCTTTGTTGGGGGCACAAGCCAAGGCCGGTGTGTAACCTGAAGCAATGACAATACACCACTGTTTATTCTGAAAAGTGATACACGCTTCATGTTTCTAGCATCAGTTCTTTAAGTGATTTACTATTAATTAACAATCCTGCAATGTGCCTGTACATTGAGAGCTGAGTGACTGAATTTGCAGTCACTTTGTTACTGATGTTTGTGAAAGAGTTAAAGTAGTAACAGCTAGTGACAGTTATCTACTAAGTAACAGAGTAAGAATGAGACTCTTGGGGCACACACTTCAAATTTAGTTTTTCGCTGTATCTTAAACATACTCACTATAGATTCTCTTTAATCCAATGAGCCTGAGAGTTTCTCAAAGATCAGTATTAGACCTAACCAAGGCATATTTTAAATGACGACTATTACCTAATCAAATTCTAATCTGTTGTTTTTTCTCATAGTGTGGCTGTCATGTTTCCCAAATAAACTTTAGTACCCATTAATTTTAGATCCTATAGTATCCATTAAATTAATATTTTGCACTTCCCAAGATTTGGCAAAAGCCCAAAACACATGAAAAAGTTATAGTATATAGTAAAAAAAAAAAAATTATCATGAATTTACCGTTTTCATCGACTGCAAGTACACTGGCTCCTTTTGCAAGCAGCTCTTGCACCACCACAGTCAGACCATTTCTTGCAGCCACGTGTAGAGGCCTTAAAAGAAAGAATCAAACATGGATGTGCTGACAGGCAAATCAATATTTGTATCTCTGCATTAATAATTCAAATCCCCACAGTAAACACAATACACTCTATTCAATCACACCAACGCAGCAAGAGACAAGAAACAATGTAATACAAGTGATACGTACGTCTGTAAGGCGGCGTTAGTGGCATTAATGAGATTTCTGTCTGCAATCTTCTCCAATATCAACAAGGCACTGGTTTCATGTCCCTGTAGAATACAAGTCCGGTATGATAGGTATCAATAACAAGCAAATAGCCTTAAAACGTACAATAAATACACACTGTTCATAATATTTCAACCTATACTTGCAGGGTATACTGTATATTAGCTGCTGTAGAATGAAACAGTGCCACCTAATGGTCATACACACCTTACTGCAGGCGAGATGAAGTGCAGTGTTCTTCACTGCATCCTGCAGAGTGAGATCTGCTTTTGCACTGCTCACCAGCAGCTCTAATAATGAGAATGATAAGGTAGAATGCAGAAAAAAAGAAAGAAGTTAATTCAATCCCACACTGATTATTGCATCCTTCAGTGATATTTTCTATCTTGATTTAAGTAGAGAGGTATTCATACCGACAGCGTTGGTCTGGCCATTCTCAGCAGCCATCATGAGTGGGGTCTTCCCCGCGGCATCGACACTGTTGACCTGAGCATTGTGGCTGAGCAGCAGCTGGAGACACTCCACATGGTCAGTGAAGGCTGCTGCATGCAGGGGGGTCCTGCACAAATGACATGAGAACAAGGCTTGTTTTTAATCATTCAGTAATTCACTCATGATACGAACCTCATTTGCCCAGTATCAGGTGTGTTACAAAACTCAAGGCTGACATTAATGTTGCACTTGCTTTTATATGACTGTGTATACCTGTTTTTACTGTCTTTGGTATTGACAATGGCAGGGCCTAGAGTGTCTATCAGCATCTCGGCAGCACCTTCGTTGTCATGAATCCTTGAGAACGGAAAAGAGCACAATTAATTAATATGTTACAGGTTCTGTCCTCACATGCAGTGATCTAAACAGAAAACAGCACAATGTCTTACACAGCACAGTGGAGAGGGCTGAATGAATTGCCTTCGGCCTTGTGAAAAACCTCTTGTTCCAGCAAAACCTCCACACATGTATCGTGACCTGCAGGAGAGAAGCATCAGCCAGTGCTCACAATCAGGGCTTAACAAGCATTTTTCCTTATCAGCATGTGGCAAAATTTAAACAATGGGTGAATAAAGAAATGTACAAGCATGAAATATGAAATATAAAGTTGTGCATGCCTTTTTAAAAAAAATCTATACTTGCACAAGTGCTCCTTTTACTTTCTTGGCAGCATGCCTGTATTTACTATAAAAGCATTCATTACTAAACATCAGATGTACATTTCCATAACTATAATGATCGCTTCTTTAAGAGGTTTCCAAACTCTCATCTCTGTACCATTGTAGCAGGCCCAGTGCAGTGGGGTGTAGCCTTGGTTGTCTGTTAAGACAGGGAGTGTTTCCACTGATTGGGCAGCATGCAGCAGGCCTCCCAGTACCCCAATGTGTCCACATGCTGCTGCCAGGTGGACCGGCGTGCGCCCTTTACAGTCCCGCACCAGGAAGTTGGCGCTGTGCTGAAGCAAGGCCTCCACACATTCCTCGTGACCAGTCACAGCCTGAGACCAGACGAGAACAGATATGAGCGTTATGACTGATGATTGATCACACCCTGACAAATGACGGATTTTAAATGCTTTGATGACAGCTGACCAATGTAATGGATTTTTATTCACTCCACAGGAAGAGAGGGAAGGTTTGTGTTTATGGTTATGAGTAGGGCTGCAAAAATAAAAATACAAAAACTATATTTATAACATTCATAGAAACTACTCTAATCTAAGTACAATTGTAGAAGTACATGTAAAGGGGGAAGTGAAAAAATACTAATAAAAAAACCCAAATCCAAACATTTACGCTATTACATTACACAAAACTATGCAAGGTAGAGTTTGAACAAGTTTGGTACTGGTAGTGAAATCTGCGCATAAGGTAGGGTACCAATATAGAAAATGTAATACCCAATTACATATATATAGTATATGTCAGTGTATGCAACAGTGGTGCACTCACTCCTCTATGCAGGGCCGTCCTGCCCCACTTGTCTTTGGCTTCTACATTGGCTCCCTTATTAAGCAGAGAATACACACAATCTGTGTGTCCACTCAGGACCGACAGCATCAGAGGGGTTCTGAGAGGGAACAGACATGATCAATTCACAACATCTTATGATTACAAAACAAAATAATTTAAAAAAAAAAATCACAACATATACTTACTGTCCATTCCCATCTTGAATGTCTACTGCACTTTGAAGATCAGCATTTCCAATCAGCAAACGCAAACATTCTGAATGACCGTTAGTAGCTACAAGGAATTAATGAACATCGTTAATTTCAGCGTCATTCGGTGAGTTTACAAATCTAAATGCACAGAAGCAAGTCCAGGTCCATACCTGCAGCGTGGATGGGGGTTCGCTTCAAGGTGAAGTCTTTGACCAGGATGGAGGCTCCCTGGTTGATTAGGACGTCCACACACTCCACATGGCCCTTAAATGCAGCCAGGTCCAGAGGTGTGCGCCCTTGGCTGTTTCTCACATCTAGATCCAGCAGAGACTGCACCAGAACCTCCATAGCTTGGTGGTGACCATGGTATGCCTGAAAAATGAATTCACCATGAATAAATGACCATAAGATAAAGCTAAGGATAATAACATGTATTCCTCTCATGCCAGCAAGTGTTACTTACAGCAAGGTGCAGGGGGCTGACGGGGGCTCTGACATCAGAGTCATTCAGGATGTCTGTCCCTGAGGTTTCCATTAGCTGAACAAACCAGGTAAACAAGTTAGAACCTACTTCAGATATAAGCTCAATACGACATATATACAAGACACTGAGGCTTAATCTATGCACATGAAAAACTACAAATTCCACTCACCACATCTAGAGGGGTTTCACTTGCAATCTAAAAAAAAAAATTGGGGAAAATCAGCTATGGATTTAACCTCATTACAATAAAGCAATACAGAAATACAAAGATGATGGAAGCCATATGGCATGCACTCTGGCAAGTGAAGTTCTCACCAGCTCCAGGCAGAGGCGATGTCCATATGCGGAGGCGTAGTGCACAGCATTGTAGCCCTGATTGTCCCGGATCCCTGGATTTGCATCATTTCGCAGTAAATATTCCAGGCACCTGTAGACACAACAAAGAGGCTGTAGTCAAGCAAACAACATCTTCTTTCAAGTCTTCAGTTGTTACTCAGCATAACCAATAAGTGAGCTTTTATATCATGAAAACCCTCAAGCATCACCCGCTTTCCACAAAGCAACCACCTCTTTTCTGAAACTGAATGTTTAAAGTATTACTGACTTTCCGTCTGTGTCAGAGGCAGCAGCGTAGTGGAGAGGAGTGCATCCCCGTTCGTCTAGGTCATTGACACTGGCTCCAGAGCCCACCAGAGCAAACAGGCACTGGTAGTTACAGTTGGCAGCAGCGTAGTGCAGAGGGGTCCTGGAAAAGCACACATAGTTCAGTTCACTGTTCAAACTGGACTGACAGACTCTTAGAGCACAGTCTTGATCCACATGGGCCATTAAATGCTACAAACCTGCCAAAGCTGTCCTTTCTATTAAAGTCTGCCCCCGTGTTGAGAAGGAGATTGAGACATTCCAGGTTTCTGAGAAGATTTAAAAGATGATAAAGTGATCAATATGATGATATTCTTACTGTTATCAGTCATGAACTCTCTTGTAATTAAATATAATATTCAGCTGTCCTCAACTCACCCTCCAGCAGCTGCAGCATGTAAACAGGTCCTTCCAAAGTCATCAGGAGTATCTATATCAAAGCCTGCATCAGAATAAAGGATTATGAGCATGATCCATCACCAGTGTTTCCCTTTTAATTGTATAGGCCTGGCAGGCTGCCAGGCCAACAAGAATCCCCGCCAGGCCAAAAAAAGTCTTTTTTTAATGCCAAAAATAACACCAAGTATCCATTCATTTGGAAATCAATAGTGTTTGGGGACCTCTCAGTGCAGCGCTGTTCTGTAATGTGAGTCAACCTCTGTGTTGTTGCCTGGGAAACTCTTTAAGGAACAGGGCAGTGCATAATGTGTGCGCAGTGTGTGGTTGAGTGGGTGCGAGCGGCAGAAAAGTGACAGTGAATGCGAGTGGAGCAGAGGAAAAGGTTAGCAGTAAGTTGTCAGTCTGGCAGTAAATGTACCGTACAGGCTACAGTGTGTCAGTTAATAAATGCTGCAGCTTCTCAAGACCAAGAAAAGTAACGTCTGTCGTTTCCCCAACTGCGGGAAAAGTGAAGAGGGTTAGCTCCAAAGTTAGCAACAATGGGTTAGCCTAACCTGAAGACGCTTAACAGAGAAACAGAGAATATTTGCATACTGTAAATGAGCATGTGCAGTTAAGAACAATCAAAGTGACAAACATTGTAAAGAACTGAGCTGCTCACCCGAAGACAGGAGCTTTCTGCAACAGTCTGAGAATCCACTGAGAGCAGCCAAATGCAGTGGGAACATACCGTGGACCCCTCGTCTGAAAAAGACACATCATGTTAATTTGGCCAATAATTTTACCCAACTACTGACACTGGTGCTAATCAGAGGCTAGGCCCGCCTTTTTTACATAGAGTTGCATCAATTAGTCGGTAGGCAGAAAATTAATCAGCAACTATTCTGATAAGTGAATAAGCGTTTTAGTCAATTTATAAGCAAGAAAGACAAATATTTACTGATTGCAGTTTCTCAAATATGATGATTTGATGGTTTTCTGGATCATACATGATGATAAACTGAAAACCCTGGATTTTGGACTATTGATTTGACAAAACAGGACATTTGAAGATGTCACACTATGCGCTCTTTGAAAAAAACAAACAAACAAACAAACAAACAAAAAAAAAAGGCATTTATCATTATTTTCTGAAATGTTATAGACAAAATGATAAATTGAAAAAATAATGGTCAGATCAATGATGAAAATAGTCCTTAGTTGCAGCCCTATTTTCATGTCAAAGGTTTCTTTGGGAGTGTTTTTCCTTATCTCAATCATCAAAAGAAAGAGGGCGCTGCACACTGTACTAATTGTAAAGCCCTTTGAGGCAAACTTGTGATTTGGGGCTACATAAATACAACTGACTTGACTTAACCACAGAATCTTCTGTATCAGTTACATGACAGTCAATACTTGTCTGCTCTTGATAGATTTAAACATGCAGCTCAACCATAATTTGTTGAATGTGTTGAAACGACAATCAAGCTCACTCACTTAGCTGTGTCAGCTCTGTTAGTAATGAGGGTGTTGATGAGGAGCTCGTGTCCGTATCGAGCTGCAATGTGCAGTGGTGTATTTCCGTTCTTATCTTCACAGTCAATCTCAGCACCTTCAGGAAAAAAAAAAAAAAAAACACAAAACAAAACAAAGCAAGCACTTAGTCTGATTAACACTGAGAAGCGGTTTTAGCTTTACTGTCTGGTGTGAGACATCAATGAGGCCACGTATTTAGAAGAGCTCACCGTTCTCAATGATTGCTTGAGACCTTGAAAACCTCCCGTGGATCGCTGTCATGTGGAGGGGCGTCTTACCATCTTTACTCTGGAGAGAAACAGAGACACACTGGTATCGTTTTGGAGGTTATTACTATGGCTTCAGCTATAAAACATGAATAAACAGGC
Source organism: Thunnus albacares (assembly GCF_914725855.1). Classification (NCBI taxonomy): domain Eukaryota; kingdom Metazoa; phylum Chordata; class Actinopteri; order Scombriformes; family Scombridae; genus Thunnus; species Thunnus albacares. The sequence continues at coordinate 16,858,754 of NC_058113.1, read as the reverse complement.
TAAGGATTTGAATGAAACAACCAAATGCTATAAAAACACCTTTTGACATTCTGACATCTTTTTTACTGTAAGAAAAAAAGCACACTAAGTATGAATCACATGCTAGCAACAAGTTTGACTGTTTAAAGAGATGACTAAAAGAATTTCTCTCTTAACCACATAATCTTTGTGACTGTTGTCGTATCATCAACACTTGTGTGATTATATTTCAATAATGTAGCTGTGTCTGGAAAAGGAGTGCCAATTATTGAGTAACAGCTTTCCCATATCAAGGGGCGCAATCTTTTTCTAAGTAGTCAGCGTTGAGAGGTGACATTCTGGTTTTTACTCACCTTGATGTTGACATCTGCCCCGTTGCAGACTAGCAGCTCCAGACAGAGCGCCCCGTGGCGAGAGGCGGCGGTAAAATGGAGAGGTGCGAAGCCCTTCTCGTTCACCTGGTTCACGTTAGCCCCGCACTCTATGAGCTCGTTCACCACCACGTCCTGTCCGTTGTAGCAGGCCACATGGAGGGGTGTGTTGCCGTACGCGTTGGGCTCATTGATCTGGACAGCAAGATGAACAGCGTGTAGTTATGTACTTTTCATGCACTACTAAAAGAAATGTTTCTAAACTCTTCAAATCCTAAATCAGGATACACAGTTGGGATGTTGTTGCATTTCATGGTCAGAGGAAAGGATCTAGCAGTGTCTGCAGTGTAATGACAGTACAACTGTGGGTGGAACTCACATCCACCCCCAAGTCCAGGAGGTATTTGACAACACTGATCATTCCACTGGAGGCTGCTGCATGTAGCGGTGTATACGATTTCTTATCTTTGCAGGCCACCTCGGCTCCATGAGAGGCCAGCAGCTTCACCACTTCTATGTGCCCTGAAGACGAAAAGAGAACGATTTAATTACATGAACATGCCATCAAGATATCATCTAGTATTTCATTTCGTCATATATGAATGCACTGGGCAGTATTCCTTCAACAGACTGGATTTTAAAGCTTATCGGTACATGCTAAATGATCACAGTGATATCTTCAATGTTGGCTCATGTTTTAATGTTTTCTAAATGCTGATGATACTTTCTGGAATAATTCACTGAATGAAATATTTATCTCCTTCCAAAATAACCACTGATACCTTAAAAATAATTGAAATGGGCAGTATTGCTTTTTCAACCCAGTCCTGGAAACTTTCACTGACCACAAGATGACAGGAGCTCTCAAAGTGACAAGGAAAAATGAATAATATTACATAAAATTGCTGTGGTTGATTTATTACCCATGTAGGCTGCCCAGTGGATTGCACGGCGGTCCTTCTTGTCAAAGGCATTGATGTTGGCTCCTCTAGAGAGTAAGAGCCTCACCATCTAATAGCAGCAACAGACGGGGGAAAAAAAAGCAATCAGAGATGATGTGGAGGGCAGTTGTAAACCCAAGTATCAAGGCATGACGGTTTTGTCATGCCTTGATACTTGGGTTAATGTACTGATCCTCTGCTCTACACCACAAACAAGGATACAGATTATTTCGATTTGATCTAATCTCATGAATTAGTTGAGCTTTCATGAAGCCCAAAGTAAATTCTCTTTTAAATTACGGACCAAATGTGGTTTGAAAAACAGTTTGGCATTTATTTTGCATACAGTTCAACACAGGTAAACAAGACACAAAGACACTAAGCATTAAACTGTCCAGTTCCACAGTGTGCCGTTACTGTATGTCATGTTATCAAGGCTATAAAAATGTGCCCCCACCTCAGTATTTATTGTGCATCTTACTAGAAAATTCCTGCTTTACCACAAGTTTGCATGAACAGTTTCGTTGCTCTTGGTTTGCATTCATGCTTGATTAGACAAGGCAGTTCCACCCATAACATATCTAACACATGTGAGTTTATGATATACACACCGGACATAAAGGGTAATTTGCATGCAAGCATGTGATTGGACAAGCACTGAAACCTAGTGTCCTTGAGTGTGTGGCCACAATTTATGACTGACAGCCTCCAGTGTTATCTGGAAAAAGTGTTATTTTTTATAAACAAGCCCTGACTAGTTCATTGGAAGGCAGCTTTATTGTTTGTTGAGGTGCAGCTTTTTCAGCTTAGGGTTGGATTTGTGCAACTGACTCTCAGATCAAAATAGCTGATTATTTTCACCCACCAAAAATTTACTTTACAGTAATACAACAGCACTAAAAAAAAAACCTTTGCCAAAAATAAACAAAGAGAGACAACCAATACTATGAGGAAGGAACAGCACTATGTGGTAATACTTGATGCTGTGGTTATTGTGGCTGCCACATATGGAGATGTTGACAGTTTCACCTCACACTTCTTTAACCGGCAAAAAACATAACCATTGTTCAGTTCCTTATTGAAATGTTACATACAATGCCCATTGTGTTTACACATTTATGAGGCAAGCAGAGACACTTCCTGTCAGCAAGTGGAGAAGATCAGGAGCTTATACTTATAGCCTTGTAAACACAACCAACATTAAGCCTGGCTAGTCTGATGGCTTGCCAATAAAAACTTTGTGCATGTGGCACATGCTCTCTGGAGAGGAGAATAAAACTCCCCCGTCAATATGATATGAGTGATACTGAAGTGGTTAAAGTTTTAAAACACAAGACACCACAGACTTTACAGCCACTCACCCTTAAAAGTTAGAACACGTTTTGTTTCTTAAGCAATTAATATTTAAATGCGCTGCCATTTCTATCCATTAAGCTACAACAATATCAATACAAAAGGGATTAAAGTGCTTCTTCGACTACAGCTCACAGCCGAATCAAACAATACTATAAACCTGATATTACCTCCAGGTGACCGCTGAAGGCTGCATGGTGCAGCGCGGTCCGGCCAGCTCTGTCTGACACATTCACATTACTGAGCAGTGGGACGAGCGCTTCAGCGCAGCGGACAGCCTTATTGGCTGCGGCAATGTGAAGCGGCGTCTGCCAGTTCTTATCTCGGGCATTTACGTCTGCAGAGTGTTTCAGCAATACTTGAACAGCCTCCTGTAAGAAGACATGACACATGTGGGTTTTTAATTTTACACTGTTTCCATTTTAAAAAAAAAAAAAAACAACAATGCACATCAGTGTGTGTGTGATAGAGAATCGTAGAGACGTTCACATACCTCACTGCAGGAGGCCACAGCCCGGTGCAGAGGAGTGAGCCACTTGTTATCTTTGGCATTTACTCTGGCACCTACAAATTAGAGGACAATGGCTGTCAGACTATTTAAGGTCATACGTTTTCTTGACGTCTGGTACAACATTTGTAACACAATAAATTCAGCCTTTTGGACAGCTATGGGGAAACTGTTCTCCAATTCTATATCTATATCTGTTAAAGCATAAATCAGAAACAGACTGGAAAGGAGGCGTGTAGAGGTTTATGCCAATATTGAATGCAGATGCTCCATCTGGCGACAGAAACATAAAAACATTCCACTGAGTTTCACATTTGAGAAATGTCATTGTTGTCGAGAACGGGTTAACACTGGTAATGATTCTCTGTTTTCAAAAAGCAGAAATGAGAAACCAGTATGTCGAGATATCAGAAGAAAGGTGTTGCCTAAAGTGATTATAAGTTAAGTAGATTCAAAAGACATGAAGACTTGCGGAACTTGCCACATCAGTCATAGAATAAACATCTCACTTACTTAAACAAACCATAATGGTGACACCAGTTACATAGTTACATAATTTCCGCTCTTTCCTGTGAAATTAACAACTAACATAACATTTTGAAGATTCTCTCCTGATGCTTGAAACACTCATCATCATTTCTATACTGTTACATTACAGCAACATTTGTTTCCTAAACCATTTGGCTTTCAAGTTGAGCTGGATAGACTGTTAGATGTCTGAACATTTAATGTTTAGGGATGAATACTAAGTTGTAAGAGCTCTACACTACATTAATTTGGTTGTGTTTACCTTCAACAGCTTCTTTACATAAATTCTCTTCTGGAGGAAAAAAACATACCTGAAAGAATCAGCAGCTCTATAATTTCTGCATCTCCGAGATAGGCAGCAGCATGCAATGGAGTTCGCTTCTCATTGTCCTGTAATGAGCAAACAGAAGGACACAACTGTGATTAAAAGCAAACAAAAGACTTTGTACTTCCGTTTTAACCTTGTATTCCTTCTCTGCTTTATAGAGGCTAATATAATCCTGACCTGTAGTGACATTAAACACTATTATCTTTACTATTTGTGACAGTATATTAGTAGAAGGGAAAAATAACCAGTGAACATTAACAGCCCCACAGTCATAATCCATGGCAAAAAGTGGGTTAAACACAAATTCAGTTACTTGAAAAGCTTTCCGGGGAAACACAAGCAAGTACAAACCAGCCTTATTTTGAAGCAAACACCCCCACCAAAGCAGTAATGGTGAGGAATGCAATAAAACAAGCAGTGCCAGAGCACGCAGTGGGAACTGTAAAAACCAAACCATGTGCTGTTTTGTACTCAGCAACTGTTGAGAGAGTTGTATGACGCTTTTGAAGGACAATTATACATCTGAGGTTTTTAAATTCTGTGTTGTTGTTGTTGTAATTTTAAAATAGAATAATATGAGGAAACAGATGTGGAGATTGGTTACAGTCTTTTGGGAATTACCTGTGCATTCACATCCTCTTTTTTGAATATGAGTGCGCGTACTTCATCAGGATCCACATTGAAAATAGCTTTCAGCAAAGCAGGCTGTAAAAGAGAGAAGAGAGCGTGTCAACATCGACTGACATGCAAACACTTGTGCAGAAGTGCATAATAATTACAGAGAGAGTATTTGATTTCAGAGAACAGCGACCCATGAGTGAAAACTTTTGATTGTAAAACTTGAAAGGCCGAGTTTGAGAATACAATACTCATTCAGACCTTGGAGGTTTGAGTGACTTCGGGATCCTCGTCCTCAAGAACCACAATACACACAAGACTCATTTGCTCAACGATCACACTGTCAACCCAATCATGTTTTGGCTACTAAAAAATCCCCAAATATTCTGCTCCCTGGAGAATAACAGGGAGCAGGCTGCTATACATATTCAAATGTACATTGTAAAAAAAAAAAAAATGGTGACACATATCAGACGATGTTGGAGGCTGACGGTCTGGATTGATACTGCTGAGCAGCCAATTTTGTTTACAGTCAGTTGACAGGCCAGAAAAGTGTATCCATCCCATGGCACTGAGAGAAATATCACAATCCTTGGATGAATACGAGTCCGGTTACGTGCTCCAGAGGAGAGATGCCAACGTTGCTGATGTTTTAACAATACTGTCCATCTTTTCTTTTTTATCCTGATAGAATTTATGCTTCAGCAAGACCAGCTCTCTGCTGTGACTGTCTATATCTTCAACAGAGGCAGACAAAAAGAAAAAAAAGAACAATGTCCAGAGCCGATTCCCCGTTCAAAACATCCAACGTGACAGGTTGGATGAGAGGTGAAGCAAGGTTTTAAAAGTTAAACTGAAGTAAATTAGACAATGGTTGAAATTCTTCACAAAGACTGACTCAAGGATCTTGCTTCCTGCCCTGGCTTCTTAAAAAGTAGTGAAAGTTGGCTCCACCCTTCTTAGGGGTGTATACACAGAGAAGGAACAATGTTACTGTGCGTTCTACATGTGCATGATTACCAGATATGCGGAAAAGACTAAATAAATCGTAACACGTTTCTTCATTTCTAGGATATAATGGTATTTACAGTAATGATATTTGGCTTTTGTAAATGAAAAAAGAAAAAGAAAAAGAAAAAAGGGGGGTTTTGGGGGATCAGAGTAACAACCATGTTTTTAAGACATGTAACTGAAACCACATTAAAGATTTAATATAAGTATTTAACCATGTGCCGGTAGCTGAAGTTATTCATTGTGACACTGTTGCAGAATCTTGGCAACACTTCCTGTAAGATAAGACTCTCTGACAACACGTGCAATGTCTCTGAATAGTGTGTTGGAACTGGAAACCAAAAAATGCTCCAGCACAGCAGACTTAAAACTTGACCAAACGCCTACAACATCAGGTCCATCTAGCTCTCTACATGAGTCACTTGTTGGTAAAGTGTAATTTTTCCACAAAAAAAAAAACAAAAAACACAAAAAGTTTGAATCCCTAAGTGAGCCGATTCGAAATTACTATTTTATCTTTCATGCAGGACAGCCTTCTTCTCCACTAAGTACTGAGCTGCAGATCGTCACCACTTATGGTTGGTTCCGCTGGTTTCATTCTATAACACATACGGTCAACTTCATAGTCACATTTGTGTCATCAACCTCTGTTACATCCCTATGACTCATCAAATTTTTTTGGGAAACCACTGAATGCCACGATCATCAGTCACAGACAGTAAAATGTAAGCGTGTGCTCATGAACCCTCGTGTGTCATGTTAAGCCAGATCAACACTGCAGCTCTCCTCTATCTGATCCACCATAACACCAGCAGAGAGTCTTTGATCAGGCCGTTTTCCACTGCCTGTGGGAGGAGGCTGGCATGGATGGGGAGAACAGTGAGGGCAGGGGATCCCATCCAGAGGCTGCAACTGGTTACCCATGAAAGACCCAGATGGAACATTCCTGGCTTCCACAAAAACTTAACTCTTCCCTGACTTTAGACAAGTTTCCTAAAAAAAAACGAACAAATTAAGCCACAAATAAAGCCGTTTCCACTAATGATATCTGAGAAATTTGATGATACTTAAATGTTGTGTGTCAGGTCAAATAGCCTATATCTTGCACTTTAAATACACATGAACTATCATAACCTTTGAATGAGCAATGTGCACCCCTGTATCCAAAACAAAACGTAAGATGAAGAAGCAGGAGGGTCGAGACTGTCGAGAGCCTGCAGGTTTTAAAATCACCTGCTGTAATGTTGAGCTGGGATGAAAGCCTGCATTATCTTGGCACTTTGTGCAACACAGTTACCTTTATAGATCTTCTAAGGAAAAAGCAGCAAAGAGTAAAAAGACAAATCCTGAATGCGCCTCATGTTTGAGCGGAAACAACAGCACTGACCAACTATTTAACTGCAACAGCCCATCTCTCTGCATGCAATCATTTCCAGGAGCTGGAGTTTTTCTTGCTTACAGTCATGATGATGTATGTAGAGCAGAGACATTTGTTCATTAAGACTTCATCCCTCATTGAACCCACCAGGCTGCCCAGCTAGCTAATTAGCTAATGAGCCATGCAGATTATATGACCTCATGTACAAAAGACATCTAGATTATATGGCATAATTTGAGCCTCATACTTTGCCGTATGAAACAGCATCAGCTAGCCTATGTTTGGATCCTTCTTGTCTCTGTGCTGCTTCCAAATAGGTTTCAATGGCTAACAACCACATTATTATCCATTATCATTCATAAGGGACTTTAGACTGTTAAGCTTTATGAAAGTTTACTGAGGAGCCAAGTACTTTCAATTTAAGATGACAGAAATCATTTTTACTGTACGTCCTATATGCATTAAACTCAACTTTTCTGCCACAAGGTCTAAAACAAACTATCAAACACTGTAAGCACTTGAAATAAAAATATATTGTGATCAATTTGCCACAGAGAATAATACTGCAGTTTCAATACCATTCAAGGTGCACATGGTGGCATGGGTAAGATTATTACCCTTTGAAGCATGCTGGAAACCAACAGGACATGATAAGCTATGGCCTTGTACAAATTTGAGCCGCATGACGCATTTCAGCGGATGGATTGATGCTCAGTAAGTATTCAGGCTAAGCAAGAATTACCAGACTACCATTACCAGCTAGTATCTTAAGAGTCTTTTTTCAAAAACAAGAGACCATTATCTCATTCTGTAATGCCCATGAATATCTGCAGGGCACAATGGAGGTTAGAATGACTGGGGGTAAATTCAGGGTAACAAGTAGGGCACTTGTGCGTCTTACACGGTCTCATTTTGACGATTTCTGAAAAGGAAGGACAAATCTGCATTTTGTTTTCAGTTCTGCAGCCCTGCACGACTGATGTAGGAGATTTTCTATGCTTCTCTAGCTGCACGACTGTGCACCTCCTCTCTCCTCATAGAAGCCAGCCTAGTTAATACCATCACCATGGAGACGGCTCTTTGGCAACTCCACCGGCTCACAGGAGCCCAGGCACACGATCATTCAAGCACACACACAATGAAAGACACATGCAAATATGTTACAAGAATAGCAGGCATGTGCAAAACACGCAGTCCTTAAATGATAACAGAAAGCTATTTTTGTTTTCACAAGTAGATGACAAGTGTTTAATACAGTTAGACGACACACGTCTAATCCTGTCACACTGCCAGTCACCTCATACATTTATTATAACCATTACACAGCTGTTAAACTGCATGTATTCCATTCATATAATAGATATAAATAACATTAGGTAAACAACTTTGTAGACTGTGTCTGACAGGCACGGTTGAATTATTGGGAGTTATATATATTGGGGCAATACTAAAAGATTATGATCGAGGACACAACTTATCTATACAGCTGTTATAAACCTGCTGTGAAAAATAAACGTGGAAAATTACTCAAAATCAACAGGGCTTCTGGTAGATCCTCACTGTCACAACACAGTGGTGCTATTCACACAAGGTTAACCATGTAGTTAGGTGAATTGGCGCATACAAACTACATCATTACTAATGTGTTTACATGTTATCCATCACAAAACCTCCCCAGCTGAGCAAGCTAACATCATGCATGTCACAAACGTCCAGTTGTCAGAGTAACGTCACAGTCAACAGATCGCATGGGTTGTTATGGTAATCACCTCACATTACATTGCAGAGATTTAGTGGCTATTATTAAATCATACGATCACTTGGAAGCGACAACTCAAACCAAGTTTTGTACTATTTTGTCACAATACGCTAAACAATCACTTACCCAACTGATCTGATCTGTCTGAACTGCATTTCTCGCAGGCTCTGGCTAATTGCTGGCAGATAAACAGTAACATTAGCTGGTTACAACTCAACAACCCGCTTGAGCATGTGTCTCAATGTAAATGTGAAGCCCTATAAAAAACTGACTCCAAATGTGATTCACCCGACAAGTACACTGTATCTAACTTGCACTTCATATGCGACAATTAAATATCTAGATTCACGCTTCAGGGAAATGCTTCCGTTTCGGAGAATAACGTTAGCTGGAGAAACGTTCCGCTGGCAAATGTTGAAACTGGGGATGCTAGCTCACGTTAGCCAGCCAACATTAGCTTGGACCTGGATCCGCTTTTGATACAATGATCACTTACCTGGTCTCGAATTTTGAGAACCACCATATTTCTGGGAGTTTAGCTGTTCTCATGCAGATTCATGAAAGGGATATTTGTCTTTCTCCTCCCGAACAGCTCTCCCGTTGGTCTGATGGAGGCCTAGCGTGTTCGCTAGCTTAGCAATCTTGCTAGCTTCCTAACCTGATGGCATGAAAGTAGAAGAGTAGCGGAAACTCCATAACATTGCCGCCACCATACGCCACCTCGCAAAAAGAAGCGATTCAATTGGCCAAACGCGCTCTACGTGTCAGTAAGGAAGCTATTGGTTGGTTGTTGCTAACAGCGCTCTGTGAGACGCACTGTGTTGAATATTGCATTGCTCACTACGCTCCTCATAATATATGTCGACATTTTTTTGAATAATCTTAAATTATTTATCCAGCATGGAATTAGTTATATTTTGTAGTTTGAATAAATGTGTCCGTTTGGTCGGCTTTTCTGTTGTTTTATTTTTAAACTTAAGCTTTTACTAAATCCAGATAAGACTAATTGCATGCTCTTCACCAGATCTCAAATTAAAAAAATCCACTTAAGTATTACTATTAGTACATTAAAAAAGTTCCATGTTATAAGTACATGGGTACCTGGTTAGATTAAAAATGATCATTTAAAACTCATGTTGAGGAACTGAATAAAAAGCTTAAGTTAAAATTAGGTTTCTTTCACAGAAACAAGCAGTGCCTCTCTTTTAGCAGTAGGTTGCAGATTGTACAGGCATCATTTTCATCAGTGCTTGACTATGCAGATGTAGTTTACATGCATGAAGCTGCTCATACCTGCAAACCCCTTGGTGCTGTGTATTACTTAAAATTTATTTCAGGTGACAGTTTTAGAACCCATCATTGTATCCCCCATGAGAAGGTAGGGTGGCCATCACTTACCACTCGAAGGGAACAACACCGTCTTGTTTTTATTTATAAAGCCATCCTAAATAAACTACCATTTTATTTATCATCACTTTTAAGACCCAGAAATATGGGATACCATACCCGTTCACAAGAATGTATTACCTTGGATATCCCTTATCTGAATACAAAACCAGGAAAAACTGCATTCACCTGTTATGTTCCTCATAGGTGGAATAAGTGTTATACAATAAATGCTCCTGTTTTTTTTAATATGTCTGTTTTATCCCTGTGTAATGTACTTATATTACTGTCATTTTCTTTTTGTTCTTTTGTAAGTAATTTGTCTTGTGTTTGTGTTGTATTTATGATTGTTGGTTTTACACTTTTTTACACTTTTTGTTATATGACTTGTTTGGTTGTGTACTTGCAGAACACCACTGTAAATGAGTGATGCTCTCAACTGGTTTCCTCTGAGTAACTAAATGTATCTATCTATTCATTTACACCATCTTGAAGTTGTGAAAAGTGTTATCGATGCTACCATCTGCCGCTGAGCAACTAATGCAGCCTTGTAGAGGGTTAAATGTTAATCAGGAACAATATTCTCTCAGGAATAGTTTCTCCAGACAGACGGTCATCTGCTCTGCTGACACAAACAATAAACATGCTACATAATTAATAGGCCTCATAGAAGCTGTACTGTAAATCAGTTTTGTGCAAACAGAAATTACAAGCTGAAAAAGTAATACCTTGAATAAATACAATATTTGCCACAGAACACCCCCCCGACCCCCACCCCACCCTCATCATGTCTAGAAAAGGGGAGCTGATGAGGTAAATAATGGACTTCTGCACCCACAGTGATTGTGCTGCACAAGCAATTCTGTGAAAAGTGATGCACATGCACAGCCTATAAACTCTGCACCTTTTAAATACTCTTCTGTCTGCTGACTTATATGCTCTTAGACATATCCTTTGGGCATATTCATTGCAAGATAACATGAAAGTATATAGTATATACGTGTCCTGGAGCTGAATGATTATCTCTGTAATTGTTATTGGGTTTTAAAAGCTAACTGTGTTTTGGTCCTGCAACCTAACAACAAAATGTGGTGGAATATGGCCCTCTAGTGACTTACCCTTCAACTACAAGCAGACTTTGAAAGTAGCTGATGTAATTTAATTTGAATGGACGCTTAAATACAATATGTAAATGCTTATTAACTTAAAGCCCAAGTGTCAGTATCAGAGCTTATTTTTATGTCGAGACAAGAGGAATTTGAGAGGATTTTTGACTTCAGTGAATAATGCAACTTCTGTAATCCTTGTGATAAAATAAAAAAACAATTGCATTAACTTACACCAACTTGTTAGTGATTTCACTTCGGTGTAATATAATAAACTTGTTCCCTCTGTTGCATTAATAAGGATCCAAATAAGGGTGTCCTTCAATGTTTGAATTTCTCATGGGATGTTATGGCCACAACAGCTGATGACGTGGGACAGTAATTTCCTCTGTACAGTGAAAATACCACAGACAGGTCTGGCGGGGATGATTTCATGGAAGATAGCCAAAAGGATTGGACACAAACCCTTCTGTTGATGGTGCACTCAATGACTCAATGGTTGTGTCATGGACACAGACCCAGTACATTTAGATCCCAAAGTCCACAGAGCAGCAATTCAGGACTGGAAGAGCTGCTGTTATACATTACTAGTGGAAGAAATGTGTATAAACTACTGTAGTTAGTTATTTGTTTTTTGTTTTACAGCTATTCCATTGTAACACTTTAGTGTAGATATGAAACAAAAACAATGTTAGTGTAGAATAATAAGTGTAGAATATGAATGTGAATGTGACAGTATTAATAAACTAAGAGCACTGACATTGGTGCAGATTCTCTTTCTGATGAATATTTGATGTTTATTATAAACCTTTATGCCACTTACCTATGTAAACAAGTTAGCCCTAAATGACTACTGTAACTCATTCATCAGCCTGGCTGCTATCTGTCTCAAGTTGTCAAGGCAAAGAGATGATTACTTGCCACCGAGTGGCATCTGTCTTATTCCAAAATAAAAAAAGCAGTACAGGAAAGTAGTACATTTTTTGTGAGTGAGGGAGGTAGCAGGGGTCCTGTGAAAGAATGTGGGTTTATGCTCACCAGGCAACTTTCCAGGGTAGTCTCACATTTCAAGGCGTTGGACACAAAGAGAGGGGAGAGGGAAAAGGTTGTAGCAGCTATGCTGATGATTTTGGGTGTAGGTTGGTCGCTTGCTGGGGGTAATCCTCCTGGATCTGTCCCTAAGCCTCCTGAAGGCCGCAGTAACCCCAGCAGGAATACTTTCTCACTGGGGAGGCTGTGGTGGAGGAGGGTTCCCACAAATTGAATTAAGAAGAGGAGAAACTGCGGACAAAGGAGTAAATCCATAAATGAAGAAAACAGATGCCTGCACACATACCCCCACCCGTCTCTCTAAAACTGCACCCTGACCCTGTGTTTACACCCTTCTTGTTTACAGGACCCTGTGTGTGTGAGAGAAACAGGGAGAGAAAATGAGTGAGAGAAAGACAAATAACACGTACAGTAAAGCACCCTCTGCTCTTTCTGTAGGAGCTTTTTGAAGGTTTCGTTCAAATCTTAAAATTTTTTTCATGTAAACAACATTTTTAGTTCTTTGCAAGACAAAAAATTCAAAGCTCCAATTTTCAGGTCCTCCCATCTCCTACTGAAACAGAATAATGTAGCAAGATTAATAGAAATAATGAAAATTGCCAGACAGAGGAGCACACATTAAAATATGCGCCTATGGCATTTATGCGCTCTTCATGAAAAAGTCACATGTTGGAAAGTCACATGCTTTTACATACATTCATTATTGGGGTTGACAGTGTTATTTTTATCCAAACTGGCAAAAAATTGATCCCAGAATTTGTAAAAATCTACACTAGAGCCAGTTTGGTTTTCTCTCTTATTGTAGTGAGGAAGCACACAAATCCACTTCTTTAAGATTAATCTTTTGTCTGAAACCATACCCAGCATAAGGGTTTCTTGTACAGCATAAGTCAACATGAACAGCATGTATTCTCCAACATGTGTCTCAGTTCTAGATATGAGAGAACCATGGGAAGATGTCTTCCCAACACTCAGCCAAGTTGGAACAAGCTTTAAAAAATGAGTGCAATTACTCTTCCTTACATTTACATCTGTCACAGAGATATGAAATTGAAAGTTTTAAAAAAAAAGGTTTGGGGCCAGTTGTTTAACTGCAATAGTTGATAAAGTGCCACCACAGCAAATATGATACAGTATGCTGACAGTAAGACGTCTACATATCTATGGAGACTGCAAATTCTTTTGGGTGGATGAACCAACACCTCATGCTGAGAAATGACACGGTCCTTAGCATTCAGGTGCCAGCTGTGAAGGTCCTGCTTAGGGAAGAGACGACGACAGTGACACGCATTCAGGATCATGCCTCAGATACGCTGATGTTCGGATGTGCCCCTGTCTCAGCCGTCACAATGAAGAATGGCAAACAGCTGGACAGTTGAGGTCCCAGGATGAAAGTGGTGTCATCGACTGGGTCAATCCCAGCTGCTGTGGGACAGTGGCAGTGGGAAGAGTGAGAATAGAATACCAGCTCACCATTTTACACCACTGCTCCTGGAGTGCTGATGTAGAGCCAGGCCACTTGATTAGCAGATCCAAATCCCTATCCAATATGGTCCTTTAAGCCTATAAAAATGCATAAATAAAAATAAGACACGGCTGATTTCAAGCAGCATGAGTGAACAAGGCCAAACTGGATGGAGACACATCCAAACATCTAAACACATTGTGATGTTTGATGAGCAGTGATGTATGAAACAGGTGTAAAGAGAGGAGAGAGGTGCTTTGTTCCACTCCTAAAGGGAAGACATTTGTCCACTGGGCCAAACAGTAAACCAAAAAGAGGTAGCAAAGAATGCTTTGAAGTGACAAATAAAAATGTGAGACTGCGGACAGCTGTAGATTTATGACGATGACAAATCTGCATATAATCTGTGCTAATCACATAGGCCTTGCTTCTGGTTGAGATAAAAGCATCTCCCCTTTTCACCAAAATTCCTGCCAGTGGGTAGTTATGTAGCCAAAACAGTGGGAAAGGGCTCAGTTGGTAGGTTCACAGCTTACTGTTGCCTCTTGGCTTTGAAATGAGTGACCAAGTGCAATGACAAGCAGTTGCAGTTTCTTTCCCAACTCTTGATAACTGGCATTACAAACTATCTGTGCACATGTTGAAACACAGGACATCTAAGATTACATTTACTGGTCAATTGACATTTCATAGATTATTGTTGTTGCACAGCAGCAACTGATGTGACATGGCTGTGCCTGTCCCGGTCCAAGTCCCAGGTGAGTTTAGAGACAATTATAAACAGTCATATGAATTAGAGTAATGTGGGACAATTTTTGCAATTGGCACTTCAGCAGTATATTTCAATATGATCCCAATACATTATATCCACAATATCATCCAATACCATTCTGAAAGGTGTTTTCTAATCATATTAGAAAAGAGAATGCAGATATAATATATAATAATATAATATAAAAATGTTCCTTGTGCAAAATTTTCTCAGGTGATGAGCCTTTCCTAATGTGGGACAGTTTAGGCTGAAATGTAAGAATGGTCTAAATCACCTTAATTCATAAAATGCATGTATACTAATAATATCCTTAACATTAAATGATTTGATGAGGCTACTAGTTATGTCTGTAGTCTCAATTCAATTTTCAGTTATTCCATTTATTTATTTTTTCTATCTATCTATCTACCTATCTATCTATCTATCTATCTATCTATCTATCTATCTATCTATCTATCTATCTATCTATCTAGCCATCTATCTATCTATGTATGGCATCACATGTGTGAAGACATGTGATTTCAATTACATGACACCCCAGGTTTAATTTGACAGCAGTCTGATTCATGAGCGTTTGTTAGAAGAAGAGATGGATTTGCATTTGAACTCAGGTGTCCCACGTTACACTACTGCACCCTAGATGGCACTGTTTCCATTTTAATGACCTTTTTGTGGACTAGTAGACGCTACAGGTGCTATTTTTAGGAGATGAGTCATTGCAAACTGTAGTCTGTACATGCAGCTGTCATAGCATTCACATTTTGGAATTTTATTTGATGCAAAACATATAATAGCCTTTTCACAAACAGTAAGGTACACTGGAGCTATTTAAAATAATAATAAAAAAAATGTAAGAATGGAGTTTAAGACACATTATAAACCTATTTCTTTGTAACACGTTTGTTTTGTCTCAGATCTAGAGGTTCAGGAATTTACGAAAAAGATAGTAGGCTACCAGTGCAAGTTAGTTTACGACAGCTCTTTCTTGCAATGAGAGGTGATTGATCATGCTGCAGACTTGTGCACCTGTTGCAGACAAGCAGTGGTCGGAACTGCTCTCGTCACCATCTCAGAGATTATCAGAGGGCAGTTGAGCAGACACAGTGCTCTGTCTGCCACTGCCTTGGCGGGGATTTTATGTCGTCCCTTCTGTCGACCAAGTGAGGCTATTTATAGTTCAGACGTCATACAGCCACAGACACCGATCACATCCAACACGTCCTCCAATCTAAACATAGCAGTACACCGCCAGACCCTCAACCCTGTACTCAAGGTAGAAAATTAAAGCTGGAGTGCGGTACTTTTGTCTCCCCCTTCTGGCAGAGAGAGTAATTACAAAAACACTGTCGACATGTCGTATTCTCGTATCCTACTCCGTCACTACTTTTGGCAAAAACAAACAAAAACAAAACAAAAAGCTGCTGAAAAAGGTGGATAAATTGTTTTGAGCGTCACACAACGCCGCAAAATGACTCGTTTCACTATCAGAGTTTGGTCCATTCGATCTCATGACATTTGGAAAGTCTAGAAGAGCCGCACGATTAAACTATTTTATCCCCATTCAAGTTAACGGAGGGCTAACCGGAAGTTAGCCACTCGGTCTCTGGTGCTCAAGCTCCGCCGGTAAGGCGTGCGCAGTATGCATTCATCCGGCTAGCGCGGGAATGTCGCCACTAACTCAGTATACTGAGAAATACTGGGGAGAGATTTACGTGAACAGCGTTAAGTGAAGTCATGTGGCAAGGGCCTGAATGTAAAGGACGTTCAGTTAGTCAAGTTCCGCACTGCAGGTTTAACATTTCCACTTCGGTCTTAAGTGTTGAAGTATGTGAGTTGAACAAATTCGATATGATATGACTGCAAAACTAAATCCAAAGGTTAAAAATTGTATTGTTAATGCTATGCTGCTTAAGTTAGGAATGAATTCTGTCAGCATAACTTCCGTTTTAAAAAAAAAAAAACAACAAAAAACGGCAGTTATCACCTATATAGGTATATACGGGTAAAAAGCTCAAAGTTGGACTGTAATTAATAGTTATACAAGAATAATTACACGTTTTTCCCTCCAAGCTTTGCACTACCTAAGCTATATGTTTTGAACAGAAGCTAGAGACAAAACACTTTGCTAACGCCTAGCTTAATTAAGTGTAAGGCCTGCCTATTAATATTTTAACTAACGGTTGGCTCAGCAGTCACAGGTGGTCGTTGTGTAATCGATTCACATTGTGACTCTGCCAACTGTCCGTTTTATAACAAGCATGACATTCTCCACTCAACCACAGAGCTGGAAAAGGGTTTATTGCTAAAGTACTGACAGACCTTATCATCACTGCTTTCGCAGACTATTCCAATATGTAGGCTATTGTAGTGCAGACTGACATCTAGTTATAAATAGACTGTTGCTTACGAATGTATGATCTCACCAAACGTGGTGAAAATGAAGGATTTGAGTCAGAAACTTTGCTGGGCTGCATCGTACAGTATACACATTGAGTTTTTTCTTTCTATTATTTAATTAAAAAAATTAAAGTCAGAAACTGAATAGGATGTCAAAATCTCTTGGGACTGTTAGTGTCTGATGTATAAAAATAATTATGCTACATAGACTAATATAAATACCTGTACAAACACCTTTTTTACCTGATCATGTTTATTGAGGTTTATTATAAATGTCTCTCGTATATTTACACAATTGTAGGGGCTACTGTTACAAAGTGGTGGAAGAATAGAAGTCTTAACAGCGAAGTGGAGCCTACTGAGTATCAAAAGTAAATGCACTCATAATGCAGAATAGCACTGTCAGTGTTATATTATTGGATTATTGGATCATTATTATTGATGCATTAACATGTAATCAGTACTTTAATGTAGTTGTTCAAGGTGGAGCTAATGTTAACTGCATTATATGTTGTTGTGTTGTTTTTAAAGTGCATCATATTTTGTAAACAGAACCCATGTTTTGTAAAAACTAAGAAGTAAGCACAAAAAATTATAGCTCTTTTAATAAAAAAAATCCCCAGAAATGTTGTGGATGACAAGTGTAAAGAAGCATGAAATGGAAATATTATAGTAAAGTATTCTAAAGTTGTACCTAAACTCTGCATTTAAGTAAATGTACTCAGTTATTTTCCACCACGGATAACATCTTAAACTTTATTTTGTCCACACCATATTTTGTTCTGCACTATTTCATATCCTATGTACCATATTCATTTTTAATTAGTACTTACATTCTACTACTTACTGCACTGCACATACTTTTTACTTTCCGTTTCTACTCCTGTTTTTCTTTTTTTTTTTCTTTTTTTTTTTTTACAGATACTGAAGAATCAAAATTGCAAACACAAACAGAGCAAAACATGAACATGCTGGAGTAGAGCTGAGTCAGAAGTAAGTTGCTTGTTTGTCCTTTTTAGATGCCAGTAAATTAAAGTTAATTAACAGTGCAGCTGTTGCAATGAGGGTTATTTTTTATGTTAGTTTGGTTCTCGGTTGTTTTGCTGGACACTCTGTCACTCCAACAAAAACTTTTTACAGATGTGTTGCATTTGAAATGGCTCATGTTTGATGGCTTTCGTGACTGGTGCTCTTTCCACAGGTGTCGTATTGTGACAGCATTTCAATCTTCTTCGAGCAAGGTAATAGGAAAACACAAGAACCACAGACCCTCCAGTGTACACATGACATTTTCACTTAGACAGTGACACAAGAAAAACACAACTCATACTTGACATAAAAGCCTTCCACAGCCACTCCAAATGACCCTTCAGTCATCTTTCCATTTCAGAATATTTATGATATTTTTACATTAGACTTGTTCTTGGCAGGTTAATGCTCACAGATGTCTGCGCTGCTCAGATGGCTTGAGGGGGCAGGTACCATCTGAGCTGTGTCAGGGAGAGAGTCATTTTAACAGCACCTTACACTTAGCCTAACACATAATTTGATAGTACCAATGAATGTGTTAATGAGACAAAATGTTTTTGATAGAACAAATCTTGGCAGGCATCTGTGAATTATTCACTGGACCTGATACTGTAAGTTAGCATGTTCAGCTATACAATTGCCAAGCAGAATTCACATAAGCAGCATGTTGCATGACATCCCTGCTGGGTACTGCATGTTAACTATAGTGACTTCTATGGTCTTAAACTTGGCATCTGGCAGATACTATTAGTAAAAATATTCTATAAACACTGCAGAATAATCATTTAGCTACTAGCAGAGATGACATAAGAAGTGAGACTGAGCTTGTTTATCAAAGTGGAGAGAATACAATGCCCTTTTCTTTTTTTTTTCGCAACTAAAGTGATGAAAGCGATGAATTACACTTTGTCATTGTGGATTTATTTCCTGTGTTTGTGAGCCATCCTTGACTGACTGTGACTGTGTGAAGGCAGTCTTTATGTCACGCAGCAGGAATTGAAGTTCCAATAGAGACAAAGAATGCTGTGATGTTTTGTGCCGGGTGACAGAAACTATGACATGAAACGATGATTGAGCCAATCTTCTGCCTCAAGTGGGCTAAAAGAAAAAACTGGAATTGCAGGGAATTCACAATTGTAAACTTGTGTGTATATTTGTGTGAGAGTGTATGGGTGTTTGTACAGGTGTGCCAGTGTTACAATATGTTAAAACATAGATAGATGTCAGTCGGTAGTATAAGGAAAGGATAATTACTTTGTGAGAGATACGCTATATCTAAATAATAATATTATCAGTACATAGTTGTTTAGGATATTAGTTCATACTAGATTCTCCTTTCTTTTTAGATGTGTAGACATGCTTTCCTTTCTAGTGTAAAGCTACAGCCTCAAGGTTCTCTCACTTATTCATTTCTTTATAGCGCATGAAAAGTGCTTAACAGCACAGCAGAGATAGAATGTACTGGCCTCAAAATATGTCATAACTCAACAAGGCAATTATTTTATGAAGAGTTTGCATTTGTTGAACACACCAGTCCTTTACAGCTCACACTAAAAACATGTTATGACTCTTGACATTTATATTTTATATAACACATCATCTGATGTGGCTTTATAATGTCCTTGAGCTTATAGAACTCTTAAAGGTTACACTGAGAGACAATATGGGACATTAATAAGAGTCCAAAAGCTCATAATAGGCTACATGTGATGACATACAGTGTACAAACAGAGCAATTACAAGTAAGTCATCATGCTCAAAAGACTCATAACGCCAAAGTCATTATAGATTATAGCCTATTATGACATTTTTGAAACATTTAGGATGTCCATCTAACGTCTAATTGCAATGTTTTCATGTTGCTTGCATGAAACTCTTATTACAGTAAAACCAGCAATGAACATGGAGCACTGGGAGGTACTTAGATTGAAGTTGTAGGTCAGTGCGTTTCCATGATAGGTAAAAATCTGTTTGCTTTTGTGTTTCTGTCATGATCCACATATTTTTGGGAAGGGGGGAATTTGTGTTATCCTTTATGATCCAAAAGACTTTAAAAAACAGCTTTGGTAATTAGTACCAAGGACCCAGTGCCAGTCAGCATAATGTGTTCTTTAGCTGGATTTCACACTTGGAAATAAGCTCTCATTCTATCCATCATCTGGCTTGTAAAATGACAGATGAATAATCATTATATAATTCCACCAGTGGTTTCTGTTACAGAAACACCAAGATCTTAGTCTTAAACATTCATCTCTCAGCTTTATGTTAGCCATGCTCGTTGATATCCTTAAACTATTTTTTGTGTGGTCCAGGGTCTATTATTGGCTCTTGCTGTAAGTGTTTTCTGTTCCATAACAAGATGAATCCCCAAAGTGGCATTAGGTTACCAGGCAACAGTGTACACTGCACTGCTTGATTATAATTTTCTTTGTATAGTTATGAAGTTTAATTGTAAGTGACTACATGGCAGTCGGCCAAAATTAACCACTGTTAACAGAGCCTGCAGAGCCTGATGTATGTCAGGAGGCGTAGAGGCTAGCAGACTATATTTGGCTGCTATGTTCCCTTCAAAGAGACGAGTTCTAGGTCTGGACTTGACATTTCCCTTAGACTGGAAAAAATGGGTTTGGGTCAGTGAGTTTTTGAGGGAGGAGGGGTGTTGTTGATGCCCAGAGGACGGTGCTGGTCTCTGTTCTGCAGTGGCTCATTGTTATGTTCTCTTCATCTGTACAGTACAGGAAGCTTAAATGACAAGATGAAACTAGCAATTATATGTGTTGAGATACAACGTGGTCTTTATAACAATGGGCATCATTGCTGTAATATTCACAAGATACCCATACGAACAGTACAGCTTGTCATCATCAGGTAAAAACTTTGTGCACATCCCTCTAAGTTTGGTGATTTTTAGGTCCGTACATTTTCTCAGCTTTGAGAAAATTCTCTACCTTCTTAGGCTCATATAACCCCTGTAAAACTAGCAATTCAAAAAGCAAAGTATATTATAGTCAATAACTTAAAATAAGGCTGTTATTCTTAGTTACTGAGTAGGTAACATGTTAGAGGTAAATGATTATGACAAATTACGACATGACAGGAAGGTACAGCAGCAGCACACTGTCAGTCTATGAAAGGAGAGGTTTGCTGATTTGGCAATGACACAACATATTCATGTGACTGTTAGAAATCCGTTAACAGCTCAGCTAAGATCAATTAATCTGTCTAGGAGTCAATACAACTTTTTACTTTATGTTGTCCCAAAGTTCTGTTTGATTAGTCTCTTCTGTGTGTGCTGAGGTTAAGCAGAAGCATGTGGATTGAAGTTCTGGGTTTTATCTCAGCATGTTGTCATAAAAAAGAAATGGAGAGCCATGTTCACAGCTTTATTTGTTTTGCTGTTTTTGGCTGCTGCCGCAGTGGAAGTAAGAGAGTGACTTGTATAGCAGACATTGTGCAGACAATCTGAATATAATCTGAATGTAATCCAGGTGCCACAGAACTATTCTGACTTAAATCAGTTTTTCCTCATTCACACTGTTGTTTTATTTTAGAGTTACAACAGCAACTTTATTAAATGCAGTTGCATACACAGAAAACATTTTAACCAGTCCTCAAACCAGCACGATGTATCTGACAAATACAATTCGACTTCTTTTTCAATGTCATCTCTCTACAAAACATTCAGCTCTCCCGCAGGGTGAAAAAGTCAGAGGGGTTCCCACAGTGTAGAGTTGTGGCTGAGGCTGTTGGTGCATAAAATAGTAGGTTGTGGTGAATGTGTGAGGAATATTTTTATCTCTATATAGATAGCAGTCAGAGGAGAGCCGTGGCCCAGAGGAGGAATCTGGCTCCTGTTGCAGAGTTGGTGGGTTTAGTCTGGTGTTCTCAGTGTTGTTCATCTGGCCCCACTGTAGACCCCTGGGCTCTCTGGGGGGATGTACTTCCATTTGTTTTTACTTCCTGTCCAAATGGAGTTGGAGAGATGAATCATTCATGTCTTTGAGAGGCCTTTTGTGTGGATGAATAATGGGCAGATTTAAGGCTCCTGCCTCAAGTGTTTAAGATTAATATGCGCTGCTTTTTGTCAGTGTACTGTTTTTTTTCTATAATGCATATGCTTTGTTTATTTCTTCTTTTTTTATTCTTTAGTTTAAGTGAACACTGAGATTTTTTAAGGCTTGCTCTTTTTCACAATCTATGTTTTTTTATCTTGCCTATCTACTTATACTTATCTGCTTAACTGTCTGTCAGTGCGCCGATTGACAGGCGCCGCGGTGAGCGCCGCCGCCCTAACTTGATCCTGGTCTGTCAAACCTGCATGGTGAAATCAGTGAAGGTGATAAATGAGCTGTGCTTTGGAGTTCTTGGTATGCCCAACATGACGGCCAGATTGTCACTAAACTGTCACAGGGTGGGGCCGTTTTCCTTGATGGCAGAAACAGACAAACCTCAGACTTCACAGGCCCATTAGTTGTCACTCCGTGCCATCCCATCATCCTCTGGGGGATGGACCGGACTGCACTACCATGCGTCATGCTAAACATCTCTTTGTTGTTACCTTTCATCTGTGGGTACCTGCCACCTCTCCCAGCCCATCCTGTGAGTTATGGGACTGCAGGAGGTCATGGCCGCAACCCCTCCCCACTTGGCGTGAAATGTGCAGAACAAACTGATCCAGGAATTACACAGAGATTGGACACACTGGCTGGGTATCTAAGAGCAGAGTCCTCATAAAGGTCTCTGTGGCCAGATAGGTGTGAAAGGGTTACCAGCCCATCTGTTACCAAAACAGAAAATTTTGGCCCCTTTGAGGTGAGAACCTTAGAGCATTCTCTAAATTCTCCCTTTTAGCTTTGAGTAGCATTATCTCAGTAAAGCTGCTGACAAATGGAGGCATGAAAGGGAAAGCCACATCATGTTCTCTTTAAAACAGAAAAATGACAGTCATCTGGAAAAGGGAGTTTTAGTCATGGCCTTCAGTTGTTTTTGAGAGCACATACTGTAATAACATCACTAAATGACATCTTTTATCAACGAGCAGACCAAAAAAAGAATGACAATGTGGATATTTGAAGGCTTTTTTTTTCTCTCGCTCATTAGCTCTATTTTGTGATTTTAAAGGTAGGAATCTCCATCCTTTGTAGTAATCATACAAGTTCTCAACTTCATGACATCTTTTGATACTTTGTGGTAACTGCAGCTGCAATGATTAGTCATCTAATTGATAGGTTGATTGGCAGGCAGTTCATCTGCATCTATTTTGATAATTGATTAATCATTCATTTTTCAATCAAATATGCTTTATATAACTTTTGATAGTTCCAGCTTTTCAAATGTAAAGATTTGATGCTTGTCTTTGTCATTTATTATAGTTTTGGATTGTTGGTCAAATACAACAAGAACTTTAAATGCATCTCTTTGGGCTGTGGAAAATTATAACAGACATTTTTCACTTTTTTCTGACATTTTATAGACAAAAATGATAATGAGTGAAAAATAATGAATTTTTGTGCTGCTAATTTCTACATGTTTTATAAAAGAGACAGCCAAAGCTTTTTAGACCCTGTGTTATTGAAGGGACTGGGTCGAAAAGTCAGTTTGGTTACTGGATCTGAGATGAAAGGAAGAGGTCAGGAACGCTGCTGCCACTCCCAAACACAGCATGGTGGCATTGCTATGTGAATATGTGTGTGCATATCTATGCATGGGTGTGTGTGTTTATCTGTGCGTGTATATTTGTTTGCAGATTTTTATGTTTTTATTTGTACCTACAGTATCTATGCTCTTAGTCAACCTCTTTGCTGTCAGTGTACGTGCAGCCTTTCCTCTTATTTGTCCAGTACGCTGGCACAGTGTTTGTTGTGCATCAGAGTATTTGTCTTCCTGGTCCTTGGCAGTTTAGTGCACTACATTTTTGTTCCTGTTCTTAATCAACCTGCAGGGTGCACTGTTGCAGAAGGATCCACCAGGGGTTTTACCCCGCTTGGACAGTGTCCCACAATTACAAGTCCTGTAACTAATTACATCTACTCTTTCCAGTCTCAATCAAGCTGATGAAATTCACAAATAACAGAATAAACTGTCAGACAAATAGACAGTAAGGGAAATTTGTAATATCTTTGTTATTACAACCCATGCAATGACACAAACCACACCACAACATATATAAGTGTGATACAAAAGTGACAATAAAAGTGATTTGACAAATCTAAAAGACAGACAGAAAGAGACACAAAGATTTAGTGGAAAAACAGCATAAGACTTTCATCAGTGGTGGAAGCAACGGTAGCACTACTATTGTTTTCCCACCAAACAAGTGAGGCGACCCCCTGAACCATGCCTTTGCCTCTCAAGGGAGAGAGTAGCTGTTCAACATGTTTAGTCACTCTCATAGGAATTGCAAAAGTAGAACATTGTCTTTACAATTTACTTGGGAGTTTGTGTAACCTAAGCAAGTAACTTCCACTGCAAAAAAACCCCAAACCCAAAAAACCCATTAGGGAGAATTTTTAACTATGGTGAAAAAATGTATATGAATATGATTCTGTAATAAGATACAGAATCTCAAGGTCACCCAAAGCGTTTAAAAATACCTCTGGAACCCCTCCAGGTTTATGCATATAGAGCACAGACATTAACATTGTAACAGAGATGGCGGGTGCACTAGTGGGACATTTCCCGGTATGTATAGTGCTACCTTAATAATCAGAGGAAGAGCTATTTTTCTGAGGTATTGTTGCATCCAAGACCTTTGAGACGCTGCAGGAGGAGAGAATTGTGACTGTACAGTGGTCAAGCAGAGAAGTGGTGGCGTAGGTGGAAGTGGCTTGGACAATAAGCGTCAGCCCACCCTTCCCATAGTAAACTTGATTTCCTGCTGTATTTTTTTTTTTAAGACGGACCTTTAAAATCTATGAATGGAGTTTTGTTTGTCTCTTTAAAGGTCATTGACAAATCCAGAATAGCAGTCAAGTGGTAAGCGTAGCCAATTATTTAAAAACTCGCATTCATATTTTTATGTTTTTGGGTTTTTTCCTTGATAAGTGTGCTTAAGAAATATAGGTCACTGAAGTGAGATTCATTCTCTTAAAAGGAAATCTGGAACCTGGGTGAAAACTTCCTGTACTTTTTCAGTGACTGAAATAACAAAGCTGGTATTTTGCCAAAAGACAAACAAGACTGATAAAATGTGTTTTCTCAAAGGCTGTGGTGATAACAAAAATATATATTTTGTTATCATATTAAGATAATAGCTCCAAGGCACTTGGGAGGGATGATGCTATGATAATCCCCTCATAAACGGGCTAGACTAGCAGGATGTGGATTGGAAGAATGCTTCTGAACAGGGAACCTTTGTTTTTATTAATCCCTCAGGGAATTTTTAAGGTCAGCTAAGCTTGGCTGGATTCCATCACAGTCACATGTGTCTGTTTGGGCCTGTGTGTTTGTATGATACAGATGAGTCGTTTGACGTCTGCAGGCATTTCAGTGATGCAATGATTCTGCATGCTGTGGCTTCAGGCAGCAAACTTTTCTCCAAAATCTTGCTCGCTTGCTAAAATGACAGCTGACATTAAGAATGATCTTTCGAAGGCTCTAATCGATACTAAGCCGTTCAGCGTTAGAATATCATTAGAGAATCAATAGTTTGTGCTGTTTTTAAGAAGGTGCTGGGCAAGGAGACAAAGTGGAACATAAAGTGGGCTTGTCATGATTGAATGTAGGGTGGAAGTTGTACAACAACAACATGGTCAATTTGATACAAACAGTGGATCAATGGTTTCCAGCAGTGATGAGCACATTGATCAGTAAAATTACGGAGCGCTGCCCTATGTTTCCAGTGTGCCTTTGTGCTCCACATCTATTTTTAGAGAGCCTATGGCAGCAGATGAAGGCACGGCATCAGGGACCTATTCAAAGTTAGAAAGTAAACTGACCTCAAGGTCAGTACACAATAAGTGGATGCTTTGAAATTGCTTCGAAATAGAGTTTTTCTCTTGTTGGGATTGTGTTATGGTTCAGTCAGTCTTTCACATCGCAAGATGGAGGTTTCACAGCAGATGAATGAAGATTTTTCCTGAAAGCCTTTTTGCTTTTGAGAATATACATTGATTCATCTCTCTCTTTGAATAGTACCATCTCTGTCTTTTTTATGTTTGATGTCTCTCAAAAATGAGGAACTAGGCTGGGCTCCATTTAACTGTGTTATTCTTAGCGGCATTGCCAAACTTTGCTGGCAATGTTTCAAGATTAAGCACCAAACATGACTGCCTTTAAATGCTTTTTCATGTTATTTGATCCAACCTGTTAAGTGCATTCTATATCACCCTGAAAGTACCACAGGAAATACCACAGGACGCCAGACAGAGTAACCCAATAAAAGCAAGAGCGCCCAAATCATTAGTGGGGAAACACGCTCACATAACACATCCAGATGTACAGGCTAATTGGATTTTACCATCAAATCAACAGTTGTAGTGCCTTTGTGCTTTTATGAGACTGACCGCAAGGTAAAGGGAAAATGGGCTGTTTGAAGTGACAAAACTTTACCCATGGCTTTTAGCAGGTAGGATTGCTGAGCTTGGTAGCTAACGGAGCATGCTGTGACTAGAGCAGAGAGAGCGATGGTTTCACTCCCCAAAATGGTCTAGGAACTCTTCCACACTTAGCAATGGTGACTCATGAAGGGCTGATGTAAGTAAGATGGCGGGCATTGAGGTAATTGGTGTGGAGAGTTAATTTCCCTCCTGTGTCAGGGCTGCCCTCAGAGCTGTGGGGTGTCCACTAGAGAGAAGAAGCTCAGGGGATGGAGGAGGGGGGCGGCATGGTTACGTTAGAAGTTGCTGTTAGTATACAGACCCTCTCTTGGGAGGGACATCCCCTCTGACGGGAGAAATCAGCACCTGACAATGATTACATCCGCTGCAGTCCTCCCAAGGTGGCATGATGAAACTCTGCATCCACACAGGTAGGCAGGAAGACGAGCAATAAGCAGGAAGTCAGAGAAATTATTTTTTTTTAAATCAAAACAGATTCTACTAAACGTATTGATTACGGTAATATAAGATTCACTCTGTGATCCATTTATTTTACAATAGACAACTCCCCCCTGGGATACACGGGGGCTTTGAAGTTCAGAGAACACGGAACAACAAAACATGGTTGACTCATTCCCTCCCACACGGGGATCATCCGCTATTAAGGGGAACAAACGTTTTCTAACCGGATCAAATTAGTTATAAGGAG
Organism: Thunnus albacares; assembly: GCF_914725855.1. NCBI lineage: Eukaryota > Metazoa > Chordata > Actinopteri > Scombriformes > Scombridae > Thunnus > Thunnus albacares. Next base: position 16,831,529 of record NC_058113.1, on the reverse strand, counting down.
CAGTGTTTGTCCACCCATTATATCTGTTGCAACACTTAAGTTCAGCTCCCTTCCTTCTCCAGTCTGCTTCCCTGCTGGGTTTCATCATGCACACTGTGTCACAAGGCAGCAGCGCTATGGTGATTAAGCCACAGAACTTGGGAGTTGATTTGGAACTGGTACAGTAATTGTGGTAATGTGAGTAGGCTTATTTGGTTGAAAAATACAAGTCCCCAGGTTATGACCAGGTTCTCTAAATAGAACAGAAAGACTGAGGTATCGTAGCGGGAAGTAGCTCTTTGTTTTTATTTCTGGTACCAATAGGTAATTTAAATGGACTTAGTTGGAGAAAACAACATAATGTTGATGTGTGTATGGATGCGTGTGTATGTGTGTATGTATATTGACATCCCTTGCTCTTTGAAACAGGCTATAATGGCCTTTCATTTAAATTTGGAAAGTGCTGGGGGCACTTCACTGGTCTGACCCACTTGTTCCCTCATCTCTAATATTCCCCCACTCCATGTCGGTGCTCTAATGTCAAAACACACACACACACACACACAAAATGACACACGCACACATGAAGTTTGTGTTTGATAATGAGGGAGGTGACAGACAGTCAAGCCTCGGCCCCGGAGAGCAGAGCAGAGCGGCTCTCCAGCAGGGACGCTGACGTTCACACTTAAATGCTTTAATAGGACTAAAGTAGACAAAGGCCGCCAGTGACGCAGTAGGAGCTATAATGGGCTTGCCACATTGCAGGTTTACTGGACCCTGCCTATTGGACAGAGCTATTTCCAATCCCACAATCCCTCATCAGCCTCAGGAAGCTAGTTATAAATAAAAAGTGTAGGTTAATCGCTGCTAACATGTCCCACTGAAATGTCTTTATTTTTAGGAGCAGTAGGGCAGGTTGACCGATGTTTTCCAACATGATACTGAGAACTGATTATTCACCTCTATTCCTTGTAAAGGTGCAAAGAAATTAGTGTCATTCCTTGTCCTTACGTTACCCACATTTAACCAAAAAATCAATATATACAGTGCAGAACATTCTCCAAACAACCAAGTGAACAAGTGAAAAAAAACCCCCAATAAATAACTCTATTATAATAATATAATTAATATAATAATAACTGATATGAATGATCAGAACTGAATGGCAAAAATAGTCCCTATGTTTGCAGCATTTTATTGGGCAATAGTGGAAAATCACAGTAACAGGAACATTGCAAAATGTGTTTTGACCTACTCATTCAAGGATTTCACAGCATGATGACATATAAATAGGGATTCCTTTGTCACGATAATTGTCATTCATGTGACAGCTTTACTTCCCCTTTTGATCAATTATGCTTCGGCCTATGTTGAGGTCAGCCTACAGGGTCAGAGCTTTCCTGGTCTGACAGATACTGTGACAGATGGAGTTCTAGGTTTTTACGTTGGACTTGAAGGCTTGTTATCTCTCACACCATCCTTATCCAGCTTGAATGCCAAACTACCTCACGAAAACCAGGAGTTTGCTAAATCTCTTAACACTAAAATGTGTCACCAAAGGGAGATTTGAGTAACCACTTTTAAAATAGATTTTCCACGATGTTCTATAACTATTTTATAAAGTAAACAAAGATGACAAAAAAGATTTAGATGTTTAATTTGAGTTTTGAGATAACCAAGAAGTGGGAAGGAATTAAAAATAAATATACGCATAATCCCCTAGTTGCCTCCTTTTCTAAATAATCAAGCCACTCAACATATATCATGCATTAGCCTGAGAGTTGTTTTATGTCTGGGGCGAGCCTGCAAGCTGTGCATTTCCTTCTTGGCTTCTTCGCTGTGCTGTGATAAAAGGATTGAGGGGTTAAATGTTTGTCCAGCTGAAACAACACAGTAAAACTCCTTCTCTGTGTCTCTGTAGCCGAGTCGTCAGAGCTCAGGACCTAAAAATAGCTGCGCTGGCTCCACGCCCCTGGCTGGGGGACAGGTCAAATTATGAAGGAAGATGAAAAATTTAAAGGCACAGGCTGCTTGGCCACAAACCCAGCCCTGCATCAGTGGTCAGATAGAACATTTGACTTGACTTTTATGGGATGGAGTCAGATTATATTAACTACGGATCTTGACTGGTTTGGGATGTAATATTAATTGAAAAAATCCTACTGTATAGCTACTTGATGCTCAAAATTCTGTCATTTTTTTTAAACTCATGTATTCATGTTTTTAAGACATATATGCGTACTGCAGTGTTTTGTTTGTATTTTTCTCATATCCCCCATCATACAGTAGCAAGTCTATTTCAATGAAGTGAGGTGTGTAATCCTCTTCTTGTCCGGTCTGGTGTTCTTGACACAGTTTGGGAGGTTTATGTAATTGTGATCATACTGTTACGGCATCTTACAGTTGGCTTCCTTGGCTTGCTGAAAGCATGCTTCCTGAGTAGCAGCACTGCCCTGGATACACACTGAACCCCACACATACACTGAGCTAATGCTGTGAGGTTACACTCGGAGTCTTAAATGAACACAGTGTTCATTTGGCGTCCCGCTTGACCTAACACATCTTGTTGGGTATTTGTCGCACATACAGATTTTAACCAAATGCTATTGCATTTGTGTTTGGTTGTGCACAGTTTCCCCAAATACATATATTTTTATGTGTTGTGAATCACATGAAAGACAAGTCGCGGTTTTACAAAACCTTTAACAAAGACTGCACAGAGGGGAGGTTTACATGTACCTCTTTTAGATACATCAAGGTAAAAATGGATCTTTCTGCTCGTGTACCTGAGAGAACAAAATGAAGACATAAATAGAGAGACTGAGAGAGACTGGTTCAACAAATCAGAAAAGAGAGAGAGAGAGGAATCAAGCCTCCATCTGCAGAGAGGGAGTCAGGAGACATGCCTTCTGGCAGGAGCTGAAGAAGACAGCTGTGTTTGGTGTGGTATTTTTAAACGCATCAATGCTGCTCCAATCCCCGCGCCTCGCCTGACCTATTTTTAGCCAGGGCTGGCCATTGTTCTATTTCTGTCACCTGTGGGCCACGCAGTTGTTGATTCACATGCAAATGAAGCTTGCTCCCTCCCTGGCTGGCATTACTGCCTCAGCGAGGTGCTCAGTACACAGTGCACGGCTTTCCTAGCAACTCAGCTTACATTTTTCTCTGCTCAGACGCTTTTCCGAGAAGAGAAAAAGCTACAGACTGGAGAGAAATAGGGAGAGAGGCAGATAAGAAAAAAAAAAAAAGAAGCTAGGTTTGCCATCTTCTCCTAACACTGTGTTAGTGTTTGGACTAGACTGAAGCAGGGCACCGGGAGAGTGTGGCAGCCCTGCAGACAGAGTGTGCAGTTTGTGTTATTGCTCTACAGTGAGAGTGGTTTCTCAGAGGAGGAGGCAGAGGAAGGGAGAGAGTTGCCTGTTGTCGTGGTCTCTCCCCTGAGTGGCTGAGGGGTGGCTCTTGGTGACAGGAAACGCAAGGCTTGCGATGAGACCTGAGCGCTGAGTGGAGTATGCTGCAGACGATTTACGAGGGCGAGTCAAGTTTCTCCACAACAGAAGGGCGCGTTGGACACCAGCAGTTCCCCAACCAGAGCAAGATGCACAACGTGAACAACTCAGGTGATCACACAGCCCGGTGTTTCTACTCCTCTTGAGGAATCTCAGCTTTCAACCTTCTTTTTTTCCCCTTTTTGCATTCCAGTCTCTGTCTTTCTCTCTATCGCTGAAGCTTTTCCTATTTCTCCCACTCTCTTCTCATCCTCTCTGCCTGTCTCTCACACGTTCACTCTCTCCCTCTCTCACATACTCTCAACTCTTTGCGCTCCCCCGGTCTCTCATTCTGTGTGAAAAGAGAACTCAAAGCTTCTCAGCACAGCAACGTGGTAGGATCAGGCACTTCTTCCTGAATCAAGGTAATTACTCTTGTGATGACATATGCTGCTTTATAATTTGTGTTTCTCAGTGGGATTGTTACCTTAATCTATGTTTAAGAAAAAAGGCTTCTAATGGGTAAAAAGTGCTGCTGATCATGACATACTGTATTTTCAACACTGTTAACACATTTCCTCATTTTAGTGTTCAGTAGAAAAACGTTAACACTATGCTCTAGTTGCCTGAAATGAGTCACTGTGAACATGAAAGGGATGTTGTGTTTTGCTAGCTTCCATGTCAGCGTGCACTTTTCAGGGAACAGGAAAAACTGTGACAGAAATACTGAGGGGACAACTGAAAGGTTTCTCTCAGGATATTTACCACAGACATTGACTGTTCTATTTTTGACCTGTGAATTGAATTTAGGAGTACATGGCTGACATCAGTATGAGTAACGTCTATTCACTGTATTGACTCAAGATGAGTCACCTTATTTGCTTTGATTTTTTTTTTAGCATGTGGCTATTGATAAAATGTGAAAATTGTCGTAGGAAATTAGTTGGAAGGAAGAGTACTGGGCAACACTTGGTTCTGCGAAAACATTGTCATGTGAGTTGCTTGGAAGCATGTATAATGACAAAGTGCAGATTGATGCATCTGAGGTCTTCGTTTACTCAGAAATGTGTTATGACCTGTAAGTTGTTAGATAATCTAGAATCAGCAAACAGCAAGGAGCAACAACATGCTGTCGACTAATTGAATCTGATTGTTTAATGTAAATTTAGATTATTTTTTTTACATTCAGTCAACTCAGTATTTGTGGTGTAAAAGATGAGTAAAAAAAAAACAAAAAAACACAGCCGTAAGTCTGACTTCAGGCAAGCAAAACTGGTGAGTGAAAACACGCAGAGGCAGTGGGCTAAACGTGAGGAGATTTAAAAATAAGACAGCAGGATGACAGGGGGATGACACATTCCATCTCTGTCAATAGAGCAGGTTATTTGACTATTAGGCTACAAGAGCTCCGTCTTAGAGGCCTGTGAGCCAAACAACAGATATACCGAGCGCCTGAATTCAGGCTCCTTGCTTATTCTGTGGGTCAGCTATTCTTAGGTGAGTTATTTTCAGCTTATGGCATTAGCCTGCTAAGATTAGGCGTCTGTGCGTTATCATTCCATCTTGGCATGCTCCTGATATAACAGTGGTTTGGAACAGATATTTATAGAGAATTCTGTCATTTGCCTGTTTAATTTGTTCTTTCCACTTTATTGTAAATCACTTGACAGTGACTAACATTATCTGTCTAAAAATGCAACTCTGGGATGCTTTTGTACAAGTTCACTGTGTGTCACGTTTGTGTTGTTGGTAGAGCAGACACATTCGCTTTAATAGAGACTTGAGGATGTTTTAGGATTATGAATACACTGTCATGATTATTGTTTGAGAAGGGATCCTTGTGTCAGCTGAATTAGTGGTTAGTGAATAGGTTGCTAAAGCAAACTTTGTGACATTTTATATGATATTCTCTGCTGTTACATTTCAAGTGGCTCATGAAAATAAAGGGCATAATCCTGTTTTTATTTTGATTAGTGTCCGTAACATCAAAGTTCTGATAAAAAACAGTACTCAGATGGGCTCTCTACCCAGGGAAAACTAATTAGTTCCCCCTGAGTGCATGATATCATGTAAAATATCATGCAAGCTCTCTTCAATAGGAACCTTTCAGACAATAACAATGCTCCACCTTTCAAGTCCTCTTGTCTGTATCCTGTATCTATTCAGGTTGTCTCATGTTTGAAGTGCTCACAGCTAAAGAGCATGCAATAATAATTTTGATTCAGTAATGATAAACAATTACTCATATAAGAATGATGTAACGTATTATTTAAAACCATTGGTAATGGTAATTTTTTGGTTGCTTTTTATATTTTGTCCCTTTGTCTTAATGTGCATCATATAGAAAGCACAGTTTAAAGCTTGTTTTTTTCAGGATCCTGGATGCTTTTCTTCTAGTTGGAAGGGTTGCTATGGCTCAAGGCATTTAGACTATTGACTCTTGGTGATTGATTTATTAGGCATTTCATTGACTGTAGCGTCTACAGTCCGTAGAGAGTAGGATAATGATAGTCTTTACAGAGGAACTTGCTAATTATCACCTACAATATCCTGCATTTTCTGCTTTATTTTTGCTCGGATGAAGATTTAGTAGATGTCGTTTTGTGTGTTGCTGTTTGTGTGAGACGGTTTGGCATGACGGCAGGACAGGAGACGACTGGACTCCTGGCTCCCCTCAGTGAAAGGGCCCTTGGTGGCTCAGCTCAGCTCTCTTTGTTAGCAGATAGCCTGCAAGCCACAGCCCTGGCTCAGCTGCAAGGACGAGCCTGAGTCTTAAAAATAAAGACCTGTTTCCTGCTTTAGACATGCCAGCTGCTCAAAATAACAAGGCACTTAATGAGAGATCCAGCACCACATTGCAGTCCCAAGCATCAGCTTATTTTTGCCCTCAAACATCTTCTGTATCTCTGGTTCTATTTATACTCTCAGACAGGGAATTTAGATCAGTAACCATCTCTACTAAATGCATCCAGCATACAATATGTTTAAAGTGTAAACACAAAGTGTGCCATTACATATATAGCCAAAACGGGTATTTCAGTAATAAAATATACACTAAAGATGATCTATGGTCAGTATCACATTGGGTTAAGATGCTCTAAACATTTTTTATACACACTAATGTGATTCGCTGGAGCACCAGTGGAGCAGCGGGTGCTCCAGTACTAAACACCCACAACACTTCAAATTGTGGTGATGTTTTTGGGGTTATACAAATCTTAATTTGCCAAAAAGCAGTTATAAATGAAAACTGGTGAAAAGCAACAACCTGTAAACATATGTAACATCATATTTATATAGTAGTTACACACATTATTATAATATTTGTTTGAAGCAAAAGATTAGAGATTAGTGAGAAGATAAATGTATTTGATTTTTAACATTCATAATCCAAGTGTTGCTTTTAAACTTCTTGCAAAGCTGTAACAACTATATTTGCATCTTGTAATGAATTAATTCAGAATTTTTCAGGAGAAACTTTTTTCTCATAGTACATGTGCACTATGTGATATTGTAATTACTTAAAAAGTAATTCTACTGAGCTTAATGTGTAGATAGATATTTATGTCAATAATTTTTAATAACAAGTGAAATTTTTTCATCAGCACTTACCTATCAACACGAAAAACAACGTGTTTGGTGTATTAAAGAATATTATTCATTTGCATATAACTCTGTGATAATGTGTCTGTGAAGCAAATTTTTTCCCCATTAAATCTGAATATTATTAGCCTTATTCAGTGATGCCAAAGGGCACCTGTAGGTGCAAGCTAATTTGTTAAAGTGTAAGAATAGCTGCACCCTTTATATTCATGTTTACAATATTAATAACTCTGTTCTCGTGGTAGTTGTCAGTTTAAGTGCTAGCATGATTAAAAAGGGCTAAATTCAGAATTCAAGGTGTAAAGTCCAACATTAGTCTTAGCGTAACTAAGTAGTGACTAATGTTGATAAGTTTTACTCTATGTATCTATATGTTTTAGACTTTACATATAATAGCAACGTCACTGATGATGTGTGTCTGGTCTCTCTCCGGGGTGGGAAGCCTGGTAATGTGGCCTGTGGCAAAAAAGACAGTCATCCAACATCTCAAATTAAGGCTGTGATTGTCACTCTAACCACCACCAAAGCTAATGAGAGGCAGATCGGTTATAGAAATAAACACTTTGGGGACACTGGCTGTGCTTGCTGCAGTGGGAGTGTGGTCACAGGCCATAAGTCACCCTATCCCCTCTTGGCAGGCCCTCCACAGGGAGGAATTTGGGCATGGGGCAGGGTGCTTGTCGCTCCCTTGTGCTAAAAACAAATTTGGGACCTGTCATTCATAAATCTCTTGTTTACCAGTGCCTAGAGACACTTCTGTGCACTTCCACCAATCAGGAGGCACCTCACTTTCACCCGAAAAAAGAGCATTCATATCAAGGGTCATGATCGCTGATGGCACTATTGGACCACTGAACCTAAAAGTGGCAGGCTCTTCTATGTGAGTGATCATTTTCAAAAGTGACCCGAAAGTTACATAAATGCAACACTGCGCTTTTATTTTTGCCTGTGTTAAATTGAGCAGGCGGCCTCACAACTGTGACAGTCTTTCACACATTGTCTATATTAAGACCCTGCTCAGAAAAGCATTTTTATTTAGCCCTAGTTACTGGTGGTTCCGTATTCTCCTCTGCCGAAGGAGTATTTTTGTATTACAGAAACAGCAGATTTCAGCTTCGAGTAGTTTCAGGGTGCATTTCACTTAAATATATTAACTGTAAAATTGTAGCAGTGAATATATAGTTCTAATGTATTCTGTGGTTGGGTAAAGTACATAAACAGATGCACATTTTGACATTTTTTCTGTTCTACAATCAGCACAGAGATTAATGTTAATTATGAGGAAGGAACGTTGTAAATTATACATTAGGTAGAGGCTTCTGCTGAGCTGGAACCATGCCTACCTACCTTTAGGACTTCATTATGTTCCCTCAACATTGTCATTCCATCCAGCGTTAGTCTTGCCAACACAGTGGACGGTGAGTGGACAAGAATAGAACAGGCACATGAGGCTGTTGTGGTTTCCTCAAGGGCCATTTCATACAGCCTCGGTTATCAAAGGTGGCTTAAGCTTTCACACCCCCCCCCCCCCCCCCCCCCCCCCTCCTGTTAAACCACTATCTGAGATTTTTTTGATTGAGGCTCAGCTTGATGTGCTGATCAAAGTGGAGATCCTTAATGCCAGTCAGAGTGAGGGTACAGAATGAAATATGAGATTAATTAGATATCACAGTGGTGAATTCTCCCAGGCAGCAGGTGTTTTTTTGTTGCTATATTTAGGTCCATTAGGCAAAAGTAGCACTAAGGCTGTTTGACTCTCTGAGCCCTTCAATGGTTCACAGGTTCACGGCTGCCCCTGGAACAGTGCCTGCTACAAAAGAGTCCTTTGTCAAGTACTTACAAGCTAAGATTAATATTCCCTGTCAGTAGAGAAGGGTCTGTGCTACAGGTGCCTGTTCTCTGTGCTTGCCCTCCTCCGTCATTTGATTGGAGCTGTTTTTAGAACACAGAGAGAAAAATTATAGCACAGGAGTCCCCTCTAGCTGTCTTCACTCTTTGAATGTGTTTTAAGACAAGTTATCACTTAGCCACTGAATCTCTACAGACTGTGTGTGTGTGTTTGTGTGTGTGTTGTGTATGTGTGTGTTGGAGGGTTCTGTAATGCTTTCTCTCCGTCTCTCTCTGCTGGGGACTCCATTCTTATATAAGAGCTGAAAAGCTGATATAATAGTCAACATGTCACATTGCCACTGTAGGCAGGAGATGACATGCAGTGAGACTCGATATCTGCAGGATGGGGAGACATAATTACGTCGCCAGCGTTGCCATGACAGCGGCAAGTTAGGGTGGTGGATACTAGGGTGTGGGGGTTGTCACAGACCAGGATTGCGCCACTTGCTTTTATGTTTCTATTTATAATCATCACCGCCGCATACACATGGAATGGTGGCAATGAAAAACAGGCTACATGACAAAACAAATGGGCTCCAGTGTGCTTCACAGCATCAGTGAACAGGAGGGCATTGCTTCTTAATTGATGGCTACTGTAGACTGACACTGCTTCTTTTTGGCAGGTTTAAACTCTTTTTTTTATTGGTATGTTATTGTAGTTTATGAGGATAAATGTATGACAATGCAACACAAGATTATTTATGTGAATGTAAAAAGTGTAGTGTGTCAGTTTTCTCGCATGCTTCCACTGAACAGGTGGCGTAATAACATTGCCTGTATTTGTTCCCTCAAATGTGACCCTTGAGAAGATTAAGGCAATGAATGCACTCAATAAATCTCCCTCCAGCCACTGGAATTTTAAGTAGGTTTGAATATTTCTCTGGTCTCAAAATGGAAGAGACATTATACAGTCTGGACAATGTGCACCCTTCCTTGAATGTCACATCATGATCAGCATAACTAACAGGCAATTTTTTCTAAGAACTGGACATTTTTATTAAATCACTGGTCAAATATAGGCCTAAATGTCCATTCTTTATTTAATATATAAAATTGGTTCAAAGGTGTGATTCTGTTTACAATTACTGCTTACTGTGGCTAGCTTATACAGCAGTTTGAGTGAAACAACACAGGGATAAAACTGATAAAGAAAAACATTGTACAATCACTGATCATCCTCTATGGAATAGAGAGACGAAGTAGCCCTGTCTTCTATGTTCTTAACTGGCAATCGATTTTCTCTGTGGAACAGGCTATTTATAGAGCTTGGAGACCAAAGGGATGCCCTCTCACTTTGTATCTGGCAATTACTCTAGTTGTCAAAGACAAATGCATTTCTTACCGATGCACATATTGCAGTGTCTGCACTCAGTAACAAAGATGGAAAGACTTCTAGTGGACTTCCGGTAATGATGGCAGAGTAAAAGCTGTGTGTCTCTCCAACCCCACAAGATAATAATAATAAAAAAAAAAAAGAGATGGTTTATCTCCATTTGCCTTCATGTCTTAACCTGTGTCGGGGTATGAATTTATGTTCAGGTGCAATGATGTAAAAGACAACTCTAACAAGTAAGAAGCGCACAAACAATCAATTGAGAAGGACTCGCTCGAAAGAGATCCAGGATTTCAGGATGGATTTCCAAGCATTTGGAGCCAAGACTGAAAAAGACATTAAGACAATTATGCAACAGATGACAGAATTACACCTTGATGTAGAAAAAATGAGCGACAGACTGGAACAGGTTGAGCGCCGGGTCACTGAGATACATGATACTGAAATACTGCACCATAAATCGATTAAAAATCTGGTGAACAAAGTTTTGGAGATGGAAGTACGCACTGAATACCAGGAAAACAAGTCCAGGCAAAACAACTTGCATAGATTCAACATACCAGAGAAAAGTGAAGGCAACAATATGACAGCCTTCCTCAAAAAACTGGAGACTTTATCATCATCAGAGCGCACCGCATGTTTGAACTTTGAAACAAAGAAGCAAATACTTCATGCTGCATGGGGGAAGAAGGAATTAACCTATAATGGTATGAATATTTTCTTTGATCATGACTTCACCTTTAAAGTGAAACAACAGAGAGCCTTGTACAGACCTATGAGAGAACAATATAAAATCTCACATCTTGGCCTTGGCCAAATTGAAGGTTTTCAGCGAAGATGGGACCTCGCAGGCATATAGAAATCCACAAGCTGCGGTAAAGGCTCTCAAGGAGCTGGGACTGCTACACGTCAAGACACAGATCGTGGAACTGGACACCAACCAGCGACAACAATGGGAAGTGGACAAGGACCAACAGATCAGTCAAAAAATTATTTAGTGCAAGAGGCAGAGAAGAATCTCAGACTATGTGAGTGAAAGCAATTGTGCAAATGTTTACATGTTTTCTTATTGCAATTAAAATTGTATTGGCTCAGGATGAAACACCCTCCTGATTTTCTCCCTGTTTTATTGCTGTTTGTATGGGCTGAATGGCTGTTACATTTTTTGTTTTCTTCCTCTTAATTTTTAGCTTTAACTCATGTTTGCCTGCCTCTTGTTCCCAAGATATCAAAATGTATTATTGGTGACTGCTTAAGGTCTGATCATGCTATTGTAACAATTCATTACAGCTGAATGTCCTTGGGGCTATGGCTACTGGAAATTCAACCCATCACTTTTAAATGATACTATGTTTATAAAAAGAAAAATAAAGGATTTAATTTATAAGAATTCTTTGAAAATCATGAAAATTCATCCGACCCACACAACGTCTGGGAGTCCTTTAAGTGTGCATTTAGAGCACATGCCATCAAGATGTGATCACGGAAACCAAAAAAAAAAAAAAAAATTGATAAAGGAGAGGAGTTTAATGGACGATATAAATGAACTGAAAAAAAATGCTGGATGAAATGCAACTGCCCTCCTTAGAAACGGCTTATTTAATGAAAAAATAAACAACTGGAACTGGAGAATTTGTACTCTGGGCGTATAAATGGTATCATCAATAGATCTTGTGCCACTTGGATGGAAAAAGGGGAGAAGTGCACTGCTCATTTTATAAGATTAAATCGAAGCAATTTGGGCAAGCAAAACATGAACTTGTGTACAACAAATGGTGTTATACTTACATCTCCACAGGAAATATTGTGTGAGGAGGTGGATTATTTCAAAGCTTTATTTTCTTTTGAGAAGGAGCCAGAGTCTCTCGCCAGCTCTGATATTGAATTATTTTTTCCGCTAAACTATGATCAGTCACTTTCAGCACTTCAGCAATTAAGTTGTGAAGGTGAAATTTTGGAAAGAGAGTTACTGGATGCAATTAATTCTTTCTCTGGTAAATCACCTGGGATTGATGGCATTCTTATTGAGGTTTATAAGACTTTTTCACAGAAATTAAAAAAAACCTCTGATGGCATTTTTAACTACTCTCACTCAGGTAATAACATCAGACACACAGAAAAAGGACATCATCACATTACTCCTAAAGCAAGATCCACAGGGCCTTACAAAGATCCTGTATGTATGAAACATTGGAGAGCACTGACACTGCTCTGCTGTGATACTTGTATCCTCTCTAAATATATTGCATTGAGAATAAAAAGAATTATTGGTGATATAATAAAATATGATCAAACAGGTTTCATTCAGTGCGCTTTATTGGTGATAACATGCAGCATCTTCTTGATACTATAGACTATTATGAAAATTGACAGAAATCTGGACTTTTATTTATTGCTGACTTTGAAAAGGCATTTGATAAACTAATATGGGATTTCATCCAAAAAGTTCTTCAGTTTTTTAATTTTGAGGAAACCCTCATAAAATAATAGTTTCACCATGTCTAGAGGTGTATGTCAGGGGTGTCTGCTGTCTCTGTAGTTGTTTTTACGATGCATTGAAATTTTTGCTATTAGAATTAGAAATAATTCATGCATCACAGGTTTAAAACCAAATAGGATAGAGACAAAAACATTATATGCAGATGATGCAAAATTTTTTCTGCAGCCTGAGAAATCTTCACTATGAGATGCCCTCATACTTGATATTCATTTGGAATATCTGGATTAAAGCCAAGCTTTGGTAAATGCACCATTATGAGAATAGGACCATTGAGAGGTACACATTTTGACCTACAGTGCCCAGCTACAATCAAGTGGAGTAACGGCTCGGTATATGTTTTGGGAATTCATACTCCAGATAATCCAAAAGATCTATTTAAGATACATTACGAACAAAAAATTGAGAAAATTGAAAAAGTTTCACAATCTTTGAGAGGGATACTGGTTAATAAGGAAAGATCACATTGATTAATACTCTCGTAATTCCTCAGTTCATTTTGGCCTATCTCTTAATAGCACTTTCAGAAGCATCCTTCTTTAAATGTTTTGAACAAAAAATGTTTAAGTTCCTTTGGAATAATAAGCCTGACAAGATTAAAAGGCAATACATATATAATTCATATGAAAAAATATTGCAAAATATTGGATTATCTTCTGTGTACTTATTCTTTGACATCAAATTGTTCCCCTTTTTTCTCTTAAAATCTCACAATTTTTAAGGGATTCTTTTAACATTAATTTTATTTTGTCTTTTATTTTTATTTACTTTTTTCCCTTTTTTCCATTTGCTTTTTTGTGAGGTTATATCGTCATGTTATCATATTATCACATGTGTTATGTGTATCATTTGCCTGTATTAAATAATGATAATAAAAAGATGGAAATATCACAGAACTATGAATTCACAAACACATGCTGGTTCCAGGCTTGCAAACTACTTTGCTTTAAATCATTTATGGTTAGAAGGAATATCTGCATGATGTTCTGGTAGGGACAAGGAGAAGAACTCCTTTTATTTATTTATCAAACAGTGGGAAGATAGGATTTATGTAAATACTTTAAATGACCACTTCCAACATTTCGTGCCAAATGTCCATTGAGTCTGCTATACAGCTGCTCCCAGTAGACTCTACGCTGACGGATGTGATCCAGTGTTTGTTTATAGAAACTATTATAATTGTAGGTTTCTGAGGATCGCTGGAGAGAAAGCTGTACTCCTCATTTCTGACCCTTCTCCTTCCCTCCCTCTCGTTCTTTCCCTCTAATTCTTAAAACGTGTCCCTTTTTTAAAAGCCTAATTTTCCTCTCCTGCTCTCTTGACAGTATGTGATAATAATATGTTATATACATTCACCTGTGGTTGCATTATTGGAATTGATAAAATTATAGGTGCTTTTTGGATTTGACTAATCTCTTTTTCTCTTTTATTCTCTCTGCTTCTCTTCTGCGGCCCACAGTGGACATTAAACCAGACGTGCCATTGGCTGTGGAGCCCTTATCTCCGCTGGACCTGCGCACAGATCTGAGGATGGTGGGGCCAGGCTCGGACCCAGGACTGTGGGAGAGGCAGCTGCAGCAGGAGCTGCTCCTCATTCAGAAGCAGCAGCAGATCCAGAAGCAGCTACTAATCAGCGAGTTCCAGAAGCAGCATGAGAAGTTGACCCGTCAGCACCAGGCTCAGCTCCAGGAGCACCTCAAGGTCAGTATTGCACCGCACAGTTGTATGGAGGACAGCAGTGGCACAGCACAGTACCACAGTGAACAAAACAGCAGAGCACAACACAGCATGGCATAGTGCAGATCAGTAGAAAACATTATAACTCAGAACAAGAGTGCAGAGTGCAGAAAGTAAGAAACAACTCAGCAAGACAGGGTGTTGAGCAATACATCACAGCACAGTGTGAGTTTTCTTTCCACAGATGAGTACTGAATAGTCCATCACAGCAAAACAGAAACTGCAGAAGTACACAGACACCAGTCATTTTAAAAATATATTTATCAGTGTGTTCTCTTCATGCTGACTTGAGGCCCGCATGTTTCTCAGCTCCAGCAGGAGCTCCAGGCCATGAAACAGCAGCAGGAACTCGCAGAGAAGGAGCGCCGTCTGGAGCAGCAGCAGCAGCAGCAGCAGCAGAACCAGCAGGAGAAGGAGCAGGAGAGGCATCGGCGAGAGCAGCATGTTTCCAGCCTGAGCCTCAGGGGCAAGGAGCGCTCCCGAGAGAGTAAGAGCTCGACACCGCCATCATCACCATTACCATCAGGGGTGGAATTTGTGATTTTGAGGGCCCCAGGCAAAAGCACGCATGGGGCCCCCAGATCATAACCCTCAACCTTTTCAATCATTTTTTAATGCATTACCTTAGAGTGAGGCCTGAGCAAAATATGCATATAACAGCAGGATAGGAATGGTTTACTGTAGCTGAATGGCTACTGGCTGAGAAAATACTCAGTCACTCAATATATTCACACTGGGTCATGTACATGTTTTGCTATCATCATTATTACTATTTATAATATTCAGATGTCCTGGCTCTAAAGATTAGTTGGCATAACAGTTGCTAAACTTGAGCTTTTTGAGCTTCACAACAGTGGAAATAATGCTAAGACCAAAGAACTGCATGGAAAGTTTTCAACTCATGTGGCAGCCTATATTAGTAAAGTAGTTATTTGGTTTCTGGTTGCAAGGGCTCAGACAGACACCCACCTTGGCCTGTTGTTAAATTGTTTGTCTCAGTTAGCTGTTGTGACAATAATAGCCCTAGGTCTCTTCCTGGGCTCTAACAACAAAACACAGAGACAAAAACAAAGTAAAAGTGTTTATGAGATATAAACTAAAACTATTAGCCTGGCTAGATACCACTTGGGGTACATGGTGAATTATGTTATTTTATCCAGTGTGGGTGTCATCCCTTGTTACGAAATCTAATGTTCCTTTTAGATAACATTGCACAATACAGTGGTGAAGAAATCAGATTAAAAAGTTCATGTACTTACTCCAAAGGACAATTTAATTTTGTATTTCTGGCAATTAGAAACAAGGTTTTTTAAGTATTAGATTTATAGTAACTGTGCTAGAGGTTTCCTAGTCTAGAAAGTGGAAATTACTTAATTCATCATATAAAATAGAAGATGCCAATGATTTGAATATGATTGTGTTGCTGATGATGAAACGGTACTTAACCAGTATATATAAGTGATGACATAAGGTTGGCCGGTGCCATTTAAGCTTAAAATTTAGGAGAAAATGTCTTTCAACAGCATGATGAAAATAGCTTCAGATATAGTATATCATTTCTGTTTTTACCTTATAGCTAATAATAGACAAGATTTATGACTTTGTCAGGTCAGGTAATTTGAAACTGTGCCCTGCAACTGTAACCCTCCAATAGGAAAGAACATCCCTCTGCAGTATCACTTCAACAGCTTGAAACTAATATTGTGCTCTTAGACCACTAGGGGGAGATCTTCCTACATAAGTTGTGGCTGCTCTGGAAGATAAAGTAAACTCAATCAGCAAAAATAAAAGAGAAAAAACTCAATTTATGTACTTTAGGGGTAGTTTTAGGTAAATGTGATACAGCAAAATCAGTGAAGAGGCTGGAAGTTTCAAGAGTGTAACTTTTAGATTTGTAATAATTCTTATGCCATAATAGTGTATATCATGAGTCATTGCCCTAGGGTAACCCCAATTCTTGTGATTCCGTCTTTTGGTCTCACAGGTGCAGTGGCCAGTACTGAGGTGAAGCAGAAACTCCAAGAGTTTCTGTTAAGCAAATCAGCAAAGGACCCTGCCAGCAACGGAGTCAATCACTCTTTCATCCACCACCCAAAACTCTGGTACACGTAAGTACAACCTATTGTTTTAACCTGCCAGAAGGGCATACAAATACTATATTTAAATCACATAATATATATCATGATATCATATTGCACTCTCTTAAATTTAATGGTTTCTTGTGTGATCAGGTCCTCTCACCATACATCTCTGGACCAAAGCTCTCCACCTCTGGGCGGCACATCCCCCACCTGCCAGTATACTCTGCCATCACCCATAGAGAGCAAGGACGACTTCCCCTTGAGGAAGACAGGTTTGCTAATTTGCACGCACACACACAACGCAGACATAAAAATGCAAACACACATACATGCATACATAAATCTACATCAACACGCAGCTAGTTAAATAGATTTCATTGTAAGTGTTGAGATGTTGCCTTCAATAAGTAATTTTCTATTTGCTATGCTGGCTTATTAATACAGTGACTCTTGTTGACCCACGTCAATCAAGAGGTCGGTGTACCCACAGAGTATTTCCTGAGGTTGCTGATGACCTGCTAATAACATGAGTTAGGCTCATTATGACCCCTACACCCCCTCCTCATTCCTCCAGGGCTCACCACAAAACTTTCATAAGGGTTGACGCATGCCAGAAAAGTAACTTAAACCTTCCTCACTTTTATTTGGATTATTCTAAAACGTATAGCAGCACAGAGCACAGTTTAATTGTATGTTTTCACTTCACCTTTAAATTTGAATTACTGTTATTTGTACTGAAATTACCTTGCCATTATTTAAAAGGAACCATATTTGTCCCTATGTTACAATAATAAACCACGTTCCAAGGCCTCTTTGAACTGTTTAGTAGTAAATGGGAGAATTAAAGCGGATTAATTTCTCCTGAGTTATGGGCTTTAAAAACTGTTTTGAAAGGACACAGGTTCCCACCAAAAAGCAGCTCAGGTTTGTTGGTTTAAAGTTAGAGGAACCCTTTGGGGATGGCTGTATAAATAAGAATAACTCCTGGTCTCTTGGTTTGCACGAGCACAAGAGCTCGCCAGGGTAAAAACTTCATAATTCCGCAATGAGGTCACCAAATTATGTTCTTTTCCCCTTTGTGTCTCTTTTAATTACACTGGAAAACAATTATACTTGTTGAGTTATTTAACTTAAAACCTGTCATGTTGTGTATATATACAATTTAGAGATCAAAAATCAAAGAATTATATCTTCAAAAATAATGTTGCTACATGGCAAGAATAAATATTAGAAATGCATGAAAGCTTTAAGAGCTTTTATTTATTGTAATTCTAGTTGAATCATACCAACCTCAGAACAGAGAAATACCTCCTATAAATATATATTTACATGCCTTTAGATCCACAAAATAAGGGATTGCCTCACAAGTGCAATAATGAGTTGAAGACAGTTTTCTAAAACAATATGAGAGACTGTTTATGGCTGCATTGTTTGCCTTTCAACGTGAATGCAAAAAGGCAAGTTGAAACAAATAACTGGAAGATAAAATTTCAGTCTCTCTACTGCTCAAACATGACAGTTTTATTCTTTCATTCATGGTTAAATCATCCCCTCATTTATGTGCCCGACTCTTGCACTGATAAAACTACTTCGTGCTTCTTTGGATTCCTGAATCTATATGTGGTCATTTCCTGCTCAGGCCTTCCTCCCCCACTTCCTGTCTGTCTTCATTAAAGTCCTCTGAGAGCTTGGCACGCGAAGGGGATACACAAAGGTAGTGTTGTTCCCTCAAGCCACCGGCTGTCACTGATAGCTGATTGGCAGGTGTTGCCGAGTTAGGACTGGCACAGGCAGGATGAACCTCAACAAGACTGTTTGTTTAAGCAAAGATAGCTCTCTCAAAACAAAGTGGAGATGACTCCAATGCTCCATGTTGACTCCCCACTGTTTCATTTTACACTATCTTTTTTTCTGGTTTAGGTTCACAATGAGGTTTATGAGTGATCTACATTTTGTATGGTCCATTTTAAAACTTATATATGACATTTATGTTTCAATGGACAGCCCATGAAATATGAATTTTATTCAAATAAGCTTAATGTATGTACATTTCTCCCCCTGGGAACCCAGTAAAAGCTTGTTTTTTTTCATTACAAATACAGGTTTTTCAAAAACCTGAGACAAATTTTTAATTCAAATTCAGCTTTCATCATGTTAAGCACACTATTTATTACGTACAAGTAGAGGACATAATAGTAAAACCTGCTGATCTACAACAACTATGAACTAATAGGTACTGAAACCTTTAAAGAAAGAATCTGTGCTTTGATCTCTATCATTAGGTGTCCTATTAATAGTTACATGATCCTTAAAAACAGGATAGCCGTGATGCCCTCTGCTTTATTTCACTCATCCAAAAAAAATAGTTTAAAGAATTTCACGTGATTAACTTGTTTACTTGGGTGTATATCCTCTTTGTTTCACTTCCAGGGACTAGAATAGACCAGACTGAGGGCACGCGATAGTCTGTAGCAAGAATAGTTGCAGCTTAGCAGTAAGAGGTGCAACACCCTCTCAGGTCTTGACCCAGTTACCAAATGTGTGAATTCAGCAGGTGCAAGAAAGATTTTCAAAAATAATCCTACAAAGGTAAATCTGTAAAGCCCAAAGCATATTAAAGTTTGTGTGTAAATTCCCCATGATAGAAATGTTTTATATCAGAAACATTAATTTAACTTGCTGATTTTACAACATGGAATATGTGAAATCTCTAACATTAACAAAGTTTATTGGTACTGTTGAAATGCTAACGGAGCAGTAAGTCAAGTCAGTTTTATTTATATAGCACCAAATCACAACAAAAGTTATCTCATGACACTTTTCATATAGAGCAGTTACTCTTTAAACCACTGATACTGATACAACCAAGGATAATATTCTTTTCAGCATCAATTTACACAGGAATGTCAGGCAAAATGTATAGTAGACCTCTTTTTGTACATAACCACACAGCCATCTGTCCACGTCCAGGCAGTAATGGATGCAGACACTCACAGTGACAGCGGAGTTAAAATTCTGATTAAGTGGAGATAGTATAACACATTCACCTGCAAAGCCACTAGCTCTGCGCCACCACTTTCAAATGTAATAAGGTGATTGATTTATGACTCAGGTGTATTACAGGCATCCTGTATGTTTTCTGAGAAGCAGAAGTGACCCAGGTGTTTTGAGTTTATATGCTTTATATACGGCTGCCATCATTGCCTCCTGTTGCACTGTGCACCAGGGCATTTTTTTTCCACGGAGACCAGGGAGAAAGTGTTTGTTCCCGTGCTGCTGTCTGGCGTTCCCGTGGCGACCAATTGGGATGCGTTGCTTGGTGGCAGCAGTGTGTAAAAATAGAAAGCAATCAAGGCAGCAGGGCGTGAAGCAGATTCATACGACTCCCAACAGCGTTTTCTCTCCATTTATCTCTCCTACCTCTTTTCTTCCTCCCTCGCTCGCTTTCATTCTACCTCACACCCACAGGATTAGAGGTCTGTGCCACGTATTAGGGAAGAAGGTTTTGCTGCTTTTGACAAAAGCCAGAAATAGCAGCATCTGGCCCTCTCTCCTAGCTATGCCCTCATCACCGCTCCCTCTCCTCCTCCCTGCGGCGCTCCCGCGTCATAGCCCCACTTCCCTATGTATAGCTGTATGTTGTACACATTTTTAATTATTGATCAGAGCTAAATAATTGAAACAGGTTGGTTATTGTGTAACAGAAGGTTTACATAACTTCAATGCCGCTTTGTGCCCTGGCTTTCAGTCAGAAGACCAGCTTATCTGTTCTGCTTGCTTATTTGAGTGTGTAAAGCTAAAGGGTTGATGGGAAGTCCATATGAGTTCGTGTTGACCCAGTGAGCCACTGTCACTGGGACGAGACGGGAGCACGACTCAACAGTCAGACACAAAAGTGTTTACTTGCATTCACATAACTGATGCTCACATTATTCAAAATTAATTCCTCACCCAGATTCAACTTCCAGTATTTTTTCTGTATTATATAATTTTTCCATCTTCACTTCTGTGCCACGCACTTTTTTTTCAGACTAGTTTTAGTGATACTGTCTTTTTATCAGAGGTTGGCAGGGCTCTAACTACTATTTAAGACTCAAAGGTCATGTCCTCATTATTAATTGAAAAGGCCTTTTTATTTTTTCATTTGAAAGTGACAATTAAGCAGGGAATAAATGATCTGTAATATTTTCTTTAGCCATTTTGTAGCGTTATCATAATACAGTACGTTCTCAGTTAAATTACCAAGTTAAAGATAAATAGCACAAAATCTCCATATCCCGCTTCACCCTACTGTACCTCTGTGGAGTCATTTGACCTCATTATTTTGTAAGTTCCTTGTCATACCCCCTGATTTGTAGTTTAGAAACAATGGCATAAGCAAATAAACAAGGGTCAAATAGGACTTTATTGCACAATGACTGTATTTCTCAATTTGTTCTACTTTCAAATTCAATTTTTATCAAACTTGGCTTTGTTTTGGCACCATTGTTAAAATACTTTAGGAATGGCAGTCATCAGTTGTGTGTAACAGTGTCAGTGTGGAGCAGGGCGTTCCTGCACACAGCGTCCATGCTCAGTAAATCCACCCTGGTTAAGTAGAGGTTTAAAAATAATTCAATAATCTAAAGTGAAACAAAAGGCCATTTTTTGACAAATGCCTTTAAATCCATCATTAATACCAGTTGAAAAGTTTGAAAGCAATATGTCTATTGTGAAAAATATTACATCAGCGTTTCTGTCAACACTGATGGACTGGATTTGTAAGTCTGGATCAGTTCAGGCCAAGCTGTGTGTATGTGTGACTTAGGAGTGTGTTCAGACTGTGTATTTGGGTATCTCTGTTTTGCATTAGGAGGAGGGGGCGGTGGGAGAGCCTGAAACATCTGCCATGTTTTTGTGTTAGTTTAACTGTTGCTACTGTATCAGACTGTGGTCACCAGGGCGGCAGGTAGCGGACTATTTCACTTAGAGCCTGTGTGTTGCTCAACCTAATTTAGTCCAGATGAGGTGGAAATGGGCCCAATCCTGACTCATTTAATTTATCTGAAACCTGCTCTGAATTTCACTGGGACTGAAATTGTTACATGTTGAAGTGTGACAATATTTCATATTTTTTACACTGATTTATAGTCTCTCTTTATTTCTTCTAGTTTTCTTCTTTCTCTTATTTTATGAATCGTACTAATTTCTTTGATAATGTTCATCATTACACTCAGGCTGTAAAAAATCATATTCTTTGGCTCTTTAAAAATAGTCATAGTACATTCACATGATCATATAATGTATATAAATGATGGGCCTTCCTTATCATCCTGAGACTTACAGAAAAAAAAAAAATCTGTTCCTTATGTTTTAGCCTCTGAGCCAAACCTGAAGGTACGATCCAGACTGAAACAGAAGGTAGCAGAGAGGAGAAGCAGCCCAATGCTCAAGAGAAGAGAGGGCAACATCATGACTCCTTACAAGAAGAGGGCCCTGGAGCTAATGGGTATGTACAGTCGGCTATGGGTTGAAAAATATCTTTTTCTGAGAAGCATTATTCCTGTTACAACATGTGATGCAGACTGTCTACGTCTTATCGTCTGGTGTTTAAAATGTTCTCAGAAAACCATTCGCGTCTATATCTTGGGGTTATTATCACATAGCAGCATAATAATCAGCAATTTTGCATCGCAGTAGCATATAATGATCGTTCCTTTTATGTATTGTATTCAGGTAGCCATGACCAAACACATTAAACAGTTGACAGGCTGCAGGAGTTATTCCAAGCCTCTGTGTATGCGTGTTGCGTATAGAGTGTGAGCATACATACTGTGTCTAACTCCTTGATGTTCCGTAGACTCGACGCCCACTAACAGTGCCCCTGGCTCTGGCCCCAGCTCTCCCATAGGGGCCTCCAGTGCCTTGGGGGCTGAAAATGGACCCTCCTCTCTGCCTACTACCACAAAAACTGAGGTATGTTTGTAAATCGTCAGCACTGCTATTGATTTGCCAAAAAAATATGAAAAAAAGCTTACTGCTGATGTTGCTTTCCATGCGAATCATGTGAATATTAAAAAATATAATTTCATGTTAGGGCACAAAAAGCCTACTTGCCTTTTTGCTTGCAGCTATAAAAACAGCCAGTTGTCTTCTGTCTGTTACACTCCAGTGAAAATGGCTGTCCGCACTTAGATTAAAGAGGCACAGCTTGACCCACATGTCTGATTCTCCCAAGTTTGCTTGCCTAAAGATGACATATTATGCAGAACAATAGAAGCACTGTATAAGTGTTAAAGTGCTGAACACAAACAATACCGCAACAACAACAGACATTTAAACACTGTGCATTTTTCTGTCCAGAGTTTTTCTTCCAGATGTTCTGTACAATCAGTTTTGTGTTTGAAGAAAAAAGTAAGGTTGCCGTTGGCCTGTCATTGTATTTCTGTCATTGACCTGGCTGCACGCCTGTTCTGAGTTGTTCTGAGGCGTTTCCCAATAGATTCATGGCTGAGTTACTGTCCAGAGCTCCCCTTGGACCGAACTCACAAAGCAGACCATTATAGCGGGTGGCAGATATGACACATCTCTGAACAATCTTAGCAGAACAGCTGTGTTTTCCTTAACCATCGCTGTTTACTCTCCCAGGGACCTCCAGTGACACAGAGAAGGGAGAGACGCCCTGACATCAGGCTGAAGGTTGGGGCTTAGGGAGACAGACGAACTGTGGAGTTTAATTGATATCCCAGGCACTGGTAGCCAAAGACACCCACATGCTAACAACATAAACACACAGGATTGCTATTGTATCGGCCCAAGCCGAGGCTCTCATAAAAGTCATTGGTGGACTCTGGGGCTGCCCGTAGACCTCATGCCTGTTGCAAAAGCAAGGCGTGTTTGTGCAACGTTACATTAGGTATCCTTTTTCAGAGGGAACGGGTCCCTCGGGTCAAATATGGGCCGGATATCCACATACAGGTCACTGAGTACTGGTAGGGGTTGGAAGGATAAACATGGCTGTTCCAAAACCACATGCTGGTCCGCTGCTCTGCTGGGTACAGGAAGTATGCCCCAGTGCTGATGTTCTCTGAGAGAGTAGCCTGAGGGTGGGGACCGGAGGAGTAGGAACAGACATTGGGGCTGACTGGGGACTTAAGTACTAAGGGTGGAGCGGTAGATTTAGAGGTTTGCAATGTTTTATAACAGCTGAGCGTATCATTCTCACCGGTGCCATTCTGTGAAGCTGCAGGAGACATTTTCTGCCTGCCACTCCTTCATATCATCATCATAAAAACCCTTCCGTTTTAGCAAGGAGGGCTGTTGATTGTCATAGTGCATTAATGTTTATGCCACTGTTCTTGTTGCCTTTTTAAATTGTCCATGGTAGGATTTTGAAATCTATCACCTCCTCCTAAATCTCTTTTGCTTCATTCCTGTGTGTTTGATGTAGAGATGGCCTTCACAGCCGAGATTATTCCGACCTGAGGGCTCCGTGTCGATGCTGAGTTTATACACATCTCCCTCCTTACCTAACATCTCCTTGGGGCTTTCAACTGCATCCTCACCCATCAGTGTAAGTAAAAATGTTTCTGAGATCTTTAGATAACCAGTTCACTGGTTCAGTGATGGTAAGTCTTGCAACTCAGTCTATAAGCATCAGTGGCTGTCTGGGCTCTCTGTATGGACCACAGGTCATTGACCTGTGGCCCCAAATGATTTTATCGCCCTTAGATAAATATTGTTCTGCAGTGTCTTGTGTCAAGCATGCTGTTATCTTCCTCTATTACCTCATTTATCACAGCTTTTAAAAAGTCCAAGTCCACTCAAGTACAGCTCCTGATAACACAGCACATGATATATCATCTTTTAGCTCTCTGGCACATTCCAAAGAGGCCTGTTCATCAGCTGCTTAGACCAACCATTGATGGTCTCTCATTTAGAGTATAATCACTGATAACTACAAGAACTATTTTCATTCACAAAAAACAGCTGGTATTATTTAATTTGGTTGTGATTATGACAAATGTTTATACATGACTACAAATCCCAGTCCACAGCATGTGTGGTTTGAATTGAAGATTACCATTACTTCATGATTTATGTCTTCACCTCTCAGGCCGCCATGGGGTTGAAGGACAGATCAACAGAAATCAAGCATGGGCTGCCTGGGCACCTCCTGGGTCCTGTGCCCCTGCAGACGGGCTTGGAGTCTAAAGTGAGCCCCAGTCACCAGGCTCTCCTTCAACACCTCCTCCAGAAGGAGCAGATGAGGCAGCAGAAGATGCTCTCCTCTGGTAAGACTGTGTTACTTGATGTCAAATATTACATTATGTTATGTTGCACTGCATTATATATCCGTATACTTTAAATTGAACTCACTGATTATATGACTTTACAGGAAACCTAACATGAGTTTTGATTTTTTTTTTTGTCAAGGCCCGAGCTCCATGTCATCCCACCCTCAGTCCCCTCTGGCCATGAAGGATCGCCCCTCCAGCAGTCGCCCTAAACTACCAAAACACCGGCCCTTGAACAGGACCCAGTCGGCGCCGCTGCCTCAGAACACACTGGCCCAACTTGTCATCCAGCAGCAACACCAGCACTTCCTGGAGAAACAGAAACAGTACCAGCAGCAGATCCATATAAATAAGGTATTGTGCTGTTCATCAATATTCAAATCACAAGGGAGGATTTTGACTTTCACATTGCTTTTTGCTGCATTTTGCATTCCTTTTTAGGTCTCGTGAGGTCTTATTTTACTGCGGGGAGTCTGATTTAATCATTGTAAGCACACAAATGCAAATCTATTTTTAACCTTTTGTAAAAGCATTTGTGGAAGCTCAAGTTTACAGACCTGGGCCGTAGTCTGTTCTTCCCTGGAATCCTGGTGTTATTTCTGCAAAGAAAAGAACTTCTGCCTGACTTCAAATGGGGAAGAAATGCTTCCCCTGCACTAATTCTGTTATCATAGCTTAAGGCATCAGTGCTGTTCACATGCTAACTCTGTGAAATTCAATTCAGCTAAGTTCAAATGAAGGAAGAGTGCCCAGAATACATTTTGTTCCTCTGTGGCAATATTTGTGTTTCTGTAAGCTGGCCGAGGTGACCTCGCTATACACAGAGTGTAATTATTCTGGTGAGGGACGTGTGTGAGGTGGCAGACACTGTGAAAGGCAGCATTGTGTAAGCTCACATACTGATGTGTCCCAATGCTGGGCCCTCAAAAGAGCCATGGGAACCATAGAGCAACCTTTACCTAGAAGTAATAAAAAGCACCATAAGCAGTTATGGAGCTGTACAGTACAGATGTACAGCTTTTAACAGTTTGAGTCCCTTTGCAACACTAAAAATAACTATCGTTTCACTGCCATTCAGCTGATATTAGTATTAATATCAGTTATAAGTAGTCTGTGAAGTAGGTTTGATTTGAAAAGAGCTTTGGAATAATAGCGACATCTTGTCTACCGACACGTGCCTGATCACTCAGGCCAATGAGATCGCAAGTAAAGCCTCTTTAAGTGGAGGTTATAAATGGCCACTAATCAGGGATGAGCCCTCAGTGTTTATTGAGAGGGATCTCCGAAACATTGCCCTAATTAATTTCCTAGCAGAGGCTTGTCTGTGGTTGTTTTTGTAAATGTCCTTCAGTGCCTGCAACAGTAGGGGGCACTAACGGAAATTTACAAGAGCTTAGGGATTTTAGGAAGAGGTATGAACAGTGTTTACTAATGTCGAGCTAAAGAGTCTTATTCCAATAGCTGAAGGGATATTTATACAAGGGCCTACATTCTGTAGACAATAATGTTGTTGGTTACCAGCTGTCAAGGGAAGGCGCTTTCAGGTGCTGGTCTTGGAGCCCTCTTGTGGTGGAGTAATAATATCATGGCATCATTACAGTAGCTCTGATTTAGCAAAGCTGCAAGACAGTGAAACATCCTTTTGCTTAGAGTTTCCTCATCAGGCATGAGTCTGTTTTTGGTAAACAACAAATATTTAAACCAATTTTCACCATCACCTCCATGAAAATCTAGTTTTTATTGTTTCCTGACTTGTTTCTAATGAGGCAAAACTGTTTTGGTGTTTCACTGTCATTGACATTCAATTTCAGGTGCACCTGTTAATCAGTGTCGAAAATCAATACTGTATTTGTATAACATGTTTGATGGAAGTAGTGACAAACATATATATGGTTAAAATCAGTGTGTGCATTGTCCAGCTTCAGGGTGAAGTTTGACATGTTTTTGGTACAGTTTGTTGCTTGTAGAGAACCTTCTGGTGTAGTTGGATGCAGCAGAGTGATATATCCTCTCAATGTCTTCTTTAGGTAGCCTATAGAATAACAGGCTCTCTACACTGCGTACCCTGGCTCCAGTGTTTGCATAAAATAACCACAATTTATAAAATTTGCAGGAAAAAAAAACACGATTTACCACAGACAAGTCCATGTATATTTTGAACAGTGTTTTCTAAAAATAAACCATGAGTGACACTATTCCACTTACCAAGGGCAGCCACCATAGTGAATGTTTATGAACTCACATAAATCTTACTTATATTACCACATAAAGGCGGAACAATGACTAATCTGCTTCCACTCCAAAACCTCCAAAAAATGTAGTTAACCACAGCCAATAGCCAGACACTTCAGTTCAGTTTGACATTTGCCTTTGTCACATTATTAAAACTATAATAACTACATTAGATACAGCTGTTTGCAATTGCCAATATAACAGTTGCATTTAATAAACTAATATCCTGCATAATATAAATGTCAGTTTACTAACCAACTCCACAGGAAGAAGTTTATTTTTAAACACAGTGTCAGACTGGATTTGTCAACATGCAAATGCTTATGACTTGTGAAGCCTGAATGTTCCATCACACAATATAGTGTGTCTGTTTTCCACCTATTTAATAGTTATTGCTGATTTTGATGTTCTAAAATTAGGGTTTATGCATAAGACAGCCTGATAATGTACCCAAGATTGATAACATGCTTGTGAGGAGTTAAAAAGCACTGATATATTAGATATTTAGATAATATTATCTAATATTTTAGAGCTCAGGTGGTATGCTTATTCCTCAAGTTACAGAGCTGATTAAAATTCTTACATGGGTAGCTGAATTCAAGGGTGGCACTATTTTCTTTATTCTTTTTTTATTGTTTGACATCCTAATAGTTTGAACAGGCACAGGAGAGCTGTAACATTGTTTTTTTTTAAGTAAAATACATTTTTCCTCTGTTCTTTGAATGTATTTACATACTTGTCGCTTCTAGTGTACAAGTTAGAAAGCACAACTATTTATTTTATGTTTTTGCACTGCTAGAAGTGTGATGTGATTGTTACAGTAAAGATCACTGGCGCAGGATATCATCATTAATATGGAGCATGAATGTGTTTTGCAGCTGTTATCCAAGTCCATTGAGCAGTTACGTCAGCCCAACGCACACCTGCAGGAATCAGAGGAAGAGCAGGAGGAGCAACACAGAGAGCTGATGGAGAGCATGCAGGAGGACAGGCTGCCCCCTGGAGGAGTCATCCGGAAGCACACGCTCAGCAGTAGCAGCAGCAGCGGCTCGAACGGCGAGCTGCCCGACGCTCACTACGGGGTCATCAAGGTCAAGGAGGAGCCGGCTGATAGTGAGGATGAGGCTCTGACCAATCAGAGCCTAGAGTCAGAGCAGAGCAGCTATCTTCACCAGGTCAAAGGGAGGCTGGTGATAAGAGCCATGATCTGAGAAAGGGAAGAGGATGAGATCACACACTCCAACATTCGCAGATAAACTAATCTCTACAAACATGTGCATCTACATCAGTTTACACACACACAAACACACACACACACACACACGCACACACACAGCAGCTATTGCACAGTAGGCCGACTCTCCCTGTCACAGCATTTGACCCCTTTTCACTCAGCTGCAGCCTCACTCATCCCACACTCTAAGACTCTCTGTTTGTGATCTTTGTGTAGTGATCTCTGTAAATTATGTATGTTACACTTTTGTGTATATAATATGAAGACAATTTAGACCGTTCTTTTTAAGAGCTGCTTTGGTCGTCGCAAGTCTGTTCAACTGACAAAAACTTATATGTACATATACTGTGGATTTAGCAACAAAGATGATTTCTAGAGGAAAGGTTGAACAGGTGTACAGCTTTGAAGAGCCAACTTATGTTCCCCGTATGTACATTCTTGCCACAGAAATATTTGAATGCCCTTCTATCCACTGAAAATGATCATGAAGTCTTTACAGTGTGTTAAAGAATTAAAAAAAACACTACATACTCCGTTGCTCTGGAAAATCTGTGATGATGTTCCATGTTAAGTGGACTGAAATAATGAACATCTGTCTTAGAGAGAATGTATACTTAAATCCTAACAGAGGACGCTCCCATAGGGCGGACTTTTGCGAAGGGAGTGATATTGCCATTGGAATATGGTCCGCTGCTCATATTGCAATTTAAAGGATAAAGCACTAAATCCCTGCTTGGGTGTGCAGGCATCTCCCAACATATCCCGAGTCTCCATGTCTCTTTCTCTCTCTCTCTCTCTCTCTCTCCCTCTCTCTCTCTCTCCCTCTCTCTCTCTCTCTCTCTCTCTCTCTCTCTCTCTCTCTCTCTCTCTCTCTCTCTCTCTTGCTCTCTCTCTCTCTCAGAGCAGTCCCAGAGCCAGGACCCTGTGTTAAGCCGAGCTCTCCTCCCTCTCTCCCTCTGGGTCCAAATCAAAGCTCGGCCGGGTTCCTGCCCAGCTTTCAGCAGAGGAGTCAGACAGAGGGAAAGAGAGAGAGAGAGAGAGGGCCGGGCAGGAAATGCCTTCTAGAAGCCAGGAGTTGGAGTGATTCATGTGTGTAGGAATGTTGAGAGAGGAGGACCTAGGGTTGGAGGAGTCCAAGGGGCCAGGCTTGAGAATTGATTTACTGTCAAGGCGAATTACAAAGTGAGTGGGGATATGGTTAAGGGAGTCCTTTATAAAGGGAATCGCTTCCTTCGTATTCCCTAGTGGCATGCTTACCTCAACATGCAGGTTTGATGTAACTTCAATAAAAAACCCTGGACGGGACCTTGCTTCTTCTTCTTACTTTCTTTTTTTTTTTTTTTGTTTTGTTTTTTTGAGCCTGTTTTCCCCTGAAAGTGCCCATTGCGACATGTATAGTCTGTCTTAAAGTGATCAATCAAATGTATTGCATAGCCGTAAACCTTCCTGTTTCATTTGTACCGTCGACTAAATGTAAAAATGCTAGTACGAGATTCTGTGTTTGGATTCATGTGAAAATCAAAGCTGTCTGTCTTATACTGTACATTCAGATTGTCCGGTTTTAATGTTTTAGTGTAAGTAAACACAATCAGAACAATGTGAGTCTTGTTCTCTTGCTCCTTTGATTTGGTTGTAACGAGAACCCCTTTGCTGCCAGTGGGGGGGTGGGGGTTGGGGGTGGAGTGGGGGTCCTGTGGTCTGTTCATAGCAGTTTGCATTTCTTCTCTTTTTTTGCCTTGTGTGATAAACCTTTCTTTTTTAAAATAAAGTTAATTTACCTCTGAAGTTCTTTGCATTTTGGAGATCATTTATACACATTTCCATCTCATTATGAGGTTGTGTGCGCAGGAAAGAAAGAAAGCAAAGCACACCGTACATCATTTCAAAACTTTCTGTCATATATTTTAATTCACAAATTACATTCTTGATCATTTTCATCTTTCCAAATGGACTGCCTAAATCATTAGCCCGGCCTGCTTTTCCCACACTATGCCCTATAACCGAGCTCTTTATTTTCAGGGGATCTATGTAACCCTTTAAAGGGAGCTTAAGAGGCTTTCAAAACATTTCTTTGATGTGAGCAAGCAAGGCTTCTTGTGGCAGTATTAGAGCAGTCAAGATAAGGTGAGCTGTGAGCGAGTGATATATGACTTGTGCGGATATTTTCAAACCAAGCTTAAGCAATTTCACAGCAAGCTTAGTTCATGGGACTGGCTTGATATGCTATACACGCAATGATGAGCCTGAAAAAGTTCACTCGCAGTCTAATGTTCTCTCTGCAAAACACCACTCTGAGAACTCTTTAAAATGACAATAGTGCTATGATTATTTGAGTTATGATTATGGAAAGTTAAGTTAAATAAGTTATATTATGCAGAACAATACATTTTATTCAAACAGGCACACTCTTTCATTAAACTTTCATGAGAGCTCCTAAAGTATTTTCACAAAGGTGTCGAATTACTTCACATTAGGAAGTATTTGAGTTAAATTAGACACTGACTCTTTCTTAAGTAGATTCCATCCGTCTTGGGCTTCAAGCTCTTGTGATTTTAAATGAGCTGTTACAAAAAGCAGAAAAAATAATGAAGCCCAAATCCATCCGCACTGGACCTCACCAGCTGCCCACAGAACCAGTTGTAAAAGCAAACAAGCATTTTAAAGGTGTAAGGAAGTAAGGAAGACATAAGCTTACCTGTTTCCTCTAAATGGATTAGACACTCAGTGAGGTCTGAATTTTTATAACCCGCAGTGCTATAAAAATTAGGCATTTGGATGCAGTGTGTGCACGTACAGACGTACATAAAAATGTGTGATTGATGATGGTAATGATGAGTTTGCAAAGGAATTGAAATTGCTTTATTTCTAATGCATGAGGATCGACAAGAAAACACATTCCTACACTCAAAAAGCCAGCCAAATCATGAAATAATGTCTCAATGATCAGAAATACTTGAGTGAAAATAGCACAATCAGAGTAAAATGCCCCTAAGCCTCATATTGCTGACACTTAAACCCTCAAGTTTATGTATTCATACCACATGGACTAGACCTAATAGATCAAACCACTCGCATTAAGATTTATTTCTAGTGCCATGACTTTATTTATGATTCATCATCACCTTTGCAAGAAAGTCTTCATAGTTGAGAATGATGCAGCTCCCAGTAAATAAACAGCGTTTTATGCAAGAGAATTCAAGTACATGGCCCTTTACTAATTTCAGTTAGGTCTCCAACTAACGAACCTCTACTACAACAAGGTCCTTTTGTGTACATCATTCCAGCCATCTGATTTATATTAAAGACTCAAAGTCAATCTAATTAATTGCTACTGATGGCTGGTAACTAAAAAGAAAAAGATGAAATGGATATCTGGGTCCCCAGGACCATGAGGCTGTAGATCCCCAGACTGGTCAAATAACATACCTGTGAAACTTAGGCTGTCACTTCTGCATTACTCATTACGACCTAAACTAAGGAGAGTAAATAGCACAAAATGAGAGTTGTCTATTTTTGCTTGCTTGTTATTGTTGCTGTTCAGTATTGGCATCATCTCTTATTGTTTCCTCTTGCTGTATTTATTGTCTCTTCTGTTATTACATCGTTGATCACATGCTTTCCGATATAGAATTACCTAAAATGGCACTTATTTTGGGTTAGGATTTAAACTATTACCTTGTCTTATTGTCTTTTGAGGTAGATATTCACAATTACTACAGCCTCAAACACTCTACATTCAGACTTGATGAAGCAGCATACATAAAGATAGTCTGTTGCATCATCTGAGCAGTTAGCAACATCATACCAAATGAGTAAAGGCCTAGACCGGTAGACCTCTGTTAAACCAGATACAGGGCACTGCTGGACAGACACCTTTATGCTCACAGAGGGCTCATCACTTCCTTTCCAGTATATATACCTGTAGACAGGAACATTCAGTTATCATCTGATGTGCTTGGAAGGTCAGATATTTGAAGATTTAGCCCTAGCAGAGATGACATAACCTCTGTCCCCTTTTGCACATATCCCTCATCAGGGTCCACATTAGCCTGAACAGATAGTGGCAGTTGCAGAGGATAAATTGTGGTCAGCTATTCATTGTGATGAGATTAATTTGATCACCGACAGGCTTATTAAGATAAAAGAATTCTCTGCTCATTATTAATTATCAACATCATCATCAGGTCACCTGATGACTACCACCAGCAGTGATCTAGAGAGATATGGCCAAGAGGTAATCAATCAACAGCTTCCAAAAGGCCAAATCAGAAAGCAGCACACTCATTTAGCTGTTTTTATCTCCCAAACTATCTAGAATCAGATCCGATTTCCGCAGCTCTGGGACAAGACACAAGAAAAAAAAAAGCTTCTAACTGTTGCTTAAAATTGCCAGCTGCAATGACATGCACCTTTTAGAGAAGCAGAACCATCCTGCAAACACCAGGGATCCTGAAAATCCAGCTTACTGGATGGACTCTTATACTGTCTTTTTCTTGCTGCATTTGCATTCCTATATGTTCAAGGTATTCATGAAGTTATGGCAGGATGTACAGGACATACATAAATTGCGTAGAGTTTGGTGAGGGGTTGCTGTGGTGCACAAAAAGACAATTGTACTGATGATAATTGCTAGTCAGGTGCCGTGTGAAGCACATACCTAAATGAAACCTCAATGAAAAGAGCAGATTTAACCTGCTGCCCATAAGTCTGTACTTAGTTCACCCCATACCCTGAAGTCACTTGTTTCTTCTTCTGGAGATGCACTCAAATTTGTTCTCATTATAGAATCAGGCTAAAGATACCACCCATACAGGGTTGATATGTAGGTGATGATGTGAAGCTAAGGTAGTTAGGCAGCCTAGTTAGACTGTAATCTTCTGTAGACTAGTAGTAATAGTTTGAAGTGCTGCCACCAGACATAAAGGGCAGAAGATGTTATTTGGCACTGGAAACTTTTTAAGTGATGTTAATGAAGCAGGTCAGCAGGCAGTATGTGCAAGAAAGGTGATGTTTATTAACAAAAATATTAATGAAATACAGTTAAAAATTAACCCTGGGAAATTCAACAAAAATAACCTGCTTAGCTGAAGCAAAGAACAAACAAATAAGATCTGCAGCCTGACAGCATGCTGCCACCTACTCTCTTCCCTGCTCCATCTCAAACCAGTGAGCCTTTTACCTTCTCAGCCTCACCTAACTGGAACGTACCATCTACTCAGGTTACCACAGGGTGAGTAAGTAGGTTTATTTATATAACACATTTCGAGAGCAGAGATGTCACAAAGTGCTTCACAGAGGAAATAAAGCATAGACATACATATAGACATAAAAAACAATAAAACACAGAAATAGATAGAAAAATACACAAAGGCAAGTTTAAACAAATGTGTCTTGAGCTGCTGGTGTCCACAGATCTTAAGTCCAAAGGGAGAGAGTTCCAAAGTTTAGGAGCCACAATCTCAAACACACAGTCTCTATTAGTTTTAAGCCTAGATCATGGAACAACCAGCAAACCCTGATCAGAGGACCTCAGAGACCTGCAGCGCTGCAGTAGATTTCTAATGTAGGCAGGTGCCTGGCCATGCAGAGCTCTTAAGGTGATCATAACAACTTTTAATTGGATTCTAAATTTGATGGGGAGCCAGTGAAGAGCAATCAGAATTGGTGTCACATGAGATCTTTTGGAGGACCTGCTCAAGAGTTTAGCAGCGGCATTTTGGACCACTTGTAAACGATCAAGGGATGTTTTGCTGAGGCAGGTGAAAAGGGAGTTACAGCAGTCACAACGGGATGATATAAAAGCATGAGTTAACTTTTCCACCTCTGCTTGAGACATAATGGGGCCTGAGCTTTGCAATGTTTCTCAGTTGGAAAAAACAAGAGTGAATCAGAAACTTGACATGTTGGTTGAGACTCAGAGATTGTTTAATAGTGACACTTAGATTTCTTATGGAGGATTTAACCAACAAAGTAAGAATACCCAAGACCATCCCTTATATTAAAGTTAGACTAGGAGGGGCAGGAATAAGAATTTCTGTTTTGTCTGCATTTAGCTGCAAGAAATTGTCTGCATCCAGTTTTTTTTATTTTAAACTGACAATTTAGCTATGTTTTGAGGTTTAAATAAGACATTGTGGGTGAGCTACAACACTGACGTAGAATTTCTCTCCTACTGCTGACAATCACAATTTCCTATGGTTACACACACACAGCCATGAGTGCACCAAATTACAAAGAATGACATTTACTACAGAACAGTTTTATCCTTCCCACCTCAACTTGACAGAGCCTAGTGACTCACTGCTTAGCGCAGCCAATGATGCACACCTGTTGTCACTATCACTGACTAAGCAGATGATCTGCCCACAATCACAAAACTAAAAAAAACCCATCACAGCAGGACTGAAGCCCTTTAACAAAATATCACATTATGAAACAGAAACCACCCAAATGAAACCTGTATTCCATCATTTGTGTACCATGACTATAAATTTACAGAAACATCGGACTGAAATTAGTGATTTAACACAAAAAACATTACTAATAGTATTGTTTGGTGCCAGGGCCTAGTGAAAAGTCTGAGGAGCAACCTTTTCACATAAGAGAACAACTTAAGGGTGTGGAGGCTTCATGTCCACCTGGCATCCCTGGTCATCCTGACCAAGCAAAGCCAAACTAGACTTCGCCAGATAACACAGAACCTATGTGGAAACTTTCCGCTTTGTGGCCTTTGTGGCCTGATTCTCACACTGTTGGCCAATTGAGTACATGCCACTAAATACATAGAGTTCCCCTCTAGATTTGGATACCTTTCAGTTGGTGAGAGAAACACACACACACACACACACACACACACACACGCACACACCTTTGCTGATGACCTTGCTCAGCTGGAGCAAAGAAAAAAGACTGGGATTGCCTGTTATGTATTTTTTGATCCCAATGTTCTCAACCCAACTCATCAGATCACAAACCGGAAAATCAATTCCCTCAACGACGAGTCCACAGCATGATTCTGGGAAACTCCCCTGATGTTTCTGTAAGCTAACAGGCTCTGTTACCATGATTGCACAATTTCATGACTGACATGGACTATACAATCCTAAAACCCTCCTAAATCCCACTCTATTGAAGTGGCCTGTTTTAGTTCTTTTTTAGTGTCAGCAGATCAAAAAAACACTTGGTGATTTGCTGCAGCCTTTGAGATATGTTAGCACTCATTTCATGAGTATATCAGAGTCTAAAACAAATGAGTCTGTGGTGAAAATCTAATGGATGTTGAAGATACCAAGATTATTTTGCACCATTGAACATATAATTCCTCTGAAAATTATCTGCTGAAGACCCACAGAATTGAATTGATTTGCAACAGGTTGATAAATTTGTCAGTGTTTCCATTGTTAAAGCATGGACGCTGAATGAGAATAAAGCAGGTACAGATGATTGATGGACCTTTACTCATCTATAGTAGCTTGCTAACACAGTTTTCAGGTTGTGAGTTACAGTTGGTACATTTTGAAGGAATCCAGGAAGTCTCTCTTCTGATTCTATTTCTATTGACAGGTTTATATTGATTATATGATGACCTAAAATAAAATAACACCTTGGCCTATCCTCTCTACACCTCGTGTATAATTTCTATCAATCATGTGTATTGGTGGGGGTCCAAATCTACTAGGAAGGATTTGTTTGATGTTATGCTATCACTGCAGTGCCTAATGATAGGTCAAAACATCATTAAACATGAATACTGGGTTTCATGCTCAACCACTGAGAGTTTGACATATATGTGTTTACCTCATAAGTTGAACTAAATGAGGAACCCATTTGCTCGATGAACCTCTACTATTTCAAATCCTGCCCACCAAAGTTGAAGATGACAGAGGGCTAGAACAGCACATAAAGGAAATTTTCCAGCTTTCTCGTGTGCATGTCAAGATTTGTATGAATCTGGCATCTAGTAGTACAACGTGGTGTTTTTCTTTCCATGTGCTGTTAACCATGCTCGAGGTGTAGGACAGCGCAGTGCTGGCGGCAAAAGGAGGAGAGTGTTTTGCGCCCTGGTGTGAAAAAGTGCACCTCAAAAAAGAAAGGAGAAAAAAAAGGACTGATGTCAGATGGGTGTGCAGTCGACTCATTTCTGTTGGATTCTTTTGCGGCCTGTGATGTCTGCGAGGCCAAATTTTTTTTCTTTGATGGCTTGTGTGCCTGTCGTTTCACATTAAATCATAGATAAATACATTTAAAACTGCTTTTAAAATATATAAACTGAATCTATTCAGTCAACACTTTACAGCATTTTATATTTATCAATGTAATATATGTTGTCTCATTTAATACCACCTGTAATCTCTTCACAAGAAACAAACTGACCCAGGGGAGACAACATTTTTTTTTAAAACAGCATCCTTTCAAGAGCAGTGGAAGAATTCCACTTCTTCTCCTGTTGTCTCTTGAGATGAAACATTGATGACCCAACATAGATAGTGTTTATATTATTGTCAGTCTCCCTGACTGGTGTCATCCATACTGTTATCTTAGCCTTTCAAAGATTAATATACCTTTTCAAGTTTAATGAGATAAGAGACCTGGGGGAGTTCTCCCCCTGCT
This sequence comes from Thunnus albacares, assembly GCF_914725855.1. Taxonomy (NCBI): domain Eukaryota; kingdom Metazoa; phylum Chordata; class Actinopteri; order Scombriformes; family Scombridae; genus Thunnus; species Thunnus albacares. The sequence continues at coordinate 16,794,569 of NC_058113.1, read as the reverse complement.
GTGTTCAAAGACCATCCGGCCTTAGGAGCTGCTTTATCTCAGCCACTGATTGACCTGGCTGATAGGTGATACTGAGGAACCACAGTGACCCAGGGAAGTGGCCTCTCCACTCAGGGAAAAGGACTGGCAAACTTGGCCTCTCCTGTCTGCGAGAATCCCATCAGTGGGGCTCCGGCGTCCCTGGGATGCCGTCTCCTCTCTTTGATTCTTGTGACCAGGCACTTTTACGTGCCTGCCTCCACCCTCACACCAGCCAGTCCATAGCCCATAAAGCAAGTCTGCGACTCTCCAAATAGTTGGACAGGACGTGTTTGTAAGTGTTGCCTGAATGCACCGCCGGTAGAATGACACCCCGAGGGCTCGTAAGACTTGTGATTTTTTTCTCCAAGCCCATGCCAAGAGACCATTTTGAATTCCAGCTCAGTTCTTCTAAAATTTTGCCATTTGTGGCTTGTGACCACGGACCACTGGGGTTTGTCTTGTGATCTACACGGCATGGCAAATGATATGTGATAACTGAGGACATAATCATAAGGGAAATGCAAAAAGCCAATAATAATAGCCTGAGTGAAACTCCACATAATAACCTCTCTCTTCAAAGAAAAGTTGTTCTTGAAAAATATTCAGGTCAACATCAAAATCTAACCTCCAAAGTACATTATCATTCAACAAATAAATTATCATTGAATGCATGTTCAAGACTTGCACATATTATGAAAGGCATGGCAAATCTTTTGCCATGCTTTATGTGCTTCATTTCTAATATTTTACGATATTCAAACAGATATAAGACAAAAAATACAGTGTGGTATATGGAATGCAGCCTGAGGGAGAATTGCTCCAGGGAAGTATTTTTCAAGGGGGGGGTTTAAGGGTTCTCTCATTATCACTATATATTGAGAGAATAAAATAAGGGCCCCTGGAAAGGTCTCTGAGGCATGTGCATGCAAGGGAGTTGATTGTCCTTCCCGCTACACACTATATCACAGGCTAATCTCTGAGGGAAACATCTGTGTGTGCATACATGAGGCATGTGTTGGTGCAACTAAGTAGCAGGCTGGAGACAGTGGGAAAAGTAGGGCTCCAAGCTCCATTAATGTTGCTGCTGCCATATTTGCTCATCTGTGCAATTTCCAAATAACGTCATCACTCAAATACACCACAAAGAGGATATTCCTGATGTGTGCTAAGGGTGGCCTTGTGTTAAATGTACTGCTACTATGTGAAATTCATACTCTAAGACATTCATAAAATTAATCTTGAAGCACTGAAATGATATAGGCTCTGTGAGACTGCAGAATAGTGCTTTGATTGAAGTGCTAACATTAGCATGCTAACGCTAATATTCAGCAGGTTCGGTGTTTTCCATGTTTACCATCTTGGTTTGGCATGTTAGCATTTTAGCATTTGCTAATTAATAACAAACACAAAGTACAGACACTGATTACTGTTGCAGATATTTGGTCATAAATGACGAGAATTCATCCTCTAGGGACCATGATATCTGTACCAAATTTCATGGCAATCCATCCACCGGTTGTCAAGATATTTCACTCTGGATCGAAGCTGTGGATCAACTGGCCAGTTGAAATACAGACTGCCATCCTTAGAGCCACAATGCTTTAAAAAATGTTATCCATAGATAATTGTAGAACTAGTGTCATAATTTTCTCCCATGGAATTAGCTATATTGTCATTGTAGTGTCATAAATCCCTTTATTGCTATGTTATCAGTCATTCTGTATTATTTTTTTTACAAATTGTGAATATCCAATTTAAGAAAGAAAATGTATCTGTAAATGCTTTACAGATATCTATGCTTTACAGATTTATTAACAGAGATTCAAGATGTAGGCAACTGACCAATTCATTTAGTCTTAAGTAAAATAGATAATAACCAGTTTTAAGTTCAAAGTTTGTAAAAGAAAGCATATGGCCTGATATGTGGATCTAGTTAGTTCTGTTCTTCTAGCAGACAAATCAAATTAAGGCAGCCGTGTATTTAAATTATGCTTCAGTTTGGCAAATGTTGTTTATCTTCACTGTGTGAAACCACTGTGGGATCCTGAGGGACCATGAACAGTTTGAAGCAAATGTTTCTGGACAATATATGGGCTCTGAAAAAGTTTTAGAAGCCAGCACAGTCTTGATGTGCTCTGGAGAGTCACTGTATAATTCACATAATTCATAATGAGGAATGAACTACACAATTTCATGTTGTGTGACTGGTTTGGGTAGAGGCCAGACTGTGAAACAGCACTGTGACAGATCCACAGTGCTATATCACAGTTTTTAACAGAACAGCACAGTGTAGGCATGTTGCTGACTGAACATAACGCACTACTAATGTAATGTAAGAATGTGTTATCCGACCAGATGGGAATGCATGCCCACGCTGGTGCTAAGAGTCGTGACAGAGCATTTCTTTTGACAAAGTGGGAAAATCGCCATCTACATGAGGGGATCATGTGATTTAAATGCATAGGATGCCACAAATTGTGGTACACTGAAGTTAATGGCAGTTCCCCTCATGTTTTGAAGTTCAGCTGGCACTGCCACCTCATATGGCCTGGTGTTAATCTGCCATGAACAAGCCTGCATTATGCCAAGAGTGTAGTAGAAGTGAGTGGGAAACAGGTGGCCTCAACTTTCTCTCATTCCTGGTCTGAGCACTGGCTTCACAACACAAAGTTGGACAGCTTGCATTCTTTTGGGGAATTTCCTCCCAAGCCACTTTATTAGTAAGTGAAAATAAACCTTAAATATTACTCAAGTGTGCATTTGCATTGTAGGACTTTCAATATGATTACTGGGCTTAAAGGAATAGTCCAAGATTTTGGGAAATATGTTTTCTTGCTGAAAGCTAGACGAGAAGATTGATATTACACTCGCTTCTGTGGAGCAAGATTATTTTTTTGTCATTTTGTGGTTAATATGAAGCTTTAAGCTTGATAGTTTGAACAAATTTCTCCAGTGGGCTTGTTGCTATTCTCATATCTTGCATTTTATGTCTGCTTCTACTCCAATAGTGTTCAAGACATGCTGCAGAAAAAAAAAAAAAAAATTACATTCTCTTGAGAGCACTCTTGGTTTATAGCACAGATAACCACATATGAAGGAGTCAGAATACACAGTCTGTTTATGACGCTGAGCAATACCACACTTTATGAGACAAGGACACTTGATTGCACATCTGAGCGCATCTTCAACGGCTCTTTAAATCAAACTTCTATTGTTATACCTGAGATAAAATGAGAACATAAATATTCATGTGTATAGGCTAAATAACTCCATCTATACATGAAAGACACCAGATTGTCTCCTTTGAAAGGATGTCCACATCACATGGTATATTCAAAAGATCTTGTCCACTGTTATCACTTACATCTTGGCGGCAGCGCAGAGTGTGATTCCACAGATTTGAAGAAATTGAGAGCAGATTGTCTGCAAGGCTCCTTCTGACACAGAGGAGATGGGTAGTAGCACATCACAACTGTCTGTTTTCTCTATAAAGGGGTATAAGATCAGAAATCTCATTTACTTTGTGATTAGAAGACGACAAAGGACTCTTGCTGTATGGGGTTTTGAAAGTGGAAACTTAATGTAAAACAGGAAACTATTTTTGGTGAAACCCACTGTGAGTTACAGGTTTAGGTTATGCCTTATTTGATTGGCTGCTATATGAGGAAAATCTCCTTCTTCACTTGGCAACACAAAAAAAGTCAAACCAAGCAGATCTCAAGCTATTATTGCCATGCACACTTCACCTTCAGTATCATTTTTGCGAAGGTAGTGTGTTGTAACTCCAGTTTTTTACACTAATAGACACAGTCAGGTGTCAGTCAACAATACCCAGACAGCCTGGGGAGTCATGGCAGCTCCAGTCCTCTGGTGCTGCGCTTGGACAGAGATGAGAGAGCGCGGGGAGAAAGACAGAGGTCTGCTTTCCATAAAGTTTTGGTATCCTGTGAGGCAGCTCCACTTCATAATCATAAATCGTCTAGATGGAAATTGGGGGTTCGTCATATCCCAACATAACAGGGAGGTTTCAAAATCAAAGATGGACTGGCGGTTATCATGACAGTTTAATATCAAAGGAACATTTTTGAAATTTCCCAACTTTTCTGTTCTGTTTTATTTGAAGTTTTGCAATAAGAGAAGGCAGCTACAGAATGTTTGGAGTTCAACGCAAGTTCTGTTTGCCAAAAAACTTTTTTTTTTCTTATGATGGACATACAGCTCATTTCTTCTTCCCTGCGAACTAATGGATGCATGTGATTCTGGGTTTTGTGTCTCCATATGATGGACCCAGCTCCATCATCTCTCTCCTGGAGGCTGTGGAGGACTAAGGTCCCCGGCCTCTCCCTGGCTTGTGCTCTGGCCAGCTCCAGCCCATGCGTGTAATGCTGTTTGTAATGAGAAATCTAAACAGGGAACAGCAGTGAGGCATGACAGGAATGTGTTTCCATTGGAGGGAGCTCCATGCAAGAAAAAGAGAAGAAAGAAAAAAGAAAAGAATAAGAAGAAACGTTGGGGCAGAGTTGTGTCCAGAAGGAGTGCTCACTTGGGCCAAAGCGGAAGACTAATGTTATTGTACATTGGCTGTCACTCTGCCAGACCTCCCTTACCAATTGGTTCCTGGTCTCCCTACCAGTTTCTCCCCCGCCCTTCTTTCTCTCTCTCTCTCTCTCTGCTTCCCCGAGACTCTGTTTGCTCAGGTGGACAGTGACACAGTTCTGAATGAGCCCCAGTCGTCCCCCCTTTCTGCACGCATGGCTGTAGACTGTGTCATCGAGTCAGAGTCCGGAGGGCCCTGCAGAGAGCTGGAAGTTGAAGCTCCAACCCGGGTTCACTCTGGATGGGAGGGAGCAGGAAGCTGAGGGACAAACACTTGGAGGGACAGAAAAAAAAATGGAGGTATAAACACAAAGAAGTAAGGAGAATGAGTGGCATAAACAGAGGGAGAACAAACAAGGGAAGAGAAGAAGTTGGGGTGAAAAAGAAAGACAAAGAATGAGCGAGAGCGAGAAGAAGAAAAAATACGACCACCCATTTTGAAAATTAGAGAGGGGTGGTTGTAGTCTGTGGAGCCTGTCTTGGTTTATGGCCCATGGAGTGTGTCTTGAAACAGTGCTGTTTAGAGTTTATTTTATCATGCCACGCCGTCTCCGTCCCCTCTGTCAGGAATCTCATTCTGCAAAGACTAATTACAGTGTAAACACTACATTAAAGTCTGTAGGCCACTCCACTTCACTATTTACCTTTTCTTCCAAACAATCCTGACATCCCTCCACAGATTGATTTTGACCATAGAAACCTCCGTTGCTGGTGTTTATTTGTTTTGAAACTGGCATGCAATTCATGCTGAAATGGATGGATACAGGTTTCAGTGAGAACATGAATAACACAGCTCAGTTTGAAGGACAGCAGAGTTGTTCCCACCTGCAAATGCAACTTCGTTTCACTCTAAATCTGAGCAGAACCAGGTTTTCCACCAAAAAAAAAAAAAAAATAGAGTAGAAAATAACAACGTTCAAGTCGCCAAAACATTCAGCAGATACAGTACATTGTATCGCTGGTGACTGTCAAAATGTCAAAATGGTCAAAGGGAGGCAACTGAACACAAAACCACATATCTCTCTCTTTATTAAAAAAAGACAACCAGGAAACTCTGCTTCATTAGCACATGCATGGGTGCTGAGGAGTGGTCACACAGTGTCAGTCACCTGCATGGCCGAGCCAAAGAACTTAATTACTACCACATGGGCCCAAAGGGCCGGAAGAGAATGCTTTTAAGGCAGCCAGAGAGTTATGGCCTCCCAGATCTTTTAGCATATAAAATAAACAAGGGAACTGCTACTGCGTGCTAGTGTATGTGCGTGTGTCACTGTCTGTATGTTTTATGTTATATATTTTTTATTTTATCATAACTGCGTAGTATATCTGACCATGCCGCCTTGTCTAAAATCCACATTACACTTTTTGGGATAATGCTGATAATGAAAGTTAGTAGTGAGATCTATGAGTAAAAGCAATACCACGTTATAAAAATACAGGTAAAAGTCCTGCATTTAGATTTTTACACAAGTAGAAGTACAAAAGTAGTAGCAGCAAATGTTCTTTAAATATCAAAAGTGAAAGCACTCATTAGGCTCCCATCTGAGTGTCATATATTATTGATTTAAAATTACTTATGTATTAAGGTGTATGCAGCATTTTAATATTCTAGCTGGCTGAGACAGCTTATTTTAACTGCTCTGTACAATATTGCATAGTTGAATATGTTGCAATACATTACATTTTATCAGCTAATCATATCTTTTGTATGTAAAATCTTCAAAATGACAAGTAATTATAGCTGTCAGATAAATGTAGTGAAGTAAAAAGTACGATATTTGCCTCTGAAATGTAGTGAAGTACTCAAAGTAAAGTACAAGTACCTCAAAATTCTGCTTAAGTACAGTACTTTAGTACATGTTGCATTCCACCATTGTTAATCTGGGTTAATATGTGTTAACGGATGTCTGACTTTAATTAGAAAATAATAAAATACGACGCACAGTTAGACAAAATGCAGTATAATCCCTCAGTATATAACAGTGATGGAGTGTACAGCTTAAAAATAGGAGACCAGCATTTGTGTGTGTTGTGTGATTCTTGCCCTGACACCTGAGGAGTGTTGATATTCAGGCTGGGCCAGTATACCCGGCAGCTGCCTGGGAGGTGTAATAGGTTGTCTTACAAAGCACAGACAGGAAATGAACCCTGGTATCTAGCTTGAATCAGCTACATCTGGACTCAATTATTCATCCTGGTTGTTTTTGGCTCGTGATAAATGATTTAGTCACACCACTGACACCATTTCTCAAGTGCAAATATAACTATGATATAGCCCAATGAAAAAAAAAGTAGAAAAGAAAATGAGTTTTGGTCTTTAGATGAGGAGAATTTTCACCTGCAGCAGGAATCTTATCATCATCATTATTTCTGGGAATATCAGTAATTAAATATTTGCGGGGTTGTATCATCACTAGATGTTCTTTGTTACTTGATTTGTCTCCTAAGTTTGTTTTTTTTGTTGTGATTAACTGTATCCTTAGACAATAAATCCACACTATGCTTTCCATAATTTCAAAACAAAATGAACACATTATTATCCTTATCTTGACATGATGATCTGATGTTGAAGCTGATTTGAGTATTTTGTTGCACTTGCACACAGGGTGGAGAAGAGCATAAACATTTAAATATATTCCCAGTCCAAATGAAACACTGGCATTTCTTGTCTGACCACAGGAGAAAGTTTAATAGCTCCTCAGAGGTTATGAACTGTTGACAGTTAATAAGTCATAAAATTTTCCCTTAAAGAGGATGCAAGATTCCATCTGCAGGGCACCCAGTACAAAGAGCCGGAAAGAAAATATCTCGCAGTGGAAGTGGACTGGAATCTCTCAGTGGCTGCTCATGTGCAGTCTCTAGAGCATGTCCCTCAAGGTTTCCTGATTTCTAGAGGCATGAAGGAAAAATGACCACATTACTGAGTAATTTTCCCTTAAAGTACAGACTTTTTTTTCACTTTTTGAGAGTATGGGGCCTTAAGAGTGGAGGCAGAGCATTGCAGGCAACTGACCTTTGTGATTACACCATATTATTGTACTTGTCATCTATTTTCTTTGGCCCTTGGGATGTTTGCCATGGCAACGGCACACAGCGGGCTGTCTGGACTGACCCCTGCTGTCCTCTGCATTTCCCAGCTTGGCTGTGATGAAGGGAAGTCTCTGCCCATGATCCCTAACCCCTGATGAGGAGGGTTCTCAATTTCAGCCCCAGGTCCTGGGCCTCATATTCCTCTCTACTTCTTTGCCACCACCATCCCACCCCCATTCAACCACAAAGGGCATCCCTTCCTTCAATAAGCAGCTGTATATTCTGAGCCAAATTGTACCAGTGCCAGATTACCTAAACTGTCCCTTCTGCCCATACATCTCACAAAGAGAACAAGTGCTGGGCCTGAGCCACTCTAGAAAAAGGTTTAAAGGTTTAAAGGTTTGACATTTTGGGGAAATACTCTTATTCACCTTTCTACCAAGAATTAGAGGAGAAGATTAATACCACACTCTTATTTGTCCGCAAAGTGTAAAGCTACAGCCAGCAGCTGGTTAGCTTATCTTAGCTTAGTTTAGCTTAGCACAAAGACAGGGAACAGCTAGCCTGGCTCTGGCAAAAGATAACAAAATACACATAACAAACACTAACTTCAATTATGCTTCAGTTAACAGATATGGTATCACAATAGCAGATATGGTAGGAAAATAAATGATGTACCTTGTCAATAAAAGAATTGCACTTACATTCAGCAAAAACAGTTTGACTTGCCAGGAATCAATGTTTCCTAATTATGTTGATAGAAAAAGATGTAATTCAGGTGGGATTCCTATCAAAATGTATTTTCTGTCTCAAATTAGTAGTATATAAATGTAATGTATAGGGTTAGCTATAGAGGTGATGATGGATTTTGTTACCTTTAAACAGAGCCAAGCTAACTGTTTTTCCCCCTGCTTCCAGCCTTTATGCTAAGCTAAGCTAGCCGGCTGCTTGCTGTAGCTTCATATTAAACACACAAAAATTATATTGGTATCAATCTTCTCATCTAAATCTTTGCAAGAAATGTCAAAATATTCCTTTAATAGTGTTCTCTAGAGGGCATAACTACCTGATATTATTTTTGGAGTGGAATCTTTTAGTAAAGAGTAGCGCAGTTCAGACTATAATTGTACTCTACATGCTGCTTTGACAGGTGTCCGTGCCATATGCTGTGGCACTGGCCTCACCAAGCTGACTGGGCACCGGAGCAACCAGGCTCCATGTTGCTGATGATGACGAACAGCTAACAAGTCGGAAAGACAGAATCAGCAGAAGTAGGGACACGCTCATGCAGCTTCACCTGAGAGCAAAACTAACAATGTTTTGGCTGACTCCTCTAAAAAATTTAGGACATCCTTATCCTGGGATATCCAGAGAAGAAAAGTTGTGTTTTTTATATCCTGTGGGGTTGAAAGAAGAAAATCTATTTACAAAAGCATGAAAATATTTTATCTCTAGCAGCAGGGGCAGGAGTGTTTTAATGACCTGATCCACAGGCCTCCGGCTGGCTGCAGGCTTTCTCAAACTGCAAAGAGCCCACTGGTGCGCCTGCCAACCCTTGGGGCAGCATTGAGATGAAACAGATAAGATAATTGTCTCTAATGAAATCCAGATCGCTAGGTCTGTCTGGACCAGGACTAGCTGGGCCCTTTTCTCCCTTTTCTCCCTTTTTGAAGGGGGTGTTTCATATTGATCATGAATTTGAAGAGAGACTGTAGAAGTCGGTCCTTAATTCAAACCAGAGCTCGGGTACCAGCCCTGGTTGCAGCTTTGATACTGTTTGAAGTTCTGTGAGCGATCATGGCACCGACAGCCTGACGGACCCCGTTGTCATGACAACCCTAATTATCTGCCTTTACGGCCTAGTTTTTACACAGGAAGGGAGCCATTATGTTCTTTGGGTATTTGCATCTCTCTGGGGCAAGTGTTAAAGGTCAGAGAAATGAACCAAAATAACACATAATATGAATACAACAGAACAAACGTGTGCATGTGAGAAAAGGTGACTTCCTGCAACACATAAATCTAATACGAACTCTTTTTGTTAAACATTTCTGAACTGCTTACTCACAGTAAACATATGTCCCCAAGGACAGTCGACACTCCAACTTTCTGCAGAGTTTCACTGTGTTTTTGCCAAGGTTAGAGAAAAGAGCCTCTGTGATGTATTTTCTCTGTGATGTTGTTACTTTGCATTGTCTCGCTAACTTTACAGCACTTTTAATAGTCTGTTACTGTACTTTTTTCCATCTGAGCACTAAATATAAAGACTCTGCATATTCTTTCCCAATAAAAAGCACAGGGGAGTTCATGTATTGTGAAATAATCAGCCTTTCTCCTGCTTCAGAGTATTATTTTATTAATACTTTGAGTTTTGTCCTAAAAAAACAGCAATCTAATCACAATACATTATTCACTCTCCTAATGTGATAATACACTTGTAATACAAAATAAACACAGTGCTGTTTTCCCTGATGGGTTTCCAGTTGTGTTCAGATGAAGCCCGTGGAAAGTTAATGTGCCGCATGTATTTCTTTGCTCTTGGATAATGTACGCTGGTACCAGACTATTTGGTTCAAAAACAGCAGAACATGTCTCAGAATAAACTACCGCTTTCACACGATATGCTGTGGCTCCGACATCTTGTTCGTATATTTTAAAAAGGGAAAAACTGCCAATCAACTGCATCAAAGTGGGTCCTATGAATGATGAACAAGGATTTGATTTGTTTAAGTTTTATTTCCTTTTTAATATACTTCGGGTTAAAAAAAAAAAAAGAAACACATGCCAACCACTGAAGTCATGCACAAGACAATTTTACACAATCCTGCAGTAGTAGCATTTTAGGTATAAATGAAATAAAATAACTCCCAATATAACTCAGACATGTTTTTCCTCAGAAAAAAAGTAAAATGAGTCAATATCTGTCTATGATCAATATGAGCTCAATAATGGCCTGGATGAAAGTGTTTTTCAGTAACAGAGTGGACTTATGTGGGCTCATTGCTCAGGAATCCAACTACTCATAGTCCATATAGCATTTAGCTAATCAAATTTCTGTTTTATACCAGAGTGCAGGCTGCTCTATATGATGTTGAAGACTTTCTTAATCGTATGTAAAAAGGGGGGTAACCTTTGTGTGAAAAAGCCAAAGTCGTCAAAATAATTATGTTAACTGAACAGAGACTGAAAGTCCAGTCATTAAGCACCCAGATCTTATCAGACTGACCAGCGTGGCTGAATGAAGAGCCTTAAGTGGTGTCGCTCTGCCAGGGGTCACAGAGAGCTGCGAATCAAAGGGGGAGCCAGAGGTTGACCAAACACGCTGTTCTCCCACTGCCCTCATGTAAAACTATCTGCCAAACACCAGTGGTCCTCTTTGAACTTGATTTAGCACTAAGGTCACAAACAGCCGGTCCTCTGTTGTGGAGGACGAAACCAGTACCCTGATGACATGGAGATAGAGGAGATAAGATGAGGTTTATGTTGTTTTACACCAAGATTATCTGCTAGTTCTTATTGGGGTGTTTTGCAGGAACCAGAATACAAACAGGGACACTCCACTATTGTAATGGTTTCTCTCTAATAACAGCCCAGGCTGTTAAACAGGGCTGCAAAAAAAGTTTTCACTTTTATGACCAGGGACATATTCATTGTATTTATGTTTTATGTCATTTATCAGCTAAATCTACATCAAGATTGGCTAAAAAGCAATATTAAAACTCTTAATTTAACTATTTTTGTGCCTTATAATAACATTTAATAAAAATGCATAATGATTAGATCAGTAAAATACATCAGTAAAATAAATCCCAATCTGACAAAATGTTTTTCAGTAATAATCATAAAAACTTATTATTATCAACTAAACAACCATAAAGCTAATCATACAGTAGCTAATCATACAGCGAACATGTTTTTCATAGTGTTACTGTTGCTGGCCATGACGTCATTTTCTTGGTCACCAGGTGGCTCCTCTGTCGGTGGAGTGAGGTATCCCGACGCCATGTGTGAAGAGTCAACGTCCTGCACCGACGCCACTGCTTGGATGTGAGGAAACACATGATAAGTCATAAGTTCCAGACCATCAAAGCCAGGTGAGAATTTGCCCTAAAGCAACACATATGACATACTTTCACCTCTTGAGTCATCATTTTTAAATTAGAAAGTATTTCACTCAAATAAATTCATTCTATATGACAGAATACAGATTTCATTCACACCATCATCCATCAGCAGTTCAACCACATTATTTTCTTTTCTGCAAATTAAAGAAGTGTAAAGTTGGACTTACAATATTTGGGAATTAGCAGTAGATTTTATCACAGTTTCTGAGCCATTATACTTTTTTTGTGTGTGTGTGTGAGCAATTTAAGACCAAACACACAAATGCCCTCTTCAGTTCCACTGAGAAGCATTTGAGGGGAAACTTTGACTTGGCATAATACTCTCTTGATGAATAACATGACTCAGCGATCAGTTTTCATTTAAATACAGTTTAGTTTTTTAGTGCATTTGTGTGCATCACTTAATATTGTAGCTGTTGCAAACAGTGAAGAGCTTCTCTTTATTTCACTGAAATAACTGACCACCACTGTCTGTATTAGAACAAGGGTTTGCTGTGATGGTCAATTTGATTTTCTGCTTCCACCTAAAGCTGCTGCCGGCTAAGACTTCACTTAAGTGGATAAGAATAAAGTATTTGAGGTGGTGCGGGGGGAATAAGGAGATCATTGTAACTCTAGGTAACAACACATCAATTATCAGCGTGACTTTAGAGTCCCGGTGTTCAGTGTTGGTGCAACTGGTGGGCCACCAGGTTAATGAAGGCAATGGGATTAATACCCGGGGAGTGGAGCGCCCTCAGGAACAGAAGCAGGGGACGCTGCATCATTAGAGCTCAATTCAGCCCCGGGCAATACAACAGGACTGCATGTTTTACTCTGTGCCTCAGTAAAAGGACAAATTGTGTTCTGCCTTTATTCACATCCAGGAGGAGGCTACTTCAGTAGAGCTTTTTCAAAACTTTTATATCAAGTTACACTCATGTTCATGCTAGTATATATGAATTTGTAATATTTGTAATAGAGTTTTATTTTACAGTGTGTTAGGACTGTACTCAGAGCTTTATGAGCTTTACTAGATGTGTGGTTCAGTTTCCAAAATGAGTGAAACACTCATCAAACAGTTTACATTCTACAGTGAGGGATTCTTTTCCTCTCTTCTCTCAGAAAATAATCCTTTGTATTTCATGCTCAAACCGGGGTTACAGTCATACTCCATCTTGATTGAACATAAACAGGAATGTTTGAAATCACTGCGTTGGACTACAACTGCCCTCCACTTCATCTGTATGTTTATACTTCCTGTGAGAGGCCCTCTATTTATGGACAACTGAAGAACACAAATAATCATCCCCCTCGAGTGAAAAATCTGCTTTTATTATCTGCAAAGTTTTGCAATGTCTTTGTGTACGCTCACGCTGCCTTCTGATTGCCTGTTTATTATTACAGCTTTTCTGCTGAGCTAATGGGGATCCGGCCAATTCCAAAAGGTACCAAGCCTTTTCCAGCCTTTTCCTGTCTGTGACATCATTGTGTATTCCCCTAAAACACACTGATCCGTGTCTTGTCTGCAGCCTGGGTGGCACACATCACACGCAACAAAGGTTAAACACAAGGTGCACACGTTTTGACTGTGCCCTTTGGATATGTATCAAAGGACACTTCTAGTCCTGGATGTAATCATGATTGCATGCCTAAATCATGGCGTCATTCTTCATGACCAGTGTGCCTTTCACTGTGATGAAACGCTGACGTGTTATGGCTTCACATTTTGAGTTGAAATCTGTAATTTGCCAACTTAAACATGGTGTGTGTCCACAAGCCTTCAACCAGATTTAAACAAGCATTCATTTAACGTTTTCTCAAACAGCCAGAGGCCTGCAAGTCCACTTTTATCTAAATAGCTCAAAAAATAATGTTTCAACTCTGACATAGATCATTTACCTCTAAAGCTGCACAGACTTGCAAACAAAAACTTTATATTGTTATGTGATCTCTGTGTAAAAATTGATGTCTGACAAAGAAATTCAACACTTAAGTTTTTGGTCTTCTTTCTAACTGATTCTTTACAAGATCACATTCATTCTTCAAATACAAAAGTACAAGATCTAAACAAGGTAGGAAACTAGGAAATAAATAATGCAGTTTGATTTTGCTTGAGAGCAGGAGCAGTAATCAGTAAATCAACAAAAAAGAACTTTCAGTCAATACTTTTGCCAAATACTTTTGCAGCCAAGTCATCAACCCTGTCATTCCTCCGACTGTTTTGTTCTCATATGTTTACATAAATCAAGTACATGTACTGCAGGTGTCTGCATTATTTAAACACCAAAAGCTGCTGAACTTGCACAGAAATGTTTTTTGGCACGAACCTCCTCAAACTCTCGTGCCAGGTTAGTTAGCTGTTAAGGATCAACCTGATTTAAGACACGGTTCTGTCTTCAAAGTCACATGTATTGCTACAGTGATTCTGATCAGCTTGATTAATGTGTTAACAAATCTCTTAAAACAAGAAAGCACAGTAGATTATCAAGAGTGTAATCCGCAGTTTTGTAAGAGATATGGATTTTGATACTGCCTGATATTGGTATTGATATAGATATTGATATTGATTGAGACTTGAAAAACTTTTTGAACTTTGTTCAGAATTTTATTGCCAAATGAGTTTCCTTCATAGCAGATATAGGTTGCAAGCTGTAAGTTGTCTCTGCAACTCTGTGCAATGAATACTCAGAGACACACCTGCGTTTATACATAAAAAGAAATACAGCTGTCCATGGTTGCATTAGTTTGATTTAAGTGAGGATTCTCATCCTGGGCTTGAAGTAAACTTTTACATCTACAGCTAAACTTTCGCTTTAATTCACAGGGAAACAAATTCATCTTGTTCTGGCAGCACACTTTAAGCTCCAGGTCTAGACATCTGCAACTCAAACAATACAAAAGTGTACAGTTCTTTTCCTAAATGCTTTTTTTTTTTTTTTGATGAGTTTAAAATGTTTAAATCAAATCAGGTTAAGACTATAAGACAACCACAACCTACAGTGAGCAGATGTAACCTTGTGGAAATATGTAATTCCATCCTTTATTATTTGCAACACAATTATTCATAATTTGATGCCTGATCTCTACTGTCAACTGAAAAAGCTGCAGGTATAGCTTCTCATTTTCAACAGCTGTAAAAGGTCAGTGGACCCAAGAGGTTCTTACAGCTGCATGTGCTCACAGGGATGAACAAAAACCATGGATTATAATCTATTTCTTTATATTAATATACCACTTCCAACCAAATATTATAATTTTTTTGATTATCATTACAGGCAATGAGCGCAGTTGCTGTAATAAAGACAATCACACATGAAACACACAACAGAATGTTTCATATTGCAGCAAAAGTTCAGATTTTAAGACATATTTTATCAATCACATATATGCATTTGAAGTTGCTGGTGTACAGTATGGCTGCTTTCAATTTAATTCAAGCATTTTTTTGAGGACAGCGACTGATCTGACTTCTCACATGTGTATTAAATAAAAATGCCCTCTCAACAAAGAGCTGCATTATAGATGTTAATATATTCAAACAATCAGCAGACTCCAGATGTAGGAGGTATGCACTGTATGCAGTCTGTTTCTGTTTAGCCTCTCCTCTCCAGTACAGTCCTGGACTCTGATCTTGTCTCCATGCAGCTCAACTGCTCCTGCACTTAATAATGTTCACTTTCTGTGACCATTGTTAAAGGCGTGGATGAAACTGTGTGTTGGCCTGAAAAAGTTTAATTTCACACCAGAAGACTTTTCGTTTTTTTATTGAGACTCAAACTGGAAAAAATTGTTTCCACTTAAAATCAGCTGGCGGCAAAGTCTGCACCTGCTCTTTCCTGATGAACAGATTTACACTACAAAACAGAACGAACTGTCTCGACTATAAATTGTGTAATTTATAATATATTCTAATTGGCTCAGTTGACATAAATTATCAGTTGCACCACTTTTGTTTTGTTAAGTGAGTTTGACTTGGGGGGAAAAAACGGATAAAATAAAGATTTTATAAATGCAAATAAACTTGTACAATACTATTTTTCAATCAGGACGAAACTTATTTTTTAAAAAAAGAGTTTAATTAGGAGGCAAAAATAATAAATCTGCCATTGTTGTCTATTTCATGAATAACCTGTGTGACGTAATATATCACCTGCAACTCTTTGAAAACAAATAGAGACAATAATTGTAATTTTAGCGCAGGGCGACCATGTCTGCAGCAAGGTCTAATATTATATTAAAATCAAGTATTATTAACATTAACATAATAATAATAATAATAATAATAATAATAATAATAATAATAATAATAATAATAATAATAATAATAATAATAATAATAATAATAATGATAATAATAATAAATGTATATTAATTATGTTGCTTTTAATTAAAATCTCAGATCATGAAAGTTATATAATAATCAAAGTTATATAATAAGTTAAATTGCAGGTTTAAGACGCACGAGGATATTAGAGTGAATTTGCTCATATGGAAACATGTTATCAGACAATAAAGAAATTGAGAATAAAGTGAACTGTGTATTGATAGTGTAGACAGATCATTTTTTATTTAACTTGTCGTTCATGTCTGATACAACAGTCCTGAGCTCAGTCGGAGGGTTTATATCTGTCATGCATTTCTTTTTTCTCTCCAAATAGCTGGATGATAAATTCTCGTCAGTTACTGGCCTCTTTTTTGAGCCTCCTCCTTCTCCCACAAAACACACGCACACACACACACACACACACACACACACACACACACACACACACACACACACACACACACACACACACATACACACACATACACACACACACACACACACACACACACACACACATTCACATACACATACACATACACACACACACACACCACTGTCCGAAACTTTGACTGCAGTAGGCCGGTTAGTGTTGGGACCGTTTAAAAAAAACAAAAAAAAACATCCTGATCTTCACACATCGTCACACAGCCAAATAATCCAGTTTTCCATCAGCAGCTTTCACACAGTTGTAAATACATTCAGGCAGACTGTCTTAACTTTCCTCATAGCCTACCTTTTTCCTTTCTTTCTCTCCGTCAGTCAAGATCCTCCAACAGCAGAACTGCAGGTGCCCTCTTTTTAAAAAAAAAAAAAAAAAAAAAATCCATTTTTTAATCAAACCTACCGGATGATCTGGATACAGACAGACAGACTCACACAGTTAGTTCGGGTCTGTGTGAGAAGCAAAGCTGCTCGGAGCTCTCTCTCTCTGCAGAGCAATGCACTGCACGGCGAGCCTCTGCACAGTCTGAACATCTGCTCATTTCACGTGACTTTTTAAAAAATACTAACATCTGTTCTAAATAGGTTTCATTCTGTGCCTCTGCATCGTGTCAATTGCCAACTCCTCTCGTCTGAAAAAAAGGGGAGAGGAAACTTATTTAAGGCTATTGCATTGCGTAAGAGTTGGAAATTGTTTTAAAAACCTGAGCTTTTGTGATATAACCTATATGTCATGAAAACACTACAACTTTGCAACTAGTAGGCCTCTGTCTATTTAACTGCGTTAAGTGAAAACCCTGAAATGTAAAAGTTTATTGATCTTTAGGCATTTCCACCCCCCCAACCCCCCCACCCAAAAAAAAAAACTCTGAGTGAGAAAAGCCTCCATGTGGACCTACAGCTTATACCTGCGGCCTCCTTAAATTTCATAGACATCTGGGAATTCCATACATGCCTCGGAAGCCAATTATACACCTTCAAACGGGCACACGCTTTGATTCGGACAGTGAGAAACACTTTCCCAGATCACTGAGATCAATCACACACCGATAACAGTATGAAAGATTTATTTAGTGACAATAATCGGGAACATCTCTCAAGGCTTCAGGGCATTGAAAACATTATCTGTTATTTTATTATAAGGGTTTATGTTTAGTGGGAAAGCTGCAAAATCACAAGGGATTATTGGTGATATAACAGGTAAAATCACCCCCATTTGTGTTTTGGTTGTTGTTTTGTTTTTCTTTATCATAAATTCACATTGCAGTCGTGTTTGTACTGCAATAAAAACGCCTTAAAAAGTAGAGAGACTGTAGCATGAGTCTAATAGCAGGTTGACATGACCTCAGTATAACTTATTTACTTATACTGGTGGGTTCAGTCCTTAATCCAACTGTAAACAAATCCAGGAAAAGAGAAAGTGAGAGAGAGACTGGAGGGTAAGATTCTGTTATTTTAATTAAAATTGAATTTTAACTCTACACGTGATTTTTTTTTTTTTTTTTTTTTGCATTTTTTTTCTCACGTTTAAATGATGTGTGAACACTGGCTTTCTCCTGGAATAGTTTTACTTTTTAAATGGCGTGAGGGATTTATCAAATGCTGAACTTTTCTTACTTTTTTGGATGTGTGATTTAAAAAAACAAAGCAGCATTTTCTCTAACACTTACACTGGAGCCAACAATAACTTCGTCTGTTTTCCCAAGTGACTGCAGCGATAGTGGAAGCTTTTGTCATTAAATCTGATGTGAAGTATAGCGCACTTGATACATGCATGCAACTGTTTATTGTCATTCCAGTACATAATTTACATTTTTTTTCTAGCAAATTACAGTGTTTTAATACTCAGATGTTGTTGACATTTGTAGAAATTTCTTTAACAACTTTTTTTTTTTTTAAAGGAAAGTCAAAGGCAAAATGTTTCAATGTCATTTTCTTTAATGCAAAAAATATACAAACATTTACAAAAAAAATGATAATAAAAAATAGGAATGTATTTGTATTTCAGACACAGGATCTATTCCTCAATGTAACACGTTTCACCAATAAATAAATAAATGTATTCTGAAAATATTTTTTTTTTTTTGCACAGGTTCGATCCACAAAGTCAGCCTGCAGTATAATGTGAGCTTCACCACCAGTTGAGTCTCACACACACACACACACACACAAAAACTAAAACTGACACTTCCATGCACTTTGACCTCCACTGAAATAAGTCCAAAGGCATGCATTTAAAAAAAAACTTTTAAAAGAAAGCATGATATTTTCAACATTCGTCGTCAACAACATGAAACCACATCAGAATGGGGTGTGTGTGTGTGTGTGTGTATGTGTGTGTGTGTGTGTGTATAGAGCTAACACACGGATACAAGTCCCCATCGGGCCTCTGCATAAAAGCAAAAAAAAAAAAAAAAAAAAAAAAAAAAAAAAAAGATCCCCAGAGCCTCTGTCGTCTTTGGTTTAAATAGAGTGATCCCATGTATCCAGCATTGGACTCCAGATTTGTCCCGTCAGAATGTGATAAGTAGAATCAGCAGTCACCTGTAGGTCAGACAAGGAGTTCATTATCGCTAAAAGTGTGCATAAATGTACACAAGCAGAAAAGAAATAACACAGGTTTAGTGTTTTGGGACTGTTTGGTTGCATTAGAGATCAGTGCAACCATTAAAAAAAAAACATTTTCTGTTGTGTTGTTCCCCCCCCCACACACACACTTTTAAGTCTTGGATCATGCATTTTCGTTGAAAAACTAAGCGTACCATTTTGGGCATTAATTTCTCCAGATGTTAGTGAGATGTTGACATGGACCAAGCGCCTTCCATCCTCCATACAGAGAAGGCGTAGCTCAGCCTCTCATGCGCCACATAACTACAACTTGACATTTTGGAGTCCAGCTCGTCGCTCTGCAGCACCTGGTAGAGGAAGTCGATGTATCTGGCTGCAAGTTTTAGGGTCTGTATTTTGCTGAGTTTGTCCGAAGGCAAAGTGGGGATAATTTTCCGCAAACTTGCGAACGCCTCGTTGAGAGACTGGGTCCTCTGACGCTCCCGGACGTTGGCCATGACCCGCTGCGTCTGGAGCTCCTCGAAAGACTGGGGGCTGCTGCTGCTGGACTTCTTCCCTCTTTTCCCAGGGGTCGGGCTATCTGAGTCCTCCCCGTTTTTCCTGCTCGATCTCCTCTTCCTCCCACATCTCTTCGGCTGTCTGTCCAGCTCCCCCTCGCTGTTGCTCAGGCTGTCCACAGGAGAGACAGGGGGGCTGCTCGACTCTTCCCCCATATTTTCCTCAGACATCTCCACTTGGGTAGATGGCAGCCAGTAAGTGTCCAAAAAAAATTATTTCCCTCTCATGAAGTCAACGGATAAGTCCACCTGTAGGTCTATCTGGCTCTGAAGACACCAAAGTATCCATAGATGGGTCTCTGGGAGGACAAGACTTTTCTGATACTTGAGAAACTTAGGCAGTTCTTATAGGCTGCATGGCGCAAACTTTTTGGGGAGGGACAGGATTGGCCAAGAAGATGAATTACGTGAGGCGAGGGGTGGGCGCATAAAAGGAACTATCACAAAAACTCTTCATAGAAAGTCAGTGTTGCAGAAGAGAAGTGCTGCTATTTCACGTCACTATTATTACAAAAGCAATCTAGTTATAAAGTTAATATGATATATATTTTTTAGATTAAATAATCTTTTAATTTCCATCTAACTAGGTTCATTTAAGCGAGGGAAAAACTATAAGTAAATTACCTCATTATGCATATGCAAAACGACGAAATCACATTGAAATAACAAGCAAATATATTTTAAATGAACATATTGTAACAACTGTCTCCCTGCAGGGCTGAGCGCAAACAGTGCGTCTTTTTACGCATTTATCCATCCATCGGCATACAGATGAAATACTTTGTCACTTCATATAACTGCTGTTATGTGTTTTCTATAATCTCCAGTAATTGTATAGGCTTGAAAAAAAAAGTATTATGCAACCCTGGCACATCTTTGTAGCTCTAACCCACATGGATCTGGGATTTATGTTTCCATTCAGTCTTACTTAAACCAAGTGAGATCAAAGGACTTTCATATAGGCAGCAGATGATCCCAATCTGACATTTTTGACATGCATCCAGCACTGCAAATTTTCAGACTTTTCCCTGAAGGACTGCTTGCATGCTCTAATTATATTCCCCACAAGAGGGCATGTGTTTTTTGTACACTATAATATACTGCAAATATATGTATATACTACTTTAAATATCTTTGTTCATCCATAAAACAATAGCAGAAGTGATTAAACTTGATTGATTGGTCAGAACCCCTGTTGAATCCAGTCCTGGATGAAAAAAAGGCAGTTCTGCGTGGAAGGCCCTCTGGTATTTACAAGGACGGTGATACAATATCCATCTTGTTTAGTGGAGGATTACTTTGTTTAGGTTGAGAAGGCTGTGGTCCACAGGAGCAGCATCTGGTTCAGGAAACGGTTGGGGGGGGGGGCGTCAGGGTCAGAGGTCACAACACCAGCAAACATCCATTTACATCTTTGTGGAGGCCTGAGAGTGAAGTATTGTTCCAGGGGAAACCTCAGGGTATCAACAATACACAGGGCTGTTTAAGTGAGACTTCTATTTCAATCAAATGTTTCAGATTTAACTGAAGAGATGGTCAAATTTATTATATTTTCTGGCTCAAAAGTCAGCCTACAAAGTAAATATGAAAGTTTGGAATTTGCATATATCTGAAGATGATGATATTCACCGACAAAATGTCATCAGAGAGAGCAGCTGGAGCCTTTTCAAGGTGAGTGTACCTGTCTGGTGGCCCTGTCCATGGTACTGATCTCAGCATATACACTTTCCACCTGCTGCAACTCACAGGTAAAAACAGGATAATGTGTTGTAAATAAAGCAATTAAAGGAAAGATAAATAAAGGATTAACTTTCCATATAAATGTTTCATTCCATATGATTTTAGAGTATTTTTTGGTGTATTCTTGCCTATAAAAGTGAGAGGAAATGTGGGGAAATGACATGCAACAAATGTCCCTTTTTCTTTTACCTACTCTGTTAGTGTTGTTAGTTTTTCTTTAGTTAGGCTAGTTTTTCATCATGATGTTTTAATTGTGCAAATAAAAACTTGTAAAAAAAAGTCTCTAATCCAGCCAGATTTGAAGCAGGAAGGATGTGATTACATGGCCTGCATCTTAGACTCTTAATCCACCAGAACACCTCATCATGATATCCTAAAAGTATATAGATAGATAGAATTTAGACCCACTCTACATTTACATTTGTTGGCAGATTACTTTGCAGAGTTCAGCTCTTTGCTTCTGAAGTGACTCTGAGAAAACACAGCTGCTTCTCGGGAATATGATGTCATCGCAGGACAACTCCTCCAGTGTTGATTTTTAATAAAGACAAAACCTTCATCAGTCAGTTACAGACTGTCAGGACCGGACAATTACCAGCGCATGAAGAAGAGATAAACAGATTGTTTTTGGGCCGTGATTCACCGCACGGTTCTGTCCACCCTGCCTGCAGCAGTGGCAAATACAGATGAAGAAAGCCTTTGTCCTTATCAATGAGCAGTGAGTGGGTGTTTTGATAAAGTCAAGTGTATATTACTTACTCATGCAACTTGACACACCGGTCATGAGTGACCCCAGAGTGTCATTAAGCACCCCTCCCAGAGGTCACATCAAGGCAGACACAACTCAGGCTCTCACTCACTAAGTCTGAGCCAGAGCCAGATCCACAGAGACCTGTCTATTTTCTCTGCTCAAGCCTTGGAAGGCAGTGTTTCTCTATCAGCCTACTCATATCTATTGAAATAACAAACCACAGTCCTCCACATGTACGAGGCTCCCACAATTGACAGTGATATTCATGTTCACTCCATTAAAGCTGCGACCGCAAAGAGTCCAGTGCCAGCTCCGCCAAGATGGATCAACTGCACGAGATGAGAAAAGACAGGAATGAGTTCTTCAAAGAGCAGATAGCCTCTAATCAACCCTCGGGACTAACAAGGTCAAACAGCACGGTTGGATGACAGCATTTTTCCTCAGCAATAGTCTCAAAATGTCCCATTCTGGAGAAAAATCCAGACATCATATCAAGGGAGGGGGGAGGGAAGGGTTCTGATAACGGCGGTCCAGTGGTGGTGAGAGAGGATTTGGGGTGTTGAATTGGGAGGTGAGGATGAAAACAGCCCTTTAGAAACTGTCTGGAAACATAGGAGCCAGGACTCCTGAACTGTGCTGTAAAAGAAAGCCTTTGAGAGCAGAGGGCTTTGATGTTGCAGGTTTTTAATCGTGGTTCAAGTCAAGTATTCTTGTAGCAGAGCAGAATCTTTGTCTGAAAAAACTGACTTGCCCATTCCTATAGTCTTACCTCACGAAATGCATTGATTTTTTATAAAATGAA
The DNA here is from genome assembly GCF_914725855.1 of Thunnus albacares. NCBI lineage: Eukaryota > Metazoa > Chordata > Actinopteri > Scombriformes > Scombridae > Thunnus > Thunnus albacares. The sequence goes on along the minus strand of NC_058113.1, from coordinate 16,771,630 downwards.
ATATGCTGGTATTGTCCATAAATAGATGCACATGTGTATAAACGTGTATGAATGTGTATGTGTGTGTGTGTGTGTGTGTGTGTGTGTAATAGATGTTCTGTTAAATCTATTCATGTCATCCTAATGACTCTGTGGGATGTCAGACAGCTCTACCGCACAATGACACCTTATTAGCCACTAAGAACCAACAAACCCCCAGTATGTTTTCACAGCTTGGAAGCTCGGGGTGATGTGGGGTCTGTGGAAGAACTGGCATCCCAGCAGTATAATCTGTATTTAAAACACACACACACACACACACACACACACACACACACACACACACACACACACACACACACAAAATAAACATAGGCCTTCCTCCAAGGCTTTGAGAAAGAGTTTCACTGGTCTGACTTTGCTCACAAAACAACACCACATATATATTGATGAAAAACAAGAGCATGGGGTATCACTGATTTCTGCATTTAACCAGACTCACTTGTCTGTTGCTGTGACAACCATAAGATCAGTGTCAGCTCATGTATTTTGTTCCCTTGCTGCTGCTAAAACTTAAACCTCAAGACCACTCAGCCATGCACTTCTGCTGCCTATAAAGCACTCTACCATCCAGCAGACCACACACACGTTCACCCAGGCTGCTGCTGCATGGAGACCAGTGCAGTGACCCCTGCAATGAAAATGTCTGTTCAGAGAGTTACAGTAGCTTTATCATATTTTGGCCGGACAGGTGCTATTGAGGTTAGAGAGTACTGTGTTTATGTATAGCTTATAAGGAAATGTGTGAGAGACAAACTAAAACTGACGCAGTTAAGAAAACAATCCTGCAACATGCTCCATGAAGGTGATCTCTACCAACACTCTCAATAAGATGGAATATTGTTTGTGTTGCTCATAACACTGATAAATAACATTCATGAAACTCAACAGCAGCGTCTTTCCAAAAACAATCTCCCAGTTACTCTTGACAACCCACATACTTTGCTGTCAACAGATTTTATTGGAATGGAATTTTTTTGCTGATGAAATAGTCCCAATGAAAATTGCCCAAAGATGTAAAAAGGGTTACAGATCCTTCATAGTTCAACTAATGTGGATGTACAGTAACAAAACAGAGAAAAATCCCTCATTGTGTTTCCCTGGACAGTGTTTTCCTGTTCAGCTGCAGAGGAATGATCGTAAGAAAAAGAAGGAATTTGGTAATAAAAAGACAGTAACTTTGAGAGATATCCACTAGATTTGACTAATTTGGAGGACTGAAGCTTCAAATAAACTTTTAAATACTTTTTTGCACAGAAAGAGGGCTTTGGATTTTGTCCCCCATCATTTACACTGAGAGCACATTAAGACGGGATCTTCTAATTATTCAGTATGAACAGGAGGAATGTTTACATTGAGTGAAACCTCTTTCAATGTTTATTTGGGCACCTGACTATTGTTCTAAGATGGACTTTAATGATTGTGAACCTATTCTTTAAAGCTGAAAATCAGCACTTTGGCCTCAGAGTTGTTGTCTTATTTCAAACCCAGCGTGCTGTATTTTATCTTTGTATAGTAGATAAATGTGTCCTTTAATCGAATATTTCAAGGATTTCAAGGTTCAAGAATACCTGTTAATAATAGTATAAACATCATGACAAACAAACTCTTCACACAGCAACACAGGCAACTCATGTTGCTACTAACAGTAAATGATGGTATCTTTGGGCAAAGAATTTTCCAAAGAGTGCACTCACATCCATAAGTGTTTTGCAGGTGCATGCTGGGTATCAATCACAAACACAGGAAACAATAAATTATTCTCATACACTGCTGTCATGTTCCGAAGAGCTAGTCCTTCTTTTATTTATTGTTTCATATATAGAGCACAACTGACAGGATGACTTGGTGAAGACCACCATTTGGTTTGAATGTCATGCTCACACCATGAAATAATAAAAGAACAAACTTTTAGGAATATGACAGCAGTGTCTTGATCTTTATCTGTGGTTTAAAGCTCAGCAAAATAACCCGGGGGGAGGGTTGGAGGTTGGAGAGCAGTGTAACATGCCATGTCACATAGACTTATGTGAGTGATGAGCATAATGTCAGTGGCCCGGTGTGGTTCTTCTTTCTAACCACAAGTGCAGTGAGGAGTCCCACCACAGTCCCTGTTAATAAGGACTCTGTGAGGAGGGAGGAGGTCAAACAGAGTGCTCCAGCTGCACACGAGGATGAATAGCGTACAGAGGGATGATGGGCAGAGGTGTGGGGGCGGGGTGCGAGGACCTGGGGAGAGATCAGGACAGAGGAGGGTCTCCGATCCATCGCCAAAAACAACACAGGAGCAGCGTGGAGGATCATGCCAGCTGCTTATATTAGCTTATAGACAGATATATATTAAGACATTTCATAACTTTGCCATTCCACTTTACTCCTATCAAACTTTATTCAGGTAGCTTGTAACCCACAATAAATTCAAAGACACTCAAACAACCTTTGCAGGCAGTCAATTTTAAATTATGTGAGGTAGTAACGACACTAACTCTCCTCTGAACTGCAGCTGTGTTCCCATCTCCCCCAGATTTCTGCTCACCTTTGCTCCTCCCTGTGTGTCAGTTAGAGGCGACCTCCTCCTCCTCAGTCAGACCAATCTGTCAGGACACAATAGGCTACCTCTCCAGCTATGTTGTTTTTGGAATGGGAACCCTTCAGCCCCGCTTGTTCTCCCTCTTGGTCGACAGAAATTAGCCAAGAAGTCTTTCTTTGACGGATTTATCTCCCCTCCTCGAACTCAGCTGACTGTAGATTTTTGCGCTAGTGCTCTCGGGGTAGGCCTATTGTTTACTTTTACTCATCATTGAGGAAGTCGTGTGACCATGGTGACCCAGTTGGGGATCTCCTCAACATGTGAAGTCATTCAGCTTGATTATCACCTTTCAAGTTGGAAGAACATAAGCATAAACAAGAACAAGTATATGGTTAGAGTTCATTTTTCGCTTCAATTTTCACAAATAGGATTTTTCATCAATATTTAATAAGCTCTCTCTCTCTCAGAGCAGTCATGACAGAGTGAAGGTGAAGGTGAATGTCTGTCAAAGACATTAGTTGCTGTTGTGAAGTGTGGACACCTGCAGCTTACGGCTGTTCTCACCATCTGCTGGCCACTCTTAAAGTAATGGCAGTTAACAGGAATGTGTCTGTATTTTAAGAATAAAGCTGCAGTGGTTGTGGTGCAAACTATTATTAGAGTATTATACTAAATGTTTCCCTTATGTTTGGTACTCTAAAGGCATTCAGATTCATATTTTATCCAGAAGACCTACAGTAAAAAGGCTTGAGAGTCAGACATGAATGCAGTTTTTTTATGACAGCTTATGATGTAAGAACTGTGCAAACACCTCTCAAGAATGAAAGTGGTTACTAGATGCCCAATAGTGAAGTGCTCATTATCAAAATGTTGCAATCCTCAACATTCCCATGTCTCATTCCCAGCCCTCCTCCTCCTGGTTTTTAGATTATTGACTGTCACGGCTGGTACATCAGATCTGTCAGTAGACAGGTTCTCTGCAACTCCCACACACCATCGTGGTACACCTGACAAAACCTTTTACGCCAACATAGGATATGATCACATCAACGAAAATAAACATCTACTAACAGCAGGCAATTGGAGAAAGATTTTGTCATCATTCCTCTGACAGCAAAGTAACCTCAGTAAATCAGGGGCTTTGTTGTGGTCTGAGGTGCAGATGCGGATGTTTATCAAAAAGTTATTTGTGTGCTCCAATCTTGCTTAATTTTTATCACAGTGCTCCGCCATTACGAAACTCAGTTTCTCTAAAGTTCGTCAATGGAAAAAGTGACAGTGAGAGCAAAGTGAGGTGTCAAGGATGTGGATGGTGATTACTCACAAAGGCGGTCCAAGCACTGCCAAACATTTCAGGTTGTTTTTTTTTCCCTGTGAGTCATTTGGTAACAGAGCTTCCTCCTTCCCAGCGGTGGTCATGAGAAGAGGCTCCAAGCAGGCTGTTAGTCAGAAGAAAGGTATTGAACTCTGGGCAACAATCAACACCTTGTTGTAACATACACCATGAACACTTTCTGGACTGGAAAAATACAAACCATTACTGGTTTACAAAACTACTACAACAATATCTGTATTTTTTGTCATGTGAATTTGCAGACGGGGAGAGAAGTAACATCCAGACTTCCAACAATTTTATTGTCAGATTTTATTGATGATGATGTAAAACATACTTTATTTTTATCTACATCATGCATTAGCATATGCTGTAAATGCAATTGATTAAAAAACCTGCTTCAGTGGAGGAAGGCATTTGATTTATTGTAGCTGTCGGACCTAAATCGAGTAAAGAAATATCTGACTTTCAGCAAGTATTTTGCTGTAGGTGTGCTCTTGTGGTTTACTTTTCTTAACATATATGGAATCCAACCTTATTGCAGGTTGCCGTGCTTTCAGCATTTAATCCTTTACTGAGTGACTAAAACACCAGTGATAAATGAAGTGCAGCCGTAGAAACTGTAAACCCATGTTCTTTTTTTCCACGTGACTTTTCTAATTGCTTAACCTTCTCTGCTTTCACATCATCTATTACTAAATTATTAGGGTGCAATCTGAAAGGGAGGGGGACGGTGGAGGGTTGGAGGGTGGAGGGTGGTAGGAGTCACCACCACTACCTTTGCAGCATGCATAAATCACCAAGCTAATAAATTGAAAGCTAAATGACTTCTTGCCCTCAACATATATCATGGAGGCAAACCAAATGAAGCCTTATATACCCTAGAGGACAGAGGAATGCTTCTGTTCATAACAATGATTTGTGGATGGCTCTCATGGCTGTTGGCTTCAGAAATCAGAGTCAAACTGTTTGGACTCCAAGCATGCTGACCTAGGGCATTATGTTTATGTATCAGACTTATATTAGCATGTTTAAATTGTTTTATTAGGAAAAAATACTAAAAATAAAAACATCCAAAACATCACAGTTATCTTCATTTACTCCTCTAATTTTAAAAGAGACAACTATACTCTAAGTATATACCAAAATGCTCCTGAAAAATCTAACAATGGGGTAATTAACTTAATTTTCTTCACCAGTATTTATAACATGTGATGCTCAGAAGTTCAAGAAAATCACTGTTTGTATTTATGTTCTATTCAATCATTTACTTATGTAAAATACATCAAAAGAAACCACTTTTATGTTGTTATTTATTCACTGAGTAGGTGCTCTTTGGCAAAAACACACCAGCGTTAACATAATTGGTAACTATGGGCAAGCACTCAACACCAATGCAATGGCGCCACCCACTGGATTGAAGGTGTCATAATGTCTGTGATGCTTTATGGTCTGCAATTAAATATACTTTGTATAATATTACAGATTCACCTTGTAAGGTTTTGTATAGTAAGGATTAGTGCTGATATTTACTAAAATAGCAGTGTACAGATCAAAGAACCATGAATTCAGCCAAACTGAGAACACAGACTCATGCATTAAAAATTCTAATATTGTGTTATTAAAGTGTGACTATCTTAACGATAAGATTTGAAAAAGCTTACCAGAACAGAACAGCTATGTGTAGCACATAAATCATTTAATCAGTTCATGTCAGTTGTGTTACTGGGAAAACATCACTGCAAGACATTTTTAGGAGGACGGGAAGCATATGCATCACTGTAATATGAAGGATGGTCAACATCATCCAAATTTCTGTGAAAAACAATGCAGTAATGGACAGTTTTCTTTGGCAGGATGGGAGCCAAATGAAACAGCAATTTCAGCATTTTTTTCCCTTGTAAAGAAAATAAAATCCTGCCAACCTCTCCTTAATCCCACCTGGATCACCGCAGCAGACTGAGCGGCTGAGCTTTGTTTGTGAGGTCTCACCTTGTCCATCGTCCTGATGAAGACGAGGACAAATATAGTTCACCTTACAGAAAGTTCTGTGCACTTTTGAAATGAAATCTGCAGTGAGCAATTTCTGTGGAAGGAGCAGCCGGATAATATACATGAAATATGTTGAACAAACATGGCCTATCTCTGTAAGGAGCAGAACAAACCGCAGCATGTTGGATGAGTGCCTACTTCAGTTATTGGAATTTTAATGCTGGAGTCAAGGGACGCTCTTACAGTGAGAGCATACAGGTCTGAGAATATTTTCAGTGTCGCATTTTATTCCACAAAGAATCCACAAGAGACAGAGGGCACTTTAACATGTATTTTCCCTTAATACAGTAAAATATTCACTAACCAAGAGGCAGAGCTCAGTGTTGATGCAGCATCAGTGACAAGGACTAATGTGTAAATGTGTTATGAGGAGCAGCAGTGGCTCATGTTGGCATGGAGCTTTCAGTGAATCTGGAGAAACTGTGGACATAAACACATACTCTGAGATGACTGATGTTTATGGTTTGATCGCATAGTTTCAGTCTGTCAAGAGCTGCAATGAGAGACCCCACAGTCAGGCCTTCTTATAACTGCAATCCACTTTGTGAGGAAAGGTGGGGAAAAGGTGTTGTGGTGTTTCTGTTGTGGTATAAGGTTCATTTTTCTGGTGTATATTTCCTGGTCCACAGACAGGATAAAGACCAGTAAACTCCATGAAAGCAAAATAATCCTCTCCTCATGTGCAACTGAATCTTTCAAAACAATGTCCGCAATTGTAAAACAATAATAAAATAAAAACACAACCCTAATGTGTAAAAGCACTTTATACCAGCAACATCACAACACCTGTTAGAATAGTTTTACAGTACAAATATGATGTTTTTTGTAGCTGACAATAGTTTTATGCAGATCAGAAATACTTTATAATAATGATGCCAAAAGCTATGTAATGCAACATTTGCAAACTATCCTTTGAATTTGGATGCCTAATTTTGCATTTAAAATGCATGTGCGACATGACTACTTCCTTCTCAAAGCCTTTGAGTTTTCAGGTTTTCTGTGCAGAAAATACTGTGCAGATGGTGTGTTTCTGTCAAGCAAGACAATATAAAAATTACACTTGTAAGAGTATTCAGATAAAATCAGATCTGAGAAAGCTGGACAATTTTGAGTTTTTCATTTTGCTCATTTTGTGGTTGAATACAGTATATCCCCTGCTCTTCAGTAAAGGGTAATTGACAGGTGAAGCAGATGAAGAAAGAGCAGCATTCAACATTTATCCTGCATATTTTAATTAAATGCTCACACTAAAACAAGTTCACTTCAATTTGATCCTACCTTTGTCTTTGATTGAGCTGTGTCAAAGAGGTATTTCTGTGATTATGTTACAGACAATAAAATTTCTTGTATCTTGAATCTCCAATCAATACAATACAACTTTATTTATTCCTGTAAGAGCAATTGTATGCAGCAGCTCACCACCCAGATCAGATGCACACACAGTTGATAGGAAAGAAAGAAAAAAATAACTTAAATCACAAAGCTAAAAACAATGAAAGGCTATAAACTACTATGTGGAACAGTAAAAATATATCAATAAATAACTATAAATACCTAAATAACAATCTAAAAGGATACAATCAAAAAAGATACACAGAGTAATGAGGCCTGTGAGGAAGATTATCAGTTGGTTAGGTGATAGGATGCAGACTCAGACTTGTTCAGTGACTAAAAAGGTGATTTATTCTGACCAGTGTAACCAAAACAAGTGTCTCAAAAAGAAAATCAAACTTATCGTAACTGGCTCAACTCAGGAAAACACAAACTTAGGCATGATCACATGCACACAGCTACATAGACATCCTTTCTTTTCTGCTCTCCTCAAACCAACAACTCTCCCTTTAAATAGGTCCTCCAATCTATCTATAGGCAGAACCAGGTTTCCCTTCCCTTACACCAACAACTGGTATGTGACAGTGTCACTTTTATCAGTTAACATTTACATTACATTGCACATTTTATCAGAAGACTCTTTACCATAAGAGAAAAAAAAGTTAAAATCACAAAAATGTTAAACCAAACATTTGACTTAATAAAATAAATCCTCCCATACTTGGTCCACTGGTGATGTCAGCAAGAGCTTAAAATCAGGAAGAGGTTTGGTGCCTCCTTCTGTCTTCTGAAAGCATGGTGGGTATGGAAAGTAACAAAGCAAGCTAATATATAACTCAATAAACTCAGAACTTAAATCACTAAACAATAAGTGAACTTAAATATTTGTCTGTCTTGATTAAACCAGAAATGCAGATGTAAATATAACAAAGAAAACAGACAAACAATTAAAGCTGCAAGCAGCGTTGAACGGGCCTTCGCGTCCTTGCGCACGTCGGGCCATGGCACAGTCGAAGGGCTTCTGTCATGGGCATGTAGATGTCTTCTGACCCGGGCTGTTTTCAGACAGTGCAAGACAGAGATAAACATCACTTCCTTTGCCCACTATTTTGCCTGCTGCTGGGGCTGCTTTGCTGAAATTTCATAGGGGGCGCTATTCAGCCAGTTTGCATCACTGATAAAATATTGTCATGTACACGTGTTCAGGCCGGGAGTCTTATCAAACATGTAAAGTTTGGTGCAGACTGGAGTATTTACAATAAAGTTATAGCAACTTCCTCTATCATGGCGAAACATCAAATCTCAACAGTGTGAGGATGAGTATTTTCTGCAGGGTGAGACATGTCTGTTTTGCTCACACCTGTGTCATCAAAATCATGCAAGTTTTGGGCCCATTCACTTCAATTTCAATTAGTAAATTGAAAACTCTTGATGAGTTTGTGTGTAAAACAAATTAATTTCCTAATTTTCATCAAGTCTATTTTTAGAAAAGTAAAGACTTTTAACCCACATGACCTGGTCAAAGTTTGATTGAAATGTGTACTGTCAGGTGTGTAGAGACAATAAGTAACTGCAGCTGGACACAGAAAAATACTCATACATTTGAATGGAGAGTGTGAGCGAACCGCTAGGTGCTTGGGCCCTAACAAAGGAAAAACTGCAGTACAGAGCTACAAATTTTAGTTTTGATTTTATTTTTCTGCAACACTTTATCACTAAACTATCACTCTCACTCAATGAGCCTCCATTCAACCCCCTCCCGAAATTTCATCGCGAATCCATTGATACAGGTTTCAAAGTGGTCAGACTTATATTTTAGACATCAGAACCATTTGTTTGACACAAAGTCCATGCCTAGAGATTGCGTCCCCATTGGTTTACATTGTAAGGTGTGATGTGGCACTACAACTTTCAGGGCTTATAATATGTAAACCGTTCCAGTTATTACAAAGTTTTTAACAGCTTTAGTTCAGCACAGTGTCATAAGTCATGTATTCAAGTTTGAAGCTGATACCATTAACACCCTAGGAGGAGATAACGTTTCTTGGGGGTCCAAAATTGGCACAAAGTCGTACTTTGATGGGCATATTGTGGACTTCCTGTTGGATTTAGGTCAGGGGTGTCAGCATATGATTTATAGGTCTTGATGAGACGAATAATTGAGTTTTGGTTTGATCTCTCTACGACATTCCTATGGGACGGGGCAGCCATTTTAGATACATAGGTGGCACTATAGAGCACATTTTGGCACTTTGGGGGATATTTTTTACATTTTATCAAATATTTCACCAGACCTGATGTGTGTGCCAAATTTGGTGAGTTTTTGAGCATGTTTAGGGGGTCAAATTAAGGGTTGAAGTGGCGTAATAATAAAGAAAGAAGAAGAGGAAGAAAAAACAAACAAACAAACACACAAAACACAATAGGGTCTTCGCCCCTTTGCGGCTCAGGCCCTTAAAAAAAGTTAAACACAAACAAATCTGGGATAGTTTGTGAGTACAGTGCTACAGAAAGAGATGTTCTACTGGCTAAACAAACAAATGACAAGTATGGCAAGAAATATATCAAAGTGTAACAGGGACAAATGGTTTGGTCTCACCCACTTTGCCACAAGGCTGCACAAGCATAAAAAGCAAAACACCCCTATGAGATCAGTGTAAAATATATAATGTCATCACACAGCACAGACATTCACAGTATAGCTTAAAATGATGATCTATAGACAACATAAGTGGCAGGAGGTGGAATATTTTCTAGCTTACAAAAATGTAGAGCCTCTGACAGGCAGCAATATTCATAATGATAAACTGCTATCTGCGCTCATACACTGCCGCTATAAAAGGCTCCCAAAACAAAAGTGGTCACATTTCATTAGTCACACAGTTTAACGCCTCGCTGCATCTGAAAAAAGGGGGACCTAATAAGGCAGTGTCTGTTTTTAAATGGGGTGCCTCAGTCAGACTCATTTGTTTCTCTCATTTCACTGTAATCCCTCTGCTTCAGCCCTTTTCCTGTTACAGCAAAAGCAAAGTTTACATATAGTTTTTATTAATATATACAGTAACATACACACAGAGAAAGTTTATTTGTACATTTTTGTGAGTCTAACAGTGCACTCTGTAAAGGAAATAAATTGCTAATTGGTACATACTGTACAGTATATGTGCATATACATACACATAATTTTATAATGAATCTTTACTATTTAGTAACTTTTGAGTTTTCATCCCAAAACGAAGTACATGACACTGTGGTCGTACCGTAATCCTGCATTTTGGAAGCTACAGTGACAATGTTCAGTATTTAATCAGTAATGTTTGGTTCTCCAACTCATTGCTCATCTATGTAAATGTATGTTTGTCAATGATGAGTCATAAATCTGAGTCAGAGCATCAGGTAGACAGTGACTAACGTTAAACAGAGAATACTTCCTCTGAGCTAATGTTACCCATTTTTAACCCTCACCTTTGTCCTGTTTGTCATGAAGGATGGAGTGAGCACAGAGCAATTCACTTCATGTCAGAGGGAGTTCAGTACTCTGGCTCTCTGATGTGCTGGATCTCTGCTCTATTAAAGGCTTAAGACTCAAGATATATTACTGCAATTTGTTTCTAGTTCAGCAGCTGGACTTCCTTTACATTTCAGGAGAAATGAGAAAATCAAATTAATCTTAAAAGTTTTTGCTGTAATCTGAAAATTGTTGTTTGTTTTCCACTAAGTACTGTGCATTTCACCAAATTATAATCTACTATTCCCTGACTTTTCTTTACTTACTGCCAAAGAAATTACATTATTCTGGCTGACTGGGAGGTGAAAGAGATATTAATGAGTAATAAAAGAATGAAGGATGTGACCACTCTGTCTCATGGATGTTTACACAAAATTAGTTATTTCAGTGAGAAAAAATATAACAACTCTGAAGTTATGTGCAAATAACTTTATCTTCTCACTATACTACAGATATCTGGCTTCTGAAAGGATACTTAGTCACCATATTTACAACCACAATGTTCATTATCGCAAATTGACCTTGACATTCCTTCTAATGTCTTTCATGCAAAAAGAAAAACCTACACCGTTTATTATCGGCCCTCAGAAAAGTGTTGGGCTCTTAAATATGACTTTACACAATCACACTCAGGTTCGAGATTGAATCAGCTCACTCTGTTGCCTGATAACCGTTTTCCTGACTTGATTTACTTTTCCCAGGGTGCATTCAGTCAGCCAAAGCAAAGTCAGCTCAGCAGTCTGCGCTCTCTGTTTGATAGGGAACCAGCACACAATGCTCTCAGCTGAAACTAGCTTAAATAAACAGAGAAGGGAAAAGCAAACAGTCAGAGAAAATCAATGGGAAAACACCTCTGGGAAAAGTAGTTTGTTTCAATGGTCTGATTTAATTCTACCAAAATGGAAAAACTTCGAAACACAAACTGATGATATTAATGTAACAGAGGACATTAAGTATAAAATACACTTTGAATTACAGATAGCTGTTTCTGTCATTGGCTGCTCTTGAATCAGCTCTTAGTTATTTGCCATTTTACTAAAAGGTAAACAGGTCAGATAGTTTACTGCAACTAATATTTATTCATATCTCATGCAACACATCTCCACTCAAAGATATCAATCATAAAATTTCAGTGAAAGAAGACACTGAGCGCTGTACATGGCACCACTCTAAACACTGAAGTTTCCATTTGGCAAATAAAAACATGATCATATGACACACCAGTGAATATGCAATGATTAAAACTGTATACATCATGAAAGTATCTACTTTGTACACACCTAAAATATCACAGTATAAAAATATCAAATACACTAATAATTAAGGCAACAATAGTTTATGACATGTGTAGTAGAATATCTATAGTTTGTTGGCATCAAGAAACTTAAAAACCTTGTTTCACTTTGGTAGAGCATTCTCATTTTCAGCACACAAATCTAAACATAAGTTAATCTATTGCAACACTTGAGGTTGTTAGTCAGCAACAGTGTTCACATTGGTTTCCTGACACACCACTCACCTGCTTACAGCTACAGAAAACTTGAAACTCCCACTGATACAACCATAATATGATCTATAATGGTGATGAACAGCTGAAGTATTAAAAATCTACTTGGATACATGAAAAATCAGATAGAGAGAGAAAACATTAGATGCAATATAATGCATTAATAATTAATTAATTAGCCTACTTTTACAAGGTAAAGCAATAAAAAAAATTAACACAATAGTTGAGATTATTGATACCCAGGATGACAGTTGCTAACTACTATAAGTGTAGGTTTTAATTAGGTTAGCATTTTCAAAAGCAGAAAATGATCTACCAAAATGAAATTTTACTTTAAAGGATAGGTTCAAATTTTTTCAAGTCTCACCTAAAACAACAGTCATGTGTCTAAATGAACACTGACACACGTTTTTCTTGCTGTAATCATTCTTCCTGTTCATACTGTCCATTAAGAGATCCCTTCATTATGCACTTTCAATGCAAGCGATGGGGGACAAAATCTACAGTTCTCCTACCGTGCAAACATGTAGTGAAGTTTGTTTGAAGCTAAAATGAGGCTTTAACTGTCCAAATTAATCAAATAAAGTCATTATCTTTCAAATTCAGTTTTTTTAGTGCCAAATTCCCTCTTTTTGGTACAATCCTTCCACTGCAGCTGAACAGGAAAACACTTTCCATTGAGACACAAAGAGGGAACATTTTTACTAATGACTAGGTCAAAACCTAGTAAATGGCTGGACTGTGTATGGGCAATGTGCAAAATTGTGGCCAGTTTGTTACAGGAATCGTCAGTGGTAGTGTCTATAATATGAATTCCTGGATATGCAATGTTCATCTGCAATTTTCTGTGGTGGTAATATTTGCTGGCAAAGTGTACTGAAGTAGCATATCACATGACATGGTTAAGCTACATTTGAGCATGTCTGAGTAAACAAAAATGTTACAAATGCAGTTGCAAGAACAATACTTTCCACTCATATCTTGGGATGTTTGCCTTGAAAGAGAATTTATTTTAATTCTAATTAAAACTACTCTAATTATCTATCTGCTAACTTCCCCTGCTCTTTCATCTGTTTCACTTTGCGGATGTATCTCGTTTTTTCACTCCGTATTGAGTGTTTTATCAGAGTGGTTGTTATTTGGGGTGTTTTAACTGTGCACTCTCCCTCATGCCTCTATGTGCCTTTTTTCTGCGGAGGAGGAGGCTTATCTCTACCCAGTTATCACAGTTACAGTCAAATCAAGTGCACCTGCAGAGCAGCCGCCTCACACTAAACTGATATAACAGCTACATGAGTTGCATGTTTTACCTACAATACTTGTGTTTTAATGCTGTCAAAGAAATAAGTTCAGTTATAAATCCAAACGCACCATAGAGCGTCTCTCCTGCTGGCTGGTGACAGCGCTGCCAGCCTAAGAGTCGATCACACTGGACAGTAGAGGAGGAGACAGTAGAGACATTGCTACGCGTCTGTTTAAACAGGAGTTTAGCCGACTTGACTGCATTTAACAGTCATTCTGCATCATGCTGCTGTCCTCCGCTTCCATCACCTTGCGCTAATTCATTTTGAAAGAGTAACGACCAATGGGGAATCTCCAACGCTGGCTGGCCAACCAATGGTGCAACTTCATCACTCACTCAGTCACTCGCTCAGTCACTCACTCATGGACAACTGCGGTTAAAGAGCTGGTCTGTGGCCGGTCCAGCCAAAAAGACTGTAACTGTGGAAGATATCCACTTTATTTGATTAGCTGAGATGGCTGAAGCCTCATATTACCTTCAGATAAACTTTTAAATATGTTTTTGCTCAAAACAAGGACTGTGGATTTTGTCCCCCATCACTTACATTGTAGGCACATTTGGCAGGAATCTTCTAATGGTCAGTATGAACAGGAGGAATGATTACAGCGAGCAAAACCTGTTTCATTGTTCTTATGGACACCTGACTATTGTTTTAAGACAAATTTATCAACCTATCCTTTAATACTTTATCACATTTGCAGACAAGTGACATTTGCAGACAAGTGACAAACACAAGCACTTCTTTTTCCTCTGTTTTCGAGATGAAGTGTCATTCCTTCACAGCTCAAGAATCATGAGAACATACAGTATAGTGCAAGTACCAGATTAAAATTTCATTTGTTTCTAATGTTTTGTGTAAAATATGAGCAACAAATCAAAGCTATAGGACAACAAAAAGAGCTAAGTAAAAACTTCATCAAAACGGTACTGCTGTGTAACAAAACCTGCCACTCTGTTTTCCCAAGTGCATGAAGGCTGTTTTCATCACTAGAGTGCGAAGCATCTAGGTTTTCGGGTACGCAGAGGCTCGGAAGATATCGAGACAGTTCACTGTGATGAGAGCACCGGTCAGATGCCTCCACTGTCTTGTGGCAGGGTTTTTCATTTTGTCCAGAACCAGGTGGAGATCCTGGATCATGTCCCTGTAGCTGTCTCCATAACGTTGACTCCAGGTGAACAGGAAGTCATAGGCAGGTTTCCACATTGACTGAAGTAGAAGAGGAAATACAGAATTCATTTGCAGAATAAAGTGTCCATAAAATACTTACTGTATAATGTTAGCTACATTAAAATAAACTTACCTGAGAACTCACTTCTCCGCTCTTTCCTCGGTGTGGCGCCTCATAGCCGGCTATCTGTGTGCTGGAGAGTTTTCCCGCCTTCTCAGCGAGCTCCCGCCATCGAATCCCCAGCTCCACAGCAGTGGACAGGATGACTGTGTTCTGAATCAGCTGGGCCACAAGATTCACAGAGTCCATCTTTAACAGACCCTTGGATGATAAACACATAGACAGGCTGTCACAAAACCATTGAAAGCGCAAGAGGACTGAGGCAGAGCAGTATGTATGAGTGAGGGTTGTGTGTGGAGATTTCTGTACAGCAAAAAGTAACCAGAAAAATTTTCCAGGTGTTGATATTCTCCTTTAAATCTAATATAAAAATTGTCTCAATAACATTATAATTTAAGAAAGTATGTTTTTTTCTCTACTTACAACCATGAGCTCATGCAGAAACTTTTTCCTGCTCTTCTCAGCGTGGCAGTCTTCCTTCAGCTTCTCCAGCACACAGGCCACCTTATCAGCCTCAGTTTCAGCGTACCGCCGTGTGATGGTGTCCAGTGATAGGTTGCAGTAGCCTAAGGCATGAGCAAAACCTCTCCAGCTGGTTATATGCTCAGTGACAAGCGTCTGGATGGCGGAGTACATGTAAGTAAGCTTCTTGAAGGGCAGTGTCATGTTGTCCAGGAGCACCTCTGTGGTGATCTGAATGCCGGTGAAATCAATCACTTGGTCTCTGGTTATGAGCTTGATGTTTTTGCAGTGAACCAAACCAGTCCTGCCACGGAGGAATCCGATATACCATTCCTTTACCTTTGAATTGCCCACTGACCTGACAGTTTCCTTGGATAGGAGAGCCACTGTGTCTCCCTTGAAGTACTCCAGGAGGTATTCCACACGTGGCTGACGGAGAACTGACTTTAGGGCTACACCGTACCATTGTATGTTCACAGGTCTATCTGTAAATTTGAGTAAGTCTGGAACACTTTCCTCAGGAATAGGTGTGGTTCTTGCCATTTCAATTCGCCTTTCTATCTGCCTCGACACTCGCTTTTCTGATCTGATGGGTGCTGCAGGAGGGGAAGACACCTGGAAATGTGTGACATTTGCAGTTTTAGATTCCCTCACTTGTAGATCTAATTTAAAAGGAGTCATTTCTGCATTGCCAGCACAAGACAATGCAACTGGTAAATGCAAGACTGTCCCTATTTTGAGCTGACTTTGCCTCACTTCTTTCAGCTTGTCCTCTGGTTTGATTTTGAACATCGAGCCTGCTATGCTCACAGCAACATGCAGGTCATTCACTTTGTCAGGTTTAAACCGATGTGTTCCCCAGAGCTGCAGCACAAGTGGAGGCAGGTTTTTGTTGCCTCTGCAGATATCTGTAAATGAAAGCTTTGGTGGAACATTCTCATGACAGCAGACCACTATTACAACCTTAAAAGATGGATGGATGTACCTGGGACCATAAACTGCCACTGTGATGTGGCGGTCAAGGTAATCCCAGACTGATGTGGCAGGGGCCTGGATAGCAGATGCCTCTGCGACTGCAATCACATAAAAATGTGTCTTCAGGTCCTGGAGCTTCATCTGCATCATGTTCTTGTAAATGTAACAGTTGTTTACTCTGAGATAAGGTCCCTCTTTTTTGTTGGACACCAGCCCGACCACAGTGGTCATAACCTGACTAAGAGGGTCACTCTTCACCTCTCCTGACAGTTTCATCTCCAGAGAGATACATTCTTTTATGTTGATGTTGCTGAGGACCACTTCCAGAAGTGGACTCATGGTTGTCATGTAGTTGTTGTTGAGTCCAGGAGGAGGGTCTAGCATTGCTTTCAGTGTAACTTCCTGGACTTCCCCAGGAGGAACATGGCCTTCTGGGATGTGGATGCTAATTTCTGACTCTGGTAACTGAACTGAGCCTCCAATGTGGCCAATCTTGCAGATGACTTGAAAGTCAGTAGCTTGAGTCTGAGCCCACCCAGGGCTCTGGCTCATCAGATTTAAGTCCAGGCATGAGCGGGTTAACTGCCTGTGGCTCAGCCAGGCCATCTTATAGGCCTCTCTGTCATCTTTTAGCCACTCAAAATCTGGGTTCAGGACCGGCTGGGGCGGTTTGAAGCTGTTCTCCCGTTTTGGCACCTTTCTCTCCAGATCATCCAGAATGTCTGAAGCACTTCTCCATCTCCCGGATCTGTTGCTGGCTTTGTGTTTGTTTTCCAAAAAGTTCCCCACATTGCCTTCATCTGAAGATGTGCTACTCGCATCATCATGATTTGTGTCCAGATGTTTCTCAGTGTCCTGTTTTGTATTTGACGTGTTGGAAATGTGTTTGTCTGTGCTGCTGTGTACAATGTCATCCAAAAAAGGATTAGATCCAGACAGTTTGTTCCAAAAGGGATTTTTTGTCTGAGATGAATGTGCGACTTCTGGCTGTAAAAGCAGCCACTCGGAGTTCTGTGTAACTCGTGACACGTATCCACCTATGAAAATAGCAGACTTTTGTCAGGACGTCTGTTTTATGAACATGTTTTCAATTTTAGTGGACAGATTTTTTATATTTCAATAAAAGAGGATTTTACTGTTGAGGTTGTTGCTGGCTGAGGTGTTGTCATCCAGATCTATCAGTGTCCCCTCAGATTTGCTCCGCATGAGACTCCCAACACGACGGAAGGACCTTGCTCTTCCGGCTGCCATATTTTCATCTGTAAACATTAAAAGATGTTCTTTAAATTTCATGTATCTTTTCCTTTTATTATGACTTTACTATGAGCTTAACATTATCCCTTAAACAAAGCACCCAGGGGTCCTGAATTCCAAACATAGGGTACAAACATAATATCCAACTTATTGATATCACTTACAGTATCTAAAGCTGAAATTATAAGCCGATTAATCAGTAAATTGATTGCCAAAAAATTAATTTGCAATAATTTTGATGATTTACTAATTGTTAAAGTCATTTTTAAGAACACACGTCAGATATTAACTGGCTCCAGCTTCAATATTGGTTATTTTCTTTGTCTTCTTACATGATACAGACCAAATTCTTTAATCATATTCGAGAAAAGAAGATGAATCAATAATGAAAATCATTCTTAGCTGCAGCCCTTAACAGACATATATTTTGAGATGCTTTGACACATGACAGCATCAGAGCCATACACAATAAATGACCTGCGAGTTAAGTTATTGCTCTGCCTAAACCAGCTTTTTTTCAGCACAGTGAGCCCCAGGCTGTCTACAGGGCTTCTGTCTGTAACAGGAAACTGTTCCAAAACGTGGAATAAAGCCTGAACTCTTCAGTCTGTCAGTTGTTTGCGTAAAAACACACTACCCATTCATGACTTGTCACAATGAGTCAGTCATTAATAATGTGGTTTCTTACACCAGTGCACAAAAACAGGTTGGTCTTGTCAAGCCAATGACACAGTAGTCGCTTCTCTCGTCGCTTCTTGCTATGATCAAAGTGCAGTTCCACACAGTAAAATGTCTATTCTGATGAAATACTGCATGGTAGGCTTCATTTGAATACAGTGTACTTTATTTCCTGTAGAGCATACTTGCTCAATATTACATATACTTCTCTCATAGTAATCTTGTGCCTGTTTCTATTTGTATGAGTGGATTTGGTCAGCTGAAAATAGTCTCAAACAAATCCTACATTCATTAATAATCCAAACCAAACAATTAACACCCAACAGCACAGATTGAGACATATAATCACTGAGCTTCAGCTTCACTAACCGGAGCTACAACCGTCATAGTGACAGGTATCAGTGTCAGCGTCTCAACAGGTGTGTAGGCTATAAACTCATTAGTTACATATTAATAACGCATAAACTATACAGGCTACTTCCTATTATTAAAAATCGAAAAGATAAAACAACCAAATAAGCGACAAAGACAAGTTTGATCTCACCGTCGGCATTAGATGTTTGTAGTTTTCGGCCAATCCACTATCTTTTACACCTTTTTTTCTGGGGCGTTCCTATGAAGTTGGCCTTTTCAAGTTTCAGGTCTTTACTCTGTTTGTCTCTCAGCCACGGAGCATTTTGGGACTGGAAGTTTAAAATGATACAGGAACCCGGCGGAGGAGTGGCCTGCAGATGGTTTGGTAACTACAACACCCACAATGCAGCTCTCTGTTTACGCATGAGGCTTACAACACCTGAAACTGAGCGATACCTGCGTTTCGACAGGACTGATAAACACATGCTGTCATAGAGGTTGAAGGCTATTCACCTGATAGAGGAAACAAACAAGAAACAAGGTTAATCCACGCAGCAAGCATTTGGCCTAAAGATATACATATATTTTTAAATGCTTTTACTATTAACCAATTCGTTGTTTAGTCTATAAAATGTCAGAAAATTGCGAAAATGTCAATCACTGTTTCCTAAAGCCCAAGGAGTTGCGCTCAAATGTGTTTTTTTTTGTGTCGAGCAACGCTTCACAATCCACAGATATTCCGTTTTGTGTCACAGAAGACTAAAGACACCAGAAAATATTCACATTTGAGAAGCTGGAATCAGATTATTTGAACATTTTTCTTCAAAAAAACGACTTAAGATGATTAATCGATGAATTGTTTGACGATATACTAATCGTTGCAGCTCTAATATTTACCCTGACTCAGGTGCTGCAGTGATGAGAACATGCAGCTAATATCTGTGTGATTATTAAAAGATGTTAATAAGCTGGAAATAATCAAAATAAGGCCAAGTGTGCCCTAACACTGTTTTCTCATTCAGTCATTCATTTGATAAAGGCTACTTATTTCAGTGAGAAACAGGGTTTTATTGATTTTACTTTGTGCCATTATCACTGCTGTTTTGAGTGACTATAGATCAAAGTCAACATGGACTGAGAGGTTAACAGGACTTAATGTCATCAAGGACTCAAGCCATGTTATCTCACTGAACTGGTTATACACATTTACTGTGATAAGTCCCTGAATAGATCACCAATTTAAGCTGGTGCATCATATTTAAAGTAAATAGAAATATAAAAATAAAGAGACCACTACTACTACTTAAAGTAAAAACTTCACATGTGCCTATGATAGAAACAAACTGTATTAATGTACTCGATGTTGTTGCTGATGAAGGTCCATACAGTTGAAATGTCCCTTCAGTACAGTTGTCACCACAGTTCTGCAGACTTTGGCATCCAACACCAGAGTGTTCAAGGAATGCAGCTAAGTACTCTTGAGTAGATTATGAATGTTGATTTTTAGGTAGCAAATATAGCCTTTGGTTGCAGCAGCCTGGACCTTAGCATGAGTATTAAAACATTCACTTCTGCAGAGGTTAAAGTACTTTTTATAACATGTGATTGAGCATAACACCTGTTAAATGTTTAAATATATTCATTTGTGTTTTGTAGGTCAGTGTCCCACTCTTTTGCATGTTATCATTAGTCGTGATCCTCAGTTTTGCATGTTGGTGTTAACTTCTTACTGTAAATATGAAACAAAACTGACTAAATCTGTATACACTCTACATTCCACCAGAGCACAATTGCAATAATTTTACTATTGGCACCGAGTCTGATGTATCTGAAACAGAAGAAACTGTAGATTTGTGAGCAAACTCTGCTCCCTTGTGGCTGTTTTTGAGAAAATCAATGATACAGCTGGTGACATTCTCTAGTTTTTTTATTGTCATTAAATTCCATGTGAGGAACAAAACCAACAATGAATGGATCCCACTAACATAACAAATATTACCTTTGTGTCCAAACCTTGATGTAGCTTATTCCTCTGTACCATAAGCTTCTATTGTTGTCCAAAAACTATTAAAAACACATACATTTTGCCATTTACTCCTGTTTGAGTAATGTTTCCCAAAAATCTGCAGCTGTTTCAGGAAATTACTGAGCCCTTTTAAAAAATTAAAGTATATATTTATAAGCCGTTTTTAAAGATTTACGTCTTCAGTGGGATACAATAGGGTTGGAGTGAGTGCCACAGACATGGAAGGGAAGTCAGAAAGTACTGAGACATGAGATAACACATTGTTAGTTTTGGTCTTTTGTTGATATGAAGAAAAATATAGAATAAATCCAGGCTCATTTCAACATGTCACAGTAGGAAAAGCACAGGTGTAAATAATAAGGTTAACAAAGGCTGAATCACACTGCCATGATTTGAATGAAACATAGCCGCCATTAATGTTAATTACACCTGTGCATCTCCTGCTATGACAAGTTAAAGTGTCTCCTGTGAAAAAGGTCTCTTACCAATTGTAAGATGTATATATTATGATGCACAGTTATCAATTAATTGTTTCCACTAACTGAACATACAGTATTTTCTTTAAAAATGTTTAATTTCTGAATCATTGGTATACTTGAAAGTAACAATGCTAGTATATGTTGCCTGTGAATAAGAGATCTTTGCATGCTAACAATACTTTACAGTTGTTACATACATCATTTCACTGGAATAAATTATTATTAAGCACAATACTTTGACCTGTCTTCACATCAAAGACACATTGTCCCTTATTTCAGCTTAACAGAATGACTATTTTCTTCACGTTGAAACTAAACTGAAAATTGTTGAAAATATTGAGAAACAGGTTGTTTTATGATGCAGTTGATGCAACAACAGTACAACAATTTAAATTCAACACATTTTACCAAAGCCTGCCAATTTGATTTGTTGCATGAAACCCAGTGACTCGAATTTTGTTGGTTTTCATGTGATTTGAAGGCTGACATGTTCCCTTATTGAGCTGTGAAGATTTTGTGCAAAACTTGTTGTGCAAACCCAGTTTAAACCACATGAATATTAAAATGGATCATCAACAGGCAAAGAATAAGACTGCTTCTCTGAGAAGTTGGCATAATGTAGATAATATCATGTTTATTAAGGTAATATATTTATTGCATACAATTATACAAGCAAATGGAATTTAAAGCTCAAGGTTAGACATGGGTGTTGTACATTTTTGAGCCTCTTGGTGGAGCCATTTCTCTACCATTCATGTGATCAGACCTGCCAATATTTAAATGAGAAAGCAGGTTGATGTATCTGTCTATTTAAATTTCCACCAATCCAACAAGTAAGGACCTGTCTGCTTACACCAAAGCAAGAATTATTAGGAAATCTGAGTGGCAATTAGGACTGTAGTTTTTTTTAAAAGCTAGAAAAAAGCTGTGTAAAACTGGTGAAACTGTATATACTTAAAAACTGCCAAACACACACTAACCAGTATAAGAAAGTATACAAGCTCTGATGAGCTCACAGGTCTGTGTCTCTCTTATTATGCAGCAGTAACATTATAATTGTAAAGTGGTTGCTATGTCAGTGTCATGGTGGTAGAAAAGTTTGGGTAAATCTGTTTGTGGATCTTTAGACATTTGATTTCAAAAACCCCTCATATCCCCCTTTTACCAGGATGCTTTATCAGGCCTTACCTGATGGCAGGTCACTTTGCTGCCATCATCTCTGTAGAAACCATTAAAGTGGGTTGCATCACGTACTGTGGTTGCATTTTTTTTGTTTGTGTCTTATATTAAAAGAACTCCCAAACAAGGTTGTTTTCAGACAGAAAAGTAGTTCACTTCAATCTGTTTCATATACATGATGCGATGACATCTGTAAAACCAGCAAAGCTTCTCACGGTGAAGTTGAATCTGTAGGTATTCCACTTAGTTAGACAGGTGAAACACCACCTGTGACATAAATGAATGTAAATTGCTGAAAGCATTGTATAAGGGCACCCCTGTCAGTGTCACAGCAATTACTGTTAATTATTTTGACTAACCTCTGAATCTCATCAAATTGCCTTTCCCGGGAGATCGGTTGGTTTGATGACAATGACAGTGCGGTTGGTGGTTTTAACCACAAAATTGGCCACAGATGCATCACTGACAAGAGGTGTTACTACAACACTATGATTTGCTGGTAAAGCTTCAAAACCTGATATAGCTCATCATATCAACAGCCGCTGGCATTTCCATGCAGCCTCAGTCAAGACTGTGATCCTTCTTAAACTTAATTAAATTAGAATACAAATTCAAGATCACTGATGAAATTATGATTTTCCAAAGCACTGCTTTGACATTTCTATTACCCATTGTAGGATAATATTATTTCTTTTTCCTGATTTCTAGGTGACTGGATCAAGGCTCTGACTTAAGCTGTTATTGGGGCCTTCATCCATGGTTGGCAGCTCATCCTCCTCATCCTGGCGTTTGTGTCTTTCCTCACTGAGGCCAATTTCATTCAAATGAGACCAGCGGCAGGACATTTCCTCTGCAGACCAGGTGATGTTGCAACAGTCTCGGAAGGTGTTAAAAACCTGACAACACAGAGCCAAGCGCTCGGAGACATCAGGACACTGCTCCACTTTAATGATTACTATATGACTATGTATGTTTTACACATGATGATGTCTTCTTTCAAAGCCAGTTTGAATAGACCACATCAGTAAAATATATATCACTTCACACACATTAGTTTATGGTGAACTGTAATACCAAATTAACCCAATATGTAGGTCTGTGTTTCCTATTTCTCAGTCTATCCCACACTTTGTCACTGATACAGTCTTCTTCCATCCAGTTCCTGGATCACTCTTCTTTTTGAATTGTTTTGGACAAAATCTTTAATAAATCAATATGAAATAAATTACCTAGTAAGCCAAACTTCATGCAAAAGAGAAAAAAATTCTCCACAGTTGATCTGGTGCTCTTTTTTTTCTAGCCCCTGACTTTACCAAAACAAATGTAGCAACACAAAAATTTGAACAGAGAGCTATAACAAATAAAAATCTATGAGCACACAAAGCACCTCACTACAAAACCTTTGAGCTCAATCTTTAGGTGTCATTAAAATTTTGGGGACATTAAAGGATATTTTTGATTTGTTTACTTCAAAGTAGATGTGAGAAATAACTGTTTTTCTGGTGGCACATGAATGGATGTGTTGCAGAGTTTAACTTGATCTTAAATATAAGAGTCCTGCTGTTTTGTCAAAGTCCTTCTGCAGAACATTTTGTTGGTGGGTTCAAGCATTATGAACCTGAAGTCTTGACTTCACTTTGAACTTCAGCTTCTGTCCTTTCAGAGGAAGACAGAATAGCCTATAAAGGAGGAACAAGCCACAACTTCATCCCCCTGCAAGTATTTGTGCACTTGTATGTTTAATTGTATGTAAGAGCCATGTTTTAAGAGCATAATATTGCAAAAGAGACACCAAATGTATGACAATTAAATGTCTAATATTTCATAGTGGGTATTTTTTCAGGTTATTCCAATAATTGGACACTGTGTGGATGATAGAGGCAGAGAGCTCTGATGAGATCTGATTTACTCCCACTGAATGAGGCCTCCTCTATGCAGTGAGAAGTTGAGTCACTTGTGACTATTTTTACTTTAATGGCTAATTTGCTAATTATTTTGAAACGTGTTGGAACACATCATCAGTGAGGCAACAGACTAGATTTATGAGTTCTAATAAATTTCTGTTTCCAGATTGTGCAGCAGCCCTGACTTGCAGCAAAACCTGACTTGCATTGCAGCACATTGTCTGTCTATGTCCAAAATTCAGATGTGATTCAAGAAGGCCAGGTGGGTGAACTGACTCGTGATGACCTTATATGTTTGCCTTATCAGTGCATGTCTCATAATGTGAAAACACACAGCAGGGATTGTGTCATATGTTCATCTCTGACTGGCATTTGCTGAACTGCTGCAGTAACACTGGTTTGAGGAAACGACACTGAAAAGAAAGTGCGCAAAAATAATTGATAATAAGTCTTCTCAGTTCTCAAAACTGAAAAATCAAAGCTCCCAAGTCCCAAACTGCCCAGATTGAAGAGTGGATCAATGTCGTGCGTAATATTGCTGATGGTTTAATGGAGAAGCGCTAGATGGCGCTATGAAGCTGTATATGAAAGCAGAAGTTTGGAGGATGCTGGCTGTTTAGTTTACACTTCACAGTGAGCCCAAGAGCCAGAAAACACATGAAAAACATGATAAATTAACGGGATGATCTTATCTATGTTTATATTTCTGTCTGACTCAGTTAAAATTATAAACTGTGCGTCAGTGTGCACATTACATCGTGTAAAACCGAGTACGTCAACTTGTGCGATTAACACACCAGAAACGATTTTTAAAAATACAAGAAAAAAAAGAGAAACTGTGATTATCGTGATTATTAGTTATAATTGACAGAAAATACAGTGTGTGTATATAAATGAAAAAAATGCCTAATTGTATGACTTTCTACAGGTAATTAAATCAGAAACACAGATAAACATTATTACAAACGATTATCAGTTTTCAATAAACTGTTATTAAATAAACGCATTTAAATTTGCTCTTAAAGCCTACTGGTAATTTTGAATTATAGTAACAGGAAAATGATTTAGTCTAACTTCACATCAAGTCAACTTGAGCCCAGTCGAAAGCAGAAGACGTCTCTTTTCTTTAATTATTACAATATTTAAATATTTACACACTACTGTTAGATATATATAAGCATTTTTCTGTAAACACTTAAGTTGCTGCGCATTTATTAAGAGCACAATTAGAAATGAA
The DNA here is from genome assembly GCF_914725855.1 of Thunnus albacares. Classification (NCBI taxonomy): domain Eukaryota; kingdom Metazoa; phylum Chordata; class Actinopteri; order Scombriformes; family Scombridae; genus Thunnus; species Thunnus albacares. The sequence goes on along the minus strand of NC_058113.1, from coordinate 16,746,189 downwards.
CAAAAGTTATGAGTGTTTTGGCAGAATGACCGCAGACCGCAAGAAGCTTTGACTACACAGAAAAAAAAGATTATGTTTTTGTAATTTCATAAATAGAAAAGAAAAACCAAAGATAAAAATTACAGCATGTACGTTTGGAAATATAGTAAATTACGTCATATTTACCCTCCGACTAGCTATTAAGTAGAAATATTGGTGGTTTAACACAATTAGACTGACTACGGCCTCAGAGAAGTTTTCATTTTCATGTTCAAGAGAAAAACAGACATAGACCGAATAAAATGTAATTCAACTGGATTTAAATTCATATAACACTGACTTTCTTCTTCTCATTTTTTTTTTTAGGTAGACACATTTTTTTTTACTGTTCAATTTAATGATTGCAATGTAAATTAATTTCCTGGTGAGGCCTTGGTGATGCTGCAGGCCCTTTTCACACTCTGCCCTGAAGAAAAACCACCAGCTGTATACTGAGATCATGTCTGTATATTTCAGATTAATGATAAAAATGTGTTATAATATAGAACAGTCAATTCTACTCAACCTAATAATTTCAAACTTTCTGGTTTACTGTTCAAAAAAAAACATCGACTCAACAATCAAACAAACTGAGTCGATCAACTGATTCTGAATTCATACTGACTTTATTGAGTGGCTTACATAAAAAGCCATTCTCGGAGAGGGGGGAAAAATATCATTGTAAAATGAAAATCACTTTTACAACATGCGTACTTAAATTAAATGAGTGGGTAAACAGTAAATGATTTCCAAACCTTACAAATAAATTCAAAGTGCGCCTAATCATAGACCCCTAAATACAAGAAAACTCGTGGTTAAATATAACTCCCCACAATACATTTCATATCATGTCAAAGAAAAAATCCAAGTACATTTCCGTATATTTTCAAATATTTACTAGAGTCCATATACAACTAGAAATACCTATACAAAATCGTCTCCTGGACAAATACATTACTCACCTTTACATTGGGCTGTAATTATTCTAACCTACATTTCTCATTATTTACAACACAGCGAAGTGAAGTGTAAGTAACCTCGATTGGCCTACTTACAAACTTGTATTGGCGGTACATACTGTGCTGTGGACTGAATAGCAATATATGATATAAACCTACAACTGCACCTCCATTATCAAATGGTTGATGGGATCAGACAGATATAACTAAACCACCCCCATCTCATATCTTTACCATACTCTACAAGTATTTGTTCCTACCGAGCAAGTCCATCCAAATCAACAATTTCTCCTGCTCGATAATAAAGTGCCAGAGTTTGGTTGTGGACAATATGTTATGACAGCAGTAGCACAACTTTGCAGGCCCTAATTTTTCACAGCAGTGTTTACTATCTTTTGCGTGTGATACCCTGGAAAATAAAACATTAAGGGTATTCGGGATCAGGCTTGCAAAAAGAAGTTTGCCCGGTTCCAGTTGTGCCCACAATAACTTGATTACACGTTCACACCGCAGATGTATTAATGAGAGGTTTCTGATGGCACAGCTATGAAATTATGTAATTAGTAGTCTTAAACACTTGGAAAAAGTCAAAGAAATGTAGCCTACAGGCCTATTTTCTCATTAAATGACAACACTCGTGATGAAGCATTTCGCATACACCGAAGTATGTCCACTTTCATGTCCTCACCGGACAATTCCCTCACAACACTTTGCTGTTGTTGTTCACAGTTTTTTGTAGCTTCGCTGAGGGCAGAAGTTAGAGGCCGTTCATGCCTACTCCCTGGGTTGACTCAGGTGGGTGCAACAGGTCGGGGGAATGGCACGGAGGGCTTCCCGGTGCGCTGTGCTCGCTGTCGGTATCACTCCCCCTCTTCCCTCCGCTGCCCCCGGAGCCAGAGCCGGCGGATCCTCCGGCGCTGTGAGTTTTTACATGTTTACTCAGGTGATCGCTACGCATAAATCTCTTGTTGCACACCGGACAGGCGAATCTTTTCTCCCCGGTGTGTGTGCGTAAATGTCGCTGGAGCTCGTCGGAACGTGTGAACCTCTTCCCGCAAAAGAGCCAGTTGCACACAAACGGTCTCTCGCCGGTGTGCCACCTCAAATGCGCCTTTAGGTGCGACGTTTTCCCGTAAACCTTCCCACAGCCGGGGATGTGACAGCTGTGGAGACCTTTTCTCCGGAGGCTGGCGCCCGCCGGTCCCAGTCTCTCCGCCTCCTGGCAGTTTGGACAGTCGCAGGTGGCTCTGCCCGAGTACCGCCGGGCAGATGACCTCGGAGACCCCGCTAAAGATGCAGGCGGACCCCCGGAGAGCATAGTCCCCCCTGCACCGGTTAACGGAGAAGGGCTTGTGTCCGGATACGAGGATAACACCGGCTTGAAGCCGTCCATCAGGTGCTGGCCGGTTGTCAACAGGTGTGGAGAGGGGCTTGTACTGAAAGCAGAGTGACTTAAACTCGAGTAATCAGAATTATATCCGCCAAGAGGAGAGTGCAAGGACGTCTGGAGTCCACCGGAATGTAAGGACGTTTGTAGTGCTGCTCCATTAGGGTTTTGAACATCAATCCATCCCGCTCCCACATCCCACCACGCAGAGGCTCCGGTGGTTCCAACCTCTCCTGTGGGGATACCGGGATGAGACGATTTGAACCAGGACTCGTAGGGATGCGCAACGCTCATCCTGGGATAGATGCCCTGTAAACTGTCCACTGAGGTGTGCACTTTCGAGATGAAAACCGGCTGGTGGCTGGACTCTTGAGAGCTGTTCGAAACAGAGGCTTGGAAAACAGAATAATCGTTTCCAAAGTGTGAACTAGACGAGGTACCAGACGTGAGGGAAAAAGCACTGGATCCGGGGGAGCTGTTGGTGCCGAAAGAGTCCGAGATGCCGGATCCATTACGGGACACCCCGAAGCCGGACAGGCCCGATCCCAGGCTGCAGCTGCTCGCGGCGGCTCTTTTCCACGGGTGGAAGCCTTTTCCAAATGATGAGGAATTATCCGAAACTGTCGACGGTGAAGGGCTCGGACTCCCTATTTTGTTACATGTTGCAGCTAACATGGCTAAAGGAGTCGATCCTAACCTCGGCTCCTCCTGAAAAGACAAGAGAAGCTGTAAGTGACTGGTCAGTCTAACAAGTTTAACAGGTTCATTACGCACAGTTTTGCATGCAGTTCAACTGGAAGGAGAAGTTCAGGGTAGCAAAATTGTTTTCCCACATTGAACAAAAGTCTAAAAATCTTTGTGTTATATGTATTTGTTTAAGTTTGGAAATCATTACAACAGTATTATCACTTCCTACCTGGATAAACAGAAAGTAGACAAATGCGACAGACAGCGTTTACACATGCATGCCACACAGGACACCAAGGGAAACATGCGTGTTTTCAGCACCAGTACAAACTTCTATCCCGTCTACAGAGCTTCAGCTTTCTCATACGAACCGCTTGCTTGAAAATATATCCAACGCACTGCCTTTGCTGCTACTTTGCGACCCGATGTAAGTTTAATCCCCCATCCACCGGACAATGACAAGAACTAATTAAACCAGTAAGAAAGTCCTTTTTAGACTCACCCCTAGAAGTGAAGTTGCCATCACACAAAAACACTGCCCTCCTCAGAGGATCTTTTTATATTTATGAATCAGAGCACTGTTTTTTTAGAGGTGTGCAATACAATGATGTGTTCCGCCCATTCTTCCACAATTGTAGGCTCCTCTCCGGCTTTGAAGTGCCGCTGTGACACGGGCGACCAATCAGCGGCTCCGTCCTGCCGCACTGCCACATACTACCGTGAGGTCATCAATAGAGCGCCTCAGCCTCCCCCCCCTTACCACCTCCACCACCACCACCCACCCACCCACCCACCGCCCCCTCCATAATAATAAAAGACAGCGGAAGGAAGGTAAAGTTAAATGAGAGTGAATTAGGAAGGAGGAATTAGGGGGCCACTTATTGAAATTTTTACAGAACATCACATTCCATAAATTAAAAATAAGAGGACGGCGACCTGTGCACGGTGATGTGAGCTGTGGTGGTAAATAAAAAGGTTGGTAAAAACTACCACCAAAACAACCAAACAGCCACTGTGATTCTCACAATAAATTTAAACTCCCTTTAAATCTCTTTTTTTTCCCTCTTATTTTCGACTCACCTCATGGCGCTCCTTTCTATACTTGAAATGATCTCATCTTGAAAAAGTTTAAACTCTTTCCCACAAATATAAACGTGTTAAAGTTGAAGTGGATCAGCTCCTCTACATTTATCTTTAAAGAAAAAAAAGTTTTTCAGGTGTTGTATTTTAAAAGAGTATTTTTTTTTTGCATCTTCTTCATATTAGAAACTTCTGGCTCTGGCATAAATTACCCCGCAGGATTTTTGCATGTTTAAACTTCTTAAGAGTTAATATACACAAACTATTACACAAGATATAAAGGCTGCATTGTTCTGGTCGTGGACCTATATTACACCGTCTCAAACTTTCACATTACTGTAATTGTGTTCAATTATCTTGACAGTTTTGATTAAAGCTGGTAGGTAGATGGTGCATTCCGAGGGAGGATTATTCATTTTATTATGCGCTGTATTAGTCTAAAACACAAGATGAAGGAGAAGATGAGGGGTCGATGTGGTTGACTTTAAAAAGAAAAAAAAGCCTTGAAATTACAAAATTCAAAAATGCAGAATTTCCTAGGAGGTTATTGGCAATATAGATAATGTTGGTGTCGCACCGCAGGTTAACAGAGATTATTTAACTGAGATTATTTAAGTAAGTGATTGGACTCTGTGTCAGACTGAGAATAAAATGATAAACTGGTAATATTGAATAGGTTCATCACTTTGCCCACTGACATTTTAGTTAAATCTAAAGAGGAAGCTCCTGTTACATAATAAGAACTTGTAGGCAAAACGTGTGTTGAACCTTGGATCTCTCTGTGGGCGCTATTAGCATGCAGTGCGCACTGGAAGCATAAATTTCATTTGAATTTCAAATTTAATAACGCAGGAGGTTTTTAATCATCCGCAGTTTTATTTGTTTGATATTAACATGCTTATTGACCGGGTCTGTTGACCAGCTTGGTCATTACAGGACAGGGAAAAGTTAATTAAAACGACCAGGGATTATTCATCACATCATCTGCCTAACCGATGTCGCTTCCTTTATTACACAGCGTGATAGATGGACTATCTGATTAATTCTTGTGTTTCTAGGATTGGACAACAGCTTTTTGGATTAATTTACACTGCTTTACCCCCAGGTATAAAAAAAAGAAGGAAGGAGTGAAAAAAAAACTAAAACAGCCCAAATTATATATAATGTTGCACACTTTAAAAGACTCAGACTCATTGTGCATGCAGTTATTTTTGTTGCATCTCAATTATTCATCTCATCCCATGTGTGTTATTTAGTTGCAAATATAAACCAATATTTAGAAACAATTATAACAATTTATCTGACATGTATTACACGTGTAATTTAACATCTATCTCTATTTTAAGTTATTCTTTAAATGTCTGTGCGCTTCCTTTCAACATCAAAGCGCAAAGTATCAATTTAATTATTTTAGTGAAAAAGATATTTCAGAGATTTTTAGATCACTCGGGGAGGGACACACACACACACACACACACATACACACACAAACACACACACACATTCACTTAGCTTATTGACGGTGGAGATAAGAAACTGTATCGATCTGTTTGCTGCTCATTCATTATTTTATTTCCGTCAAACAAAACCAATCATACAAGCTACCGAGAAATCATAACAAGAGCGAGCATGATGCAGCAGCGTTTGATGCGAATAAAATGTGACAAAGTAACGGCGAGAAATAAAAACCTACATACCGTGCTGCTCCGCTCCGCAGTGCATTGATTGACCCTCGACGTTTGCTCTCAGCAGAGTAAAACACAACATCTCCTGCAGCCGGTGTGACTGCGGACCATGCCAGATAAATGTTACACTGGTAATTCAGTTTGGTATAACTTGGGAGCCCCTGTTTCCTCACACACACACACACGTACCCAAATCCCTAACAGCTATATAGAGATACAAATATATATATATATATTTTTGCATAATTCATGTTGATATCAGGATAAAAAAAATATAAATTTGTGGTGCAATTGGTTTCCCCTCCCTTCTTCTTCCTCTTAAAGGGAATGGCCATTCATAATATTATGTGCAATAATGATTTTACGCATTTGGAGAGTAAGGTATGGACTGCAGTTACAGGAGACGTGTTGGCCTCTGGTGACAAATTACCAAGTGATCATACCAGCAAGACTGATGTCAGAGGTCAGTGTGATAACTCCTCGACAGGAAACATCTTGCTGCTGAGGCTTACACGAGATATTTAATCCAGGTGCATTTCAAAATACGACAGTCTAATTTATTCTTAAAGCACCACTTCTCCAAAAAAAAAAAAAAAAAAAAAAAGGTCTTTTGTTGCCTGTTGCGTTCAGCAGCTAGAAGGTCGGTCCTAGTTCAGATGGTGTGCACAGGTTGTTCTTATCGCACGGCTGTAACTGTAAGCCGCATTGAACAGATGTCCCCATTGAAGGCTTTCTTCTCCTACACACATGGGCTATATTACCATCATGAAATCAAACTCAAAACCTGTCCCTTTCGCCACCATAATGACCGAGTTATTCTGGGCCGCTGAGCACGAACAAAGTGTGTTCAATATTGCGTGCTCCAGAATCACTCCGCCTAGAGCACCCGGAGAAAGGAGTCAAGCCATAGATGCAGAACTATACTTTAATGTGAAGATTTACAAAGCAACTCGATAATCTGGAGGTCCTTCCTATGAATGATCTTTCAGGAGGAAAACTGAAGGTAATCACTTGTGGTTTTCCACAGCAATTAGAGGACCGCTGTGGCTCAGGCAGCGTAGTCATAATTACTCTCTTTTTTAAGCAGTTATTTTAAAAATTTAAATATATAAGGTACATTATTAAGACACTGGTTTTAACTTGTAGTAATTAAGAAACAGATGATCCTTTAGTTAATTTAGTGCACTGTTATTATATTATAAGGAATAGATAGATACATGTGACTTTCTCTACAAAATATGCAACTGTATGCAGCAAAGTATGCAGAGCAGAGAGTTAGAGAGCAGGGTCTGTTGGTTGTTGTTTTCTCTATTCACCAGGAGGTTGGAAAGAGCAGATGTCCGTCTGCACAGTGAGCTGCCAAGTGGGTCCGGAGCAGGGCAGCCACAGACACAAGGGCCCAAATGGTGTGACAAAAGATGTGCAGGAAGCCCCTCTCCGCCTGGGTGAGCCACAGAGAGGGTCTCCCTCGCTGCCAGCCTGCAGGGACACTCTCAACACGAGCCAGAGTGATGGCAGCAAAGCCATGTGTTACTGGCTGGGACGCATGGTGCACTAACACTCATGTTCACACAAACATACACCGACCAGCCACAACATTATAACCACTGACAGGTGAAGTGAATAACATTGATTATCTTGTTACAATGGTACCTGTCAAGGGGTGCGATATATTAGGCAGCAACAGTCAGTTCTTGAAGTTGATGTGTTGGAAGCAGGAAAAATCTCAGCGACTTTGACAAGGGCCGAATTGTGATGGCTAGACGACTGGGTCACAACATCTCTAAAAGGCAGGTCTTGTGGGGTGTTCCTGGTATGCAGTGGTCAGTATCTACCAAAAGTGGTCCAAGGAAGGACAACCGGTGAACTGGTGACAGGGTCGTGAGCGCCCAAGGCTGAGTGATGTGTGTGGGGAGTGAAGGCTAGTCCATCTGGTCTGATTCCACAGAAGAGTTACTGTAGCACAAAAGTTAATGCTGCATTAACTTTAATAATGCAGCTGAAAAAGTTTTTGCTGGCTGTGATAGACAGGTGTTAAAATACACAGTGCATCTCAGCTTGCTGCGTATGGGGCTGTTTAGTCGCAGACCGGTCAGAGTGCCCATGCTGACCACTGTCCACCGCTGAAAGTGCCTATAATGGGCATGTGAGCATCAGAAGTGGACCGTGGAGCAATGAAAGAGGGTGGCTTGGTCTGATGAATCATGTTTTCTTTTACATTATGTGGACAGGCGGGTGTGTGCACTATGGGAAGAAGGCAAGCTTCAGAGGCAATGAGATGCTCTGGGCAATGTTCTGCTGGGAAACCTTGGCTCCTGGCATCCAATGCACCACCTACCTAAACATTGTTGCAGACCAAGTACACCTCTTCATGGCAACCGTATTCCTTGATGGCAATGGCCTCTTTCAGCAGGATAATGCGCCCTGCCACACTGCAAAAATTGTTCAGGAATCGTATGAGGAACATGACAAAGAGTTCAAAGTGTTGCTTTGGCCTTGAAATTCCCCAGATCTCAATCCAATCCAGCATCTGTTGGACATATTGCAAAAACAAATCCAATCCATGGAGGCCCCACCTCGCTACTTACAGGACTTAAAGGATCCGCTGCTAACATCTTGGTGCCAGATACCAGAGGACACCTTCAGAGGTCTTGTAGTGTCCATGCCTTGACAGGTCAAAGCTGTTTTGGCAGCACAAGGGAGACCTAAATAAATATTAGGCAGGTGGTTTGAATGTTGTTCTGATCAGTGTAAATACACATGCATATGTAGGAATGCGCAAATACAGGCCAGTCTCATCCTACACCACTATCAGTGCACACACACACCTGCACATTGCACTCACCTTAAAACATACATTAATGCTTTAAAAGAAAACATTATAGAGATATCTAGTCAGCTATTTTCAAGGTCAGTTTTATCTTTCAAATGAACTGCTGACAAAGACAAAATGCGGCGACATGAATGTTAATTATGTAAACGCAGCACAAAAAATGAGTAACCATCAATCTATCTATCTATCTAGTTGTCTAACTAGGAGACATTGTGCCATTTTTGCCCATGAGGTCATGGAAAGTGGGTGAAGAGGCCCTGAAAGTGTTCCAAGCACAGGTGTGCAACATGGCCTGTAACTGAAGGGGTGCACTGAACCATAAACAATGATATAAATGTCTGGCAAATAAAATGGCTAGTTAACAATCTTTTGACTGCTCTAACCTCTGAGCCTTTGTCAGGTATCGATCAGCCAGCTGTTCCCGGCTTTGTTTGGCAGGACGGGAGCCTCTGGCTCCTCCTGGGATGAATGGAGAGAGCCGCCAAAAAACTTTCCTCTTCCTTTCAAGTTCAGTCTTACTGAAAAGAAAATCTAAACAAGAAGCAGCTCCTCACCTCTAGTAGGTCAAAATATATGTATTTATTACACTCACATAAAATGAATAGTAAAATCATCTTGTCAGGCTGTTTAAAAGCTTTAATTTAAAGTTGCTTGTTATATTTAACAACCCCAAGCTTTGGCTTCTTTGTTCACAGTTGCCATGTTGTTAGTTTGCATGGAAACCATGTAAATGGTAATTTGGACGGGCATAATTTGTCTCCCTATATTAAGATAATTGTATGTTAAATAACGAACATCCTCAGATTTCCAGTGGGTGTCATGTGACGGGTCTTGTCACGCAAATATGTCAAGACAGGGTGCTAATGATCCGTCTCAGCACCTGTCAGTCAAAGCACGCCTGACGCCAGCAGTGAAATTCTCTGGCCAAGACTTTATAGTCCAGGTTATATAGCGGCTGTCAGTGCTGTCCTCCTGCTACTGCTAGAGCCCACCACAGTCTGTCTGGATTATTTGCTCTTCTCTCACCAAACGATTGCTCATCTATAATCAGAATGAAATTAGTTGAATAAGTTATTTGGGCATTTGTTGGATACCCTTGTTGGATGCTATGATGCATTTCCCAGACCACTTGTTTGGTTGGCTGAGGTGATAGATTACAGTGTTTCAAACACAGGCTGTTTATGATAAACAGAGATAACAGTGTATTTTGCTGCCATTTGGCGTGACTGCATGCTACATCTGTGGGCCATGAGGTCTTCTTATTGACTTTCACTGAGCCCAACATTGCACTTTGTCAGTGTGAGCGGCAGTCTAAGAGACAGGCGGGCGAGGCAGTCATACAAAGTGAAGTACTTAGGATTAGCCCTGGCTCTTCAAGTTTCAGTAATTATCCTCCTGGAGGCATTCTTGCTGTGTTGGATAATAATGGAAGTCCGGGTGTACGCCTGTCACCTCTCAAGTGTGGGTGGAGGAAGCCGACGAGAGGCGCAAGACAGAGAAATGTTTGCTTTTCTGTTATGTCATCCAAGGAGCACAAGAGTAAGGCAAACTTGTATTGTTCGCCGAGCGGAGGCACAGCCAACACAGCACAGATTTTCTTAACATGTGACACACAACTTGGAATCTTTTCAGCTGTGGATGTGATAATGAAACATGTTCTCCAAAGGTGATAATGTGTTTTGAGATCATGTGTAATTACCAAGTGTCAGGCATGTGTTTGTGATAAACAAATCTGTTAAAACACACAGTTGCATTATTTGTTGGAAGTGAGTACCATCTCATTGGCGTTGATTGCATTTGCAAGCTGTGCACATATATGATCCTTCTTTCTTCTTCCCTTCTCTTGTCAGATATTTACACAAGAATAATTGTATTTTTTCCCAATCTGGATGTGTTACTTCAGTTTATCTATCACATTATCCTTAAAGTTTTATTCATGTTGCAATAATAGAAAGGACCTTCTATCCAGCTGAGAAAACACAATGCTTTAATTAAGAGCCAGTCCGATTTCCCAGAGGGGAGATTGTCTTCTTACATTAACTTAGTTTATCATATAATAAAGAGGTTGCCTTGTCCTTCCCTACCCAGACAATTGGTTTTAATCAGCCAGCAGGCCTTTCATGGCTGATAATTTATGCTAAATTGACAAGGGTGGAGGATATCACAGAAAATCATTATGACAGGGCTCAGGTCACCGCTTGTCTCCATCCTGTTTTATCCTGTCCATCCAGCTCAGGGACAACAACAAAATTCAAAAATGGCAAATAAATGGGATGGAAAAAATTACCTTTTGAGACTGCTCATTTTTGTCTTCAAAATAGTAATTTTGAATCGAAATCAGAGTATATTTTACACAGCATGTGAAACTTTTGGGTTCACTCATAGTTGCAGTTATAATGGTGAAGTCATTTGTTCATTATTTACAGAGTAAACAACACATACGCCAAAAGGTTACAACTGAAAAAGATGTTAATACTCTTTTAAAATGTGAATTTGCAAAAAAAAAAACCAAAAAACAGGCATATCATAAGCATCAACAGGTTATTTTTCTGAAGCAATAATATCATGTAAAAGTGAGTTTCTGAAATTAATGTCTGTGTCAAAGGAAAAAACAAATACAAAACACAGATTATTCCGGTGATTGCACAGCAGAGTCCAAGATGTCTTTTTTGACTTTGGCTTTTAAGTGCAGACTGTGCAAGTGTGAAAGTACAAATTGTGATATTTGAAGTAAGGTGGGGGGAGGTGGGGGGGTTGTAGGATGAGCATGAGGAGGAAGCTGGGACACACTTCTCGCCTTGCAATTTAATCACTGTATACCCAGGGAAGTATTGACAGTTGTCCTGTGGAAGCTATTAAAGTTGCTGTCCAAGGTTAAATGAAATTGCAGTTTATCAAGGCAGCATTGAGAAAATAAGGGAATCTGTTCATGGCTGTTGATTAATGTGAAGCGTGATCAACACAAGGGGTTCATTAAGCTATACATCACCGGGGTAATTTAACATGTCATCGCGCCTGCTGTCGCTTCCCTTCACACGTTTTGTCCATTGTGTATGTTCTGTGTATACGTGTGTGTGTGTTTATGAAATCAGTTTTGCCTGTATGCCTTTGTGTTTACATGATCAAACTTAAAAAAAAAACCCCACAGTTATGTCTGTAAACTATACAGCTTATCTCTCCAGTCTGGCATCAGTTTGTTGTGTGAGGTTATAATATAAACATAACATGATATATTTAAATTCATGTGCCAGTATTCAATCAAGCCTCAGCCTGGAGGGGAACTCTTGAAGAATCAGCACAATTCTTTCTAAAAATGTTATGCGATATAAACTCAAATCAGACTTTAACAAGGTCCTGTTTTAATCCTGATCATCATCTCTTCTTCCCCTTCTATCAGTGTACTGTTCATCTCATCATGGAGCTGCTTTGATCACTTGTAGTTGCTCAGCAGCTGACGAGCATACATAGAGGTATGCTAATCAGGCCTGGGACCTGGAGCTGTGTTTTTTTTTTTTTTTTTTTTTTTTTGCCTGGTGGATTTGTTTACTGGTGGATAATTGATGGTGCTTGAGGGACAGGCGTGAGTCGGACATGAATCATGGGCGACATGGCTCATGATAAGGAGCTGAAAGTCGCCTGTAATTAAGCCGGGCACTAGAGACCAATTGTTTGTAGAATGATTTGGTCGGGGCTAATTGACACTAATTGTTTAATCAGATTTTCTTCCCCTCCATACTGCAAGCAAGTGTGTTCTACCAGCACTTCATCCAACAATGCAGTGAAAGAAGCCCACACTCTTGATATGAGATTGGTGAGGGGGGCTGGGGGAGGATGGTTGGAAATCTAGATGTCTGTTTATGATATCTCCTCAAATACTGCGCAACTATCATGTTTAGACATAAGATAGAGATCGTGCTTCCAAACCAAAACATAGTCCTGATATGTAACTACATGAAATGCACATATGCATGTATTTTACCTTAATTTTTAATGTGCCATTAGACTCAACTGGAATCATAAAGGAATCTGACTTTTGAAGCACATCAGCAGCAAAACTTAAGTATTTGCAATGTCATTTTTATTGATATTAACAATTTTCGCAGCTGAAAAACAAATGATTGATTGCTCTCTGATAGTTCCCTGTAATGAATGATGACATCACCCAAAAGCATTTTTTGGATGAAGAGGAGCTGATTGATTTTGTGAGCGCCGTTACCAGATACTGTTCTGTAACAGCAGCAGTGTTGATGAGCTGCTGAACAGAGCAGATTTATGACATTTGGAGAAGGCTCGTAAATTAGCACAGTAATACCCATGATCCTCCCACACAGGAACTGTCCTGTTCAGTGTACTTTTGCACAACAGCTGGTTTTGTACACGGCCGCAGCACAGGCTGAATTACAATGCACAACGTTCCACCGGGAGGCTATTTCAGAAGAATGGCAGATAATTGTTTTTTGATACCTGTAGTACTTTATGAGTTTGGGTCAGTATCAAAGCCACAAAAAAACTGTTACAGTAGCATGACTTCTGATAGCTCTGACACTGACGTTTAACATTTTTTATAATCCCTGATCATAACGTTGTTTACTGTGAAACAAGTGATAATTGGAGTAATGCCATACTGTGACATAATAATAATAATTATAATTATCATTTATCATGTTAACTTATGTAAAGTGTCTTTGAGTACTCTAAAAAGTGCTCTATAAATAAAACATATTATTATTATTGTTATTTAATGTTGCCTTTTCCCATTCTACCTTACACTGAGGTTTCAGTTCCTTAAGAAAATGTGAAAAACAATAAGGAGCTTATCAAATATATGCAGAAAATACATCTAACATGCACATGTAGCCTATGAGTAAACAAACAAAAAACTATATGTAAACAAATAATTACAATACTCTATGGCAGTGTTTCATCATTAAGACTCGTCTCAGCAAAGAAATAGAAGTTGAGGCTGCGGCACATGCGAGGAGCTGTTTTTGTAAGATTAAATGATGAAGCGGAGCAGATAATTAGAGACAAGACTTCTTCTTCTCTATCTGATTAAATCCTGCAAGTCTGAGTAACGAGCTGGTGATGGGTGGAGCTGAACACATGAACATGAGATCTAACATCATTACATTTAACGGCAATTAAACTTGTAGCTTTTTTAATTAACACAAACTATGATGGGAAATTAATGGTTATTACTTGGGAGCCAGCAGAGGGGAACATTGGTTATCCCCTCACCTAATGCAAACCACACTGAGCAAGTGCAACAAAAAAAAAACTGTCCTGAAAGGTACACATGCAGATGGTCATGATGTCAAGCTTAAAGGGTCAGTTCATCCAAATTACAAAATAACATATTTTCTTGCTTAGTGGTATAGATATATTACAATCTTCATTGTGGGTCGTTAATTTGTGAGCTTTGGTACAGTTTTACAGGACAAACACATAGGATAAATCCCATAACTCTTCTGATCACACATAGGTGAAGTGGACTTGCAGATTCACAAGATGCAAGGATGGATTATTAAAGGGTCAGTTCACCCAAATTACCAAAAACATATTTTATCACTTACTTCTTTTCTCTTTCTCTTATCATGCAGATCATTTTGGTTTTATTGTCCCCTGTTTTGTGATATCCATCTCTGCCTCTACTCTAATACAAGTGGAGGTGAATGAAATTTAGTTTGTGATGCTCTCAGCATTGAAAAATGATGTTTAAAATATTCAGCCGGATCTTGTTTCTCCAAAAACAGTGCTCCGGTTACTGAGGATAAAAACTATCCACAGAGTGTTATGTTCATCATCTGCAGTAACAGGAGCGCTGTTTTTGGAGAAACAAGATCCTGCTAAATTTCTTAAATATCCTATTTCAAGGCTGTGAGCACCAGAAAAGAAAATCTATTCACCTCTCTTGTACTGGAGTGGAAGCAGACATCTCAGAAATGGGTGTCAAGTAAACTGAAATTAATATTGTTTTGAGTCTGTGGCAACCAAGTTTTAAATAGTTCCTGATCATTTAGGTGGAATAAACATAAATAGCAGCACTGTTTTGATTCTATGGAATTCACCTCAACTTGGAAAGAACCTAGTTGACTGTTGTAACGGTATTGTTTTTTAGTATCGCACATTATTCACATTCCAATTAGCATTTATCTTGTCTGTGGCGCTTTTCAATAAAGTTTTCTGATTTATTGTGGAAGGCTGCCTTTACTTTGTGCTAATAATTGGATGCTATTGAAAGGATGAGTTTCATTGATTTTGTGGATGACTGGGGCCATTACTGGCCCAGACCATAGATTGTCAGCAAGGTCTGTGTTGAGCTGGGATCGATGCCGGTGAATCTTCCCCTCTGGTTTTTATTTACTTCTGTCTCCATTGATTGAAACATGCAATAGTTCAGGGGCTATTATCACACTGACGCTAAGTTTCTCTGTCTCCACATTGAAATAGCTCCCTCTGTTCCTCTGCAATATCTCACTCCAGCAAGTGCTCCCATCTTTCCCTTTCTAACTAATGAGTTAAGAGTATTGCTATGACCTGTAAACATCAATCATGGAGAAAGAGGGAGACAGTGACTAACTGCACCAGCAGCAGAGGGACAAAATGAAATGAAAGTGTACAATAAAAGAAACATCCAACATGTTGTTTGCTGGAGACACTGAAACAAATAATACCAAAAACAAATTAAGATAATCATCAAATGAGCAGCAATGATTGCTAGATTGTGCGTTTATGGTAAATTATCTCATATAAATAGAGAGAACTTGAATTATCTTATCAATTTAATAGAGGATGACTAATAACACCCTTAGACTTTGGCTGTATTAAAGAGGAGACAAAGAAACTGAAACTTTTTTGTTCTCTCATTGTGAATTCAGTGGTGTGCTCTTAATCCAATTTAGTGCTCTCGGAGTCTGAAAAAAAGCCATGAATTTCTATTCAACTGTTAAAATTAAACTTTTTTTTCAAAATGGATAACTTGCACAATCCGCCTTGTAGTGGCTGCCTGGGTAGATCGTTTCCACAATACAACATAGAGATGGTGCTGTGTAAGTGGCCCATCCTGCGTTTACATATCTTATTTCCCGACAAGACAGCAGAAAGGTCAGTGTCCTATCCAACTGGGACTCTCATGATTGAATGTAATCAGTATGTACTTGTTATTCTGAGTGCCGGGCCTTTCTTTTATTTGCTGGCCCAGAAGTTAATTTCCCTGGTGACCTTTGTGTAATAAAACAGTATTATCTGTTTCTGGAGCAACAACAGGGAAGCAAATTAGCTTCCTCAGCAGTGTTTTGTCATGAAGGAGATCAGTTATAAGTTTATTTACTTTAATTAGATTAAGGGTGCAGTAAAGGCATGTGTCTGTGTGGGCATCATCCCTTGTCTCCTTGCATTATCTGATTGTCCCAGCTAGTGAATTGGACAATGGTTGTGCATTTTAATGATTGTTCACCCGATGCAGTCGAGGGACATACTTGCATATATTGGAGAGGTGTTTTTCTGTTTCTTCTTTTTTTTGTGCACATATTAGTTTTTTTGGAAAAGTTAAACTGAGCATATGCCAAACGCACAGCTTGGACAAATCGTGAATGCACAGACGTTTAGAAGGAAATAATCAAGCTGTTGATTTCTCACACGTCTGCACGAACTTATGTCACCTGATACTGTGGAATTCCTCTAATCCTTCCCCTACTTTTAGTGGGAGTGACGCTTTTTCTTTTTAACTTGATCCCTTTATCTTAAGTGCACTCAAACCAGCTCAGATGAACACCTTACACTTTCCTCTTAAATATATCATGGACAATTTGTACCAGGACAGCTTCTAGCACCAGTGCGAATAACAGCAATAACATTCATTTGTGCTTTATAAAAAAAACCAATTTCTCTTCCTCTAGTTGAAAAAGTGATAAAAAATGGTTTAAATGTTTTGTAAATCATATTTACATTTATTTTTCTCCAAATCAGATTTAAAAGAAAAAAATCTTAACCACAAAACCAAACAAGACTTATACTTCACAGATATATTTGCCATTTCAAATATATCACATAGCAAGCTGTTGCAGTTTAGACTAAAGGTGAATGTGAGAGGAGAGGCTGTGAGCTGTGGAGGCCAAAGTGAATGCAATGCTTTACTGACCCGAGGAATCTCTTTTATTATGGGCTCTTTGTGCCTCTCCCTCCGCTGCTCTGTCAGGCCATTCAGACCCAGTGGCAGCCACCTACATTATATCCTGGATAGGCAGGACATTCATGCCTTTTTAACCCATTGTCCTTCCCCCCGGGGTGAGGGCCCAGAGCGGGATGTGAGAACCCCAGGCTGGGTATTGTGTCCCTCTGCGCTCTTCACACACCCGGCGGGGGACTTCCTTTCTGGTGTCACCGAAACCTGTGTGGTGTAATCCGCAGCTCCCTGCTGAGCAGGATGGGAAGGTTATTAAAAGTGCCTCTAATGTCTCGTTAATAAATCGCTTCCATTTTCCGCTTCATTTCTAAGTAATCGTGTTGGGAGTGTGGATAGGAAGGAATGTGTACCCGTTCCCGTGTTTTCAGTATCAAAGCAGCATAAAAAAAATTAGCATTTCTTTTTATTGTCAGCTACACATATCACAGTCGCACGAGTACAGATCCATTAGAGATGTGACCCTCATATTAAAGATCAAGTATCTGGACTGCTGCGTGACAGGGTCAACCTACAAGGTGTTGATGCTGCTGTGATTGCCCGAGGAGAGATATTTAAACATACTGAGTCCAGCCTAGAGGTTCGGGTTAATGGTGTCTTATACTGTGACCTGGTGGATGCTGCGTTTAGGTCTCCTCTGGGGGTAGCTCTATAAAGCGGCAGAGGTCACTTCAGTTAGAGTGCTGCTGTGTTAAGAGGTTAGAGAGCAGAGGTCCCCACAGCGTGGTATCACCAGCACTCTCCATGATGCGTTAAGGATGCTGATGCCTCTGATTGCCACAGTGGGACCTGGAGGTGAGGTTAGGGATAGCTCAGGACTGCTGGGGTAATCCCATTAACTGTGACTCCTATAGCCCTCTCCCCCAGAGTGTGTGTGTGTGTGTGTGTGTGTATGCATGCTTCAGAGCGCCAAGGGAAGGAGACAGTGTCTGTGTGTGTGTGCAGGGGGTGACCCAAAAGACATTAGGCTGCCCTAGAGGTCAAAGGACAAACAAAATTAAAATACATGTGAATCATTCATCAAATATGAGCGTCTCTCCTGTTTTCTGTGAGCGCTTAGTGTGAGTAATTACCTGCCACAACTTGCAAACCATCAAGCTCCAAGTTTGTGAGCGGTGACCACATTCACCCATCTTTCCTCTTGAACCAGTAACTTACTAAATATCTTACTTTTAATCATTTTTCTTTTAGCCGACCCTTCTATTTTTGCATTTTCAAACTTTATCTTATTGCAAATAAGTGCATAATTATTTATGACAACTTCTAGTGTCATGCATGGTCTTTTTTATTTATGAAGTTGTTTTCAAACTGCTTGTTGTTTGACAGTTGGAGTGGCTCAATCAATATGCAGGAAAATGACAGATCCTCTCAACAAGATCAGGTTTGTCAGTTTCATGTGGTGGTGCAGATCTCACTCATTAGTTAAAGCACAAATAATCACTGAGAATAAATAGAAACATGTCCAACAGGGCTCGGAGGGACACTGCTTGTAGTTGGTTAATTGGTATCAATTATCACGCGTCTCTCATTTTTGTGTATGGCAATTAGCTGAAGTTCTGCTTCGAGTTGAACAAAATATGTATTGACATCCTTGACAGCTGCTATGATGTCACCATTGAGCTGATTTTAACAGCATTGTTAAAGGCTAAAAGATGGTGGCTATTATGTGCCATACACTGCTAGACTATCTGCATGGCTCCCAGGCAGGCAGTCAATGCAGGACTACGTCTGTTGAAATATAAGTGGGGCAGTTATGGCAAACAAAAAGCTATCAGTGATTCTGAATAGGGGAAAAAAAAATACTGGGGTCAAACGTCAATGACAGGGAGTAGGAGAGTGTTTGGTATTGTCAATAATGGATTCTCTGTTCGAGGGTGGGATATTCACAGAGAAAAAGCTTTTGGTGGGCGGGATGTGGTGGGCCAAAGTCATTCATGCAAGAACACTATATCATGTACATACTGATAAAGCAGAGCAAACACATGATTAAGATCGAGTATATAGTATCTTCCTTCCCTCTGTGAAATTAGGCGACTTAAAAGGAAAATGTGAGCTTCTGTCTGTTTTTTTGTTTTGTTTTGTTTTTTTCAAAATCAACCTATTTTTAACCTTTAAAAATAGTGATCTTGATTTTTTTTTTCTCTTGTAAATATGTTTGTTTTTCTTTAATAGAATATGATTAGACTGGTGAAAATTCAGTCAGCTGAAAATTTACAATGATCTGTTTGTTGAAAGATGTTTTTAGATTGATTATGTTGTTTATCATAATGAAGAATTACAATAAAAAAAAACATTTTTCAGGATGTTCGTGAAGCAAAAGTAGATTTCTTTATATGCGCCCTGACACGTAGAATCATCTGCATCTAAACGGGCACATTTGACTGTAACTAATGCAGCTAAGAAGGATATTAACAGTTATTGGTATCTGGAACACTATGGTGAGTGTGTGTATTGATCAGAATGGAGTCTTGTCGCGTCTGTCAATAACAGTAGATGAATCTAATTATGGTTCCTTTCTGTCTACTCAGTTAACTGTCAGCATGGGAGCCCTTAGCCTGTATGTCCAGTCTGCACTCACGCTCACACACACGCACACACACACACACTCACACACACACACACACACACACACACACACACACACAGCTATCACAACATTAGGATAGTTGGCTTAGACTCCCACCTAATTCCTTAACATCCTACCATAAAGCCTTAACACTGGTGCCAAAGCAGAAGCAGCTATGATGGCTTGTAATAAATTGCATATCGTACATCGTCTGTTAGTTAGTGTTCAACTATTTGTATTTTCAGGTTTCATTATAACAGAATCAACATTATCATCTGTTTATCCATCGTGCTAATCTGAAACCACCCTATTAACACCAACGCTCTTAAGATTAATTTACTATGAGACTAGAGCTCATGTTGTGTTAGAATAGACACAACACAGGATGCTGTGATCCTACAGATTTAACACATTCACTAAAAGGAGGCCTATAGGTGGAGCCTGTATCTCGTTTACAGACAATATGCATATTAATGACAGAATGCACTTATTATTTTGACTGATAAAATCTCTTTCTTACCGAGAAACATGGCAGATCAGAAAATAAACATTCTCTTAAAGTAAACTTCATTTAGATTAGATGGACAGTTAGGGAAGGGGGATGTTTGTTACTTTGTTTTTCCTCTTTTGTATTTTTGTACTGCTTGTGTGTATTTTTTTCACCTCCAACCAATGAATTATCTTGATTTCTGATTTCTCAAAAACACCTGACCTTTGCCATTTTGAATCTAAAGTATTATTTTGATATTATAAAGTACGCACTCTGTTTACACCTCTATTGTGCAAAAGAAAAACAGCTCTCATAAAGACTTATTTAAGTAAAGGGGAAATAATCAGTTTGATCCTTTACATGATAGTGCAAGGGGCAAAGTCCCACCCAAACACAGAGTGACCCGTTAGCAACACATCAGTGCCCCACTTTCAGGGACTATTTATTTTCCTTAGAATTCACATTTTCTCACACGCACTGAAAAACAAGCTTTATATGTCATCCACAGACAAAACACACACACACACACACAGAGTCACACACACAAGCTTGTGTCTTTGTTTGTTCAGTCTGTCACTTCACACAGCCGTGTGTGGCCGTTCAGGGACTCCCCTATCTCCACAGGTTTTCAAGGGAAAGTCATTTGAGTTCGAAATCTTCTTTGGCAAGTGCAACACTTCATCAAGGGTGAAGACTCCCTGGCTATCACAGATGTATCAGCTGGTCTGATAAAGCCCTTGCCCTGGTCCCCGCACAGCAACATCCCATCATAAATAAAAGCAGCAGAAAAGAGGCCTTTGTCACTGTTTATCTGGACTGCTTTTCTTCCTCGCCCTTGATTTCCTCTTCAGAAAATTGATGCACCCTTAAATTGAAGCGGAGGGCTTGACAGGTAATGGTTAGTGTGATAACTGCTCAGATTTCATCAGCCGCGGCTTTTTTTTTCCTTTGTGTGCAATTGTTGGAACTTTCAGCTAGATTACCTGTCATCCAGTGCATCAGATAAAAATGCAGAGTTGAGGAGATATAGCCAATACTGGAGCAGATAGAAAGAAAAAGATCTGGATGGAGAATGTTGGATGTAAAAAGGAAGAGTGAGGACACAAATTTACATTTATCTGATAGTGTGGCAAATAGAACATATTATTACCATCACAATCACAGATGGTTTCCTCTTGGCATAGAGATTTGTGATTTATATTATGTGATTTTAAATGGCGTACATGCTACATTCGTACATGATTAGCAGTTTTAAGAAAAAAAACACGTCGCTGCCTAAATTGGCCTTTATGTTTTACGTCTAAGCTTCAATTTCAACTGGCTGTAACATACAAAATAGTATGAAAACGTATGGTTTAAAACACTTCTTGGAATATAAAGATGTCTTTATTTATAAGATGCAATATCAACATTTTATCTTCGTTTCCTGCATCCACATAAAAAAAAAACATTTTCAAATATATTTAAAATGACAGTTGCTGATTTCTTTCTGAATCTTTTCTGTTGTATGAAAGTTTATTGGTTATTTATTAGAGAGAGACAACCCATTCAAGTCTCAAAAAAGTCAAATCTGCATTTGGTCTTTTGCTCCATCAATATTATGGTAACCAATAGAGCTGAAATCTTTGGCAGATGTGTGGCAGCAATTTTTTCTCAGCTATTATGGCATTATAAACACTCGGTTAGAGTTACATAAAACATGCATATTTTTGACTGGGAAATTTTCTGACGAGAGAAACAGCTGTGCTGGCCTTACAATGCATTAAGTATTTCATCCCTTTTAGATGGTTAAATTGTGCATGAAATGTTGCTGGCGCAGGGTTCTCCCGAGCTGGACTGATTAGGCAACATCTGTTACATTGGGAGAAATCCGTGTCGTTTCTAATTAGCTGTCAGGCTGCGGCTACGTTGTGCCTGATGGTGCCGAGAATCTGCCACAGGTTCCTCTCCTCATCCTGTCACCTGCTCATGTGTCCCCCCCTCCCCATTCCCTATTCCCCCCCCCACTCTAGTTCCCCTTCCCTCCCCCTCTTCCCCTTACTCTCCCTCACATACACACTCATCAGCTGTAATTAGAGAGCAGGGTCCATACAAAGGAGCGAGCTGGGAGCCAGGCTCAAGCCCATCTGTGCAACCCCATCATCAGCGAGCTCACGACTCCTCCAACGCTGGGGGCCGCTCCCGAGCCGGGGCCCCCGCATGCTGATCATCTGAACACACAAACTTTCTTCCTCTGCTTCCCTCCTCCCCTGCCTTTATCTTTCTTTTCCACTTTGCTCTCTTTCACTCCGTACTGAAAGAAAATCTATCGCAACCGGTCTAATTCATCTTGCTTTAATAAGGCTCAGATGCTGGTAAATATTAAGTACACTACAGTGAGGAACAGACAACACTGTGACCCGCTATTGACAAAACGCAGCATTAGAGGGATGGAATGAGCTGAAATCTATATGGACAAATTAACAAACACAGGAGCCTCAAAGAGACACTCATGACTGATGGTGTTTTTACCCACTTTGTGCCTGCTTGTTTAAATAACATATATCTTTAAGATTTTAGCATCAAAGCCAACTTCTTTAAATTTCTGATAAGTGATATTTAACAGAATGTTAAAAACTATAAAATGCATGTTATTTTTTAACATCTCATTGACCTTCTAGACTGTATCAGTTTCTTTTCAGTCATTACTAACTTTGTACACGATATGCCATTGCTATAGGTCAACTCCCATACTAGTCATCACATCTGTCAGGTTATTCATTCAGCAGCAAATCAATAGTTCTTGTTTGCATCTTCCAATGAAAAAAAACAAACAGCTTTGACCAATATGTTTTTATCTTTTTTCTATCAGTGTTTCAAACACCTTTTTCATTTTCATGTTTCCTTTATTTAAGCAGGTGCTAATTGTAATGTGTCATTACAATTGGAATCTTTTTCAAAAGAGGTTTGGCCAAGAGGGAAGCATTAAAACAGCAATGTTTTAATGAAATACCAACAACATAAAGAGAAGAAGACATCTGTCACATGCTATAAAAGAAACATACTGTATGTAGCTAAGATGCATAAACAGATATTAGTTTATAAAACTGTTGCATGAAAATTCAAAATAAAGTAAACACAATGAATTTAGGAGCAAACACATTAACTAAGAGTGTTATTTTCCAAATCCTATAAAACTGACTTGAATTCACCAACCAGTCTTTGAAAGAAAGACTTCTTGTTGGATAAATCTGCACTGAAAAGGAGTCTCACTAAAACTTCAGTTTTGTCATCTTGAACTTATTTAAATCAATATGAAAACTTTGTTTCATGTTAAACAAAATAGCCGTGTTTAAATTGCAGATATTTGAATTACTATAGCAGAAAAGGAAATACAATATCTGTATTACCCACCACCAGGACAAACATACTTTATATCTGGGTATAGATAATAGATCATAGATAAACCTTCCTTGTATCAGAACATTTACATTTCCCTTAACTGAAACAAAAGCAGTTGTAGACTATATTATTGTTCCACATGAAGGCTTAAATAATTGTGTTAAGTTCTGTGTTTTCACGCCAAATGAGCTAATTGACAGATGAAGGAGAGCAAAACTTCATTTTACTGGGTGATAGATGTAAATTACTTGACTATTCTTTACTGATGTTAAAGGTTCAAGTAAGATTTTATTTCTATGTACTAGAAAAACTGTACCACACATGTGACTCCCTGATTCATTTTTGTCCTCTGTCCAATGTAACACCATATTGTTGGACTTAATTGAGCAGTTGGGATGTATTAAAAATAGGAAGTTACAATCCCAAAGGGATTTGGATGCTTTGTATGAGAGATTGTGTGGCTGTGTCTATACAGCATTAAATAAATAGAGGAAATGCAAACCAAATTTGACAAGAGGTTATGCACAAAGGTTACTTATAAACTCATAATCCCAAAAGTTCTGGAATTAAATTAATAGATTAGGTCCCAGACATAATTAATTTTATTCCCTAGAGTCTAGGGAAATAGGAGGTAAAACTAGAGAATGTGAATGTAGCTCTGTTTTAGGGGTTGTATTACAGAAGTGAGAAAAGGACTTTGCCGATTTGTTTTCTGGTTGCACGATTCATTTGATGAAGTTTTTTTTGAAGGAAATAAATAGTTTAAAAGAGGTAATAGAAACTGAAATGAATGCTGATGTAAATAATATTTTGGAATGCAAATTTTTCTATAGAAGAGGTAAAAAAATGAAATAAATAAATGCAAACTGAAAAAAGCTACCACTGGAATTGACGAAATTTCCAATGAAGCGTTGAAGTCGCCGAGGTTGTTTTATGTGTTATTTGAATTGTTTCAGTCTTGTTTTGACAGTGAGGTTATTAAACCTGTTCCTAAATCTTCCACTCAGCTATAGAGCTATAAGTCTTATTAGGTGTGTGTATAAATTGTATTCTTCACTTTTCAACTGCAGACTTGTTGACAGGTTCACTTGTGGATGAGCAAAATGGATTTAGGAAGGCATGTATTGATCATATATATTCAGTCATATCACATTATACCTGCAAGAATTAAGGAGAATAAGTCTGTATTTGTTTGTTTTGTTGATTTCAAGAAGGCATTTGACTGGATTTATAGGGAACTTCTTCAATATAGGTTGTTAAATTCTGATGTCAATGGGAAGTTTTATTATGCCATTAAATCTCTTTATCAAGCACCTGTTGCCTATGTTCAGGTAAATAAATACAGAACTGGTTGGTTTTCCTAACAATTTGGTGTGAGGCAAGGAGATGTTCTGTCTCCAACATGGTTTTCCATTTATGTTCCAACGATTTAGCTTCTAGCTTGGGAGTTAAAGTTGATGATCAGATTGTGGACATATTATTACATGCGGATGATGTAGTCTTTCTTGCTGATCATGAAATAAAACTGCAGATTATAATGTAATGGTGCTGGAAATGGAGACTAGTGGCAAATCAAGACAAAAATTTTTTCTCACCGGAGAGAAACTCAGTTTTTTAAAATTTTGGTTCAGTAGTGCTGTCATATACTGAGCAGTATAAATATCTTGGCTTGACACTGCATATGACATTTAAAGAAGCTGTCTGTGTTCTAGTTCAGTTAACGCCAAGAGAACTGGGATCTGGACTGAAAAAGGTTAAACAATGTGGTAATTTGGGATTCCATACTTACACACAACTCTATAATTCATGTGTGTGTCCTGTGTCTGACTATGCTTGTTTTGGGGTTTCCACCAACATACAGCTTGCAACACTATGCATTACAGAGCTATTCAATCTGTTTTGGAAGTCCATAAATTTACTTCAGTTTTGGCCCTTAGTGGAGATATGGGATGGGAACTTCCAAACATCAGACATAAATGTCAAATGCTTTGGCTTTGGAATAGACTGGTGAAGATGTCTGATCAGAGATTCAATAAAAAGATCTTTAATCGGGACATTTAACATGGCCATCACTGGGCAAATGACTTGAAATCCTTATTTATATATTTGTCATTTTTTGTTTTCCAGAACAGGTTACTTTATGATATTCAGAAAATTAGGAGTAAAATGTTTCTCATGTGTAAAGAAAAATGGTCTGTTGATATGTGGTGTAAACCAAAAATTACAACCTTATTGTATTGTATTGATAAAGAATAGCTTTTCAGGAGGGGAACTTTTTTTGTAGTAAATTTTATTTGCCAAGCTTGGGAGAGAAGTCTGAATATTTTGTTTAAGACTGAGCTGTATCATAGTCTGTAATTTTGTAATGAAATTAAATATTTGACCACTGCAAATGTACTTTTGGTGTCTTGTAAACTCATGAGGGTTGGGCACTTTGTGTGCATGACATGAAAATAAAAGAAAGTCATTCAAAAAAATCAATTATTTACACTGTCTTCTATACTATTCTATTCTATTTCCACTTCCACAGTCAAAAGTATGAAAGAGAAGAATCACAAGCATGTAACTTGCTCCATTAACTCTTATACTTTTTCATCATCAAAGCGCTAAAACACGGTAAACCTTCCTTTTTCTATTCCTAAACCTCTCAGCCTGGCTCTTGCTCTGTCCTGACACAGTCAAACAACACATATGTCCCCTTTAGCAATCTCTGACAAGTTCAACTGGAGAGCCCACAAGACGAGGGGAGGAGCTGCTGGGCAAAGCCAGAAGTTCTGCTTGAGTGGTGCCTTAAGGCAGCAGATGAGACACAAAGATAATGTGGGGTGGTTAGCATAGACACTTAACCACAACTGAGAGATGTCCTGGCCATGCCACCTTAAAATCAGGTGGTTGGAAGTGTAAATTTGAAAGCTGACAGGTATGACTTGTCATGCACAGGAGAGCAGTAGTAACTCAGGTGTCAGAAAACATCAGATGTGCTCTGAAAACAGGTACTCGACCACTCAGCTTCCCGTCAATGCTGAGACAATTTGTTGATTGACTAATGCAATCTGTATTATGTTCTGTCTGTTAGCTACATTGTATTGTATGTAGCTGTAAAATATTTATAAATGTTCCTTTTTTCTTACAGAATCTTACACATTTACATTGATTATATACAGCTAATAATATGCAAAGGTTTCTGAATATGATTTGTTTAAGAACTATATTAATAATGTTGTCGTATACAGTTTTTTTTTAAGTAAACCAAATGTACTGCATATATTTTTCTATTTTCTATTTAAAATGGTCCTCATGTAGTGACTATAAACCTTACATTACCAGAAAAGAAATGTTTTCTGATAGCTCATCTTTATAGGAAACTCCAGCAATATGTCTGTTTTTGGGGGGCCTCATATTCAGATGTTATATTCATATTTAAGCAAAAATGTGGCAGGTCATCACAGAATCCATAATCTTTGCTCCTGTCACTTCTTTATTTCAGTTTCAAATCATTTTATGTCAGAAATCTTTACTCAAAGAATCTATATTGAAATTTAAAAAAAATCTAAACCTGGAGCTGACCCTGAGATACATAATCGTCATCAACTGAGTAGAGGAAAGATGATGAAGAAAAAGTTAGAGAGGGGGAAAAAAATAGTCTTTGAAGTAGACGCAAGGCTGTCGCAATTCTACTGCGAGCAAATCAAGGCAGAGAGGAAAAACAGTCTGTGACCAAGAATGACAGGCCTGAGAGAATGTCACAGCAATTGTGGGGCCATCACTGGCAAGAGATGATGGGTGATTGCTTTGCGTTCCACGGCAAGTCCATCCTGGAGGACATTGCGCACCCTTGCTCATCTGTGGCCCAACCTTTGGCGCTGACATTTAAAGTGTTGATTTTGTAGCACTTATGCTAATTGTTGTAATTTTCCTGATGAAGCGCCATTCTGATACCTTGATGTGGCCAAGATAGTTTTACATTTTCTATGTGGTCCTCTTTGCCATTTGCACTGTGTAGTGTCAGCTCAGAGTGCTACTGAAAGCAGACAAAATTGCAAGCAAATTGCATCAGATTGCCAACATTGTGAAAAGGTAAATTGCTTGCAAATCTATTTAAACCACTGGCCTATTTTCATCAGCTATGGTACTTGGTATTCATGATTGCTTAATTGGCGACCTTTTCTATTGTGTAGTGCTTTATGGTGCGATGGAAAACGATCTTTACCAAACCAATTACCCTTTTTTTCTCCTCACTACTACATTAGAGCTGTGATTGCAACAGCTAGTCCTTTGTAAATGAACTTTCTGGTTTCAGAGAATAAAGTGTCATTTGTTTGATATGATGTTGTTGAGCGTGTTTTTTTTTTTTTTTTTTTAGAAAGCACCGCTAAAAAGATGGACTGTTTTAGTTATACCCTGTCCATGTGTGACAGTAATAAGCCTATAATGACCTCGTCCATGTGAAAGACTTGTTAATATTTTGTCACACTATCAATCATGCGCATTTACTGTTCAGGCTTTATGCAGCATTGGATGCAGCCATTTAGATTTAAATATTTGTAGCAGTTTTAGACATTACAGCAATTGGCTGTGGCGTTAATGATGACATTCGACAGTAAATAGAATCAAACAAAAGATTTCTCATGCTGAGATTTCACTCTTGAGACATAATTCTAGCTATGCTCTAACATTATTCTTACTCTTTTTATTATATTTGTTACATAATTATTTCTTACCCGAGCTGTAACAGTGTTGGTTAATGGTTTAAAAAACATTGTACAGAAATTAAATCATCTCAGACTCACAGCCAGGCTCACAACTTTGACAATCTCCCGAACACTGAGAAATTAATATTATTCTGTTTCAATCTACACATTTTTCATCAGTCTACATGTCAGCTACAAAACTCCATTTTCATTCATTACTGTCTCAAACACATGATGATGAGAAAGTGCCTCCAGACTTAGTATTCCTGTATTGAATGTACTGAAGTGCTGTCAGTCTGCTCACATTTCCTCTGCCAGACAGGCCAATAGAATTAACTCTGGATTAACCCACCAGGCCTGAGTGCAAGGTAATGGCCTTGGCTAATGGCTGTGTGTGCCCAATGCCAGGTACCATTGACTCTCGCTGGCACAGTTTGCTCCATCTGAGGGGCAGTATGACAGCATGGCCATCTCTGTACAGCTGGCATCCGTGTCCCACTGCCAGGCAGGGATAATACTTGACCATGCCATCCCTAAGCTAGGATCATAAGGAACGCTGCTCTCTGGCCTTGTCTCCATCTTGACATGCATGGCAAATAATCCTTTGGGAGAACATGAATGATACTTTAATTGTTTGGTGTTGAAGATCTTTTTTTTTTTTTTCTTTTCATCTGTTCCAATGGATATTTTAACACTCTTTAATAAGATTATATACTGTAAACCCAAACAGTTTGTCTTTTGTATCTCAGATTGATGTGTGACTCTACACTTTTAGATATTATAACTTATCATCAGAATCAGGAAACATGGCGCTTTTGAGGCTATGACAGGCTTTATTTTAGCCCAGTCATATTCTGCTCTGGCAGCTCTCTGCGTGTTGTCGCTCTCGTATATAAACAGCTCTCATCCCCAGTTCTTTTGTGCTCATGTCTTTGCCTGAGGTGAGGGAGTGTAATGCAGGCGGTGAGGCGGGGGGGGAGGAATAGGACTCAAATCAGTCTGAGCGAGGAAGCGGTCTCCACCTCTTCTGTAGATTAGCTTATTTTAACTGCAGCCAGGCTTTTACCCAAACAGAGGATGGGTTTAGTGTGTATATATGTGGGTGTGAGTGAGAACAGGCGGGGAAGGGGTGGGAGGGTGGGGGGGTCATATAAGCACCTCCTGCCATTTTACCAGACCAGAGCTCACTGAATGGGAATGTGGAGGTTGGGGAGGGGGGCTGTAAATTTTCTCTGAGTCAGGGCAAAGCTGATTGATCTCTGAGTGTAAAATCGATAAGAAGACACTGTCATTTTTGTAAAGGATGAGTTGGAAAGAGAAAATAAATGAAGACTCCCCAGGATCGGGCTGGATGTGCACACTCTGAAGCTTTGGACGCATTAATTCAGTTCAGTCTGTATTTTGGTAATGTTGTGTCCACAGCTTCAATCTCACAGGTGCCTCGCCGTGGCAGGCTATACTGGCAGCAGCAGGCCCTTTATTACACTATGTATATTTCATTGCAGTCATGCAGAGAAATCAGACACTTGCCCTTGCACCCCCTCCATGCCTTGATTCTTGATTAATCTATTCTGTTATTTTCAGAAGTACATCATGCCAGGGGTTGATTAAATCAAGAATTGAAAGCCATTGTCTTTCTTGCATGTCCCTCATCAGAACGAATGTGCCGGCTGTGGTCATTTGTCTTGAGTTGTTATAAGAAATAAAGACTGGTGCACTTTTCTCTCCGCAATATATTGCAGGAAGATTAATTTACTTCTTCTCATCTCTTCCGTCCTCAGTTTACTGTCTGCAATGTCTCCCGTGATATTTTTCACGCTTAGATATGCTGTTTTCACTTATTCATTCCTGTTTCACCTTGATCCTCTCATCTATTATATTACACTTCTTCCGAGCACTGAGAGAATATAGTCCTCACGGCCTTATTGGATTGATGGTTACAGAAACCATTGCATAATATCAACTTTCAGTGGGCCATTTTTCACCATGTGCCCACCTATGTTTCATTTGATCAGCTCTCATGATTTGCTTGGTGCTCACATCTCCAGCTAGTGTCTTTGTTTATACCCTTGTGCTTTGTGTCATGTAGGACATCGCTGTCTCAGGCTGCGTGAGCTGTGTGTGTGTGTGTGTGTGTGTGTGTGTGTGTGTGTGTGCGCGCGCGTACCCAGTGGCTTTTATCAGCTGGTCTCTAATGTGTCAGTTGGTGCTGAGGATCCACTCATCACGCCGCTGTCTCTGCCGTTTAGCAGGGCCATTAAGGACACATCAGGCTATCAGGAGGCAGCTCTCGGGGACTGGCAGGCATAAAAAACACCCTTTGGCCTCACTCTGAATAATCTTCAGGTCAGAGGGGCTTCAAGTATAGCCGGGGGCTTTAGAACAAGCGCTGTGGGATAGGGACCTGACAGATTGAAGACTTAAACAGTCACACATCATATGTGTGGGTCAACTTTTTCAGTTTACAGACATTGGGGATTTTTAAAGGCGTGACCTCGTGGACAGACAGTGTGTAGTGTTTGCTCTAAGATTCATATCTCTCTTGACTGCACTTGAAAGGAGGAAGACTAACTAGACTAGATTTATCTGGATGTATACAAAGCAAATCAAAAA
This sequence comes from Thunnus albacares, assembly GCF_914725855.1. Lineage (NCBI taxonomy): Eukaryota > Metazoa > Chordata > Actinopteri > Scombriformes > Scombridae > Thunnus > Thunnus albacares. The sequence continues at coordinate 16,715,617 of NC_058113.1, read as the reverse complement.
TACCCAAGAGGTTCAGAGACATCTGTGTTTTGCAAACCAAAAGGGTAATTCTTTAAACCATAGCAGTGAAAGGAGATAATTTGTATGTGAAATACTCATTTAATTCACATTCACTAAGCAGGTTATCAAATTAAATCAGGGCTCTGTTAGGCCTGCCACTTGGGCTTTTGGGCCTGGCTTCATGTGTAAAATTGGCCAACAAGAGATTTGGGGGAGCGCTTTGCACGCCCCTGTCACGTCATCTCTTGGCTCCCCTCAGGAGGCCGATCCCAGGGTCAGTGCTTGTGGAGAGATGCCTCTATGGACTGCCACAGGGCGACAGGGCCACAACACCACCTCCAGCTGGGCAACTTATTACAGCCCCAGTCTTTCTCACCCCCTCCTCACCTGCCCCAGCCATTCACAACATCATCAAGCCATCACATATTCATGAAGCTGTGGGCTGGTGGAGTGTGTATTTGGGAGGGATGGGTGGCTGTGTGTGTGTGTGTGTGTTTGTATATGTGTGTGTGTGTGTGTGTGTGTGTGTGTGTAGGGAGGGTGGGGGGGTGCCAGTGCGGTGACACTGTGCGGTGGTTGTGGCAATGGTGCGGTGGTTTGGAGAGTGCAGTTGGAGACTGTAGGGGGGTGAGTCTGCAGGTGGCTGTCACATCCGTAATTGCCTCATACTTCCCTCTGCAGCGTAAAATTGTTTTCATTATGTGTCATGCACACAGTGCCAGGCAAGGGCCCCTTGAGAGCATTCCCAAGAGCCAGAGGGAGGAGGCACTCCACTTAAACAGCCGCTTAGCTTCAAATAAGAAAGGAGAAAAGGAGCGGAGAGAGGAGGTGGAGGAGGAGGAGGACAGGAGAGAGAGAAGGGGTGTGGAAAAAACAGAGGAAGCTCATCATTAACTGTGTTCGAACAACAGCAGACAAGTGTGAGCTCATGCACAAAAACCAGGCAGAGCTTATCCTAAACATCTCAGTTACCAGGGGGGAGTTGTGTGGCTTCAACCACACTGTGAGCTCCTGGAGGGCTTCCGTGGTCAGAGGGGGGAGAAAAACAAGGAGCGGGAAAAGAAAAGGAGAAAAAGTTTCCACCTGACTGGAGTTCCCATGGTTTGCCATGCAGGAGGGTAAGCAGGTTTCAGCAATAAACTCAGGCATTGTCAGGCAATAATGCTCAGTCAGGTCCCTCCATTGGGATTCAAGGGTGTCTTTTTCTCTGCTCCCTGCGCTGCACTAATCACAGGCCTACTTTGTTTAATTGCAGCAAAAGGGAGAAAATGTGTTCAAGAAGTCATCCTAATCCCTCCCCTTTACCCCCTGCTCCCTCACAACAGCCCCAGCTTTGCTTCTCCACACTCTGTCCCTCTCTTATGCTCCCCACCCCCTTTTCCTTTTTTAATGAATTGTGGAACTTTACAGAGACAACAAACAGCAGAGCAGTGATAAATAAAGGATAGACCAGAGGGGGAGCGTGATAGGTAAGGGCCTGAGGTGTTGGCTGGTTATCTATGAAAAAACACTTCCGCTGGATTTAAGTGCTTGCAACAAGTGCCATTACAGTAGTTTTTGGATGCTGCTGATGCACGGGAGGTGGGGGGTAGGAGGATCAGATGGAAAATAAATCCTGCTTGCAGTTAGCTGCTGGTAGCCCGCTGGGCATGCAGCCTCAGAATAATCATCGCTGTAAAAGCACGTCAAGGCGCCCTCAATGGACACAAATTCGCTCCTTCTATTTTTCAATCGCAGATTTAGAAACTTAAGGTGCTGTGCATTGTACTTGATGACTCTGGGGTCACAGGCGCCAGGGGGGCAAGGGAGGGGATTTATCAATCAGGACTCTTCGTCTTTCTAAAGCTGAATAAAAAGCAACCCATGAAGAGACAAACCAGTCCCCTTTTAACCAAAGGCTTTTCTTATTCATTAGATCCGGATTCTGGCTTCTCCCTTTACCTCCTCTAGAGAACGAGGCATCTCAAGCATAGAAAAGCACTCAGTGGAAGGAGACAAAATTCAAAAAGATCCTGAACTAAGTTTAGGATAACGTCATAGGCAGTCTCCTTCTCTGACTGGATCAGGGAAATTATTGATGTCATTAAAGATTTTGTGGCAGTAACATTATACAGCACCTAAAACATAAATTCTACAAATTTTGATATGAAATAACCTGAGAAAAAAATCTTGTTAGAGTAAATATTAGACAACAATTTCTATTTAAAATCTAAAATCTATTTTAGAAAGTGACTGTTACTAGCTGGTTATTTTTGTTTTACTGTCAGTGATTTTCAGTTTGTATAGATTTTGACTGATATGAGAAATATTCAAATTCAATCATTCTGTTTGTCAAATAGAGAGAAAAACATAAAAGAACAACATAAATATTGTTTAATGCAGTATGAAGAACAGCCTTCTTCACCAACACCCAGACAACCATACAGTTTACTTCATTATCACATTTTAATAATGGTAACATTCTTCAGCAAATATTACAATGAAATATATTCTGTGCAGTTAAATATACTGTGTGAGCTGATTGTTTTCCCCCTAATGTTTTCTTATGATTCAATAATCTGTTAGTAGCAGTTTTTCATGTTTTAGGAAGACTCAAACACAAGTTGTCCCAAACTGATGCAGATGAATGCACAAATCATCCCCATAATTATACAAAAAGATATGATTTTGTAAATCCTTTCAAAATATTATTTCCTATTTTCTACAAACCCCAAACAGCCACTTAAACTGCATAATGTAAAAAACAAACCATTTTCAGATATAAAGCACAATGAGAATTCACTAAGTGTTTTTGTTTTGTTTTGTTTTATAAAAGAATGTCATAGAAACCCTTTGGGCCTGAGTGGATGAAGGTTTTAGATGAGAAAATCCACCCTAAGTAAACGACTTCCCATGTGACCTGGGGCAAGTCACTTAACCTCTGTCTTCATGCCCACCACCCAAGTTTAAACAAGGGTTTGCTCAGTTCCATCCCCATACACTCCTCAAGTCCCCTTGGACCAAATCATTTTGCTCAGGGTGAAAAGCCGTCAACACAGAGCTCTCAGAGTAAACAAATATACCGTTTTTGTTACAATGTCCAACCTTTAAGTGGACAACAGTTAAAAAGTCACAAGAAAAGTTAAATAAATCATTTTACCCTGATGAAATGCAACATTTGCACACAAAGATAGCTATTTATTATGTAACGTTGCCACTCAAAATAATGTAAAAAAAATTGCTCTCATTTGGGTAGATACTTTGAACCATTTTTTTCCTAAAACAACAAGAAGAAAGTCTAGTCCTGTGGTCATCTTATGATATTCATCTTGTTTTGCTTTTGTGATTTTTTCCCCCAGCTTGTCCCTTAACTTTTGTGAATCTACTAGAGACTGTTGCAAGCCAATGAGGGCCACCGATGCCTGTGAATGTAGCATTATGGCCCAATCTCTTTCTCACTCTCTGAAAGACTGTTTAAATGGTTTGGTTTATTATTGCCCAAGGAAGGCTAAAGGCTTCTGTCAGCATTTGGGAGAGGGAATCACTGCCTCTTTACTGGACAGCTGTTCCGGCCTTACCCCACTTTTCATATGGATATGTATGTTAATGACAGGCAATGGACTGGAGATGAAGAGGCCTGAGCGCTAGGCCCTCTCTTCAGCGCACTTCTAAAGCCTCCACAAAAGGAGCAGTAAAAGAGGCTGCAATGGTGAAGCTCCCACTTTTGTGCCCTGAATTAGTTCTGCAAGCAATGAAAGTGATCTTTTCTGGACGACAGGGGAAGTCTGCCGATGGCTGGACCAGCTCATTAGCACAAAAGTCTGTTGGGACATATAATTGACTGACGCAGATCCCCCGCCTGTCACAACACAGCACAGGCTGTGGGACGGAGCACATACAGAAAAATACCTTTCCTCTTCAAAACTCACCTAACAGTTTACATTAGAGCTGCCCTCCCCCTGTCTTTAGGTGCTGTTGTGTTTACTTCCTTCATGCTAATGTTGCATCCCACAGCCTGTTGACAGCTATGGAGCACTGCTTCCTGTTGCTGTCAACACTGTTGATATCACATCTATTGACGCTTCCCAGTGGGAAGAGAAAAACAGATATCACAACCTGTATTTGGGTAGGTAGAGGGATTCAGCTTTAGTTTTCTACAGTGTGAGGGATTCTATAAAAACTGAACTCAAGAATTTGATATTTTGTTATCATGCAACTTAACCCAGATGGAACATTGTGAAGATTTTATTTGTGAGTACAGGTGCAGTTTTTTACAAAAAAAGAGTTTTGTCTGGATATTTATTTTGTAGAATATTTTAAAAAGGATAAACTAATATGTGCAATGACTGGAATATCAAGATCAATTTCCTTATATGTAGCAGGAATCTCTCTCTCATTTTGTTTCATTTGTAGACTGGAGACTGGAGTAACAAACATGCTCGGCACACCAGAAGCCCCTAATGGCTGCATCATGGTTAAATTGCCTGGAAAATGCTGTTTTAATTTCCATGTTAATTGAAATGGACTAATTGTTAATATATTCTGAGACCAAAGTACCAAAATGGAATAATTTTCCCAAAATTTAATCCATTTAGAAATGGCTTTGGAACTGATCACGGTTTCAGAATGTTTGTCTGACCATGCGTTAAAAATGAAGCACAGATAACTAAATAATTCAAGTCTCATGAAGTTATTTTAACTTTTTGCACAGCAGACATTAATAGTTTATTTTCAAGTTAAATTCAGAGACTTGGACAGTGTAAAGGAGTCCACTTGAAAACAATTGCCATTGTCTTTCCATTTTTTAGCAAAAGAATTTTGTCAAGCAGCTAAATAGGGTATTCTTCATGGTCTCCCTTCTTCACAGGCAACTATAGAAATTAGCCCTACGTTTCTCGGCTCTCACACATGGATACACACGCTTGCATGGACACAAGAAAAATTTCTTTTCTTCTGTCAGCATTCCTGGCCAACAATGGCTAGATTAGTGGACGTGAGGGCCCCCTCGGGGGCACGTATTGTGGCACAGAATACCCTCGGCAGGAACAGCTGGTAGGGGTTAATGGCTACTGAACCTCTCAGCCGGAGCCCTTTCTCTATTGTGTGTTCCGCTCATGGGAAGGAAGGAGGCCACTGACAGCTTCTGGGGTGTGAGGAACCCTCAGAACAGCACCCGGGTCACCCCAAATGGGGAGCAGGGCAGAGGGTGGGGGAAGGAGTGAGGGGGAGGGGGTCCTTGATGCTGAGGGTGGTAGGATGGTGGCAATAGGGAAGTCTCTGTGGACCAGGAACCAAAAGCTGCACATCAACACAGCCAACAGTAGAATTAGCATCAGTGTATATTCAGCAGATAACAATAAGGGCTGGACAATGGGAGGGGCAAACTGTACACAAGTAAGGGGAGGGGGGGTGAAGATGGCAGTGGTGGGGCGGCTGTGCGGTGGCTGAGTGACATCGACTCATCACGTGATGTGATGTAAAAAGCACAACCTCATGCACTTTCCAAAATTTTTCATGCTTGCTACAAAAAAGGAATACATAAAAAAACCCTCAGTATTAATAATTTAAAATATTTTCACTCTTAAAAGGTGTTTTTTTAGTAATCCTCCAAAAACAGTCCAGAGTAATGAGCCTGACAATTTGTATGTAAACGTACACTGGAAAGAAAAAAAAAAACACCTTCAGAAAGCATTGTCAAAGCTCCCTCTCACGCAAATGATGTCTGGTTGCATCTTAATGATCATGTTGCCTCATTTGTGCGATAGCGTGATGTGATCTAGGGCTGGGGTCACTGTGCCGGCGCTTCTCTCCTCCTGTAATGGCCCCATACATTAGTATTCAAAGCTGAGGATACATGGGAGTAAGCAATCCTTAGATGCTGCCCCTCGGCTGTCTGTGCGTTTCAGCTGTAAGAGCAGTTCTCCCCTCCAGTCCTCCCTATATGTGTGTGGCCTGTGTCGCCTTGTCTCGTCAGCATCACAGGGCTTCGAGCCTTGCCACCCAGAGGAGAGGAGCCCCTCTGTCAGGGCCAGAGGGACCGCACCTCAGATTTAATCCCTCAGTCAGTCACCCCCCGCTGGGCAGCGTGGAGAAGCCCTTCTCCCTGATCTATCCAAGCCTCTCAAACCACCGGCCACACTCATTAGACGGCTGATTATGATAGTGTGCCGGTGTAATGTTTAATCGAGTCTGACACCTGATTCGCCATGTTACAAATCCTGTCATGCAAATTGAGCCATTTGTGTTGTTTGATATGGAGAGATGGGCTATGAAATGAAAGATTAGCCCTGAAATGAGGCACGGGGGACGTGTGCCCTCTGCTCCTGCCGCTGTGATTACAAAGATAAGAGCAAGCATCTTTTTCCATGCTGGTGTACCGTGTTGGGCCAGGACACATTAAATTAACATGGTAGTTTTCTCCCTGCAGGAATCAGAAAAGCAGTCTAACAAGGGCAGGATAATGGGCCTCTGGGAGCATGTTCTTTGAAATCACGCCAGTCTGTGACAAGTGATGTAAATAATTCAAATGTCCTCAGCCTTTCGGATTTGGAGTCTTTACATGATAGAAGCAATATGGCATCTTACTGGGCTCCAGATAAATCAATATATACATGATATATTTCTATAGCCAAGCATGTGTAATTTCAGTTTTTTAGTAGTGGAAAAGAATGACTGGCATGATGTGGGAAAGTATTTCAATTTCATTGTAAAGAAAAAACAAATTGCTGATCTGAGTGCTGCACTGAATTTAAATTGTAGGGGGTTGGTTGACATACAGATGGGGTGAATTAAATGGGGGAGTGCACAACTTGCCATTTTTTACTGCCTTGTAATGACACCTGTTTTAAGAATAACCGCTCCTCGTCTGTAGCAAAAAGTGACAGTCCAAACGAGTGCTCTCGAATGTCTTATGTGCCCTCACTTATCAGCCACCTCACTGTAAACATTTCATTTCCTCATCCTGTCAGAAATGTCTTTGTTGCTGGTTGTTGCTCAGGCTTTAATCTGAAAGACAAAGTCAGCCAGATAGCAACCCCCCCGCTTTCTTCTATTTGTCTCCTGCTTCCTCGTCTCTCATCTCTTGTGACAGTCTTGTCTTTAGAGCGACTTAAGTTCATGTTCTGGTATTTCTTGCCATTTATTGAGAGAGCGCAAAGGTCGTTTAAAATATGTTCTTTTAAGTGGCTCAATGTTTGTCTCTCTGTCAATCTGAGGTTACAGTGCTGATGTTTATCTCCAGGTCAACAATGGATTACACAAACATTGTCAGATGCCTCTCTCACACACAGGGACTTTTTCTTTATAGTCTCCTCCTGTAAGGTTATTTGTGCAAATTAAACACTGCTATGATTTCAGTGTCTCTGGGCAGACGGCCAGAACTCAGTTGTGAGTTATTGCAACAGCAGAAGCCTTTTATGTGAGTCAATTCTCGTCTCTGTGGAAATCTACCTGTTTTTACAAGTCATCTCCTCTGAGAAACACCTGTACTGAGCAACAGGCTCATTGTTTTCCTCTTAGGTACATCGTAAAGATTGAGAGACCAGAGAGACAACACCAGGCAGGTTTGCTGAATCACTCATCCTTCCTGGCGCCACTCGGCTGACTGAAGAGTTCCTGTCAACACTACATCATGACTGATGTTGGAGTAGAAATCCTGTAACTTGTTAGTACCATTATATTGGGCTATTTTGCTTTAAAGGGAACATTTGCACTGTATCTCCTATGTAAATTCACTTTGATTGATGATTGCTAATTTGCCATTTTCTCATTATCTAATGTGGCAAAATACAAATCATTTATCAATCAACTGAAAATGGATAAATGAAAATTTAACAGTTTGACATGCAATCTGATAACATACAGAAAAATAGAACAGTTAGCATTTCTATTCATTTTTTGGTTGAAAAACAAGTTTGGACAGAAATTGTTTTTCTGAAAGTTATTGTGAAGGACAAGTATTTCTCTCCAGCAGGCAGTGCAAACACAGTGTGACTTATTTTCAGCCTAAGTTACAGTCAAGCTCCTGTTATCTGCACTTTCATGAGTATAAAAGAGTGACTTGCTCTTTTCTGTTAAATATAAATGTTACTGTTTTCCCAAACTGCCCAGAATATTGTAAAGTTATTGATTAGTTGTCATGTTTGGCGGCTCTTATTGATGGCACAAGAATGTGAAAGTAGCTTGCAACCTGGATGTAAAGATCAGGATTTATTGCCCAGAATCTCTTGAACAATTTTATCAAAAGCCCATTCCACTGTGACATTTTTTTCTCCCATAAATCAGCGAGGGGAAATCTATCAGAGGACAGTAGTGAGAGATAGATGAGCAGAGGGATGAGAGGGTCAGCAGAGATTTTTCACTGGTCCTCCGCATCACAGCCGCAGCCTCACTTTTTCACCTTTATGAATTGGTCTTTTACTGACTGGCCGGGCTTTTAATTTGTTCCACACACTTGGGGGGAAAAAAACCTCTCAACATTTAGACTTTGCACATAAGATAATGTATTGATTGTTAAAGCACTGGTGCATTGGGTTCCTGGCTCATATTTAGATAGCACAAACTTTAGATAAATGGTTCTTGGGAGATGGATTAATCCCTATATTATTAATATCCTGGATATATTCCATTTTGGCAGCAAAGCTATCAAGCATCAGGGGTCTTTATACATATAATTTTTTAAATCCCCTCAGTGTTAATTCAAATAGGTTACACAAAGAAAGGAGCAGTTTGTGTAGCAGTTAACATTTTGCTATAATGATGAAAAGGTAGTAACGTATGACATTATTAGTCAGATATGCATCCCTGTGCTCATGCAAGGCACAAGGCACATGCAATTTCTCAATACGAGGGAAAAGTATGAAGGGTGGGGCACTACTCGGAAACTAAGGGAAAAGCATGCAGCAGCTAGTTCAGATCACACGTTTTTGCGCATTTGCAAATTAATTACCATGTCTTGATATGAAGATGTATAACGCAAATTAGTCTTAAACTCGAACTGTTTAGGTGTTTTAAATGAAAAAAGCATGGTAGCCTATTCCTTTAATTGTATTTTGTCCAAAAAGGGTATTGTATGTGTGAAACTGTTTTGTAGTGACCCTGAAATTTTTCTTACTTTCTTTTTTTCCTTTTATTTGATGGATTTATTCCTTTGTTATTACCTTCAGTGCTCAGTGTTGGTGTACCTATAGTCCATCCACCCAATCTGACTTGATTGAAGGCCTTCATTTGCTATGCGGCCATGTAAAGTAGAAGCCTTGAAATATCACACTGACCTTGGTGTTCCTTTTTGATTCATTTTTCCCTGACACCCTCTTCTCAGATGGGATTTCTCAATAGTTCGACATCTGACTAATATACTTGCACTGTAACTCTTCCTGTAATTTTAGAATATAATTCAGCACTGAAATGCTGTAAAGTTCTTCTGCGGTGTCACATTTCTAAATGTGCATTTGTTGGTGTAAAATGCAAAATATACGGTATGTTGCATAAAGGAAAGATAGAATATACATTCACCACATTAACTGCACATAAAAAAGAGGAAAATTCAATCTTCAAGTGTTTTGTTATGCAGTGAGGCCTACTGAGATTTTTTAACAGCCTTTTTGATATAATTTAAGGCTTTACACATAGCATGAATTCAATTTTTTGTTTGTTTCACAATACATGTTTTTGCAAAGACGAATAAACTGGAACCATAATCAGCTTTGTTCATCTTTCACTGGGGCATTTATGTCATTCTTCAACCGACTTTGTTGATATAATTGATTATGCAGATCTTTTGATGTAAAGTTTATTAATCTATAGATCAGTAAGATCACAATGATTTAATCCACAGTTCTATTCTTGCTTATGATGTTAAGTTAATTAGTTAATCCTACAAAGCACAATGTGTTTGCAAAGAAAACAGCATTTGCTAAATGTTTTCAGAATTTTGAAGTATAATTTAGAAAACACACAGTGCATTCAGAAAGTATTCAGACCCTTTCACTTTTTTCACATTTTGTTATGTTGCAGCTTTATGCTAAAATTTGAATTCATTTTTCCCTCATCAGTCTACACTCAATACCCCATAATGACAAAGCAGAAACAGAATTTTAGAATTTTTTGCAAATTTATTAAAAAGGAAAAACTGAAATATCACATTGATTCCATTTCTCTTGATCATCTTTGAGATATTTCTACACCTTGATTGGAGTCCACCTGTGGTAAATTCAATTGATTTGACATGATTTGGAAGCACACACCTGTCTATATAAGGTTGCACAACTGACAATGCATATCAGAGCAAAAACCAAGCAATGAGGTCGAAGGAACTGCCTGCAGAGCTCAGAGACAGGATTGTGTCAAGGCCCAGATCTGTGCACAGCTACAAAAAAAATGCATTGAAGGTACTAAGAGCACAGTGGCCTACATAATTCTTAAATGGAAGAAGTTTGGAACAACTAGGACTCTTCCTAGAGCTGGCTGCCCGGGCAAACTGAGCAATCAGGGGAGAAGAGCCTTGGTAAGAGAGACGACCAAGAACCCAATGGTCACTCTGCCTGAGCTCCAGAAATCCTATGTGGACATGGGACAAATTTCCAGAAGTACAGCCATCACTGCAACACTCCACTGATCTGGGCTTTATGGCAGACTGGCCAGACAAAAGTCTCTCCTCAGTGAAAGACACAGGAAAGCCCACTTGGAGTTTGCAAAAAAAGCACCTAAAGGACTCTCAGACTGTGAGAAACTGGTCATGATGCAACATCTGGTCTGATGAAACCAAGATTGAACTGCTTGACCTCAATTCTAAGCATCGTGTCTGGAGGAAATCAGGTAACGCTCATCACCTGCTCAATACCATCCCAACGGTGAAGCATGGTGGTGGCAGCATCATGCTGTGGGGGTGTTTTTCAGTGGCAGGGACTGGGACAACAGGACAGTGACCCTGAGTACACAGCCAACACGCAGGAGTGGTTTAGGGACAACCCTGTGAATGTTCTTGAGTAGCCCAGCCAGAGCCCTGACTTGAAGCCAATTAAACATGTCTGGAGAGACCTGAAAATGGCCATCCACTGACGGTCCCATCCAACCTGACAGAGCTTGAGAGGATCTGCAGAGAAGAGAGGCAGAAAATCCTCAAATTCAGGTGTGCAAAGCTTGTCACGTCATACCCAGGAAGACTCAAGGCTGTAATCGCTGCCAAAGGTGCTTCAACTAATTACTGAGTAAAGGGTCTGAATACTTATGTCAATGTGATATTTCAGTTTTTCCTTTTTAATCATTTTTAATGCGTTTGCAAAAATTTCTAAAATTCTGTTTTCACTTTGTCAGTACTGGTACTGAGTGTAGATTGAGGGAAAACATGATTTTTAGCACAAGACTGCAACATAACAAAATGTGAAAAAGTGAAAGGGTCTGAATACTTTGTAAATCCACTGTATTACACATAATGTAAACATCACTACATTTTCTGTCTTATGCAGATTTATATATTTAAATGTATAACTTTTCTGTTTAAAATAAATCTTCACAGTGTTTTGGAGGCACTCCAAAACTTCACAGCACTCATCCTCACCAGCCTTGTAAAATGGTTTTTGCGGTGAAATGGCTCCAATGGTGTTGTCAGGTGACATTGTTGGCATACTTGTTTCCTGTGCCCTGGGGGGCAGAAGCAGTGAACACAAGGGATGAGTGAGCCGCCTGGTGTCGTCTACCTGTCTGATTTACTGTCCTGCTGCGTTTGAAGTAGGACAGACGGAATTCACTTCACTCTGGTTCTTTGTGATCAGTCCTCCCAGATTACAGCCCAGGTGAGGCCCCTCGCCATCAACCACAGGATATAGGAAGTACCTGTCTGTCATAGCCCCTGGACATTGCCCCTGAACTAGCTTTCCTAATGTCAGCATGTTTGAGATTGTGCTTATGTTTCAATGTATTAGACCCTCATGATGACTTGTACTGTACATGCACTGACCAACTTAAATAGATATAATAAGACAGTGATTTCACAATCTAGGCTGGGTTAAAATATGCATGTGGCATGGGAATAGCCTGGAGCTGCAGTGCTGTGGTGTTTTAACCTGTTGTGGACCCAGACAGCACAGTAAGAGCCTGGCGTCAATGTTTTCTTCGTCAGACCTGTCAGACCCAACACATAAAAACACAAGCCAATTCTTGAGATGTGTTTGGCTGCAGCTCTTTTTGACAACAAGATTTTTGACAACAGCAATAGTCACTGCTGCTGGCACCAAAACGCTTTTATTATTGACTGTCGGTGACACAAAGGAGATCATTTGAACCAAAAATGTATCATCTCACAAGCTCATAATATTGAAGTTTATTCACTACAGGCTCTGCAGACAACACATGACCAGATATGTATATATCAAAACAGCCTTCCTGGTGTTTTTAGGGCATCAAGGCATACTAAATATTTATGTACTTTTCAATTCACCAGTCTTCCCACCTAATCAGTCACCAGTATACAGGCTTCAGGACAGAGTGATGTTGGCATGGTGTGGCTGATTAGAGTCAATCAGCAGGGGGTGAAACCAACATTTCCTTCAAAACAACCACACAGAGGTCTGGAATTTCTCCTCTCGGCACATCAGCTAATGGCGGCGCCAAATTTTCATAGACCAAATGACAGCTTGATTGTAAGCGGCACGTTCATGTGGAATTGGGACACTGATTTGGTGCTGTTGGAGGAGATCCAGGGAGCCAAAATGCAGAATATAATCAGCACCTCTAAAAGTTAAACAGAATGCAGGCATCAAGAAATTGATTGGGGAAGATGTTGTAAGGTAGCTGATCTATCCCAAGAACAAAAACAGCCTTAAATCTGACATTTTGATGTGCAGCACAATCAGACTGTTAAATCAACAACATCTTGTGTGACCATTATATAAATTTGAAACACTGGCAGAAGTTGATATTCGGATTTGATTATGCCAAGTGCAGGCAGGGAATTCAGTCTCATTTAATAACATCAGCAAGGTTGAAGAACCAAAGAAATGCATTCTAACTAAAACTAAAACAATTGTTATATTTCATGTTTATATATAATATAATATAATATAATATAATATAATATAATATAATATAATATAATATAATATAATATAATATAATATAATATAATATAATATAATATAATATAATATAATATAATATAATATAATATAATATAATATAATATAATATAATATAATATAATATAATTGTTCACACAGACACACACACACATAGATGCAGCAGATTTTTAGTGCAAAATGTATTTTGATAACAGGACAAATTAGGCTGTCATATGAGGTGAAGACTAGTGATTTTCTAACACTAAAGCAATAGCAATGAGGTTGACTTGGCTGTTGTTAACCTTTGCATAACCAAGCCTCATGAATAGTTTGCATCGAGTTGAAATAGTAAATAACAAAACAATATAATTTCTTTAATTACTCAGTTAGTCTATAGTTAAGCTGTTTTTTCACACAGCAAAGCTATTTGTATTTTTTTAATGGGTAAAATCATGTCTTTCTTCTTCTTTCTCTATTTTGACAGTGATGAGGTCAGAGGTCAAATTCACAGTGAGAAATTTAGATTTCAGATGCAAAAAAAGTCTTTCATTTGACAAAAAAGTGGGTGACTGCTGTGAAATAAACATCACTACAGTGACTCGCATTAACATGTGTCAGATAAGAGACTTTCAACTGTCTTTAGAGAACTAAATAACTGCTATTGATATTTTAGCATTTCAATGGCCACCTTAAGTCTCAAAGCTGTCATTGTTTTTATTTAAGGCTCAGGCCTTTACTGTTGGTATCAGTTAAGTTTCCCATTGAAGAGGAAATCAGAAGAAACCAACATTTAAAAGAGGGATAAGAGGCCTCTGAGTGTCAAAAGCTAAAAAGGCCTGGTTTTTGTCTTGCATCACTTTATTGCCATTTCAATGAATTACTCCACGGGAAAACAAAGTAATAGTGACAGCACTCTCATCTACCTTCTCTCAATTCATTACTGCATCATTTACATATGTCCCTTTTTGATTGACACTTCATAATGAAATGTGAATACTGAAAAAAAAGTTGATGTAATGGATGTGAAGTGTTAGACAAAGATCAATATTTATACGTAGCATCAGCAGTATAAAAGTAATAATGGGCTTTTGATTGAATGTTTGTCTATTGATCTTCCCTTAGATGATCTGTTTGTCTTGCTCTTGAGTGTATTCATTTTTGATTAAAACTCTGGTTCACACACTTCATTAGACATCACTGTGGGTCAAATTTTGGTTTGTGTTATGTAGCATCACTCTGCTGAATATAAAATAGTAATTAGCCATTCATTGTCTCTGAATAAGATGTTATTAGTTGTCAGTTTAATTTCTTATTGAAAATTGACATACTGTATATTATTAAATACATCCCAAACATGGTAAAATTTGATTATTATTATAATTATTATTATATCGGAAAATCAGTTTAAAAAGACAGTTAAGTGAAAGTCTCTTTCACTGCATCATATGTTTGGAGATGCAGTGCCAGTCAGTGTGGTCAGCTACGTCAACATCAACCCGTTCAAATAGTGTATGAACTTACAGTGGATTGACAAATCTTTGTGTGTGGGGTTCTTGAGGCAGCAGTGAGTCCCAAATTGAATTACATGCACATTTCTCAGCCACAAAGGGGAGCCATCACTAATTAAAACCATGTGATTGATGACACTGACGCTTCATGCCAAAGGAGGATAAATCACTCTCACAGTCACTTTGCTGCATTGGTTCCTGTCTCGACATCATAAGCTACTGTAAGTTCAACACTTACTCAGCTGAGGGGAGTAAACAACCAGAAGAACACAGTCGTTGTTGCCCGTGGATTGTTTTTAATGCTTTGTTGTTGTGCATTATGTCCTTAAGACTATAGCTTCTTAGTCACATATGTGAGATAATCTGAGGAAACAAAGTCACTCATGAAGGCCAACAACGGTACATGAATCTCAGTGTAATGTATGTGAAATTGTCTTTCCACAAGCATACAGTACATGCTCTTGATTATGTTAAGCCCAGTGAAGCTTTGACCTATTAAAAGGGAAGGTGTCAACCTATCCATCCAGACACAGCACTTTGTGAGTAATCGTTGTCTAATGGCTTTTATACTGAGTCACACAAACGTATATCACACACACATTTCTGAAACTTCTGATTCTTTTAACCAACGGCCTCATTTCATGAAAGTTTTGCTTTTGCTTTTTGTTCAACATACTGTAGAAAGGCAGGCTTGGAGTGGGTTTAAGTGAAGAAACAGAGACCATAGATGCTATAAAATGATAACCTATTGTCTGTAAGGTGATTTGTTTTCATATGTTCAGGATTTAAATGCACTGATTTACCTATCAAATATGTGGAACTTTTAAATAGGAGATTGCAGAAAATGTGGAAAATAACTGATTAAAATGGACACATTATCTGTTTAAGTATGTTTTCATTGATGCTAATGACTGCTCTAATGTAAATCATGCCATCCATCCATAACTGGACAATTGTGGACCCACTGGCCATGCGGTCGGTCAATGTGTTATACATTTAAATTTTTACACTTAAAATAATCTTGTCATAAACAAATTTTACTTGTGGAAAACATACTTTTAAATTTTACATGAGCACAATTTTAAAGTATTTCTCTGCTTCACTCTGACATGAGAAAATATCAGTAAAACTTTTTTTTTTTTTTATCTTGACACTGTCAAGCTTTTTCCACCATGTCTTACAATCAATCAATGATTCAGTTCGAGTGTGATGGAAAAAATGAAATCAGTGCAGTCATCAGTACATGTAATTTTAACAACAGCCCTTCCTGTTGGAATTGTTATCAAATAAAAAAATCAAACAGTAAAAAGAAGTCAATTTTCACTCCCATTTATAAATCCTCCTACTGTATAATAACCCATATGTCGCCACCTTACCAGGACAAGTCCATGCTGACTGTCTCTGTAGGTGGACTATTACAGTGGTTTAAAACTGCTGTATTTGGGCAGGAACAATTTTGCACTCTTAAGCTGCATACAAGTCAGATCCTGTCAGTGGGTTAGTTTTGTTCAAAGGACCAATTAGTGGGTCCTACCTTAGCCTGCAGCTAAAAGGCCTAATGGTGGGGGCATCCACCTGAGAGGTGCAGAGCTCTCCCCACTGGGCTTTAATTTGAGAGAAGGGTGGGTGGCAGTTTCTGAGGCTTTTACCATTACACAGGACTTCATTGTGGCTGCTGACCGTTTGATCTTAAAATAATTTACTTAATGATCTCACCACGGGAGCAATTGGTGCTGCTCGATTAGTCTGCAAGGTCTAATGGACATGGGAAAGAAAGAGGAGGAGGTGGGGAGGGGAGAGGGAGAAAGAGGGGGTAGCACAGTAAGGACTAAATGAATCTGCTATGTAACCTTGGGGAGGTACATTTTTTCATTTTTTTAAATTCAGAGGTGAAATTCTGACAGTGCTAGAGAAATTCAGAGACTGTAACTGTTAAAAGTGTTGCAGCTGATTAAGCCTATTAGGACTAAGACTATGATTATTAAGCCTAAATGACAAGGAAACTAATTAATATCTTTGTCATTTATCTATGGTAATATTTTAACATATAAAAGCTGAAGAGATTGAGACATTCAAAGTTACAATTTCAATTAACACAGAGTTATAGGCTATAGGCATATAGGCAAATTGTGGGTGACCAGTATACCAATTGTAAAATATTTACATTACTTAAAAAGATTTGCATTTTCAGTTTAATATTTATCATATTCTGAGCAACCATGATCTCAATTTAATTTTGAGATTATGTAAACAATTTACAACGTATTTTCAAAGGTAAAATTACATTTATTTTATAATGTACTGCAAATTAACTACTGTAAATTAGAACAGCACTGTAATGGGAATTAAATTAAAAGACTCACATTAATCACATTAATACTTATGTCTGTTTAATTCTAAACCCTGTTAAAGGGCATAAACATGTTTAAACATTGTAATTAGATGTTTAATTAATTTTGCAACACCAAGAGAAACTAAGATGACATATTTAAATTCTAAAAGTATACCTTCCAACTTACTTTATGGAGACTAACATGAGTGAAAGCTTCACAGTAAAGCGTAGAGTTGAAAAGGTCACTCCACTTCCAGCACACACTCGGCTACATGACTGAAAGGCCTTTCTGACCTCTGCGCCTAGATAACAAGTCAAAGAAAGGGGGGATGGGGGCTAAATGTAGCCATTAGAAGATGAGATAGTTGCAGTCAGGTAAGTTGGTGCAGTTCACAGCAATCCCTCTGGCAAAGTATGCAAAGCGGAAAAGGGAGGGTGGGTGATTAACACAGATCACTATTATTAAATCATGCAGGAAGGTTGTTAGTGCACATGAAGTTGTCTGTGACATGTCACGACAAAATCTGGCTCACTAGCAGGAACAGCAGCAAGAACCCAAATAAATCTCTGAATGGAAAATTTTTTTGATGGGAAGATATGGCATAATTAGTGTCATCACGTTTAATGACGAACTACATCTGTTTCTCTTATAACCTTATTCAGAAAAAGGCCCGATTATAGTAATAGTCAAATGATAGCTGCCTCAGCCTATGGAGATTGGCACTGATTGTACGTTTATTTTCATAACACATGCCAAAAGTCTCAAAGGCATATATGAATGAAACTTAGCATACCTGGATAACTGCTGTGTGAATCGTCATACAATCATTAGTCTACCAACAAAGCCAGTGGGGAGTAAACCACTTTTTTTCTCATTATTCCTCAAATAATGAGAAAAAAACTTGAAATAAACCATTTATTACTATTCATTTTTGATCAAAGGATGATCTCCCAAAGCTTTAATTAAAATATCAAGTAATTGCCCAGTCGTGTGGTGGCTACAGAGGGGATAAACACTTGAGCTCTGAATGATGGCCATCCAGTTTGCACTCTTGATTTTACACAGAGACTTTTACTGTGACATGAGCAAAGGTCGACCTCTTCACTTTAAAGTGGGCATTAACTACACAATCAACAATGCAGTAATTAACAGGTTCCAATGCCTTTGCTGGTTTATTTTACATGCTGTGTGTGAGCACTCCAACAATATATTATTACTCCTTCTATATTTTATATTATCCTTATTATAAGATTTTATGAAACCAGACATTTTTACATTTAAATCCAGCAATTTCCTTTATATCTGTTTTATTCAAACTGCCAGACAATGTGTATCCTACTTGTAAGACAGTGATCAAGTATGATACTGTACTTCTGCTAGAAAAACACACAGAGTACATAGATGTTTGTATAATAACTATCAGACTGTAAGGTCGCAGATGAATTTTAAACATTTATTGACCCATCCCCCCCACCGAATGGCAGTAATCCTTGTGCTGGGCTCCGCCAGAGACCACGAGGTGTGCATATTAAAAGTTTTTACTGAGGCTCCACAACACCTGTGATCCTCTCACCATTGAGCCTTGTACCACAAGAACATAAATCACGGCTTGTGAGTGGAATATCTCACAGAGAGGCAGCATTCCACTGCTCGTGCTGGGATTAGGAAATCAAAAGGGCACGCGCTCTGCAAATGCTACACAAGGCCCCAAGGAAGCCAGCGTGTTGAGAAACAGCCAAGGAGGCTCACTCAGCTCTGTCATTTATAATGGTGCCGGACTGACAGAAGCCCCTGGGACATAACTGCTACAAACCCCAAACCACTGACTGTATGTGCCATCCAAACATGTACAAATTATGGTCTAAACGAAGCGGAAGAGCTACTGCAAATTGCAGGAAGCGTTCTCCTGTGTCTTCATTATCTTGTTAGTGTTTTAGATTAATGTATTTTCAACAGCATGTGGCTGTGATGAGCAGCCTAAGAAGACTTATTTACCCTACAGGGAGAAGCAGAATTTGCCATTTTATTTAACATATAATGCGTAAAATTATTTTAGAGAATCTGGAAATGTTTGCTTGGGATATAATCTAATCTCAGCAGGTGTATGTGTGATTAACATAGAGGGCAGTCATGATTTGTCCTCCTGTATAATCCATTATTCAAGGAGAACAGACTGTACTGTGAGAAATGCAATGTATTTGATATGCAAAAAAAAAAAAAGCTCTCTATGTATCCTTGCCCTGTGCTAGTCAAAACATTGACGAGATTAATTTGCATTTATGGAGTGAATGATTACACAAGTACACTATATGAGGAATAAAGGGCCCAGCTCAGGTTAAGGCTGATTGACAGCAACATTGTCTGGTGAGGCTTCACTTCATTTTCAGAAGCCCGCAGTGACCCCAGGCATTATGGCCATGGGGGCAGTGCCAGTCTCTCAGGATGCTGATTAAGTGGGATAAACCAGCCCCTCAGACACAAGTGGCCTGGCCATCCTCAGGGGAGTCCCACCTAACGGCCTGGACTCGGCTTCCTCCACAACACACTCACACCCCAGTGCCTTGTATATACACACATAATGCACACACAAACACACCACAGACACACAGGTGTAGCCTACACACACAAAAAATGTAACTTGATGTGCCAATTAATGCTTAAGCATCCAATATAAGCACAGAAGAACAAGGATCAAAACTACACATAACATTTCTAATCACACAGGAGGTTCTAGTTTGGATTTATTTGCTAATAAGTATTTTATTTCATCAATTTATGTCATTTATATAAACCACTTAAACCAGTTGGCTTAGCCCTAAGCCTAATGCATGGCATATGCTCTAATACCTATGTGTGTGAACTAACTAAACAATGGGGATTGTACAACAATTGTAAGGTAATGGGTGCTCTTAAAGCTTTTGTTTCCCAGCAGAGGAACACTTAAAACAAGCCTTTCAAGATAAGCGGCCGGCTGTTGTATTGCGCCTTCCACCGGTCCCCCAGGACAACATATCCATCACCAGATGCCCTCGGGTGTGGGCTAACAAATTTGTTCATTCTATGGGCTTACATAACACCCCAAGAGCTTTAGCACTATCTGGTAGGATTTTGTGTGATCTGCCACAGAGATCTCACCACAGGTTGAGCGCACAGCAGTCCTGCCTTTTTTTTAAAAAAACATTTCATTACAGGGGCGTCCATTCACTACAGGGCAAAAAAATTCTCCACTTGTACGCTATTATTTCCCTCGAACACATGGAAACTAGTTTATCGTGTTTGTGTATCTGGAGACAGGTGGAGCAACGACTTATGACGGAATGACTGACAAGATATCATTATTTAGTCAATGTGATCAATTATTATATGCAGGGGAGGTCACCAAACAACAGACGCATGCAGCGTGGCCCCTTCATGACGTGTCTGTTTTTAAATATGGCTTACAAATTGATGTCTGGACTTGTCACAGCAGCTTGATCACTATTAGGCCTATAATAAGAATAATAAAAATAAAGCGAGATTAATTTTGATTTTTATCTATCTATCTATCTATCTATCTATCTATCTATCTATCTATCTATCTATTTATCTATCTATCTAAAATAAACACGTTTTAAGTTGACAAACTGTCTCAACCTGTCGTTTCCCCCGATGGATCTCCAGGTCCTCTGGAACTACATGAAAGTCTGCCAAAAGAGAAAAGCCAGTGCCCTCTGCAGGACGCCACTGTTGGTGACGGTGCGCACATTGAGAGACGCCATCACCAACTTCAGAGGCTCACATAAACCATAACTCTCAAGTATACAGTGATATCCACTGTGCAAATAAATGGATATATTTAATTTAGTTTCTCTATAATATAGCCAATGGTTTATTTCATCTTTATCAAACAAGAATAAAAAATGAGAGAAGGAAAGAATGGATTCTCCTCCCATGTCAACCAAGGTTGTTAGAAATAATTATGATCTTTATTGAAAGGAGCCCTACTCTATGGAGTCTACAGGGTCCTAGAGGGCTCCTTCTTGTGGTGTGGACCTACTCACATCCTGGGGTCAGATTTGTTATACACACAGCAGGTTGGACTGTTGGGGTCTATAATATACAGTAGAACTTCAAATTACATCATGTGTGCAGCAACTTCAGCTAACTGATTTGATCACGTAAACTGTCACGTCCATTACAAAACAAAAACTGAGAATAACAAACATAATAACAAACATATTATAGAGGTAGCTAAAATCTTAGTAAAACATTTAATACATTTTCCATTTCCCCATCATCTTTTTGTTTTGTTCAATCAATTAATATACCTTTTAAAAGTACTCAATATGGTGGCTCTTTTCAAATGCTATAAAATAATAATTATAATAGCAGTGGGGTGGTAAACAGTGCCAACTTAAAACTGCAAATGCTTTAATATGTCATTTTCATAATAGTCACTGCAGGTGACGCAGTTTCTTGAAGAAGGTATACTTAAGCTGTACTTATTAGTGAAACTTGCCATTGTTTTTTGTTAAATGACACATGTTAATAAAAACCCTATAAAGTAATATTGTGGTGTTCTTAGATGCATAATCATGCTTAAGTGTTTGCCTGCTGATAAAGTAAGACACCACTAGCAATCTTACATCACTTATAGCTAGAAAAAACATTTCTTACTGTAAGAGGAAGATCATTCAACATAATACATTGGTACTTTTATACATCCCTGTGGTTTAGATACTAAGTCCGCTAATTAGAAACTGTACATCATCAAACAAACATAACAAATTTAAGAGTCAAATAAGACACTTGCTTGCTCGCCGCTGCTTGTTGGATATGACTGGGGTGTCATGATGGAGTGCTGTTATGTGATTCAGTTTGGGAATCAATACAGCACCATCAACAAAAAATCTGTTGTCGCTGCCAGTCATTGATGAGCTGCTTCATATTACAAATGTACCTCGTGCAATTTTTGAAGGCCAAAAGACAAAGTGCAACATATACAATAAGAGAACAAACACAACCCTAACGTGTTGTAAACTGCAGTATTATTAATTAACAGATTAATCAAGGCAAACACATTATGCACCATGTCAGAACAACAATTTTAATACAAGTGACAATACCTGCAAGTGATAAATGAACTTAAGTATTGATGGTCAGACTGCAGCACATTCTTTGTGGACAACAAGCAGTCGAGGGAAATATTAGGATGGCTAGCTCAGCAGTGTAACAAGCCTTGGCAGGAAAATGGTCGAGGCGGTAGGTATAGTGCCAGGTTTGAACAGAATTGTGTCTTAAGGAATACTTTAAGGTTGCTTGGGAGGGCATGATTAGTGCAGTCAGTCTTCCACACTTTACAGCTCCTGGATCAGAGACAACGTGATTCACTTACATTAGATACTGAAAACAATATTTATTTATTTGTTTTTTTTCTTTATTGACAGAGAGGCCAAACTATGATGGATGATGGAAAGATGCATAGCTGTAAATGCACGCAAAGTGGTTTGTGAGATGCTGACCTTTCTATCTCTTTTTTATATTGTGATGATAGTTATAATGATCCTATTCCATTTTAGGCTGTAAGGGTTTCTGGTCCTCAGTAAATTGAATGACTCATGTTCTCAACCATGTTAACATCTGTGCTGATTTTCAGAGTAAAATGAGCGTGTGGATTACATCAGGAGCCATCTTCATCTTAACTGCTTGAATGCATTGCTTCCAACTTGTTATTAGCACCATAGCAACAGGCAGGCAATCTCTTCCCCTTAGGTGGTCTTGTCATTGTTAGTGATGAGGTCCAAAATGGTAGTGCCACCTGCAAACCTGAGGAGTCTGACTCACTCGTCTCACCGTTTCTTGATTTGAAAAAAGCAGAAAAAGAAAGCCAATGAACATTAAAGGCTGCATTTTTTTAAATTCATACCATATAATCAGTGCTTTAGCCAAATCCTGTGTTGTGTCCCCTTTCTTCAATGTGTTTTCATGCTGTAAAAATGCATATCTTAATTTATCAACATACCACTCAGCTCATTAAATCTCTAAGATACTCCAAAAGTACCATTTCATTATTTGTTTAAAGCACTCAGAACACCAGGCTGCTCTGAAATTAGGTGTAGTAAACCGTAGCCCCCCTTGTAAATGGCATTTTCTGGGTACAGTGCTGAGCTGCTAAGACAACAGTCAAACTAGTCAAACACATCACATACATTTTACTACAGTCTGTGGCTCCAACACCAACACATAGGTTCCTTCATGTCGAGTTCTGTCATAAAAGGAGTCACTCATTTGCACCTGTTCAAACCAGAAATATTTGGATGTAGCTAGACATATATACACCATACTGAGTACAATTTGTGATGAAATGACTCTAGTTCATGGCAATTAATGTCAATCAGTAGGCTAGAACTTATACATAGACATGAAGTTTAATGTCTCTTAAACTAAACTAAATGTGAACGTATATGAACGCTTAATATGTTTTATGCTTCACTTTGTCTCTTTACAAGTGCCACCTAGACCCAGAACAAATCCCCTCAAATCTACTGTAATTTACAGAGCCATTACAGGATAGAACTCTCTACCAAATCACCTTATTAAAACAAATACCAGAGCCGCTTTCAAGAAAACAATAAAAGAGCACTTAATACAATTAACTGTATGAAAGAACAGTAGATGACTCATCTTGCTTGCTGATTGTTTTTTGTTTGTTGTTGTTTTGTTTGTGGTGTCTAATTTGATAATGGATCTTTGTAGTCTGAAGGTATATAATGTATATAATTGTTTATTAAAACGTGTGATTTCTGTGTCTGACCCCAGGAAGACTAGCTGACGTCATGGCATTAGATAATGAGGATCCTAATAAATTGATAACAGAGACCAGCAGGACTTACACAAGAGAAAAATTATGTAAAGCCTACAGTGGGCTATCCAACAAAATAAACAAAATAAACAGCACAGGGTTTAAACAGAAGAAAATCATAACTGCACATAGAGCAGCAAGCCAACAGGAATTATAGGTCATGCTGGTCATTATAAAACTGTATATGGATTGTGTGTCCTTTGCCACTGTACTTCAGCGGAGCAAAGAACCTGCTTTAGCCTATATTTTGGTTCATCTAAAATAATGTTAAATGGTACATTCAGCAGTAACTTATAATGATAAATATTACATTGATGTAACATGCCGTGTTAAATGAATTTTAAAATCTTCACGATTTTCAATGTGAACAAGGTTTCACACTTTGGAGCTAGCAAACATACAAATCTGGCAGTGATTGAGGGCAGTGTCTGTTGCTAAGCAACGGAATGCTGAACCGCCCCCAGGACTGTACAGCTCATGACAGTCTCCTTTGCAGACAAGCATGTAGTAAAACTATTTTAATACGAAGTAAATAATTCAGGGGATAGTTTCTAGAGCTGCCGTCACAAATAAGTTTCCTTTTTTTACGTTTCGTTGTAGGAAGTGACGGGACTACAGTACGTCGTGTTGGTAGAGCAACCATGTCCGACGAGGAAAGCGTGCCCTCTTTTCTTGAGGACGACAGAGTGAAGTTTGTCGAGGAAAAAGTTTGTGGGCTTCTGAGACTTCAGCGCCAAACATGGGAGAAAAGTGCAGTCCACGAAGAGTTCCAGGCACTTTTGAAAGACCTATTTGAAAAAGAGAATATTATATTTTTCTTTTCATCACAAAAAGGTTGTTTGGTTGCTTCTAAGGAGGTATGGCTGTTGCAGAATATCCAAAACCATTAAGCTAGTTTAGTACATTATTAGTACATTCGATAACTTAGCATGTATATTTGACAACTGCTAGTTAACCACGAAGTTTAGGGCACTTGCAAAATGTTATTATTTATGGATTGAGCATGACAGACTTTACTTAACCTATATTAAGTGTCATATCTGTTTGTAGTAAAATCTTTTGGTCATTTTTTTAAACACAGGTCCCACCTTTATCCCGAAACAAGCAGATCTACATTCTCAAGAAGCGAGTTGTCCCCATCAACTCTGAGAACTACAGGGAACTTCTGCTTTTTGGCTTCTTGTCTCCTTCACCACTACTGCAGCTGTCAAACACAGTTGAACAGGTGATCCTCAAACCCTCCGTCCTACACTTATCTCATAAAAAAGCAATTTGCTGCATGTTATGTCAGTTATTTTGGTTGTGCAGATGTGTTTTCCAGCTTGCCTTTAAGACTGGATGAATACATTTTCATTCTATTTTGTGTTTCTTAAGGTATGCGTTCCACTGCTGTCAAACAACCTTAACCACCAAATGTGGCCAAATCTGATGTCTGAGGACATTATTCGAAATGTCGAGAGCGTATGCAGTAAGACATCAGTTGTATGGGGTCAGGTTTTAGGGAAAACGGTCCTCCCTATCCCAACAGTGACCGATTGGATGGACAATGTTTCCAGTACCTTTGAAATGTAAGGAAACACACATTTTATCTTTGTATTAGAGACCTTGATGCTATAAACAATACAGAAACACCCTCAACATATATTTTTACCCTCAGGTATGATAACTATGACAGGGCACTAGCCCATGCCATAGAAACCCAAGTCATCAATTGGACCAATCTGATCCAGAAAATGTTGAAGGAGGATTCATCAGACCTACTTATGACAGGCTGTAATCCAGGACCCAACGCTGAGCTGAAGTTCTGGGCTTCCAGGAAGAGCAATATTCAGAACGTTTATCATCAGGCATGCTCCCTTTTCCTCTGGAGCTTCAATAATATTGTGATATGAATTATTTTCATCTCTTAACTTTCCTTTCCCTGTTAAAGCTTTTGGTACTTTCACTTGTAGCTTCAGAGTCCCATTGTTCAGAAGATGGCAAAGATGTTAGAGATGATGGAAAGCAGCTATCATCCAACAATCAAAACTCTAATAGAGAATGTCTTTGATGGTAAGATTAGTTGGTGTCTTTTTCCAAGCCAGACAACATACAGTCCCTTCTGTAATCTGAAATGTTATGTACATCATCATGTGTTTATCACATCTTGTTTTCTCTCATTATGTTTATATTTCCTTTTTTTCTCAATTGAAAGCACTGCAAGAGGCCCAGGACATTGACCTCCATCTACAACCACTGTGTGCTCAACTGTCTCAACTGGAAAAGAAAGGATTTCCTCACTTTGAAACATTCATCCCTGCACTGTTTCACACTCTTTTCCTTATCTGGACTAACTGCCAGCCATATCAAAGACCGGCACGCATTGTGGTGTTACTTCAGGAACTTTGCAATCTGCTCATTGAACAGGTAAAACTCTTCATGAGAAACACTAGTAGTGATTGAATACACCTAGTGACACATTTATGCCGCTAATGTAATTAGACACAGTGCATGGAAAAGGGCACAATAAAATACAGATTCTTTTGTCAGTGATGTTTTGCTGATGTTAGTCAATCTGCGTTACTCTGACTTAGGTTGTAGACTGTCGCTGTGTGCTTAGAAACAAATTCACAGATAAAATCTTACCTTACAGGCTTCTACATACCTCTCTGCTGATCTGTTACTTAGAGAGGATCCAGAGGAAAGTCTACAAATGGTAAAGATGGTGATAAAAGTCTTCAGATGTTTCAGAGAGAGTTACCAGACCCAGAGGGAGAGGTTGGCCAACCATGCGAAACATGCACCCTGGGATTTCCCATCTGCCATGATTTTTGCACATTTCAACCAGTTCCTTAATCGCATGCTACAGCTGGAGGTGAGATTGTATTTTCATCTTTGTATTCAGACGTCTGGTTTTATTTTTATGTTGTTTTGTTCCCTTTTATAATATGTTCCCTTTGCAGGACTTGTTTGAAATAATGCTGGACTATCAGCGGATGGAAAAACTGGAATTTGGTGGACTTAAAGGCAAACTCTACAGTGAGCACGCTGCTCAGCTGTACAGAGAGTTCTGTAGCCACTGCCACATGTTGAAGCACAGTGAAAACAGCCCACTTGATTGCAACTCTGAGGTGAAATTGTCTAAAAATGACTTTTTATAGGCATTTATACTGTCCAGTAAGATTTTCTTAAACCACTACTTTACAGATCCTGCAACTGCAAAAAATATTCACAATGCATTCTTTTACACAGTTGTACTCATCATTTAATTCTGATTAATTGTTAACTTTCTCATAAGGATTTTGAAAACGAGTATAAGGATTTCAAGGTGAAGATTATGGACTTTGAATGCCGCCTTGCCAGCCTTCTATGCTTGGCCTTTAAGGATTGCTCAGGACTGGAATCAGCACTCAAAGTAAGCAAGACTGGATAATAGGATGATTTTGATGACAGTATAGATAAAGTGAATAGTCAGTGACAGAGCTACCAAGTGGGGCACCAACATTTTTCTGATTTTGTCCTTCAGCTGTTAACTATTGTGGGACCCTTCCTTGAGCGAGGAAAAATTCGACAGATATTCAGTCCCAATTTCCCTCTACTGCAGCAACATTTCAGAGAAGAACTGGAGAAATGTAAATGTCTGTTTAAATCCCAGCTCAATCAGGTACTGTAAGCAAAATGAGATATTAGCAATATGTATCCAAGGCACAATAAGAATTGTTCATTCAGCACCTATTTACCATTCTTTCTGTGTTTACAGATGGAGAGTGGTCTGAATAAGAACATGGCTCACACGTCTGGAGCTTTAAAGTGGGCAAAAATGCTCCGAGAACGCATTCAAACCCCTTGGGAAAAAATCAGATTACTGTTTGACACGTCAGTGCATTTTTACTACTTCCAGTGAATGAATGAATTAATAAATCAGTTAGACAATTAGACAAATAGATGTACATATACAATAGATAACAGGTAAGAAATTACTATTGTGCTAGACTAATAAATGACAGCTGTTTGATAATTATGCAATATTTTCAGATCTACGGGAGGTGTAGAGATGGTGACAGAGTACCACATGTACATGGAGATGTTGAGTCTCCTGGACCGATATGAGGAAGACATTTACTCTGAGTGGTGTACTGGTTTAGAACAGGCCTGCTTGATCAACCTCAGTCAGCCCCTGATTTCAAGAAATACCTCATGTGGCTTGATCTCAGTCAACTTCAATCCAAAGGTAATTGATGTAATGTTCCTATAAAATTGAAGGTACTTGCTGTGAAAGTCTCTTACAATGCTGAACAGTTGTTTTGGAGGTACTGTAAAATAAACTCTTTTATGTCACCACCAAATTGTGCTAAATTGTTCCCTGGGTCAAATGTCCTTTATTTTCAAAGAAATCTGTTCATAACTTTTGAAAATATACTGCTGACAGAACCAGACATGATTTTATTGCTGACGTGTAGACATAACCTTACTCATATAGTTATTTCATTCAAATTAAAATACATCCTCCCACGGATTCCGTTAGTTGAGATAAAACATTTTACCACCACCCCACTGTGACTATGGATATCGATTAATCACTGTTTCTTTTCACTCCTTAGCTGACTGAAGTCTTGACAGATGTGAAATATATTCAAACTCTCAGTCAGATCAACATCCCTGCAGCTGCAGTGACTGTTTTTGAGAAGCGTGACATGTTCACAAAGGTTAGAAACATGAGCTCACTTATACTCATGCACGCTTGTTGAAGTTAAACAATAAGCAATGGTCCTGTCATATTATCGTTTACCTCAAAAGAGTTTTTTTTTCTCCAGTATGTGAGCAGTCTGCAGCTGCTAGTACAATGGTACAACAAGCTTAAGCACACAGTGCTAGAGGTGGAACTTCCTCTCATCAGAGCTGAGCTGGTGTCCATAGACCTGCAATTGACAAGAGCAGAGACTGACCTTACATGGCAAGACCAGGACTGCTGGAGCTTTATCAGCACCACCAAAGACATGGTCCATGACCTTGTATGTCGAGTCAGCAGAGCCAAGGAAAACTGCGAAGCCATCCAGTCAATGATGAAGGGATGGAGCAAACAGGCCATGTTTTGCAGGAAGGACAACAAGAGAGGCTCACTTATACAGCTGGAAGACAGGGGAGACCGTGTCAACAAGATATACAGCTCCATAAAGAAGGATGGGGACTCTATCCACAAGCTGGTACAGGTGCATATGGCTGGATTTATGATAATATTCACTCTTATGCATTTTCATGTGTACTGTAGGCTTGTGTTGCTGTAAGGAAACACTAAAAATGGTTGGCATGATTCCAAAACCTTCTAGCATGCGGTAGAGATATTTGTCTCTACTACAGGATTACAACCCATTGAAAGAGCAATTCTGTTCACAGGCAATTTAAAACATTTATACAAATGTTATTCATTTCATAATTTGCACTTGGATTCAAATATGACCAGCTAAATCTAATATTTCATGATATCCAAAAATGATGTTACTTTAATGTATTTTAATATGTTCCAATACTTGGGAAGGTGTTATTCTGAAATGGATAAAATTAAATTTGACTGACATTGATTGTTTTTGTGCTCACCATCTCTCCAATATCTCTCAATTTCATCAGGAGAATATGGTCCTTTTCCATGCTGACCCTGCTTCAGAAGCATGGCAGTCCTACCTGGAGTATGTGGATGAGATGGTGGTGGAGGGGTTCTTTAGCTACATCAGCCACTCTCTCCAGTTCTTTATGGACAACATGGAGTCTTGGCCAAAGCAGGCCCCCTTATTTGAAGCTCAGTTGATGCTTAATGGCTCAGGGATGGCCTTCCTTCCCTCACTGGAGCGAGACACAGGGGATGGTCTCTACGAGCTGATAGAAGGACTGGTCGGAGATGTATTCAAGACTTCAGTGAATATCAACAGAGTGGCTGCTCATCTGAGCATGGAGAGCTATCAGGTACTCTGCTGTAGATTTTAACATTACCACAGACTTTTTTTTTCTAAGAGTATATTTATATACTGAATTTTTTTGAACTTTTGACAGGTACCTATATTATTATGGTAGTATCCAGTAACTTTTCTGCATAGCATTCTGTATTTGTACATTGTTTACTTCAAAATGGTTAAAATAGGTCCAGTATGGAAAAGTGTTCTATAGTATATTGACCAAAAACAAGCCAAAAGTGTATTCGCCTACTGTGACTGCCTAAACTTTCTAAACTCATTACAACGTACTCTTCTACAAATCATAAATACTCCTGATGTCATGTGTCATGTCATATATCCCTTACAGAGTGTAATGGATGACATGCTAGATTTGTTGGACCTGAGACAGGAAATAATGGAGCGAGTGGAGAATGTCCTCAAGAAAGCCATAAATTACCAGAGAAAGTTTGATTGCTACACCCATCTATGGCAAGATGACAGGGTTGAGTTTCTCAGCCAGTTTCTCCTGTATGGACGTGCACTTACAACTGAAGAGATGGAGGCTTGTAGTGCAGATGTACTCCCTGAGAGCCCGCCTACAGTCGATAACTTCAAAGAACAGGTGAAAAGCTCTTTAAACTCGTGAATTACAGATGTTCCATAAACAAATTTTGTTTCTAATTTACCATGGTCTTAATTTTACAGATAGATTTCTATGAGGACCTGTACTCTAAAACTTCCAAGCTTGAAGACTTCACAGTGTTTGATGGATGGTTTCGGGTGGATATCAAGTTCTTCAAAGTCAGTCTTCTTAACACAATAAAAAAGTGGAGCTGGCTTTTCAAGGAGCATCTCTTGACATATGTCACCAACAGGTAAAATTGAGTTCTGCTTGGCTAATAAATGCAAATAAAACTGTACCATCAGTCATCTCACTCTGCATGCTCTCCCACTCAGTCTTGATGAGCTGAAAGAGTTTGTCCGAACCACTATTGAAGGGCTAGCCCGGCCTGTGGTTAAAGGAGACCACAGTGGCTTGGTGGAAGTTATGAGTCACCTGCTGGCTATAAGAGACAGACAAACAGCCACAGACAAGATGTTCGAGCCTCTTAGAGACACAATAATCCTCCTGGAACGATATGGAGTGATCATAACAGACCAGGTCTATTCTCAGCTGGAGGTAAGGAAAGGAGTAGGATTCTTCTCCTATTTCACTTGCAAGTCATTTAATAATATGATACCAAATTATTGTTAATTGATTGTCAAAGAATCAGAATACTGTATGTTAATTTAATGACCTTGCTACCTTTTAAAATACAAAATAACTCTCTCTTTAGGAACTCCCTGAAAAATGGAGTGGGGCTAAAAAACTGGCCTTGAAAGTGAGGCATGAGGTGGCACCCATGCAAAATGCAGAAGTGCTAGTTTTACGAAGATGTTGCATGGCATTTGAGGTGAAAAGTCACTTTTAGCTACTATTTCCAGATAAATGATATATGCACAGTATTGAAACTATTGTCTCATATTCACCAGTGTGAAGATATTGAAACTGGCATCTCTTATTTTTCAGGTGAAAACAAGCCAATTCAGGGAGATGTTCAGAGCAACTGCCCCTTTCAGTTACAAAACACTGCATCCCTACATCAATCTGGAGAAAGTAGGAGTTCAGCTATTGCTTGGTTATTGGATTAAAATATTAACACTGTATCACACCCTTTGGATAACAATTACTGCATGTTGCTTTCCAGTCTGAAAAAGCAATCCGAGACATGGAGAAAGAGGTAGCAGAGCTGCAAGAGTCTACAAATCTATTTGACGTCACTATCCCTGACTACAGAGACATAAAGCTCTGCAGACGAGAGATCACGGTCCTCAAAGAACTGTGGGACATTATTGTTTTTGTGCAGGTAAGTAGCTTAATGCATATTGTACACTTAAATGTCACTATTCTTAAGGAAATGGAAATAGAGAAGAAGGCCTCATCACCATACCACAATACCCAATAACTCAATAACTTGACCAGCCTGTCCTTTTGGAGGCTGTCATTGATTCTGTGAATACCATGTAGCCTCTAAACGTCCCCATTAAGTACCCTCAGCCCATTGACCCCTCTGCATGCGTCTTTATCTATACAGAGCAGTGTGGAAAACTGGACAATGACCAAATGGAGGCAGATAAACGTGGACCAGATGGATGCAGAATTGAGGAGGTTTGCCAAGGTGAGGTCACCAACAGTGCTACATCACACCAGCACATCTCTCCTGCTGTCTTGCTGTCATGCACCATTGCTGTTTGTAACAGATGCCCCTAATAACTAATTATGTTTACCTACCTTCTGTTTGTGTAGGACATACGGAAGCTTGACAAAGAGGCCCGCATGTGGGATGTGTATTCCGGGTTAGACCTTTATGTAAAGAACATGTTGACGTCACTGCGGGCCGTGAGTCAGCTACAGAACCTGGCAATACGGGAGCGCCATTGGGTGCAGCTAATTAGAACAACACAGGTGCATATATAACCACAGTAGAGGTCTTTTTTTGCAACATAAAAATTTGAGTCTTTACGTCATGACAATAATTATTTTTTAAATAGATGGACTTCACCGTGACTGATAGTACCACCTTGGAAGACCTCTTGGCTCTGCAACTCCACTTTTTTGAAGAGGAAGTTCGCAACATAGTGGATAAGGCGGTCAAAGAAATGTCCATTGAGAAGGTTCTTCCTCAGTTATTTACGCTATGTTATTAAGCAATTTATAAGTTAACATATAAATAAAATGCTACAGCAAGGTGTGGATATATGAACAGTTATCCCCACTTCATAGATTTCTAGAAAACATTACCCATTATAACATCGGTCAACATTACCCTTTTGCTACGTCTATCACAAGTTCCCAAGGTGATATTTTCAAATGTCTTGTTTTATCTAACTGACAGTCCAAAACCGAAAGATATTAATTTTACCATCATAGAGGATTAGGACAAACATAAGCAGTTGAGAAGCTTGAACCTATGAATTGTCAATTTTCCTCAACAAATTACTTAAACAATTGATTTTTAAAATGATTGCTAATTAATGTTCTGTCAATCATAATTGTTGCTGCTCTAGTTTCAACTGAAGAATAAGGCCCTGAATTAACAAACCAAATCCTTTACAGTTCTCTGCATTATAGATAGATGTCCAAACTCTTGAATCAAAGTTTAGGACTACATTTAAAGAGTGTAAATCTTATGAACATGGTCCATTAGTAGATGTTTTACTATTATTAAATCTTTTACAGTAGAGTTTTATTAGTCAAACATAGTCGGGATTGTGCTGTCCATTATTTTATTTCAGGTTGTAACAGAAATAAGTCAAATGTGGGCGTCAATGGAGCTTTCATATGAAGATCATTACCAAACCTCTGTGCCACTTCTTAAATGTGACGAGGAACTTATTGAAACTCTTGAAGATCATCAGGTAAATTTCTAAGTTACTTAAAGAGATTCTTTGTGTGACATTATAGCGTAGAAAACTGCATAATGGCTGTAAAGCACAACAACTAGTTCTCAAGATCAGTTGTCTGTGAGAAGCACTGATAGTTAAGTGCTGAATAGAGATGAGAATGCAGGAAGGGGCCGCCCTGTCTGACTGTCTAACAGCACAGCTGAGAGTGGAGAGGTCCCTATTGAGTCCTCAGATTTATAGCTGCTGTCAGACACAGGGCATTGTTGCACCATGGCAGTCTTTGTACATGTACACCAGATGTATTGGGGGGTTATAGCCAGCAATTAGAAGTCTTGCCACTTTAGTGCCTCTGTCTTTGTGTAAACAGACTGTTTCCCTCCCCCACTTTTTTATGGCATGGCTAGCTGATGAATATGCTTGGGAATTAAACTGATACATGTGATGATGTGAGGTTATCAAGATATGGCTCTCTTTTACCACAGATTGGGTGGTAGTTTGACATGTTTGAGTTTTAGGTTGGACCTTTTGACAGGCTATGCTCAAATGTCTCTATGTCCTCATCCTCAAGCTTCAGCTCCAGGGCATCTTTCAGAGCAAGCATGTCGATCACTTCCTTCTCCAAGTAGTGGAACTACAAAAACAGCTCACTGTGGCTGACTCTGTGCTGATGGTCTGGATGGAGGTCCAGAGGACATGGGCCTACTTGGAAAGCATCTTCAAAGGCTGTGATGACATCTGCCAACAGCTGCCTGCAGATACACACAGATTCCACGTTATAGATGCAGAATTTCAGGTCTGCACTTAGTCTTAAGTCTTAAGTCATGCACGTATGCTAATTCCACTGTTCTCAACGTTTTAAATGTGGTTTCTTTCAGGAGTTAATGTTGGACAGCACTAAGACCAAAAATGTCATTGAGGCCACCAACAAGCCTGAACTATATGAGAAGTTGGGGGATCTTCAGAAAAGGTTGATGTTTATTTTAATCTTTGATTTTTATTGTACTGTCGACAGTTTGATGTTTTGTGCGTAATATTCCTGCATCTTTTCTTACAACAGGCTGGCATTGTGTGAAAAAGCTCTTGCTGAATACCTGGAGACAAAGAGACTTGCCTTTCCAAGATTCTACTTTATTTCATCTGCAGACTTGTTGGACATTCTCTCTAAAGGGAGTCGTCCCAAAGAGGTACATTTGTGTAGAATTTTCTGAAACTTTTGTAGTATTAATCCAAGTGTCACTATTTTTATGCTAACTGTATGTGACATAAAACATTCAACATCTTTTTCAGGTAACTGTCCACCTCTCAAAATTATTTGACAACATGTCAGATCTGGAATTCTCCAGAATTGAACAGTTGGATAATCCTAGACTTGCAGTGGGAATGTACAGCAAAGAAAGGGAATATGTCCCCTTCCAGACTGGATGTTGCTGTAATGGGCCGGTAAGACATTACATTCAGTATCACAGATTCTGAATTAACTTTCTAATTTTTCATAATTTCACTAATGATAAGAATACTTGATATCAGGTGGAGGCATGGCTTACTTGTCTGGAAGAGTCCATGAAGGAATGTGTCAGGGGTCACCTGTCTGAGGCCGTGTCTGTGTACGAGGACAGACCCAGAGAGCAGTGGATTCTCGACTTCCCTGCCCAAGTTGCTCTCACTGGATCTCAGATCTGGTGGAGTAATGACATGGAGCTGGTGTTTAAAAGACTGGAAGAAGGATTTGAGTCAGCACTGAAAGACTACAACAAGAAACAGGTACATTTTAGGATGAGCTAACACAGTAACATTTAAATACTAGTAATAAAAAGTAGCTCTCAACAAGTCAGCGCTGCACAGAAGAAAAGCTGCTGAAGATCCAAAATAATGAACATGAACATTTTTTTGAATATTTGCTTGACGAGGGCCTTTTGCAATAAACTTCATCTTTAAATTGCTGAAACTTCACTTGAAGATATTGGGCCACATACATAAGCAGCAGTATGTATAGTAACTAACAGTTTCTTGTTATGGTGTTGTGAGAGGGGTGTTGATTTAATTCTGTGTTAATTGGTGATACCATAATGTGTGATGTGTTGAATGGGATTGTAGCATATTATTTCAAGGAGTACCTAATATTTAGAAATAAGAATAACTCCTTAAAAAACATGTATCTCTCACCTCAAACACATATTAAACATAAACTGGCTCCTCTTCAGGTTGCTATCAGTATTATTTCAACATCACATAATATACTAATTGACAGTTGGTGTAAAATTACATTATTGGTTTAAAATATCATTTTATTTACACATATGGCATACATACATGTATATATATTTAAATGTTAAGATTGTACTACATTTACATGAATTTGTGTGTAATCTGAGGTTTAAGTGGCAGCTGGAAAAGAGGATGGACACATTTTCCATAATGCCATCATAATCACAGGAGAGTCAGTGACCTGAGCCCCTTGTTGTGGGCTATGCTCACAGTAGTATTATTACTCTTGTCAGTTTCATCAGCACTATTTAAGGTTAGCATGTCCTTGGCTGCTGTTTGAATAATCTCTCTCTCCGTTCAACCCACTGTACTGCACTGATTAGATCTGCTGTCATACAGGACCTGTGATAAATGCAAGATATCCAGTGATGTTTTGGTCAAAATAAGAGCACAAGATTACTTTTGATTGTTTCTTAAGTCACAATCCTTGATTTGTGTTCAGTGCTGTTTTTGCCAAATCAATAAATCCACAGGGTCCACATTCATATAAGCTGCATTTGCAGCATGCATGATGCTGACTCAGAAACAGTACTTTACACCAATACAATTGGGGTGTTAACAACTTGTAAGTTTTTTCTTTAAACATAATCCCATAGACCCCCCCTCCCTTTACAACCTTTACAAATACAAGTGTATGAACAGTACTAATACAAGCAAGACAGGAAATGTCTAAGCAATGTTATATCAGAATGATGACAATTCAGAAATCTTATGTGAATTTAAAATTTTCATGTTTGCCTAAAATCCTAACTGTCGCCCAGAATAACTGTTTTTCTTATCTCCTCCAGATTTCTCAACTGAACTTGTTGATCAGCATCCTGTTGGGTGACCTAAGCTCAGGCGACCGGCAGAAGATCATGACTATATGCACTATTGATGTGCATGCTAGAGATGTTGTTGCAAGCCTTATTGCACAAAAGGTTAACACCAATAAGTCATCTCATGATCTGCATTTGATTTTTGTCTGATTGAACTAACTCTGACATTATAAAAAAAATCTCATATAGTTATGTAAATGAACATATCGTAGTGTCAAATCAGTTTTATTTATATAGCCCAATATCACAAATCACAAATGTGCCTTAAGGGGCTTCACAATCTGCACAGCATGTGATATCCCCTATCCTTAGATCCTCCTTTAAATTTTGCTTTTGAAAGTTAGATTAAGAATTCACTGAAAATCACAACCCGTATAGTAATAGTTCAGTTCTCCATTTGCAACCTATATGTTTGTTTTTTGAGTTAACAAATAAATATGCTGTTGTAACAAATTAACAAATAACAACAGTACATTTATTCACTTTTTTTTTAAACAAAATATAAATAAAGGCACAGCTTTCATTTCAACGAAATGGATAGACAAAAATATAGATTATAGACTTAGAAGCAAAACATTTTAACTAGTTATAATTATCATACTGCCTGCTCCTAGTATCTACTTGTGCTGTATGTCTTGTGACATATTATGCCTTTAAGATAGTTTGATAGAAGTCAACTGTGTTCACAGGTCACCACCTCACAGGCCTTCCAGTGGCTTTCCCAGCTCCGACATTGCTGGAATGAGCAGCAGCGCCATTGCTTTGTTAATATCTGTGATGCTCAGTTTCTTTACCTTTACGAGTATCTTGGAAATACACCACGTCTAGTCATCACTCCCCTCACGGACCGGTAAGATTGCTCCTTATCAGTGTTCAACCTATGCATTTAACGTTTCAACACATTTGCTACATTCAGTGTTGTATGTTTCTCTGTGTGCTATTGCCATGGGCAAGTTTAGGTGCTACATCACCCTGACTCAGTCACTCCACCTGACCATGAGTGGAGCCCCAGCAGGTCCCGCTGGAACAGGGAAGACTGAGACCACTAAGGATCTTGGCAGAGCAATGGGCGTCATGGTGTACATATTCAACTGTTCTGAACAGATGGACTACAAGGTTTGAAATTTGACAGCCCTTTGCTTAGTTCATATATTGATCAGTTGTTTCAGTAAACATGTATGCATCAGTTTTAAATGCAGTTCCTGTTTATTTTTAGTCGATTGGTAATATCTACAAGGGTCTGGCCCAGACTGGAGCATGGGGCTGCTTTGATGAGTTCAATCGTATTCCTGTGGATGTTCTGTCTGTAGTAGCAGTGCAGGTCAAAACTATACAGGACGCCATTCGCTCTAAAAAGAAAAGGTAAGTAGTAATAGCTGAATACATGAGTCCCTCATGTTGTAGCAGTTTATTGTTAAAAACAGGTTAACTCTCTGTGAAATCTCACAGGTTCCTGTTCCTAAACACGGACATTGTCTTAAAGCCCTCGGTGGGGATTTTCATCACCATGAATCCTGGCTATGCGGGCAGGACAGAGCTACCTGAGAACCTCAAGGCTCTGTTCAGGTGGGAATGATAACCTTCTTTGATTACCTTCCTTCGTGTGCTTTTACTTAGCGTGAGGTTCATTGTCCGCTCTATCTTTGTCCTGCTGTAGACCCTGTGCCATGGTGGTGCCTGACACTGAACTTATTTGTGAGATAATGTTGGTCGCAGAGGGCTTCCGTGGTGCTAAGCTTTTAGCCAGGAAGTTTATCACTCTGTACACTCTCTGCAAAGAACTGCTCTCCAGGCAGGTAGGAGAAAAACACTTAGTCACACTGTTATATTTCATAATGTTAGATTACAACAGAGAACATCAATAATAAATCTTTTCAGTTATACCTCAGGAGCACAGCAATGCATGAAACCATTCAATAAATCTTAGTAGTTTGTTTGATAGGATTTATGGCACGCGTAGACATAGTAATACACGTCTTTACTGTCTATCCTTATTTGTCTATTAGGACCACTATGACTGGGGTTTGCGTGCTGTCAAGTCTGTTCTGGTTGTGGCAGGAGCACTGAGGAGAAGAGACAAGACAAGACCAGAGGATCAGGTGACTTATATGTGAACTTCATCCTACAGCCAAAGGAGAAAGAAGCATTGTCATACATAATCTAAAGTGCGTGGTATTTCTCAGGTGCTGATGCGTGCTCTGAGGGACTTCAACATGCCAAAAATTGTGACTGAAGATGTGACTATCTTCTTGGGACTGTTGGGAGATCTATTCCCAGGTTTGGATGTGGAGAGAGAGAGAGACTATGACTTTGAAAAGGCCATCAGAAAGACCACTGTGGAGCTCCGACTCCAGCCTGAGGAGACATTTATCCTCAAGGTTTGACACAATATAGTGTATAAATTGTTACTGTTTTTTTAAAAAAAAAGAATGAAAAAGTTTCTAAAATATCAAAACTGTCTTTATTTTGTCAGGTGATGCAGTTGGTGGAACTCATGGCTGTGCGTCATTCTGTCTTTGTTATTGGAAATGCGGGAACTGGGAAAAGCCAGGTTTGATTTTCATTCCTTGTATATTGTAAAACCTCACAATAATTTTGTAGAGTAGTTTTCAAATATCAGATATTTGTTTTTCAATAGATATTGAGAGTTCTCCATAAAACCTACGTAAACTTGAAGAGAAAGCCAGTTTGGAATGACCTCAATCCAAAGGCAGTAGACAGAGATGAATTGTTTGGCTTCATCCATCCCGCAACTCGCGAGTGGAAAGATGGTAAACAGATGATTTTGAATGAGAATAACAAAAGTTAGAGCTACAAGAAACAGTGCTTACTGATAGTAGGTGTTATGGTTAACAATTTTGAAGTGTAAATAATGTTTGCCCCTTGCAGTCTCAGTTGTTGTTTGTTTCAATCTCTGTGTAAGGTTTGCTTGCATCACTGATGCGAGAGCAGGCAAACATCTCCCACCTAGGACCTAAGTGGATTGTGTTGGATGGAGACATTGATCCGATGTGGATTGAATCACTCAACACAGTGATGGATGACAACAAGGTACCTCCCTCCTGTTCACTCATACACTATTGTACAACACATAGCAACCAAGGTGGTATAGATAGAAAAAGATGTTTCTTTCCCTCTCCTTCACCAATCACTTCCCGGAGTGTGAGTACTTGGAGGTCTTTTTCTAGAGTGATGAATCATGTCACAGTGATCTTGAGTCTTTGAAATATTCCAAAGCAAGTCTGTCAAACCTGATGAGATATGAAGGTGTTTTTCTCATCGTTTGGGTAGTGTCTTGTCCATCATATTGACCATTCAAATGTTATGATATTTAGAAACCGCAATGCTTCACAACATTTTTCAGGTCCTGACTCTAGCCAGTAATGAACGCGTGCCGCTCACCTCATCCATGAGACTGGTGTTTGAAATCAGTCACCTAAGAACGGCCACTCCTGCCACTGTGTCCAGAGCAGGAATCCTCTATGTCAACCAGCAAGACCTGGGCTGGAACCCGTGAGTGACACAGAGCTATTCACATAGTTAACACTGAAGGTTTTTAATTCAGTGCTGTTTTCTTTCTGTCATCTGTCTGACATCTTCTTGTGCTTGTTGTACCAAAGTCAGTATGTTATGTGTATGAGGGTGCCAACATTGATTCAAATCCTGATCAGGTCAGCTCAGCAATAAATTAAGAGGTGATTGCTTTAATTGTTGCTCAGGTACGTCACCAGTTGGATTGACCAACGGGAACGCCAGACAGAAAGGGCCCACCTTACCATACTGTTTGAGAAATATGTTCCTCGCTGTCTAGAACGGATGAGAAACACGTTCAAGACAATCACTCCTATCCCAGAGAACTCTATGGTGCAGGTACACAACACACAAGCATGTGCACTGTATTTATGTCTTCATTTTTATGTTTGTACAATCAGAAACACACACAGTAAAATAACCTTAACCCATTTCTTCTTGTTCAGACACTCTGCACTTTGCTTGATTGCCTTCTTACACCAGAAAATATTCCATCTGACTCTCCACGTGAGCTTTATGAGACCTACTTCACCTTTGCCTGCATCTGGGCTTTTGGTGGGGCCTTGTATCAAGATCAGGTATTATTTTTGTCTCATTCAAGGCGATGAAATTGAGTATGGTAACAATAACAGTTCACATTTTTGTTCTTTACATACCTGATAGGCAACACTTAGAACATTTTTTGTGCAAGAGTTTTGACATGACAGTGTCCTGATAAAGCTTATTTTATGCTTGGGTGCTCAAAACTCTCAACAATTGAAATGATGCATTTTTGATAGAAAAATGTGTACCTGGGCTTTAGTGTTATTGGATAGTTTGTTACAAAGGTAATACTCCTGGTAATACTCCACTTAGTTATCACTCCACTTGCCTTGTCTTTGTACTTCTGTAACAAAGGTATAAATACAGGGTGATGCTCGACAGCGTCCTTTGTTGAGAGACATGTTGAGAGTGTCAAGTGACCAAGAATAAATTAAGCTTAACTGTCTGTCATTTGGACTAATGGTGGGGCTGTCCATTGAAATGATATGAATTATTGCATGATATTATATCTTCAATGATTGTCTAGCTCTATGATTACCAGGTGGAGTTCAGTCAGTGGTGGACCAAAGAAATGAAGACAGTGAAGCTACCAGCACAGGGGACAGTGTTTGACTACTACCTTGATCCACAAACCAGACGGTTCCTGCCCTGGAGTGATACTGTGCCTCTGTTTGAAATGGAAACTTGTACACCGTTACAGGTGAGAACATATGAGTTACAGTCAGTGTAGCCATGTAGGACCGTTCATGTGACTCACAAACAAGAAACACAAACTTTTCAAAGAGGTTTGACAGATGGTCACATACACAATCATAAGAAGCAACCTTTTTAAAGAAAAATAACCAAAAATGAACAATACACTCATATTAAAAATGTATGTACGCCTCAATGAACATAATAAGAGAGGGTAAAGTCACATCATGAGGTTATGGCAGGGGTGCTAGAATGGATGATAGGCCTGCCACTGTGTCTGATTACCATCTACTACACCCCATACCAGACTGTGTGGGGGTGAAGGCATGAGCAACAAGGCTTGAGCTATCACCCACGCTCTATTGTCTTTCTTTATGCTCCTGCGTACAGCTGTGAATGCTCCAAAGGCTCTTGCTGAGCCATAATTAGTGGGGTTTTGTTCTGAGCAAATGATGCTATTATGACAGAATAGTTGCGGTGTACTAGGGAAATACAAGAAATTATAAATCACATACAATTCACTGAACACATGTCTGTCAATAAATCACACTCAAAGAAAGCCATAATAACCATGTATGTTTCTGTTCTCTGTCTTCCTGCTGTTTCTATGATTGCAGGCTGTTCTGGTACACACAGCAGAGACTGTGCGTCTTCGGTACTTCATGGACTTGTTGCTGGAGAGGAGACAGCCAGTGATGCTTGTGGGGAATGCTGGAGTGGGAAAGACTGCACTTGTCAGGAACAAGTTAGACTGTCTGCCAGAGAGTTACATGACTACAAAAGTACCCTTCAACTACTACACTACCTCCCTCATGCTGCAGGGTGAGTGGAGTTTTTCTGTTGTTCTGTGGCACAGAGTTGCAGATCAGGTAAACTGTAGCACCATCTGCTGGTAATGTTCAGATTTAAAGAAGGTGGAGGGGGAGCGAACTTCACCCTCAGATATTATTTCAGTCAT
Source organism: Thunnus albacares (assembly GCF_914725855.1). Taxonomy (NCBI): domain Eukaryota; kingdom Metazoa; phylum Chordata; class Actinopteri; order Scombriformes; family Scombridae; genus Thunnus; species Thunnus albacares. The sequence goes on along the minus strand of NC_058113.1, from coordinate 16,673,740 downwards.
TATCTTAGTTAGTTGTTAATTTGTGACAAATCACTTTGCCTTCTTTTGTAGTGATCCTAGAACGACCATTAGAGAAAAGAGCAGGCAGAAACTACTCCTCTGTAGGCAACAAAAGGCTGGTCTACTTCATCGACGATATGAACATGCCAGCTGTTGACAGTTACGGAACAGTGCAGCCTCACACACTTATACGCCAACATTTGGATTATGGGCACTGGTGAGAACACCCTATACACTTAGTTGTACCAGTTTTTCACTTGTGAGTTTTAGTCTCATTCCGCAACAAAAAATGTTTTTCCAAGCCACATATGTTGTACTTTTTTCTCAAATCAAACCATCTGCTATCTCTGTAGGTATGACAGACAGAAATGGACCCTTAAAGAAATACACAACACCCAGTATGTTGCCTGTATGAATCCAACTGCTGGGAGCTTCAATATCAACCCCAGACTACAGGTACAGTATGTTTGCCAGTGAAACTGCCCTTATTTTCTGAAGATGGATTAAAAGAAGCATAGCAGCATAATTCATTTTTCTATAAAAATGTCATCACCTGTGTTGACTGAATTATATGATTTTAAAAGTTTTACATAGAGAATAGTTTTAAGAAAGTATAGATTACAGTATGTGTAAATTAGTGCACAAGTTGTTATTTTACAGCTCCCTTTGACAAAAGTACAGCTTATCCATTAAAAATGCAGTGAAGACTCTTCAGTCAATAGCAAATCTTCATCTGCACAAACTTTCCAACATTCTCACTTCCACGTTTGCAGTGGAAAGATTATCATGGGAAGAAACATTAAAATCATAATATTGCATTTGCCATAAATGATCATGATCTTAAATCTCCTGTGTGGTTTGGAGCATAAATAAATCATCATAAATCATGCAACAGATTTTAACACAATATTTTATACACAAGTGGCAGCATGGTGGGGATGTATTTTAATGATTTAGCAACTATTCCTACTACTGCACTACAAAGAAACAACCCTGTAATCTAGTTTAAATACAATCTCCAGATGAATCAGTTTTAACCCAAAAGGCCTGCCAAGGATGTATTTAAACATGTTGCAGGTAGAAGGTCACCCCTAAACTCGTATCAGTACTTTCTTTTAAAAATCATTGTAACCATTATCATTTAACTATTATTTAACTATCATTAACTACTATACATTGCTTGGTTGTTCCTTCGCTTTCTACAGAGACACTTCTCAGTGTTTGCTGTGAACTTCCCTTCATCTGAGGCTCAGATGTCGATCTTCAGTCAGATCTTGTGTGGCCATCTGACGCAGCAGCCCTTCAGTATGCTGGTTCAGAGGAGCGCTGCAGCTGTGGTCCAGGCTGCCATAACACTTCATCACAAGATGGTTCACAGCTTTCTGCCCACGGCTATCAAATTTCACTACACATTTAATCTGCGAGACTTGTCTAACACCTTTCAGGTAATGCTGATTTTAAGCAAGTTTACTATTAGACTTTTGACTGAAAGCTAACTATTAATATAATTCTGTGTGTTATTTCAGGGCATTCTCTTTGCTGGGCCTGAGAGTGTAAAAGACAACACTGATCTGGTACTGCTGTGGCTCCACGAGTCCTGCAGAGTGTACTCAGACAGACTGGTAGATGTCAAGGACCTTCAACTCTTCCAGAGACTCCAGACTGAGACTGTGCACGAATGCTTTGAGGTGCGATGCAGATTCTGATTAAGGGTGTAAACAGTATTAATAGCTGTTCTTCACCTTCAGATACCAACACTGGCCTAAAGATTCAAATGATTTATTATGTTTGTCCTTTTCCAGGGAGTGGAGGACAAAAAGGTGACAAAGCAGCCCCTCCTCTATTGCCACTTTGCCCATATGGGTGAGGAAGCCTCCTACACTCCTGTTACAGACTGGTCTGTGCTCAGGACCATCCTCACAGATGCACTGGAGAATTACAATGAGCTCAATGCAGCCATGAATCTGGTGCTGTTTGAAGATGCAATGCAACATGTGTAAGTATAGTTGATTGCAACTATAGTGTAAATAATACATGTTTTCCTCAAACAATTAATAAATAAATGGACATAAGCAATTTTATGAAATGATAAGAAAGGCCTGCTGGAAGGGAAGTTAATATAATGTGGAGAGATAAAGATGTTTAGTGGCATAACAAAGGTTGTGTTGTTACCAGCTGTCGCATCAGTCGTATCCTGGAGTCTCCGAGGGGTCATGGCTTACTGGTTGGGGTCGGAGGCAGTGGGAAGCAGAGCCTGACTCGTCTGGCTGCTTACATATCCTCTGTGGAAGTCTTCCAAATCACTCTGAGTAAGGGTTATAGCATCCAGGACCTCAAGGTAAATATTGATGCCGTTAATAGGTTACAGCTAAGCAGAACATGAAGCACTGTATAACTTTATAAAATATGCTGTTATTAAAATGTATAACCTTCAAGAGACACATATTACAATCCTTAGATAGGGTCTTGAATGATATTGTTTTTATTCAAAATGGCTGTAAATACTAAGTTTTTTAAAAAAAATTCCCTGATCAATATTCCCTCTGGCTGCATGCAGGATATTGATGCAAATCAGTTTTGTTCAGCTTCTCCACTAATGTGGGAAATCATTGTCAGATACTATTAAAGGGCACTGGAAAATATTTCAATATCTTGTCGATGAAACAAGTTTTGTCAAGTTAATCATTTAATAATCACTTAAAAGTGCAAGGTGTCATCATGAGGTTTATGCTGTTATTATTGTTGGACAATTTTTATGTTGGCAGTGTTTAGTGTGAACAGTGATGGGTGTACATTCATGCCATGCCTGTTTTGTTTAGATGGATCTGGCAGGTTTATTCCTAAAGACTGGTGTGAAGAACCAGCGTGTGGCTCTGCTCCTGACTGATGCACAGATACCTGATGAGCGCTTTCTGGTCATTATTAATGACTTACTGGCATCAGGTCAGATTCCAACTCCAGTGTCATACTGTTCTGTTCAGCTTTATCTTCCTGAGACTAAAAGCTTGATGTCAACATAGTTGTATTATCTATTGTCACCCTCCTACATTGTTCTTGAATGGCTGTATATGTGTCATTATGTCCATGTATGCCGTGTACATAGTTTTCAACTTTATTCAGTCTATCAAATGATTGTGAAATCAGAATGTAGTATGAAGAGTGAGTATTGTTCGAGCTTGTCAGTTTGTGATAATGACTGTGCCTCTCCCTGCAGGAGAAATTCCTGAACTCTTCAGTGAGGAGGAGATTGAAGGGATTGTGTCGAGTTTGAGAGCTGAAGTCCGAGCACTTGGACTACTTGACACCAGGGAGAATTGCTTGAGATTCTTTACTGACAGAGTCCGACTACAGCTGACGGTCTGGTATTTTTCTAGTAAATTTCCCTTCTAATGACAGTGTTATCCACTAGTGCTTATACCCTTATCAGTCTGACGAATTACTGTCATATACTGTCATATACTGTTGCTCTTCCACTTAAGTAGTTTCTGTCTTGATAACATGTTCAATTATTTGCCATCACTATTGTGTGAACATGTCTAGGTGAGCTGCTTTGAGGAAAATTCTTGGGGGAAAAACAAAGACTTAAATAACTGAATTTTCTGGAGCCAACATCCAGCAGCCATTACTTCTTATGGCATATAATTTGCTGCTTGGTTTTTCAGTAGCCTATTGGAAAAAAAATCAGATACCATTATGGATTGAGGTGAAGAAAATTGACCTGCAGAAATTGAAAACTTATACTAAAGATGACATTTTTGATTGCACTGTAATGTACCATCACAGCTGACATTAGCAACAAGAAATGAAAGAGCAAATCGTACACATACTCTAGCACCTTTGAGCTACTAAATGAAGGGCACTACTGCTGTGTAATGTTATTAAAAATGTTTGACAAGCTGAATTAACAGACCCAGACAAACTGGGGGGTTAAAAGGAAGGAAATTCTTGTCTCAGTACACACGTATGCGGTCCAGCTAATCTTTGCGCCAGGGCCTCTGGTAGCGTCACCGTCTGCTTCAGCCAACTGGTAATGTGGCTGTCTGTCCACATGCCAAGGTGATGAAAGTGGGGGCATAGAAGGCTGCCAGTTATGGGTTTCCCTTTAGGATGCATCTGCAGTATCTATGACCTGCGTTGATTTACTTATGTGGACTTGGCTGTACATCTTGTCCTTTTTAAGTAGGGGCATGCAGGCACTCTATATGTGTGCATGTTTGTACAGATTTGTTTTAGATGACTCTTCCTGCTTCCTTCTTTGTAGGTGATAATGTGTTTGTCTCCAGTGGGCAGTGCCCTTCGTCTCAGGGCCCGTCGATTCCCCGCCCTCATCCAATGCACCACCATCGACTGGTTCCATCCATGGACCTCAGAAGCTCTGCAGTTGGTCAGCCACAGGTTCATCCAAGAGATTGAAGGCATTGAGGTCAGACCTTTGAACCCAAGTACTTAATCTCTCTCATCCTGATAGTGAAATTCTCAATGAAATTATTTTTGTTGCTCCCTTCTTTCAACCATACTTGTGTGAACTATGTAATTCTACTGCAAATATCAACATAAGCTGTCAGAGATCCATCTGTGTGTGACATATCTTCCCTCGGTTTGCCATGTACCCCATATTCTAAACTGAGTTCGACTTTAATGAACACCTTTTAATTACTACAGTGCAGCTGGATTAACTTTTCCATAGATCCCTCATCATTAGTTCTCTGCTGAGGTACTGACAAATTGCTGAACACATGCCTGGAGACACACAGTGAGTGCAGGCATACCATTGTTTTCCATCATAGCAGTGGAACGATCACAACCCAGGATCATTTATGTTAATGAAGGAAGAGTGATTAAGCACATAACGACCCTCTAAGGAGGCACAGCTGTCACAACCAGGAAGTGTCATCACACATGTGAACATGTGCCAGAGTATTAGTCTCCACTGTTTGTGTGTGTACATCTGTCCATGTTTGGATGTTCATGTGTAAAAAATATAGAAGAATTTTTGGAATTATTAGAGTATTAGTACTGAGGTGATAGTAATAGCGGTGACTTAAGCACTAATAATATTAGAAGTAGGAGGTAGAATGGTCGTAGAGTAGCTATCGTAGACTAATATTCAAGCCTGGAGTTATTAGTTAAGTTGTATTAATAAGGTACTCAAAGGAATAATTGAGGAATAATAGCATTTTGTGGGTGCAGAAAAGACTTTGTACTAGTTTAAGTTAATGTGCATTAATAACAAAAATTGTGTTAAGTTGAAACAAAACAATATGTAAGACATTATATCTATCATCAATGATTTTTTGTACATTCATAAAGAGACAGGAATACAAGAAATGAAATGATAATTTATTTAAAGTTTAGAAATGCACAACCCACTAACAGCTACAACAGACAATCAATGAGAACTTTTTTTGCATTTCAACTGAAGATAACATGCTTTGTCAAAAAGCATTATGTCAGATCTTAATTAATAATGATTTTTTTCCTACTGGCTCCATGATCATTAACAATGGCTTTTTTGTGAGTTATGGTTTGGTTTGATCCTTGTATTCTCTGCTCATTTGTTTTTGCTTTAATTGATCGCTAACTGTATGATTAATAGAGGCTCTGTGTCATTGAGCACCATATGATGAATACCCAGTTGGAATGTAGCAGCCACTGTAGATAGTGTTTAGAAAGTTGGAGATAATGTAAACAGTGTGCATGTTTTACAAACTGCATGTCAGTGGTCTAAACACATTATTTTCACAGAGGTTTCAAAGCCTAATCAGTCCTGCTAGCTGCACCTAAATTTCAGATTGAGTAAGTCAGGGCCAGCCAAGTAAGATGGCAAAACTTGTAGATGAATTCAAAATTTATGAAGATAATATTTCAGTCCCCATCAGGTAGGGGATGTTAAACTCTACTCAATCCAGCTCGCCCTCTCCCCCTCCTTGTCTGCTTATTTTTACAGCCTGCCGTCCAGGAATCCATCAGTCTTTTCATGGCCTACGTTCACACCAGTGTCAACCAGGCAAGTGAAAAATACCAGCGCAATGAGAAGAGGTACAATTACACCACCCCCAAGAGCTTTCTCCAGCAAATCACCCTGTACATGAACCTTCTGGAGAAGAGCCGGGCTCAGCTCCAGCACAAGATGAACCGGCTTGACAGCGGCCTTCAAAAACTCCAAACCACTGCCGCTCAGGTAAGCGTCTACTATATTCTGTAGAGATCTAATATTAAGGTTTGAGGTACAATGTTGTGGTATAAAAATTAGGACTGGTACTTAACAGTGTTGATTTTTCCCTGACTTTAAGTATATTACACGAAGCATGTGTAATCATTTTTTCTCTGTTGTAGGTTGAGGATCTAAAAGCCAAATTGGCATCCCAAGAAGCTGAGCTGACCTTTAAAAACCAGAATATTGAGGCTTTAATTACAAAGATTGGACTACAGACTGAGAGGGTTAGCAGGAAGAAAGAGGCTGCGGATGTCGAGGCACAAAAGGTTAGATATCCTTTCACATACTGGTGATCATTCTGTTTCCCTCTTCATTGCACTTCATATTGCTCCATTCACTACACACACTTTTTGTCATGCAGTTCATTATCTTGCTTTTGTAATTTGTACAGGTTACTGTCATCCAGGCAGAAGTCTCAGTCAAACAGAAGGACTGTGAGAAAGACCTCGCAAAAGCGGAGCCTTCACTGTCAGCTGCTACGGCAGCACTGGACACCCTCAACAAGGTGCTCTATGTTATTAAACTTGGCAAAAGTCAATTTAATCTTCAGTCATTCTAAAGATTGTGAAATGTTTATAATCCTGTTTTAGGTGAACCTAACCGAGCTGAAGGCCTTTCCCAACCCTCCTGCGGCAGTGATCAATGTAGCCGCAGCTGTGATGGTTCTGCTAGCTCCCCGCGGTCGAGTGCCTAAGGATCGGAGCTGGAAGGCAGCGCGAGCCTTCATGGGCAAGGTTAAGCTGTCATCATGTCAATCACATCTGCCTGATTAATGCCAATCTAATTTGTGTGTGGGCCTTGACCCTGGCCCTGCCCACCATCTCTCCCATGCTCACATTACAGCTGGATGGCTCTATGAATATGCTCCCTCACAAGGGGAGCAAGTGAGTCGACCCGTTCCTCAACCTCTAGATGCTATTAATGCAACTGTGGCAATAAAATGATGCATTTGCTTTTTAAAAAGCCAGTAAATTTTAACATGAAATGGGGGTCAGTTCTTTCTATCCCAAAGGCATATTCTTTAGCATTTTATAAATAGCTTTACATTTTTTAGATCAGTTGATTGAATTTATTTGATAAGTTAAAAAGCATATGCATTCAGACATGCCTTTTATATACACACGCATCATTTTCAAAAAAAGCTAAATATCTTATTTTCCCTGTGGTCCTGAATGTGAGGTAGGTGTGGGTGGACAACAGGTCAAAGAAAAGAAAAAGGTCAAATTATTATTTTTTGTGACTTTAAAAACCTTTTTACATTCAGGATGATACATTTATATTTTACATTCATGTGTAATAAATACATTAATCCAGTAGGTAGTCAGTGAAAAGCCACTGTGCTTTTAGTATGACTACAAAGAGGCTGTTATTTGCTTGTTGATAACCCTTCCAGCATCACTGCTAAGGATTAAACTTCAAGTATAAGTCCAAACTGAACATCAATTCAATTTATACATTTTGCACAACAACAGAGGTTGGATAATTAGTCTGGAGGTTACTGGAGAAAGAAGTCAAGTTATAATACATGTTTGTGTCTCTTGTTTTTTTGGTCTTTTTCTGGTTTCTGACTATTTTTCTCTTATTGTAAGATTTTGTTGATATCACCCTATTTTAGACCGATATCTGCCTGAAATTCCAGTGCAGGTATTGATGTATCCTTTGAATCCATGTTTACGTCTTTCAGGTGGATGATTTTCTGCAGGCCCTGGTGTCATGTGACAAAGAGCACATCCATGAATCCTGTTTGAATGTGGTGAAACAAGAGTATCTGAGAAATCCAGAGTTCCACCCTGATCTAGTTCGGACCAAGTCTACAGCTGCAGCTGGACTCTGTGCCTGGACTATTAACATTGTCAGATACTACGAGGTCAGGCAGGCATTTTCTTATATTTACTACAAAAAGGTTTGATTTTTATTATGGAGTTTTTTTTTTCATAAAGTATGCCTCCTTTTTTTAGATTTATTGTGAGGTCATTCCAAAGAGACATGCATTATTACAAGCTAATGCAGAACTAGAGACAGCAACAGCCAAACTGTCGGCAGTTCAAAAGAAATTAGTGGTGAGTGACATTTTATGATTATAGTTAATAAACTATCTTAGTTTACAAGCTATATTTTCTCAATGGTGTCTTTTCTCTCTTTTCCTGTCATTTGTTTCTCCAGGATCTTGATGCCAGCCTCCAGAACCTTACAGCTCAGTTTGAAAGAGCTACAGCTGAGAAAATCAGTTGTCAGGCAGAGGTGACCTGCACCAACCAGACCATAGAGCTGGCCAACCGACTAGTCAAGGGCTTAGAGGTAAACAAGGAGAGAGAGGGAAAGGAAGAGGAGTTTGGTGGTGTCATTTGGGCTGACCTGGCATAAAGTAAACTGTCAATTTGTCAGAGGCATGCATGGAGAGGCGCTGGTAATCGAATTGCATCAGTAATCTGGACTAGAAGTTGTTATGTCTTGGCACGATAGCCTGACAGTTGTGTGAGTAGATCAGGCAAAGGGAGATTTTTACAGCCTGGCTCAGCAGCATACCGGGGACTTGTGAGACAGGTAGAGAGGGCTGGACCACAGAAAACGCATGGCTGAACTGGGCAACTGGCTGAGCTGAACAGTTTCCAAATGGAGAAAAGAAGAGAGATGAAGAGAACGCTACACTAACACTGCTCTCAGTCTGTGCAGATACATATATATGTATACATATATATATATGTACAGGGGAGCTGTGATAACAATTCATTCTCCAGCATTTTTTGACTAATTGAAAAAGTATTAAGGGAAAGTTAAAGAATTTATATATATGTAACATATATATATGTGTGTGTGTGTGTGTGTGTGTGTGCAATGTTGTGTAGTTGGTGAATATTATTTTGAACTCTTTTACATTCATGTGCATGCCTTTTTCAGGCTGCAGTATCTGTTATGTTTATGGGTGCTAATATGAGATAAAAGATGGCCATTTCATTGGCCATTTTGTAAGTTCGACTTTCTTATCCCAGAAAATAAATGTGGTTTGCATGGAACAGCTTGGCTTTTAAGCATATCAAGATAAATGTTTTGTCTTTATGGCATTGACCTGGAAGCAATAGTGTTCAGACTAATAAATCAGACCGTCTATATTTAATCATTAACTTACCTCAAAGCCTCAACAGCTGTTGGAAATTAACAATGTCTCACCCCAGACTGAGTGATATTACAGGCAATCCATAATACATTAGAGTAAAATTATAGTGATTTTTAACTGTCTGAGAATTTATTATGTGACATATTCTAGATCCACAGCCCCTTGTAAGAAAATGCCATGCATGATTTATTGTTGTAGAGCTGTCACAGTCATTGTATTGAAGGTTTAAATGAATGGTAAATTGATGCAGAGTGAATCTACAGCCAAACTTCCAAAGCTATTTTAAGGGAATTGCATTTGTATTCTTTACTGCTTGCATCTTCTTAGTTTGTACATTAAATATAGTGTGAGGTAGCCCAGTGCATTTCCTTGCAGTGTAGATTCTTGTTTAGCTCTTTACTTTAAAGTGTGCTCAGGTGGTCTGGAAGCATTCTTTTTGATTTTTTTTTTCTCATGTGTCTCCTGTGCATTATTCAAATGATATTAAAGCCTTATATTAAAGTCTTTGTATGTCTTGCAGTCAGAGAGGGAGCGCTGGTCACAGGCACTTGTTCAGTATGAGAAGCAACAGAAAACTCTGTGTGGCGACATCGTCCTCACTTCAGCATTCGTCTCTTACATGGGTTACTTTACCAGGCAGTATCGATTGGAGCTCTTCAACAACAAATGGATCCCTTTCCTTCAGTCTCAAAAGGTAGTCAGTTTTGCAAACTCTGTTGTTGTTTATAGTGTAATTGTTCAGAGAAAACCTTTCTTACCTCAATTATCCTCAGTAGAGTCTTTAAACTGGAGCTAATCCTACTGCCACTAGTGCTCCAACTAGAGTGACATCACTCATTGGTTTCTGTTCCAGATCTCCATACCCCTGACAGACGGCTTGGATCCAATCCTCATGCTTACAGATGATGCCACTGTGGCTGCCTGGCATAACCAGGGCTTGCCAAATGATAGGATGTCCACCGAGAACGCTGCCATCCTGACCACCAGTGAGCGTTGGCCACTCATCATCGACCCCCAGCAGCAGGGCATCAAGTGGATTCGAAACCGGCTAGGGTCAGACCTGAGGGTGGTGCAGCTGGGACAGAAAGGGTGAGAAGGGGCTGTATTCTGATTTGCAATCACAATCACATTTTAATGTGTTAGTTTGTGTTGTTTATTGTCATTTATTAATCAGCATTTTTTTTAGAGTCTGAAACATTTCTCTCTACAAAAGTCAACAGGGAGTGTTGGGATGAAGGATGGTAAATCATGCCCAACCACATTTGTTTTGCCTTGTTTATTCTGCAGATATCTAGATGTGATTGAACAGGCCCTAGCCTGTGGTGAAACCGTTTTGATAGAGAATCTGCAGGAAAAGATAGACCCAGTCTTGGAGCCTCTACTGGGCAGAAACACTATCAAAAGAGGAAGGTTAGTACTGAAACTGCAACAATACAGTATATTTAAATTGTCGTACTTACAAAGCTAGGAAAACATATATTAGTAGCATCAAACCAATATGCCTGAAGGCCAAAGTTCAGCTTAGTAAAGGCTCTGTTTTGCAGAAGCTTTTTAGCATGGGAGCTGTTACATACCAAAAACTTTTTAAATCAATGTGTGGTTTTTATATTGTTGATACGCCAGTCGATATGCCCACAACTTGTCCCGGTGCATCTGTGGTGTGAGACAATGGGTACAGATTTACCATATGGTTGAATCTCACTGAGCATTGAAACAGCAGTGAGACATGACTGAATGCATTATTATTGCCCACTCTTAAGATTATAAATGAATTTGCGGTTCGTGTTCTGAATCCCTGAGGCCAACATATTGATTGGCCCATCAAGACAGGTGATAGATGTATATTTGTGTGTTCATATTCTTTAGGTGCGATGAATATTGAACAGCTGAGCCTCAGTGTATAAGCTGAATTGAGGGCAGTCATGGTTATGTATAAGGACTCCTGTCTCCTGCGAAAAGCTGGCATGTAACACACTAAATTCAGTGGTCTTCCATCATTATGGCAAACTCAATCTAGCTGCAATAATTTCATAATGCTAGTAGGTGATTTGCCAGCATTCGTCTTCATTCATCTATTTGGAAACAGAAAAACAGCATCACTGAATCAGCTTTACACTCACTAAGATGACTTGTTGTATGTGGATGATCTTAAATCAAGTACTAGATGTTAGTAGTCATGTATTTTGGCCATATTTGGATATTTTGTGTCATTTCACTTTGGATAAGTCTACCATTTATGCTTCAAATAATGTATTCGAGAGTTATAAACGTCATCCTGTATTTAGTGATTCTTTCTGGTTTCAAGGATAATTCTCAAACCTCATGACCACTGTTGTCCAGTGTAAAGCACTTCACAAATATAACACTGCCACCAACATAGCTGCTCTGTAATTACCTTTGTTCACTTACCAATTACCTTCAACAGGCAAAATCCGGCAAATTTCATAAATTGGATACTAATAGTAGAGTAAATAGAAAATTGAAAATACCACATATTGACATTCTGCTTTGACTTTCCCCTCAAAAGTGTTTACATCTTTCTTGTTCTGATCTATGCATGACTATGAATATTGAGCAACTCGGTGCATGTTCATCGAGCTCCTTCTGAAGTCCTGTCTGTCCAGACGTAACAATTCATCATACTAAATCTGATTATAAGTTTATCCCTTGTAGATGACCCACACACTTGTTTCTGTTGATGATTAATACAACCTGCTGGGGCAGCCATGATGGATCTGGTACGGCTCCACAGCTGAAGTTCATTAATAATTGGAATGTTGTAGAGTGTGAAGTAATGAATACTAATTATTCCTTTCATGGCTGACGGAAGACTACAAGCCAATCCATCAGCAAGGACTTTAATTTGGTGGAGTAATGGTTCTATCAATAGTACATTAATTCTGGCTTGTGAAGATATAGAGTTGAACCAGACCCAGGCCATGAGGAACCTGTGCTGTAAAATTGGGGCCTTGCCTGACATCCAAGGGGTAATTAGAGAAAAATGAAAAGCCACCGGGTTCGTCAAGCCAGTGCTAATTTAATTGAAATGCAGGAACAGATAAATATTGGCTGCTGTGGTGATAATCTTTCATATTTATTCAAGATTATTTGTCTAGAGTACAAGTGACATTTGGAGCCAAAGTGAAGTTCGTCCTCCTGTTTGAGTGGCGATGCTTGAAAAGTGTGAGGTCGATGGGCTCACATGCACACAGAAAAAAAAAGATACTGTAGGTTTCAAGATATGAAGGCTTTGCACTGCAACAGTTCTTAGCTTCTAGAGGATCATAATCATCATTATGATCCTTTTTTAAAAAAAATTGTAACTGTCTATTTCTAATCATTTTGTTCTTTGCAGGCAGAAAAAATAATTATGTTTTCAGCAAATTAGTGCTCGAATTGTGAACAATAGTTTTAAAAATGATAATTCACTCTTGACCTTGGAAGTTTGACAAAACAATCCTAACTCAAGTTCCACTTACTAGTTTTTTCTTGGGCTTCATTGCAGCCCTTTCTCTTCAGTTTTCATTTGCAGATGGAGTTTGCTCAGTTGCCCTGGAGATGGATCTGTTAACATGTGAGCTCAGTAGCTGTTATGAATGAATCCATAACACTTTTAGGACTTTTTATTTATATTGGCTATAATGATAAATGAAGATAGATAAAGATCTATGATACCATTGAAAGCTAGTAAGTGGACCTGAGATGGGATTGTTCTCAATGTCTTTAAAGCTTCAGTGAATTCTTGTCTAACAGCAACAAAGCTGAGATTTGTTCCACATGTTTTAAACCTTAACAGCCCCATAACAACATTGTAGAGTACACTCATTGATGTTCATTAAATTTCTAAGAAGTGACCCATCGCCTTAAGGAACAGAACAACACAGCTATTAAATCATTGGCATGTGAAAAAAAAAATTGTACTCCCCTGTGATCCAGGTACATTCGGATTGGGGGAAAGGAGTGTGAATACAACAGTAACTTCCAACTTATTATCCACACCAAGTTAGCCAATCCCCATTTCCCTCCTGAGCTCCAGGCGCAAACCACCCTCATCAACTTCACAGTGACTCCTGTGGGTCTGGAGGAACAGCTGCTGGGACAGGTAGTGTCCCGGGAAAGGCCCGACCTGGAGGCCTTAAAGGTGAATCCCTAAGTCAAAGACACATTTTGATTGTATTGAATTTACATGCAAGACCTCAATCCCTAAAACTGAAGAGAAAAGAAACTGTTATGTGTATTCTGCCCAAGATGGAGCTGACCACACAGCAGAACCACTTCAAGATTGAGCTCAAGAGGTTAGAGGATGACCTATTGAGTCGCCTCTCTGCAGCTCATGGTAATTTTCTGGGTGATATTTCTCTGGTGGAGCAACTGGAGAACACCAAGACCACAGCTGCTCACATTCAGTACAAGGTGAGTATATAACACCGACAGGGTCCTCTCTGTTGTCCAGTTGTAGTTGAGTGCATTGTGTTTTTTTGTCACTCAAGTGTTTTTGAATGTCACACAACAGCAAGCGCCTCATTTTATTGCATTAGCTGCAAATTATTTGTAGTTTGGAATATGTGTAATGAGAGGGTTTTGGAGCATGACTGAGAGCCTAATAGCTCATTTTGTGCAATTGGAACACACAGGTGGTGGAGGCCAGAGAGAACGAGACAAAGATCAACGAGGCTCGAGAAATATACCGCCCAGCAGCTGAGAGAGCGTCACTCCTCTTCTTCATCATCAATGACCTCAGCAAGATTAACCCCATGTACCAGTTTTCTCTCAAGGTGAAACCTTTACCCCTCAAGTGCTCTCAGAGGACACTTATCATTTTCAGTAGTATTTCAAACACAATCTGTTGGATTTTTAAAATTAGAATTGTTTATCATTTGTCATTAAGCACAATCCTGTCTGTGCAATTTAGCCTAATTGTGTACTTCTAATTTTACTTCCAAAAATTGAGCGTTTGAGCCCTTTTTAGTGTTTAGTTGTTAATTCAGTGCTAAATGCATTTATTCTTTATCCATTTATTCTTTTGTTTTGCAGACTTTTAACTCTGTGTTTATCAAAGCAATGGAGTGCGCAGAATGGGACGAGGATGTGAAGACCAGAGTGCACACTCTGACCGAGGCCATCACCTATTCAGTATTCCTGTACACCAGCCAGGGCCTGTTTGAGAGAGACAAGTTAACCTTCTTGTCACACACTGCCTTCCAGGTGAGGGACTCAGGGCCGCCTCAAAGGTGGGGCCTCCTGTCATCCCCATCAATCAAAGTACTTTTCTGCCCCCACATTAACTTCAATTAAAAGCAGTCAGCAGGACCATACGCTGCTATTGATTACCTCTCACACCTTGCTCTGTGGCTGCTGTTCAGACAGTTGGTTCTGACAAGGGGGTTGGTTCTGATGGCATAATGCAATTATCTGTCATTGCGACAACTGTTTTCATCTTAGAAATTGTGCGGCTTCTGAAGGCTGTCCTTCATGTCGCTATTTCACATTCTGAAGCACTTATTCAGCTGGATGAGGTTACCCAATCCTTTTGCCAAAGAGTTCTCTTACAGTTTTGAATTGTTGGAAATGTGGAAATGATTGAAAAGCGATCAATACAACATAGATCATCACAAACTACTCTTGGTCCTTCCCCTCAGATTCTGCTCAAGCAGGGCTCGATTGATGCTCAGGAATTTGACTTCCTTCTGCATTTCCCTGTGGAAGCTAGCACAGTTAGCCCAGTGTCCTTCCTCTCTCCACATGCCTGGGGGGCCATTAAGGTACAGTATACTGCAGGCTCATTACCTTTACATGTGAAAGGGTCACATTTTCACTTTGTTAACCATCACGTCATCACTCTGTACCCTAGTACACTGCTTCAAGTGATATGGCAATGTCTGTCATTCTGATATAGACTATTTCTATAATGGAGAACTTCAGTGGACTGGACAGAGACATGGAAAGCTCACCCAAGCGCTGGAGGAAGATCGTTGAATCCAGTTGCCCTGAAAAGGAAAGGCTTCCGCAGGACTGGAAAAATAAGAGTTCCCTCCAGAAGCTCATCATCCTGAGAGCACTCCGCCCTGATAGGATGACCTACACACTAAGGTAAGTAAATGACCAAAGTACATTTATATATGTAAGCGCTATATATCATTAAGATTTGACAATGTTTCCTGGCAGGAACTTTGTGGAGGAGAGCATGGGAACAAAATATGTGGAGGTGCCTGGGCTGGAATTTGACAAGTTGTATGAGGATAGTGGCCCCTCCACTCCTGTGTTTTTTATTCTCTCACCTGGGGTGGATCCACTCAAAGATGTAGAGAAACTAGGTACTGGATATATTTTGTGTTATACATACATCTCGTATCACTTGGTAGAGATACATTTTCTAAACACTTTTTTTCTGTGCAGGATTGAAGCTGGGATTTTCCATTGACCAGGGAAATTTGCACAATGTTTCCCTGGGACAGGGACAGGAGGAAGTAGCTGAAAGGGTTGTGAGGAAGGCCTCTGAACATGGGCACTGGGTCATTCTACAGGTAGGGAGCATCACCATTCAGTGACTAGGCTATTGCAGTGACATCAGGCTGTTCTTGCAGCCAGCCTGTAATGCACCTAATTATATTATCTCATCCTCTGCGTAAGGGAAATAAACTCAATTTGGTTCAATAAAAACCATAATTGGCTAGATCAGCTCTATAAATGCCTCCTTTAAAGGGAAGTGTCTGCAGCCAAGTGAGTCCCTGGAGGTTTCTTTACTAATTCAGAACAAAACAAGACTTTTTTCAGAGTGAATCCTCCGCAAATTAACACAAACAAAGCTATACATATTTATTTTATCAACCTTGTAGCATATTCTTTCTAATATTTTTTCTAATGTTTTTGATATTTCGGTTGGTCAGAATGTACACCTGGTGGCTCGCTGGCTGCCCTCTCTAGATGCTCTTCTGGAGACAGCAGCAGTGGACAGTCACCCCAAACACAGAGTGTTCATCACTGGCGAACCAGCACCGAGCCCTGAGCAGCATGTTATCCCCAGAGGCATACTGGAGAACGCTGTCAAAATCACTAATGAGCCCCCCACTGGCATGAACGCCAGTCTGCACACAGCCCTCAACAACTTCAGTCAAGTGCGTTGAAAATTTTAAGTCATTTCTATAAATGTATTATATTTAATTAACAAAATGTATTTATTCTGCTTTTCTTTCTCTCTCTCTTTTTTCAGGACACTCTGGATATGTGTTCCAGGGAACAGGAATTCAACTCCATGTTCTTCTCTCTCTGCTTCTTTCACGCTTGTGTTACGGAACGCCGAAAATTTGGCCCCCAGGGGTGGAATCATAACTACCCCTTCAGCACAGGAGACCTCACCATCTCAGCAAATGTCTTATACAACTACTTAGAGGCGAACACCAAAGTAATTTTACCACCATTTTTTAAAGATAATTCAATATTTTCACTTAATTTTATTAATATTTTAATTTATATTTATACAACTTTTAAATTGTTTTTTTTACTACTTGTCTCTTCCTCTGTGTGAATTTGTAATGATAATAGTGTTTGCAGTGGTGTTATTGTCAGACAGGGATGTTGAATTACTGTACAGTATCTCCAATTACTTATTGAAATCATTTGTTCTGTTATTTGTGAAAAATGTTCATTCCCGTCTTTTTTTTCTCTCCACATTTCTTCTTATAACTATGAACACGCAACCTATAATTTAGCTTTATTTCAGGAAGACAAAAAATCCATTCTTGGGGTGCTGCACCCCTCACAACTCCTAATGCATTTCTCTTAGAACTCCTATTACTCTGGTCACAACCAATTATGTCTCCTAGGTATACTGCCCTCCAAAAACGAATGTCCTTCATTATGTTAACCAAACAGTAACCTGTATGTGCGTATACAGAGAATTCATTAGGAGGGCAATGAAGCGTTATCCTAAATGTAATTACATGCAGCCAATGTGACAGTTCACAACGCTACATAAGTGATCACTGCAATTAGAGCTGATGAAGGAAGCAATTTGCAAAACAATACAGGTACAAATGATTGTGAACCTCCAGCTTTTGTAATTTGTTATGAATCACAGGTTCTTTTCTTCCTCCTTCACCCTCACGGATCATAATCTCCCGCTGAGGAAAAAGACTCTTCTGTCATACATTAGATCAGTGTGTTTAAAGAAACATAATTTTGTTACATTTCCCTACTGTTAACATTATTAAAAGAGCTTATTTGGGAAGAGATCGTAAAGTTACTGCTGGAAACCTCAAAGAAGGAATATTATAATGTAGAAGAATTTAAATAAAAAATGGAAATATGAGATGATGGAACAATTTTTTTTTTTTTATAAAGGTTTTATATGCTCATATTCTTGTATGTGCATTGTCATATCAGTCTAAGTCTATTACAGTCTATGCAGGTGCCTTGGGAAGATCTGTGTTATCTTTTTGGAGAGATCATGTATGGAGGACACATTACTGATGACTGGGATAGAAGACTGTGTAAGACTTATCTGGAAGAATTCATGCATCCAAAAATGGTGAGTCAATGTTCATCTAAGAATAAACTATATATTTTTTGTCTTCTTTTATGCATTTGGGATTGCACCAAAAATGGATTTTTACTGGTTTAATTGTATAATTTTCACTTTTTTTCTACTCATTAATCTGGATACCGACCTAAAGTATGGCTATGGACAAATTGATGGTGCCAAATAGTAAAGGAAATCTACAAAGCTGTTTTGAATGTCTTGGTGGTGTTGTTAAGGTAAAGGGTGCCCTCTTGGGATGTGAAACTAAACTGCAATAGTGCACTTTCTGTCTTTGCTGTTGCTACTTTACCTCTCTCACTTTGGTAATATGCACTGTGCTAGATGCCCAGCTGCCTGAAACCCCACTGCACTCATTAACAGGCGATTATTTAGTGCTTTTGTCTTTAAGTGTTTGCTTGATAGATGCACCAATTGGAGTTCATCTTCTTCAACCCCACAAAGAACTGCCGGTTGACCTTTACCACCAAGCTACACAGCTACTGCATCTCCTCAAATGCAATTTGCACAATCAGGCATTAATCAGTGTGTTTCTTTGTAGGTGCAGCAACAATTTTACAGGTACACTGCTGTCTTATTGTGCTGTATGTGTATTAATCAAAATTTCAATTCATAGTTTGAAGGGGAGCTCTTTCTGTGTCCCGGGTTCCTGGCTCCCCCGTTCATGGACTACAGTGGATACCACAGTTACACTGATGAACATCTTCCATCTGAGAATCCCACTCTGTATGGTCTACATCCAAATGCTGAGCTTGAGTGCCTCACTGTCACCTCAGACAACCTCTTAAGGACTCTGCTGGAGCTACAGCCGCAGGACTCCTCCAGAGGAGAGAGGACAGCTCAGAACATAGAGGAGAAGGTGAGGACAGACAGAAAGAAACATTATTGAAAAAAGCACAATGATTTACCTACATAAATAACCTAACCATGTTTATTGGTGTTCGTCAGGTCAAATCTGTCATTGAAGATATCCTTGATAAGCTTCCTGAGGAGTATAACATGGCAGAGATGATGACAAAGACAACAGAGCGAAGCCCGTACATTTCAGTCTGTTTGCAGGAGTGTGAACGCATGAATCTTCTGCTGGCAGAAATAAGGAAGTCACTTAATGAACTGGATCTTGGCCTGAAGGTACAGCAGTAGTTTACTGTACTGTTAACACATATACAAATCAACAGTGATACTCTTATCATTAATGAGGATTTCTCTGTTCACAGGGAGAACTCACCATCTCTTCCAGTATGGAGGCTCTGCAGGCAGTCCTGTTCAGTGACTCTGTTCCAGATTCATGGTCCAGACTGGCTTATCCCTCCACTAAAACACTTGCACAGTGGTAACTGCTGCTTCCTAATAACACAGTATTTTTCTACACAACATGGCCTTTATCATTTCCACTTTATTGTGCCCTTTAGTATGTTTCCTTTTGATACACTGCATTGGTCATCAAAGTAGAAATTCAGTCATTAAATTTCTTCAAACATGTGCAAATGTTAGTGTGATCCTTACAGACACATTATAAAGGGATCTGATTGGATATTAGTCCTTCAATAAATTATGTAATTGATTGATTATTTGTTTTCTAGGTTTATTGATGTAATGTGTAGCTGTCGAGAGCTGGACAGCTGGACTCAGGACTTTGTTCTACCAGCAGTTGTTTGGTTCTCAGGACTCTTCAACCCGCAGTCTTTCCTCACTGGTGAGGTCACAGTCTTAAAATCAACAAGACAGATAATTCAGATAATGTGTGCTCCAGAGTTATAAACACCCCCCCCCCTCTCCCAGCTGTTCTGCAGAGCATCGCTCGCAAGAATCAGTGGCCCCTGGACAAGATGACTTTGACTGTAGATGTAACAAAGAAGACGAAAGACGACTTTGGACATCCACCACGTGAAGGGGCCTACATCCACGGACTCTTCATGGAAGGTCAGGATTAATCAGTTATACTTATATCCCTGCAATACATCCTGCTGGGCTCAATTCAGTTTCATAGATTTTTGACAATGTTTAGTGACATATGTGTTGGTAAAATAGTCAAACTCACAATCCAGCATGTCCTGTGTCCTCCCAGGAGCACGTTGGGACACTCAGTCTGGAGTCATCTCTGAGGCGGTTTTGAGGGATCTGACCCCAGCCATGCCGGTGCTGTATGTTAGAGCCGTGCCAGTGGAGGAGCAGGAGCTCAAGAATACTTACGAGTGTCCAGTGTATCGCACTAAACAACGTGGGCCCACATATGTCTGGACCCTCCACCTCAGAAACAAACAGCCTCCTGCCAAGTGGATTGTAGCTGGAGTGGCACTGCTGCTTTCCGTGTGACAGAGAAGTATTTTATTATATCTTAAAACAGTATTCTGTAAACAGTGTTACCTGGATAGTTTTAGAAGCGATTATTT
Organism: Thunnus albacares; assembly: GCF_914725855.1. Taxonomy (NCBI): domain Eukaryota; kingdom Metazoa; phylum Chordata; class Actinopteri; order Scombriformes; family Scombridae; genus Thunnus; species Thunnus albacares. Next base: position 16,653,479 of record NC_058113.1, on the reverse strand, counting down.
CTTCCCTTATTGAGACAGGATTTAAAGTTCCCCTTCACTCAAAAATGTGTTTTTCTTGTTCATACAGTTGGATGTTTGAGCTTCACCATGCAGAATGATGTATATGTTTGACACTAGAAGCCTGTTTTCATATTCATCTGCTGAAAGTGGAAAGTTTCTCTGAGCTCAGTGAAAATCTGATTTTAAGTTGTGGTCCTACGATCATGATTTGTGACATCACAACTAGCTTGGAGCCAATTCTGGCCCAATATTCAACTCGGATAAGTGTGATGTGGAAACTTGAAGCCTCCAGTGCACAAACACTAATAATGGACTTTACTATGAAGTAAGAGACATCTTGTATCCAGCAGTTAAACTTTTGAAATGAAAAATATTTGCATATTCATATATTCTGGAATTTTTAAGGAAGGAGAAGGAGATGTAATTTTAAGGATTTCAACATAGTAATTCTACTTTTTGTGGAAAAACAATATCAGACACATTATTGTTTCAAGCAGAGTATTTTATGTGTCTTAATACATGTCTGGAGGGGATCTTTAATCATGTATTATCATTTTGATTTTTATCATGTTTTGTAAATATTACTAATATACTCTAACAAGATAAAAACAAATATATAATTTTATAATCTTGCATTTCTATTATTGTATCCAATTTGGTTTATAGGTGTCAATACTGATGTAGTAGTGTGTGAACGTGTTATAGATTTGAAGATAAAGCAAATAAAGAAGTGGAGATACATGTTCAGGCAGTGTTAAACCTGTTGTGTCTGACGCTGTTGAACCTCTCCCCTGAGATGGTTCAGTCTGGGCATGATTTGTTGGGAGCTTATGTCTCCATTTTAGACCATGTAATTCTGGATAGGGAGCATATTTTATTGGAAGGTCAAGATTAAAAAAGCTCTCCGGCTGCCCTCTACTAACTGAGTGATACACAATGCCGTCTGGAGGGTTCCCGGACAGAATTCCCAGGAGATGATGTGCATGGTTGCTATTGACTTTTAAATGAGGTGCATTTGACATTGACCTTTTGTACGGCGGAGGCAGAATACTAACAGACTAGTGTAATTCATTCAGCCTGGCCTGTTGGAGAAACCTATTCAAAGACACTGATAGCTCTCTATGAGAAAGCAACACATTAGATTACGCATCTTTTATCTGTCTGCACTCTCTGTTAGCATCTGATTAACTTCATATGAAGCAAATGAAACCTTTAACTTTTTAAAAAATCTAAAGCAGCACGATCTTATCTAAAATTGATTTAACTTAGGTTAATTGAAAACTGAGATGTGCAGATTAAAGTTTAACTATGATTATATATTCATACTGAAGTGCACAGGAGGATTCACATGCTTTGTATTTGTTAATATGTACATCAAAGATACAGTGAAATATTGCAGGAGTTACAGAGTCAAGGTTGAGATTTAGCTGCTTTACACAGCGAAAATATATTTTTAATCAAAACAAAGAAATGGTGCTCTGAGAGAACTTTGTGCAATTGAAAAAATGAGATGTAACTGAAGAAATAATCGGCTGCGTTTATCATCCTTTCTTCAAATATTTTGAACATTCATTATTCTTAACGAATGTCAAACAAGGAACTTGATATATCAGCAGAAATATGCTCAGGAAAAGACAAACAAGTGACATTATGATGTACAAATTACAGCCACTGAGCCACACTGATTTCTTTTTCTCCAACGCTAATAACCGCTGTGCTGCTCTTAATTTCTCCTTGCAGCCAAAGTGGCTGCAGACAGACATGTGGAGGATGGAGGATTGATTCTGTGTATTGTATTGCACGGGGGGAAATGAAGAACCGGTCTTCCTGTAGTTTCTCTTCATCTGCCCTCTCTTCCTCTCATTAGCACGCCACAGCGGCTAGCCAGTCATTTGGTGACAGGGAAATGATACCATGCTTGCAGTGTTTGGGAGGAAATGGCAGGGTACAGGGCTGTGGCGCAGCAGGGGTCGTGCCACAGATAGTCATGTTAAAGGCCAAGCAGGACACCTGGTTAAAGTCAGCAAGGGCATCTGGGTCACACCTCCGCCTCACAGAAGCCAAGCAAGACATTGATTTTTATCCAAAAAATGTCACAAAAATTCCACATTTGTATCATGAAGAAGCAGCTTCTCATTTAGTAAAATATTGCGTCTTGGCAAGTACGGATCCCAAACTGATTTTTAAGCTGCAGGAAAATGTCAAGATCTAGCCTAGTCACCTGTGACATTACAAAATTAACTAAGGTCTTTGTACAATTACTGTTGCCTGTAACCTTTCCAGTTTTGAAGAACTAAATTGTACAGTGCTCTTTTGCAGCCACAGAGAGGCAGTGACGCTTCATTGGTGGCTGAGATGGTCTGATATTGAAACAGAAGGCAGGTGAACTCTTTTAGTGCTACCAGATGATTATAAAAATACATTTTTCATGAAGAAGAAAGGATACAGAAAAGTTAAATATGTGCCAAGTGCCAAGCTTAAAATGCTTTGCAGTCTAGAGTAACATCCGTGGGTTTTTTTTGTGCCACTCATGTCATGACGTGCCTGCATTTGTGCACACTTTGAGCAAATGAAATTGTCTCACTTTTTTGCATTCAACAGCTCCCCTCCTTTCTTCTTTGTGTTATTACAGACCCATTTGGGAAGCCTTTTTCCATTGTTTGTGGTGGATTTCTAAAAATACTTTTTATCATGACCGTAGTAAGAATCATAGTTATTTCTTCCTTTAACCCCTTTAAAACTACAAGAAACATGAACATGAATCATTATATTGTGCTTATGTGAAGTTACAAACAACACAGTTTAAATAATGTGTAAGAAGTATAATCATCTGAGATAATTCATCTTGTACAATGGATAATGTGTCTGTTGTGTTCCTTTGGGTGCTTTTTGCTTGTACCAGTTCTACATTGACACTATTGTAAATGCATTAGCAATGAACAGTGTTATTGATCTGCTATCTTACTGTGTAGTTTTTATTTAAAGAATAGAGTTAGAAAGTTCCATTTGCCTGTTTGAAACAACTTTTAAATGTCACCACCTTTATAAAAGGACAGCTTTTATAATAACCAGCTCATGTTGATGAAAAATATTTTATTGCATGCACAGTTGACACTGGTGGTCAATCCATGGTTCGCCACATCATGCAGACCAGCCAAAACGGTGCATACAAGAAGCATGAAATTAAACAGAATTATTATAAGTAATGTCTATAGAAACAAATAAATAATTCTGAAATAAATAAATATCCTTGTCCAGAATTTCTATATATATATATGTGTATATATACACACACACACAGTATAAATAGAATAAACTCTACATCATTGTGATAAAAAGCAAATTTACAATTAGATGGATAATGCTAAAGCAAAGTCTCTCCATGTTCACTATGGGCTTTTAATTCCAAAATATACAAAAGAAATTAGGAATATAATGCAAAACTCCATCTATAACACTTCACAACGCCTACTTGAAATGGTCTAACTTTAGGACAAAAGTGAAAATTCTCAGCCAACCAATTTAGAGAACAAATACAGTATTTTCTATGACTACACACTATACTGTACATACAGTAAGCAAATGGCTTCTATTTTCTCCTTTTTGTCCAGAAGGTGCTGTAGTATTTGATTTTGCTATTGCTCTTTCTCTTTAGAGGGACAGCTCATCCAAAAACACAATAACACTTATTTTTCCTCTTATCTAACAATATCTATCCAAACATGTACTGAGAATTAAAGGCTCACCCCCATAATGTGGCTCAGAAGTGTTTGGTTTAACCAGAAAGCAGTTGTCAGTACAGGGATTATCGTGGGTTGTTGTGAGTCATCATGTAATTGTTTTCGGGATGACATGTTGTTTTTCAAATGCTAATTTCTGGTACTCACAGTACCACAAAGCTAATATATCTTCAAATCTCAACAAATCAAACCAAAACCAACTGGAGTGGATCCTCTTAAGTCAGAGGAAAAATACATTGCATTGGGCTTTAGGTTGAACACAGACAGATACAGAGATGTAACAGGATGGGTCTGCTGCTTCATTTAACTGATTGTCCACAACATTCATTTGAATGGGCATTATGGTTTTTGGCACTAACATACATGATTATAACTTAAATTTTCACACACACACACACACACACCAAAGAAATACACTATACTGTACATCCTCTTCTAATTTCCTATAGTATTCTGCAATGTAAAAATAGATAATGGAAATTATATATGAAAATGTTAAATATTTAAACATAGGTTTAACAATCATTTTCACTATTTTTGTAGTCTTGAGTCACTTTAGAAAGATATGAGCTTGTTGTGCATGAACTGTATTGGATTGTGAGGAAACAGAAAGACTTGTTAGTTGAAATACTCTTTGGTTAAATCTGATGACACAACCCTCTGATGCAACATTTATCATCACTGTCTGTAAATGCAAAAAGATGAATCGTGTGAATCTGCATCTTAAGATGTGTGTGGTTGATAAGTCATTAAAGGTTAAATTTAAGACTGAACTTTCATGCTCAACACTTGTGTATTTCCACATTTGTTTTATGTAGTTTTTTCCTTAGCTGGGAAGCACATCCTCACCTGCAACTCACATCTAACTCACAAAATCATCTTGCAGGCTGCTAATCCTCCACAAAGGGGAGCTGTTGTGTCATTATCAGAGCAGCTCTACATATAACAACCTCTGCCACCTGTCGGAAATGAAAGCAACAGCAGCAGTTAGGACCTGCACAATGGAGACATACTCATTAACATCTTACTGTTGGCGTTACTTTTTCTTGCCAACAGGCAGCACAAGCTGGAGTGGAACTGCTGGCACTGCAGTGAAATGATACTGGCTGGGCTTGGTTTCAGGTGCTTTGGATCCGTGACTGTTGTGAATCTCTGCAAATATTTATGCATTTAACCCAAGATGTGTCTTTTTCTGATATTCCTGATTGACCAACTCCCACCTGTGGTTGGCCAGGATCATGCAGTGTCCTCTGTTTGCTGACTGAGTCCTGAGTAAAAAGATGGGACAGCAATAGACGGGTCCTTGGCAATCCGACAGAGTGGGAAATACAGTACGAGCTGTCCTCTAAGCGCGAGGCTCCAGCCTGTGTGACAGTTCAAACAGAGTCTGCTGATTGTCAATGATATGAAGGTAATCAGTGTAAGCTCGCACTTCTGAGCTGCTCTTCTGGGTGATGCCATTTCCTGGAGAGAAAATAATACATTTTTTTTTACTTTCAAGCCAAGACAGCAGCATTCAGGCCAACTCGTCTGTCTAAGAATGTGCATTTTTGTCATTTTTCAACATTGATTCAAATGAGCTTCTGTTGACAATCACATTTGTTATTGATGACCTGGTGAAAAATATCATATTGAATGCTGTTCTTATCTTTAGATCATTTTAATCAAAAGACGTATCTTTATATCTATTAGAATAGGACATTTGTGTAAGTTTAAGCTTATTACACATGGACATGTTGTGGATGATGAACAGTGAAATGATTGTTTACATCACAGTAAGTAGTATAAACCTGATTTAAACTATGTGGAAATAGTGTGTTTCAAGGAAAATTAAAATTAACTGATTTTCTTCATATTTGGTTATTTACTTAAGATTGCCTGATGGAGGTGATACCTGATTTTATGATGACATTAAGTTCAAGAAAAGTTTCGGTTATGTCATCACCATAAAATGAGTACTGCATGATCTGAATACTGACCCATGTGATCTTTCTGACACTGTCTGATGAGGCGAACCGTGTCTGCAATCATGTGCTGGGAAACAAGATGTACATTCATTAAAAACATGACATTTCAAAATTCAGCACCGTGTTTAGTGCAGAGAAATATGCAGAAGCAGTGCTACAAAGACTTCACAGACTTACCAGCTTTTCAAAATTGACCAGGTTGTCATGAAATGTCTTGTTGCCTTCATGGATGAATGTAATATCTAAAAGAGATAAACATTGTGTTGGTATGGATGTTTGTCAACAATGGATGTTTGAGATAAAATGTTTCTGTATGTCAAATCCTGATATCTCTCAACGCTCTCCTCCTGTAGTTGGACTAGATCTGTGGCATTGAAGTGACAGAATAACGAGCGCACCTTTCAGTAGCAGAGGAAGAAAGGGGATCTTTGGCGCCTTCATCTTCTTGAAGGAGTCCCTGTAGGCCTTGTGGTTCAGCGAAGGATCCTGTGAAGACATTTTCAAATCGAATGAGTGCAATCCTTCTGGGGGTGAATGTGTGTGCCTGTGCATGCACACGTTGTTAGAGCTTAATTATGGCAGCATTAGAGACTAATCATCATTCAAAACACCTGATGTTTTGTCTGATGTTTAGAAATTAAATGAATTGTGTCTGTTTGTTTCAGCACATAAACACTGAAGCAGGGGTTTTATATTCCCTGTTATTCCCTGGATTGATGTCAATGTTTTTCACTTAAATTTTTATAAAGGGAACAGATGTACAGTGTGTTGTAAACACTGAGCAAAAGTTATACTTACTGTAATTGTCTCCAGCTCTGAAAACAGCTTTTTGAATTTCCCAGGAATTTTCTGCAGGGGCAAAATAATTTATTTATTCAGATACGGTACTATAGACTTCAACTACATACATAAATGTGGCACAGATGAATGATGTAAGAAAAGGGAGATCCTTACCTCCCATGTCTGACTGAGGCGGCTAACAGCTGCAGTGTTCAGGCCCAATATAATGGCAAAGAAACAGTTGAGGTTCCTCTGTGCTTTACAGCTGTAAAAGATGAAATGAGCACACAATTCAGTGACTTCCATGGACAGCTCAACCGCACAAAAGGAGATGCAGTTTATTAATTGCCACTGGAGGGCGCAGCATTCCCATGCAAATCTTGACATCTCCCCTACAGATTTGGGCCCGGTTATGCTGATGTTGTGACTGGCAGTGTGAGAAGTCAGTGTGTATATAATTACAATAAATAAATCTCTAAACAAAATGCAGAATGACGTGAGTAAAGCTACTAACTGGGCAGCAATCTTGATGAACTTCTTGATGAGTTGTACTCTTTTGCAGAGCGTTGGGCACAGCAACACCTCCGTCATCACCCATAGCTGGACTTCATTGCAGCGCTGCAGCAGCAGCTCCAACGCCACTGTGTGGCTACTGCTAGCGTGGCGGTTGAAGGTGAAATAGACCAGCTCTTGCTGTAAAAAAAAAAAAGACCCAACACATTCTGATGAGTTGAGCAGAGTAGGGCGCCTGATGCTGAAAGAATGTCTGAAGTCTTTTAAAATGAATCAGACCCTTTAGACCTACAAGGCACATTTTAAAGGCAACAAATTATAGGATTATAGGATTTCAGGCTGTGGGACAAACCTCATGCATTGAGTCAAAAATGGTCCAGTCAAAGTTGGTGAGAGCAACAGCCACGTCCCATGTGTTCAAACTGAGCATGCGAGCTGTCCTCTGTTGTAGCTCTGAGTTGTCTGTGAATGGGTTCTGAAGAGGGAAAACAAAAGAAAACACGATTTTTCAGTTATTCTTCCACCTGAAAGATTGACGTGAACATTCAAAGACATGTTTGTGCACAAGTTATTTCATGTTAGCAGATATAAAGATAAGGAAATTGTGGTTGAAGTGACACATTACAATGATATCCCTACCAGGACTTCACCCAGGTCCTTCCTGCAAACATGCAGCCTCCCCACAGGCCGCAAGGAATCGGCGAAAACTCTGTCCTGAGGCTGCAGGAGGAGCCTTCCTGCAGGAGAGGAAACATATCACCAACAGCAGAACACCATTAAAAATCTGTCAGGCAGCGTGTGAGCAGCTATCAGTAGTTAGAGATAAGACTCGCTGTGCCAGGCTCCACTCTGAGGAAGCCAGTCACCTCAGTCACTGATAACAAGAAACTGACTTTATATTATATTTATATAACTGACTGTAAATGCTTCTTCTTTTAACTGTTGTCACTGGGAAGATATGAGATAACAATCTCACCCATTCATATCTGGCCTAAAAATACAACTCAATATAGAAAAAAAAACATTAAATATTGTGGGAAAATCATGTTACAATGAATTTTACATAAAATAATATTTCCATTTTTACTAGTGTTGTAGATGATTCAAACAGGATAGGATAGTGCTGGACAGAAAGTGATATGTTTTGGTTTATAATGAGTATAAAAATAATAGGAACAATATTGTTACTGCTTCTCATTCCACATGATCTACAAGCATCGAAAAACACATGCCTGTTTACTGTTCACCATCATGAAATGTGCAACAAACTACAGTTAAAGTCTGACTTTCTGACTTTCACAGTTGTTATATACTGTATATATACTTTATGTATACTTTAATGACAGTTGTGTTGGCTGGTTTGAATGATATTTACCTCCAGGATAAGTGACAGCCACTAGTACCAGTTCCCCCTGGGGGACATCCATCCTTTCTGCCACTGCCTGCAGCAGCTCCTGGGCCACTACTCCAGCATGGGCCCTCATGCTCAGGTATGAGTCCATGGTGATGTACACATGACACAGCACTGCAACAGAGAGAAAGTATTGTTTCAGTACGGCACAATACAGAATGCACAATGCTTAGATTAAGTACATCTGGTGTACAAGACACTTTGGGTTGACTTTTTTTTTTTTTTTTTTTTTTTACAAATCTACTGTAAATAGAAGAAATAAACATAACATACAGCCTCCATTCCCACTACAATGGTTAGGAGCCCCCCCAATGAAAAATCCTAAAAAAACTGGCCCATGGTTAAACCTAATTGCTCAGACACAGACCAAAGCAGATTATTTTACTGTTTAGAGCATCTTCAACCATAAAAAGAAAAACAAATTATCTAACCCACTACAGTCTCTGGTTTAAATAAAAACTTTCCCAGTCATGGTATGTGGTTGAACACCCCTAATTTAGTGGTGAGAAAAGTAGGTTTGGACTTCTTGAGAAACAATAGGAGGGAAAGGATTTAGCAAGGCTGCCCTGATTGATAAGGGGACCTTGAGTAAGGCAACTGACCCTCAACTGCTTCAGTGGAGCCACTCAGAGGTCAACAGTTTGTTGGGGATAGACCATAATCAACAGATCTCTTGACGAAGGTTAAAGGGTTGGTATCTTTGTTAGAAAGTAATTCCATAAAAAAATTCTCAAATTAAGAACTGTTGGAGACAAATACCTCAAAACCTTAATAGATAAAATCAAGACTATCTAGCTTGGCTAGATACCACTTAATGTAAGGGAGAAAATCTGTCTTTGTAATATGGGTGAAACAGACCCTTAAAAGAAAAAGCTGATCCTATAAGACATCAATAACACAATGGGAATTCATAAGTCATAAGTTAGGAATTTGCATTTCCAAACCTTCTCATTATTCCCTGGAAAGATTCCCATTGTCCCAATGTTCAGACTAAATGTCTCACTTCAACAACTTTGGAAACAACGTATGATGGCAGGAATGTGTGAAGACTGCCATGTTTTCATGTTTTATGACTTACCTTCCTTGGTCTCTCTCTGTGTGCCCCTGGACTGGAGCCCGTTCTCCTTCAGGCTCAATTGGTGGAAAAGTGCTTTGCTCTAAAAGAGGGGAAATGCGTGGATTTTGACACACATTCATATTGCCTGAGAACACTGAGCGCTTTCGGTTTAACTACAGAACAATGTTTTCAGCAGGAAATGTCAGGACAATAGCCTCAACACCCAAACCAGTATGTCGAAGAGGACAGCCAGCTCTGTTAAATTAAATTTTTTCTGTCTTAGTGTTGTAAAGAGAGAAAACACAAGATCTTTTCACTTACTTTTCTTTGAGGGGAATATTCATCCACCGCGCTGGAAAAAAAAACAGGAGGAAGAAATCAGTAAAGCTCACCATCATGTGCCCACACAGGCACAAAAAGATTTTGTTATTTTGTCCTAAAAACCTGATCTGGTGATTTTCCTTAGGCTGCAACTATGTTTAGTACAAAAACAACTTCACCATACACACAGTCTATAATCAAGGTAAAGTGGATGTACATATACACTCTTCTGCTGCTTTCAGTCCATTATTTAAGCTCAGTGTCAGGCCAAGATTAAAGTGGTTTGTAGATTTTAGACCTTCCAATCTGATCCCTTCATTTAATCACCCTATTCTCATCAGTTAGGCCTGGCTAGCATGATAGATAGCCCTGTGTCCATTATCATCCCTCAGCTTTTACTGGGCTCTGCATCACAATAGACATGTTGGCACAAAGCCTGCCCTAAGGGATCCCCTCTCGCTGGCCAGCAGCAGTCCTGCGCTAATGAAAAACCTGATTCCCACTGTCATCTCAAAACAGAGCTTGTGATCCCCTACTGCTCAAAAAACACAGAGTCACTGTGGACATCAATGAGCTCAGTGTTGTGAATTATAATGATGCCACATGATGAGAGAGTGCAACAGAACGAGTGGTGTTTGCTTTATAACCTTTCAGAAACATATGACTTTCTTTTGTACAAAGGCCAGATGGAAGTTAATGGGAGCAAAGGACTTAAAGAGTCTTCTTTGTATAAAAAAAATGACACCTTTTAGTTTTTCACTCAGCAGCAGATTGCAACAAAGCAGTCAATCTTGTCCTCCCACAGGGAGAGCCTGATTGTGAAAAGCTCATAAATAGTAGAGTATGTCAGTTAGTAACACCTACACAAAGTCCACTGCTTTAAATGAGTGGGTGTTGTGGATCTCCCTCCCTGGATATAAACATGAATAAGACAGAGCCAGATACTGGCAGCAGAGTCAGGCTGAATTATCTGCACTGGCTTCTAATGGGCGGCAGGTTGGAGCATCCCCAGGGAGAGGCTCTGATTGGAGACTGTGGTTGAGGGAGGGTGAAGGGGGACATGGGTGTGGCAGTATGTCTGGTGACTGGGGGTTGTTTACACTGTAACACCAAGGAGCCATTTGATGCATATATTTATTAAACCAAGAAATTGTAGCCAAGCAACAGTTCTACTTTAACAACAAATCAGACTAATATTATGATTCAGAGAGATGTGTGTTAAGATTCTGTTTGATGGAGTGTTTACTGTACACCAATTATGTACATACAGTACTTGGTGTATATGAATCACTAGTCTATATATATACAGAGTTTTAAAAGCTGAGACTCTCTGATATAAAATATTGTCCAATGTTAAGGTGAAACCATAACTTGAAAAGCATTCTTTTCTCTTCAAGTGCTTACAAAAATGAAACATAGGAATGGAACAGTTATAATTAAGGATTTAAAGACAGATTAGGTGCAGACAGAACCAGATTAAGTTTGTTTAATGCTGTATATAGGAGCTTTGACTCATAAGTGGCATGTATTACAAAAGTTACTTTTACTGCATTCAGCAATAAATCAGAATCTGATACTAGTTGAGTCAGTGAAGATATGTACATGTGCTTTAGTTTGTTGATTAGTTCTGTTGATACAGTGTATTGCTGATATGCATGTGAGTATGTAAACATGTGTGTATGTGCGCACATGCATGTACATGGATATTCTATATATACAGTATGTTTGTATAGCAGAGCTAACATTTACTCATTGTCTGGAGTGTGCAGCTCATGCAGTTCATATATTTCATATATTTTTGTACAGATATATCAGCAAATACCTTTTCAGACATTGTTATTATTTCTTTTTGACATAGATTCATTATTTTGTGTCTGTTTAAGCACTTTGTTACACTTTGTATTATAATTCAGCTTTATTTGACAGACTGGAATTGATTGATTGAAAAATACACAAAAACGCTGAATCATCACAGTGATCATCTATCTCAATATCTTGCAAGGACAGAACTTGTGCCAAAATTTGGTTACTATAAATGGAAATTTTATCTCAGCTATGCTATTAAACAATCTGTGCTGTAAACATGCAGAGCAGAACACAGTTTGCATCATTTACCCAAAGAGTCCAGTGGCCATGCATTTTATGAAAGTGTTTTTCTCCGGAAAAAGTCTTATTGGATTTATAAACTTGGCACAATGTCTCCAAAGGTGATAATTGTCAGTATTACTTTATTTATGCAATATTTTGTATGGTTTCTGGATATGTCTATTTTATAGTACTACCCAGTATTTTCCATTAAGGCTATGGACTAAATTACATAAGTGCTTTATTACTTAACAGGTCTGAAGTCATAATTGCTAAATGATGTGTATCACTGTGATTATATAAGCGGATGTGTTTGACACCATGAAGAACCAGCAGCAGTAAAAAAGTGGTTGAGCAAAAACTTGTGCAGGTTCTTTGATGTTTATTCCTTTTTCTCTTGACAAAAATTAATGTCCCAAATCTGACAGCTTATCATTAACCCTCAAAATGTCTGTATTTCCTCAATTTTGGGGATTCTAGATAAAAAAAACTCCATGACCTTCATATTTTCTTGCGTAACACCCCAGAACACTGCATTTACTCTTCGATCTCTGAAAGAAGTCATTGATGAGAAGCTAAATAAAGGCTACAAGCAGAGAAGAGGCTCTTTCTTTGTAGAGAAAGAGAGACCAGCCAGTCTCTCTGCTTCTTTTCAGATCTCCAACAGTCATGTTTGTACTTAGTGTTGAACACACCCAGACTTGATATCAATAAATACATTATTGATATCATATACATTTTTTCCATTCTATAGATTATTTATGTATGTATTATAGTATAGTATATATACTATAATAGTATACATATAATACATAGTATTGAATAACTCTGTCTCTAATTCCTACTAATGACAAGCAAAGTAAGTTATCACATGGTCACTCACTGTCTGCGATGCAGCTGGTAGGCTCTCTGCAGTTCCCTCATGTCCTTCTCCAGGGCTGGGTGCTCATAAAGATCATCCAACACGTAACGACACAAAGTCTGGAAGGAAATGTCAATTTTTCATTTCTCCCTGTCACACCCATTTTAAGTTGCCCTCACACCCAGTTTCCAACCTTTTTCCTTGCGTGTTTCCTACCTTCATGAACAGTTTGACATGCTCGTCTTCTCTCAGGAAGTCTTTGCAGAGAGCCACCCACTGTGACACCAGGTGCAGGACTTTTTGTTTCCTCTCCAGAGCCTCCTTCCTGTCCTCTTTCCCTCTGTATCTCTTAGTGCAATAGGTGGTATTAGGTTAAGGCTTCAGCACAGATGGAGTGTGAGATCCAATACAGTATACAATATCATGCAGAGGAAGGGAGCAAATGTGTGTGATGTTTATTTAAGGATGGGTGGAGAGAGAGTCTGTTGGATAAACACGGTTGAGTGAGTCAATAATTCAGTCATGCTTTTGTATTCATCTATTTCTCTCTGAAGCATCCACAAAAAAGGGTTATTACATGTGAATCTTTGTTATAATATGCCTGTAAAAACAAGGATATTGTCCCAGCAGAGCTTGACATAAATCACTGGTTGACATGAACACTGGGTAAGTTAGCAGGAAGTCATCCAGAAGTGTATCTGTAAAGAGAGACAAAAAAATACAGTATGATACATTTTTAGGTAACTTTAGAAAGAGTTCAAATGCTACTATTTCCACAGAGTTATAAAATATATGAAATATACTGTATCTCACTGCACAGAGAAACTTAAAACAAGTTGAAATTCTGTGCAGCTCATCTTATGAATCCTACATACATAGCCTCATTAGGTTTATACCACGTTACAGAACGCTTGGGGACAGGAACACCGGTGACCTTGACAACTGTATGATTGCTGAGCTGCATTGAGATGGAGATGGAAACTCAAAGACGTGGCTTCAATATTTCCTATTCCATCTTAATAATACATATCAGTTAACAAGCACTAAGCAGAGACATTTCAAAGGCAAGCATAATGTGCGAGACCTTTCAATGGCACATAATTCTTCGTGGTCAGTAACCGATAATGACTTGTGCTGAAACCGGTGAGGATTCTTCCGCACTCTTTTGCTCGAACAAGTTCAAACGAGCCTTTACCGGCTTTATCTTCAATCTCGCACATTCGCCATCACAGGCTGTATCAGTGACCATAAGCCGATAGTGTAATGTGTACGTTGACTCTCTCTGACCTCTGATGAAGTCTGCGTTTTCATTGTTATAATCTCGCTCACACAGTAGCAATCTGATATTACTTAGCCATCATCCAAATGTGTTTATAAGCAGAATTTTCTGCCACTGTACCCTTGTATGATTTCTTCCCCAAGGTTACACATGGCTAAGTGCTTCTATAAATTGATTAAATCAAAGTTGGTAAAATAGACCAATTTACTGAAAGCTTACTTTAACAAGTTTCCATAGCATGAAATGCAGTCTACACGTCCCAACACTTTTCATCATTTTTTACCATGATAAAAAAAGACTAAGCCTGACTCCCTTTAATTAAGCAGCACTTTTAAAATCTCATACAAAGCTTTCTGTCAGAATCTGTTATTAAAATGTAAGAAATTCATTTTTTATTTCACAATTGTACGGTTTGTTCTTATTAGATATAAAACAAGCTGTAAAAGTGTGTTTCAGAAATTGACGTGGAAATCACTGAAATACATTTCTAAGGCATAAAAAGAAAGAGAAGGACAGCAACTCCTGCCACAAGCGAAAAGCTTTACAAATCCTATTAGGGCAAACCTCCTCTCAACCCCTCTGTAAGTGTGCCCCACACCCAGAATTGTAAATTCTCCCTTTTAATTTCACACTGGCTTCCCAGGGCCTTTGTGTGCGTTCTGGTCCACAGGACTCCCTGACATCATTATGTTAATCCGTACAGAGCAGCTGTGGATGCATCACTCACTGCTTATGAGAGGTTACACACTCATACACATGTAGCTCCCATAAAGAATACATAACACACATTAACACAAAGCCAAAAAACAACACCCACATACTGTACCTACTCCCCCCACCCACACACATACATACATTCATCCTGAACCACTCACACACACCGCTGTATATTTGTGTATTTTCTCCAAGCTATCTTAACTGAAACACTTTCTCATGAGTAACAGCTTAGATACTGCTCCCCAGGCTGTACGCTCTGCAAGTTTTTTGAAGTTAGAAAAACTGAATAAATATTTAATTTTACAACCTAAAGTCATATCTTAAGTTTTTCTTGGTAACAGCAAAAAAGCAGACAATGTACTGCAGGGTAAAGATTTAATCCAAACAATTTAGCAGAGGACTTGTTAGTTTCAGTGTGACAAAAATCTCTATGTTTGAATTGTGCTGCATAAATCAAGTCTAATAGTCTGTCCAGATATTTGTTTGTTTTTTGTGACCCTTAAACATCGCACCATTGAAAATATTCATTTATCATCAGTAATTGGCCTGGATCAGAGATGTGAATGTACCATGTAGTAAGCATATCTCAAGTGTTAATCTGCTAGAGCTGATAATAAAATCAAAAGTGTATTCTACTGTTCTGCATAGTACCGCACTCAAACCAAAACAAATTTATTTTCTTTTTCTGAGGAAATTCAGAATGGATTAATTGATCTAGCTTGTCATCCTACATTGAAATCAATCAACCTGTCAATCAACATGCCAATCCCTTTTGCATTTCAATAAGCACTTGTAAAATTGATTAATGCAACCTTTAAAATAAGCATGTTAATGTGTCACTTATTGGCTGCAGCAGTAACCAGATGCCATCCTCTTACTTTAAAAGCCTTATATATATATATATATATATATAGCCTGTATTTAAGTGGAATTATTTAAAATTCTTTATCTGCTCACTTACAATACTGATTCTTTTTAAAACTATAGTTAAGCATCAACATCTCTCCACATGGTGTATCACTGAAAGTGCTGGAACATCCTCTCATTAACAACCCAAATGTTCCATTACATGTTTTTCAGCGCTGGCAGTGTGCAGTGTGAATCTGTGCAGAGCAAGAATCAATAGCTGCACTCAGAGATTGGGCACAGGAAAGAACTAAACACTGAACAGCTGTGAATGCTTTCCCACAGAAGGACACCATAGCATATCTGCACAGTATACACTCCTGCAGCGGTTCACACAACATTGCTTTTACTCAAACATGCCTGTGGTTCTTTCTAGAAAAGTGCCATCTCTTGCAGAAAGATGTAAAGCTCCTCTGCATTCTTAATGTTGTGTACTGAGTATAGATGCAAGCAAGTGCTACCATGAATGACCATGAAGTCATAAACACAACATCAATAATCTGCTGCAATCATCAGTCATGTAGCTGCACGATCTTTCTGAGCCATCCTTGAGAGTCATACCAAACATGGCAGCTTGTTGGATGCTCAGATAAATCTCTTTTTGATGAAATCAAGGATCTCATGCCATCATCTTTCTGGGGAGCTGCACCTCCAAGGGCACACTAAGAAGTAGCACTAGAGCATACTGAGTTTCAGTATTCACACGGAGAGAACCAAGGCCAACAGGAGTCAGACTATTAAACATTACTGAGTGCAGATCAATTGCTGTTCAGGACTCAGTTCATCCCTTTTCCTCCTCAGGTCTCTGGCTCTTTGACCCTGGAACATCGCTCAGCATCTTACCTTCAATACACTCATTGCAAGGTGAGCTAATGGTGAATGATTCATCAACAAACCACTGCCTACTAACCACATAGGAAATGAGCTAAGAGGTAAAGTACGGATGGGTTTATTGTGAATACACAAACTGAAAAATAGAAGGATGTCTTATTCATTTGACAAATTATTTAGCTCTATGTTAAACATGACATTAATATTAAATACTCAATTATAGCAATAAGTTTCACCATAAAATGCATTGCTATGATTCATGCCAAATGCACCATCTTGCAACTGCAGGCACATCTCCTGAGAGTACATTTAGATCAATTTCACTCACTTCCTCATCATAATGAGTAATGATCTCTAGTATGAGGTTAGCCTGCCTCCATCCCAGTGAGAGATCATCTGTGACCACCTCCATCTCCCAGGAAAAACATGCATTCCTCTTCCTCTCTCTTTCCCCCCCTTTACAGTGTTCATCCTTTCTCTCCTTGTCTGACTGTGCTTCTGCCTGCAATCATAATTTTTCACCGAGCCATCCTCTCAGCTTCAGCAACAGAGAGTGTCCTCTGCCTTGGCAACAGTGTCACATTATCATGTACCTGCTGCGATGAGAGGAAATGTGTTGATTTGTTTTCTCTGTGAAGCTGGATTGCGTGTCCGTTACAGCCTCACTCTCAAAAGATATGAGTAACCTCTGTCTCTTATCTTGCTTTTAAATGAACAGGCTTGAACTTAGTGGCAGTCTGGGAACGATAGTACCCAGTAGCCCAGTAATATTGCCTGGGGTGTGGGGGGGTGTGGTGGGTTGGGAGGGAGGGAGGGAGGGAGGGAGGGAGTGAGGGAGGGGGTTTGGAGGCTGCTGAGGGAGAGGCGGGGAAAAGAGAAAGTAAAAAGGAAAGTAAAGGGAGCTATGTCTCTCTTTCTATCTATCTTTCACAAACATACAAAAACATCACAAGGACCTATATAAGCAGACCACCATAACAATGCTGTAGTCATAAAGTCTACCAACTGAATATTTTTCTTTTTTTTAGTTTTGCTCTCTTAAATACAAGGATTAATCATTCACACAGTCACAAAACACAGTAATGACAAAGGGGGGTGAGGAGGGTGTTGCAGGATATTAAAGTATGAATACTGACCTGACTCTTTGCCCTGTGTTATCCCCTGGTCATCGTCCAGTGTCAGGTCATTCAGCAAGTGTTCCAGGATCTTCTCTGGGGTCCCTGATACCACCATGTACCTGTCAGACACAACAGAGTCAGTGGATGAGTCCTCCTCGATAGAGGACAGTGAGCGACTGCTGCTCCATTCATCCTCTCCCTCTGTCCCTTCATCGTCTATGTAGCGAAAGTAGGGGACGTCAAAGGTGGGCATAGTCAGCGGCTCTGCCCGGCTGGTGCTGTCACTGCTGCTCTCCTCGGAACCCTCCTCGTCATCCTCGTCCTCCTCCTGCTCCACCAAGGCAGCATGCAGCAGCCTGCCCTCCTCCTGTCGCAGGTTCCGGGGCTGCTGTTGAGAGCCCATCCTTACAGAGTTCCCGTGCCCTCACACCGGCAACGTTGCCGTGGTTACTGCTGCATGCCCCCTTTACCCATCCATCCATCCACCTGCAGCTGCTACAGCCCGGAGTCCACTGCTGTCTATCCCTCACTGAGGAATCCCGGTATATTCACGACTAAAAAAGCTTCAGTATGACTTGAATGGGAAGGCAGCCAGCAGAGCTCTGCCTCACAGTCCCATGCTGCTAACTTATATGTATTTAATGTAGTCGTTTATGTGTAGGGAGTTGTGATGTAAGCATGCCTGAGTGCGTGTGTGATCCGGAGAGACAGAGAAGGAGAATGATGAGAGGGAGAGTGCTGTAGCAGAGAAATAGATAGTGAAAGAGAGAGAGAGGGAGGGAATCTAGAGAGGAGGGGAGAGGAGAGGCTTACCTCCTGTTCCTCGCCTCCTCTCTCCCTCCTCCCCTCGCTGATGCGGAGAGGGCTGGCTGCTCTGACGACATTCTCTGGAGAACGAGCACATCGTGGCCCCTCTCCCTCAGACACACGTGGACTCCCTCGTCACTCTGGGGCTGTGTAGGGAGAGAAGGGGAGGGAGGGAAGGACTGTGTTATCACCAAGGAGATTCCCCTGTATTTTCTCCCACTCACACAAATCACCACTGATTTCCATCATAATACTCTGTCAGAGCCAGCACTGTAAATGAAAGAGAATTTCCATATATCATTATTCAGTCCTTATCGGTGAAGCCCATTCAGGGATTAACATAAAAGACTCATGCATATTTTAATTACCGATTCCTATGTTGAGCGTATTAAATTATGAGTGGTGTCTAGAGAGACAATCTATTTTCAAGCCATCATATAGTTAAATTAAAGAATGGTTTAGTCATTCAGAGTTTAGTTTAGACTTAAACTCACATGCTAGGTCCTTGTCTTATGACCACCATGGGTTGCTATGAATGATCAATTTCACCTCATGCCTGAGCTGTCTCCCACTTTCCTTCTCTGTCTCACTCTGTCTTTCTCTTTGTCTCTTTGCCCTCTTAGTCATACAGTCACACAATGTCACCCAATGTCACCATGTTATCAATCTTTCAGAACCAGAGTGAAAGACAGTAAAAGTCCTTCAATTTGTCACCTCTATCCTGCTCTTTAAATCTTCACCAGGTTAATAGGCTGGGCTTCTCTTTAATGTAAGGCATCTCCCTCTCTTCAATACAGGGCAATGTGTCGGTTTAAAATCTTATAACAGTCAGATATATGAGCTTAAAAGGAAAAAACAAACAAACACTAAAAACAAAAATCAATCAATTAATTTTTTTGTCTATAAAATAGTGAAAAATGCCCACAATTACAATTTCCCAAGGTCCAATGTGACATATCTTTAAACTGCTTGTTTGTCCAACCAATAGTCCAAAACCCCCAAACATTCCATTTACAACGATATAAAATGGCGTGTAGCAGCAACTCCTCACATTTTGAGAGGCTACAATTTGACAAACTCCTTAAGAGACTCACTATCCTGACTATCCAGATTCTTATTCATTAATTTTTACATCAACTTATTTATTTTTTAATCAACTAATTGTTTCACTAGCCAGATAATTAGAGAAAAAGTGGGATCCAACTAGGTAGATTGTGGTGTTTAATTTTTTTTTCTCGCTTATATTTGTTCCAAGACCAGTGTCAAAAGTTTCCAAATTGGGAAGCAAATATACCGACTTTGAGTACCAAATGAAGGTAGAGCAGTAATATCTACCATATTGAGTTTCCCAGCTGAATAAATTGTTCGAGGAATGTGCTCTTATACATAACTGGTTAAGACACCCAAGGATATATTCATGTGAAGTCCCTGAACTGAACTTTTTTAACCCTACCTTTTTAAAACAATGATTTGTTACAGCCTCTCTGAAGAATAAAGACTGTGGTAGCTGCTTGACAATGGAGAGTCTGGATCAGAGATATTGGTCTTAATGAGGAGTTCACTGTATGGTGCACGCACATGCATCCTGCATCAGCTCCCCACTTCAACCCCCCTCTCCTCAGCCATCAGTCAATGCAATACAAGCCTCTGTGCATGCAATTAGTCAGGCAGACAGACTGGAAGTGGTTGCAGTTTTCTGCCCTAATTGCCTTCTGCAGAGAAGCATCCAGGGCCCTTCAGTTAAGCATGACTTCCTGGCACATTAACACTTATCAGTGTGTATGTATATTGTATACACAAACAGACATAAGTGCACAACACACAACAGAGATGCATACATTAACACAACACACAGACACACACATACTCCACAACACAACAGAAACACGTAACTGCATCATGGTGGGCCAAGATTTCAGCATTAACATTACCCAGTCAAGCAGTCACATCTATAAACAGCAGAGATATTTTCAAACCATCAGAAAGGACCATTAATGGCAATGTTTGCTGGCAGTTCCTTTTTTTAACCTTTATTTATTCAGGGGAGTTTCTCTGAAAGCAATGTTCTCTTTTTCAGAAACGCCCTGATCCCATTAACACAGTTACACAATCATACCTGGAAACTGCCCAGCACAACCACAGTCTGATCTGGTGGCCACTGAGCACCTCCACTGGAGCAGTTGGGGTTAAGGGCCTTGCTCAAGGGCACCTCAGTGGTGGTAATGAGGGAGATGTGAGCACTGCTTCTTCACTTTACCCACCCAGATTTATGCTGCCAGTCTGGGGGATTGAACCAGCTCCCTTCTCTAACCTTTAGGTCACCACTGCTCCAGTGTTCCTTCAGTGTTGTGATTGTGTAGTTTAGATGTCTGTCAAAGTGACAACTTATGAATTTATTCCTTATTTATCTCAATACAAACACACACGAAAATTGCTTTCATATACTTAAGGGTAATAACAGACTGTATTATCCTGTCACAGGACCTACAGTATGATGTAAGCTTAGGGGCGTGACAAAAAGCAAAGAACTAGAAAATTCCCAGAAAGGAAAGGCAGCACTGATTAGCTTCCTGCTTCTTAGGAAAAAGACACCGGTGGTTCTATCTTTATCAAGACATGACGTGCACTGTGTGCTCTTAGCTTCATGAAAGTCATTAAAGTGCAGTTTTTGTCTGACTAAGCGTGACACTGGAGCAAGTTAAATTCTTGACTATAATTAACAGAGTGTCTCAGTCTACTGCTAACGGGTCAGACAGCAAACAAACATTTTTCTCACAATGAATTATTGATCTAGCCTCTGCTGCTGCAGGCCACCCCTCAGTGTGCGCTGGGCTTTGTGGTTACCAGTGTCCCAATACAAAAAAAAAAACAAAACAAAAAAAGCAAAAAACAATCAGGCCTCTAGAGTGGATGCTTATAATGTGACAGAGTGCCTGGGCTGCACAGTTCCAACCCTGGCCTGGAGGTGACCTCGACTTACAGCTACCCCTGAAGTCCTCCCAACATGGACACAGCCAGCAGAAGAGTAAACATTACTTATCAGGCCTCTGCATAAACTCATGTCCCGTCAGTGGTTTACTGTCTCTTTCAGGGTTCCAGATGCATTCCACTGGCTGGACGGACACTTTCTGTCTGCATGTCTCTGTGCTGCTGCAGCAGGTCAGGCACGAATGGTATGGAACACTTAACACGGACCTGGAAGGTGTCAGTACTGACAGGGTGCTGATTATGTTTAAATTACTCTCAAGGAATAGCGTGGATCATATGGAATGGGAAGAAGAAAAAGAACAAGACCAAGCATTCATACATCAATGTTGTTTTTAAAGAAGCCTTTGATGACAATGCACTTTATTATCTCCAAAAGTAACCTGCTAAAATTTCTGTTTTCATGCAGTTCAACTCTGGTAGCATACAATAATCAAGAATATGTGCATGTTTTGTAAAATATTTGCACATAAACAGTGCTATGCTTCATGTACTGGCAAAAATCATCAGTTCTATGTTCTAATCAGATGTATGTAGCAACAGAAACCTCAAATTACAAGTAACTAGAAACTCTCTGATGCCTCTGAAGACATGAAGTGATGTGATTTTTGTCAAAACTGTAAACTATTTCATTTAAACCAGTCAATCTTTCAGCCTCTGAACTATCATAGGAAAAGACCAACAAACATGTTTGTTGAAAAACCTAAACATTTTTCTTTTGAGATTAAAGGAGATTGCATAACACTCACAGTCTCCCTGCACCAGAATCTCTCACACATTTCCACAGAGTGCTGTATATTAAGCATCCCTGTTTCCACCAGCTGGGATTTAACTGATTTCTAAGCTCTTTGATGTCTGGGCTTAGATATTTATATGAGTCACATGTAATATGTGCATTGTAGCATCATTGGATTACTGTAAACCATTTTATAATCTAGACAGACTGCTAGATAATCTCACATATTCTTAACATTTCCAGATAATGTGAAGTATTAAATACAAGGTCAGCATATCTGGCTGTTAGGATTACGCAAATGACACAAACACACGTGCCATTGGTACGCTTAATTTTCCAGTTTTTGAATTCACAATATAAGAAACTTGGCACAATGCTTGTAACTAAAACAACAAAGATACAACAGCTTATTGTATTATGCGGCAGTAACATTTGAACATACGCAGGTTGGCAGTGGTGTAGTGCAGACAAAATGTCATTATATTGAATAAAAGCACAGATGAAGACTAGCTTAGGGTTTGAAGAAAAGGTCAGAGACCTGATGCACTGGAATCCACCCTGAAACCACACAATGTCTTGGCATGGCGGTCTGGCCTGGGTCACTTGCGTCAACTCTTCCTGCCATTGTTGTACAGTTTAGCACAGCTGGCAGGAAGGGAGAAGTTGAGCCCACCATGAGGTCAGCCAATTAAAACGTCAGTTCACTGGAAGGTGATGTAATGTTTCAAAAAAAAGTGTGCAGGTTGCACTGAACGTACGGGACATGTAGTTACCTTTTCAGTAATGACAGGTTGTAGTGGTACGACTTTGAAATGAAACCCTCCTGAAACATGAGGAAACTGCTGTACTGATAGAGCCAAACTGCATTCTTAAAGTATGTTAATGTAGCCTATCTACATTTCTGTTAAGGTAATGACACTGAGAAAAATGTATTTGGAGGCAAAACATACATATAAATAGATTAATTAATACAATAGATAGAGTGTATTTATAATGTCAAATGTTATGCATATGAATGCAATACACTTTACAGCATACTGTGAAAATATCTTCCAAGTTTTACATCTTGTTTGCTGTGGTCTAGAGATTATTTTGGTATATTTAATTGAAGATTTTCCTACTCTGGAGAGAATCTAAATGACAACATTCATCTTGAGAGAAAGCAGAGGCATTATAGAACGTATAGAGGCCAATAAAAACAGACAACAAATAAACATCAGTTTGATAAATGGAACACTACGGGGAGTGCAAGAGGGGATGCTAAGGCACAATGCTCACACAACAGCAGCATGAAACATTACATTATAGTCCAGAGTAAAATGAACTATCTAATATGCTCTAACTGTATATTCAGGGAGAAAGTATGCTAACTGAGTGGTGTTCATAATGACATAAAGAGGTCTGATAAGTAGCTTGACTAATGTTTTCACTGTGACTGGACCAAAGATAGCTGTTCAGTGGAATGTATCACAGAGTGCAGCATTTCACACTGTTTTGTTGTGAAAAAAGTTGTAAAAATATCAGAGCATTCTGACTGCTGCAGTGGTGTGTATCTCACCTCACTTGTCCTCTCTGGGCCCTTGCTGTGACTCTGCAGGAAGCGGCAGCCATCCTTGGCCAGTCTCTGGACCATCTCCAGTCTGGACAAGTCCTCCTTGTCATGCAGGATGCAGATGCTCCCTGGCTGTAGCACAGGGGACACAGAGAACATATACCTCAGGCCACAGTCCCACGACATCGCCGGCTTACAAACTTCTGGCTGTCTACCAGGCAAAACAGCAGAACTCCTGTCTGTGAGCTCACACTACTCTAAGAAATGGCAAGAGGGGGTAGGCAGCTCAAAAATCATTTGTGTTTCTGTGTGTGCTGTCCAGGTGAGTTACAGCCTCCTCTGTCACTGCAGCCAAAGTAAAAATCTAATCGATGTGTGCCTTGATCAGCTCTGTAGCTCTATAGCAGAGAGAGAGACACGCAGGAAAAATTTCATCAGTTGGACTCCAGGTATCTGTGTGTTTGGCTTTAAAGAGAGTGAATGACAGACTCCCTCTCTCCGTCCTCCCCCTGCCTTTCACCACTGGGGAGGGGAGTGAGTTAGGAACACTGTGGGTTCAGGAAACATCTGGTGAGCTAGACTGCCCCAAAAAGGAAGTTTCAAAATCTCACGAAAGCAGGAGAGAGTAGGGTACATTACACTAGAAGGTCAAACACTTGTTGGGCGGGAGATGTGTTGTATGTGTGTGTGTGTGTGTAGGTTTAAGGTCATTCGGGCACAAGCACTAAAGTGATACAAGCTGTTCTGTTTTGTCAGTAATAATACAACAACTGAATGTCACCTGTAAGCAGACTCTAGCATAAAAAGCAAACACATGTCACAGACTTGTTATGAGTAAACTGTCCAGATATTCATCACACAACAAAGGAGAGAGATGGGGAGAGAAAGAGGAAACAATGAATGCAGACACACATTTGAATGTGTTATGTGGAGCATTTTGTGAAAGAGAACAGTATGTCTCCACTTGTCACTTGTTTAAAGAGCAAGCAGAATGATAAGAACTGTCAACACCCTTTGGTAACTGCTGAAACAATTATTCGATTTGTCTTTGGAAAGATTTTGATAATACCTTAATAGTGTGTTTTTAAAGAAAAAATAACAAACATTTAATGGTTCCATCTCATCAAATACAAGAATCAGCTGTTTTTCTCTGTTGTAAATCAAATGTCTTTGGATTATGGACTGTTGGTTGAACAAGGCAAGCAAGGAAAGCAATTTGAAAACATCATCTTGTGCCCTGGGAAATTGAACTGGTGACATTTTTATGCAACAAAAAAAAACTTTTATCAATTAATCTGCTGATTATTTTCTTGATTTGGTCTGTAAAATGTCAGAAAACAGTCACAATGTCCATCACAGTTTCCCCAAATCCAAGGTGATGATATCAATTTGCACCAAAACCCAAAGAGTTCGCTGCAGAAAGAAAAGAAGCAAATCTTCACATTGGAGAAGCTGGAACCAGAGAATATTTTTGCCTGAAAAAATTATTTAAACAATTAAGTGATTATAAAAATAGTTTCCAGTTATTTTTTGGTTGATCAGCTAATTGATTAATTGACAAATTATTTCAGTTCTTAACTGACTAATTGTAAAGTCAATTGATAGAATAATAAATAAATGAAAAAATCCTCATCATAGCCCTAATACCGGCTATTTTTTCTAACTAGGTAAGCAACAGTGCAGCCTTAAAAGTGCCCTGTAAAGTTTTTTGACCACTATATGTGATGTATAGCAGTGTTTTGTTAAGCTGGTCCCTGTATCTTGTGTTCTACGAGCACAAAGTGACTGTTTTTTATTAAAGATCAATGAATTGTCAGACACTTGCTAATTAAATTAGACTTGTCAGAAGGAACAGTGTGATCCTACGTGTATTGACCAAGGAAAAGCAAGGACATTAATTCTTCATATGAACACTTTATCTATTATCGTTATATCTTTTTTCCCTCTGTCAGCAGTGTGATGCTTGACTGGGTCCTTGTAAAGCCATTCAATTGTGCTGCTGTTCCAAACTGCTGATACAGCAAACTGCCGAATGAGAAAAGGTCCCCATCTCTAGGTGCTGGTTCTCTTTCATGTGAGGTTGAGTCCCATCATTCCACTGTGCTCTTTTGTTCTTTCGAGGTAACTGATTGGGAAGATGCCCACTGCCCTCATATACAACATATGCCTTTAAAAGCCTGCTCAACTTCAGCTAAGTAATTTCATCCCTTATTTCTTAACTGGCACTTCATTATTGCTGAGGTCTCAATATTCACGGTGAGCTGATTAAGCATTGCTTATCAATTCAACTTCACGGACTGATGTTAAATAATAATAAAACAAGCAAGCTTATTTTTAACCTTTTTGGATAGTATACATAGCCAGTCTACTGTATGTTACTGTCTGTCTGCAGTAGGTTATTCTATACCATTTCACTATGGGAAAGAAACAAAGGAAATAAATGGCCTTGAATATCTGAAAAACCACGGCTTCCTTGCTGCTCCTTCCCAGTGAACATTCCTTAGTGAGACAAAGCCAGGAGGACAACTCTAGCTTTAATGTGCTACCACTGACCCAGTTTCTCAAGTAAATGAATTGCAAAGTGAGTGTGCCTTAAGTCAGACGTGTTAGTGTACTCGCTTTAAAAGTGCTGCCTTTAATCAGGCACTACCATGACAACCATCTGGGGTACACTGGTATAGTAGGCCTGCAGCATTTCAAAAAAGTGATGAAACTGTATTTAGCTTGTTACAGTGTTCCATTTCCACAATAACAAAGTATTTCATCTTCTGTACAATCAACTAGAAATGGAAGATAACAGGCTACAGAAACAATGACATCACCACTAGTGAATGATGTTTCCTCCATTAATACTTACTGTGTTTTTCAAGCCCAAATCAAAATTACAAAAGCAATACGCAATGTGATATTGTTCTCTCCGACATGGTGGCTAATTTGAGGAGACAGTATCGAATGCAGTTATACCTTCAAAGGGACATTAATGGAGCATAGCAACAGCATTGTCTCCAAGGAAGCTAGGATAGTCTTATCTGATCTAAAAGATAATACCAGCCAAACTTTGAAAAGACATGAGTAAATTGAAAAAATAGGTGTACACAGTTTTTCTAGATCCTTCAAGTATCCAACTTGAAACAAAAAATATTCCATCTGCTACAATAAAGCTGATTTTAAACCTGTTTTCTATGTTGCAACTCTTTATAGCTATAGGTAATATACATGTCGCCAGTTCAGACCTTCACCTAACTAAAACAGCTCTGCATCTACTCCTATTTTCATGAAGGTTATAATGTTCAGTTCTGTTGAAAATGTGTAAAAAAAAGGATGCTGTTTTTGGTGCTGTTGAATTCTTGTCCTTTTATTTATAATTGCAAGAAACTGTTATATATGAAAAAATAATTGAATAATAAAGGAAATAACAATGGATTAGACATTTAATATAAGTATAAATCTTTTAATAAATGAATGATGCGTCATGACTTCCGGGTACCATCTTCGTTTGAACTTGCAATTTAGGGAAATACCATGGATATATAATTAAGTGGGAAAAAAAATACTCTATACTGTCAGTACGTCTTTGGGAACCTAGAAATGTATTCAAAGCATTGGTAAGTCTTGTCAAACAACGTCTTTTTTAGTGGTTTTGCTTTAGAGAAAATTAGTACCGCTAACTCTGTGACCAGTGGTTAACGTTCATCAACGTTCAGTCTCAGAGCGATGCTAACTGTTAGCTACTAGCAAAAAACTACTAAAACAATTAGCAACTTGCACTGAAATTAAAGGATACTCAAGAACCACAACTAGACTGCAGCTACAGAAGCAAAAAAATATCAGTTAGTATGGCAATAAATATATATATTTGTTTGGTAATTAACTTACTTTTTTCTCGTTGTCCTTGAACTTGATGTTTGTATTTCCATTGTGCGTTCTTGCCTCTACCGTAGGGTGGAGCCATTGAGCACAGGTTAAAGAGATAGTTTTTTGAAGTAGGGTTGTATGAGGTAGTTATCCATAGTCAGTGTTTTACCTGCAGTGGATTGGGGTCCGCACGCTCCCAGTTTGGAGAAGCAGACAGGAGTACTGGTACGGAGGCTAAGCAATGTGTTGCTGTGGACGGGGCCAGCAGCAAAGCGTATTTTACCCACCTAAAAAAATCAAATCAGTTTTAAGTGTACACTATATTTAGAATATTTTCGCTGCTTTATCTTGCCATCAGACAGCCCTTTCCTTTGGCACTAGATTTTCTAAGCTGTAAAACTTCCATATTCCTACGCACACCGCATACTGTATTATGCCACAACAGCACTTTCTGATCCAAACAGCTGATCTATAAGGTAACTTAGGGGTTTATTTCCTGCAGTGACCCTATTATCATGCTAGACAGGTGGATTTTACTGTAATATCACTATGTTAAAATGTGATAATAATACATGTAAGGTACAAAATGGGGCTTGGTCAAATCTAATACAGCAATTTCCAGTAGCTGTATTAAAGCAAGTCTTGGAGACGAGTTAATATGAAGCCTCTTTTTTAATAGTGCAGCTGCATTGGCGGTGGGGTGCCTCTTCATCATTAAACTTGGCTAGTCACCTGAGCTTGGCACAGCTGGCACCTTGCCTCAGTGAAGTGCCACTGAGAACACATTTTTACTTCCAACTGGAAAGGAATTTATTACACCACAGAAAAGTTAATTAAAATGCTGTTGTTTTAATCAGGGAAGCTTTGTTTTCTGGTATATTTATTGGATGAAAAATAATATCCTGACACCTGAGATGATAATGCCCCACCAGAAAATGATGAAAGTTCATTTGTTCATTTAGTTTTTTTTCTTTCTCTTTTCAGTGATGCCAGTTGCATTTTTTAGGTGGAATTTTGTTATTTTTCACTTTGCCTTATTTAAAATTATTTCTATGACCTGCATAATGTCTGCATTAAAAAGGCAGCAAACATCTTGACGTAACATTCTGCATACTTTTTATTTCTCTTTCAATGGGTTTCTTACCCTGCACCACACAAAACGTAGACTCCTGCAAAATAGCAAAGCAAAAATGAATGATTGCATCACCTGTACTGATTCATTTTCAAGTTTGAAACATATAAGCTAGTTCCACAACAGCACTGGCTAGTTGCCTTCACCCATGGACTGTATATACTTTTGACAGCCTACTCGTGGCTTCTGCTCATTACCAGAGTAATTACACACTTCCCATGGTTGCGATGGATGCATTACAGTCTAAATTCAGTGTTACAAGTTAGGGCAGCAATTGGATTGGGATTTATAATAGTGGCAGAAGCTGGTCGTCAGCATCATTGTGGAATGACTTAACACACAGTAATATGAAACAGATGCCCCCCATAACCATACAAATTCAGATTTACTGTGCTAACGCTAATTAGTACTAACCAGTTTATTGGAACTCCATTTGACTTGTATGGTGGCAATATTGCGGACACCACTCATTTCTGGGATTCCTGTACATACTTTAGTACTGTATTGTGACTGTTCAGTACTACTGGTGCACCTGTTCACTGAAAATATGACTTGAGATACATGCTGGTGATATCAGACACTGCAGATGGGAGTATCTGGAGGGCCAGCTGGACTTCCATCACCTTCAAAACAATTTGTGTTACCAATTTTCTGTCGACCCTTGTATGTCCTGTTCTCCTGTGGATGATAATCACCAGTATGATAATCACTGTTGGATGAAGCAGACAATTTTTAGAAAGACATTTTTTACATTTATACACATATTTTTTACGCATCATTTCTGTGGTACTAATGCACAAATGTCTAAAGCTTCTCTACTGTCTATTGGCATAGTGTTGACCATTAAAGGTGACATTGACCTCTACTGGCCACAAAAAGTCATTGCTTTTGCATAAGGTTACAGTATATTCCCTGGCTGTGATATGTTAATGTCCTTTATATACTGTGTTGTGTGTATTATATTCTTCTCCTTGCTGTTGCTTTACCCTTCAATGGGTATTTATGCTATGCTGTGATAGCTTTGTAGGTGCTACAGCTCTATTCTGATTGATAGTGAACTACATGAGGTACTATATTTTCAGGGTGTGTATGCTCTCTAGTGGTTGGACTGCAAGGTCAGGGGTTATTAGGGGAAGCCCATCTGCAGAATCTTTAATGAACCTTTGAGAGTCAAGGATTCTGTAAATGTATTCCCTTAAATATGAAATATGAGTTCACAAGAGACAGACAGCATTAAACTGCGGTGCTGTTCGTTTTCTTGGAATAATTCCAATACTAAGATTAATTTATGAAGGTTTAACTGGTGAGACATTTTGGGATGGCAATGTCGGTTTGTTTAGGTTGGTCTACCACTTTGTTCCAGGCTGAAATATTAATGTTGCCAAGAGGATAATGATGCAAATGACCCTTGACTTTTCCCCAAGTGCCACCATGTGATTTTGAGTCAAAATTCTTGGTAAGTGTTGGATAGAATGCAAGGAAAATTCATGTCACCCTCATTGTAATACATTTGGCGATTCCCTTACTTTACATCTAGTGCCATCAACAGTTCAAAAGTATAATTTTCCAATAGTTTGGTTTATGGCCAAATACCTGCAAAATTAATGACATTCCCATCAGCCTCAGCTGTACTTTGTGTTTGGTACCAATTAGCAAATGTAAGCATGGCAAACTAAGATGGTGAAAATGGTAAACATTATATATCTGTATGTTGGCATTGTCATTGTGAGCATGTTAGCATGCTGACATTAGCATTTAGCTCAGTGCACCGCTGTGCTAAAGTACAGTATCACAGAGCTGCAAGCATGGCTGCAGACTCTGTCTTGTTTTAAATATCAGACTGTGACCGAATAGAGTCAAACACATTTACTGTCACAATGTCATCAATGACATTTTGCAGTATATTTAGATCCCTGAGTAAAAATTCATCTTGGATGTGTAGCACTTTGTTTTAAATCACATATATTTATTTGTTGAATATTCTTGTCAAAAGATTTGATGTCAAACATCATCTTCATTCATCTTTATTATAATAATTATCAGTCTAAAACAAATAATGACAACACACAATACATAAACTTCACAGGAAAATTATACAAATATATGGAGATGTGTTGCTGATTGTATGACAAAATGTTCAACTTTGATTCTATTTCCACTGTACATGAAGGAAATATGAAAACATACAGTAGCTGAGAGTAATTCCCAAGTCATATTCCCAACAGTGTTCTTGTTCTTTGTTGAGGTAAGGTAATGTTAAGTTCATCAGAACTACAAAAGTATGAAGCAAAATGTAAAACAATACTGCCAATAGTAGTGATAGACGTTTGCTATCAACATACAGCTATTGTTGATTTCAAACATGTCACAAAATGAAGATTACTTTCCTTTTGGATTTCTATAAAACTATTAATATCACTCTTTATATGGGAAGGAAAGAAAGTTTGGAAACTATTTTTCATTTATATAAATACACAAGCAATTCGAATAAAGTTTTTTGTATTGGATTGTGTTTAAAGTAAATGACGGGATGTGATAAAAGCTGGCAGTTCTGCTCTCTAGAAAAAAATGTTGGTTTTATTGCTGTAATCCATAAAGCAGGTTTACATGCTTAAAAGAAAGGCAAATGTTTGCTTGATTCATCCACAGAGAAACAAACCAGGGGAAGGAAATATTTTGTCCTTTCACTGCTGTCCATTAAAAGGGGAGGCTGCCTTTCTGATTTTATTTTTTATTTTTTTTAATTAGACAATCTCACGTCAAGTTCCCTTTATATTCCTTTTTGGACATCCTGGAATATTTCCAAGTGGACGGATCAGTAACATCTATGCCACTTGTAAAAGTACCGTCTCGTCTTGTTTTTATTTTTTATGTATCACTGTTTTCCTCACAACACCAGTTCTTTACTGTGTGAAGGTTAGAAAAAATCTCTCCATCCATCCACCCTTCCATCCAAAAAGCTATGTAAGATAACAGGCTAGTTTGATGAAAGTCTTGCAGTAATCCCACAGGGTTCGCAAAGGCATGTGCTGGTGCCTTAGAGTCCTGTTGTATGTTAGATTAGGACATCTCCCCTGGAGGTACCATTGCTGCGTTTATTGTGGCCACCTCAACTTATGTACACGAAACAGAGTGTGTCTCCCACTCTACTTCACCTGAGTTCTTGTTTGCTGCTGTGGCACATGGCCCTGCAGGAAGAAAGCAGCCGAGGTGGGACAGACTCTTGCTGTGTTGTGCTGAAATGAATGGCTAAGTCGGGAGTGGAGTGATGCAATAAGATTGCTGAAGGAACAGGAGGGAGACATTCATTTCACATGTGCAGAGTGGAGTCAGTGCTGGCATCTCGTGCCTGGATGTGTGGGCCGTGGCTGCTCCTTATGTGTCGAGGCGGCGTTTTCTCTTGGCTTTGTGCGCATACAGGAAGTACATAGTATGCCCAGTGGTGATGAATAGTACAGAAATGATAACTAGGATACCAAAGTGCTGTGGCTGTGGAGCAGAGATGACCATGATGAAGTGGAGCAGGTCCATCAGGTAATTCATAGAGCTCTGTACCCCATTTACCACACCTCTTTCTGACTCACAGATGTTCTCCTGCAGGAGCTGAGTCACTGTCAGGTCGAAGGACCAGAGACCTAAAACACAGATGTCAACGGGGTTTAAAAGTTGACCTAGTCATTAAATAGTCTTAGCCAATAGTCACAACAGTTCTAGAAATATTCAGCTGTTCACACACGGACCAATACTGGATTTTTGAGGCTGATACTGACATTGATATTTGAGTTAAAAAAAAAAACAGTTTTAAGGATCCCTTAAGTATGATTATCAAATAATTTTGATGAATATTCAATAAATTTGATCTGAAATTGTACCTGCTCTGAAATTGCAACTCTCCATTGTCAACTATCAATAAATGTCAAAAAATAGACCAGTATATGTACTGAACAGGACATTTTACATTTGAAAAAAATGATAGTGCTCTCTGGTGGACAAACTACGTAATGGCAACATTTTATAGATTACCTCAAACATATCTTTGTTCAACTTATTATTTATTGCCCCCACATAAATGCCACCATATCTATGATTTAAAAAAATTCAGCTGATGATATCGGCCAAGCCACTGTATTGGTCAGGGTCTACAGTTAACAGTATTCCCATGCATCATAATCATCAATGTAATATGTGGATTCATCTAACTTTTAGGGTCAATACTATTGATTCCAGACAGTTTTGTATGCCTGTCTACTCACCAATGCGTGCCGTGATGACACCCAAGAACAGCAGGATAATGGAGATGTATGATTCAGGTGCTGTATCAGAGGGCACATTGTCAAAAAGCACAGTGTTGTTCGTCCAATGGATGGAGGAGCGGTCGGGTAGCAATGGCTGATTGCTGCCTCCCCTTAGAGGATAAGTGTGTTTTTGCCTTTGGCTAGCCATCCTTCCAAGCTCAGTGGAGGAATTGGAGGTGATGTAGGGCATCAGCAAGCTAAGATCCATAGGGCTGCCAGGGGCAAACACAGAGGCCACACACAGTAGCAAGCAGCACAGGTGAAGGCAGCTGGAGATGATGCCTGTGTTAACCAGGCCATAAGTCTTCCTCAGTCTGGTGAACATCACGGTGCCCAAAAGCCCTGTGATAGCTGACACACCCATCAGTAGACTAAGGAGCGAGCCACTTATGCCCTGAGTATAGGCGTAGCCAGTGGTGATGCAGTCAAAGCCCAGCACTGTGGTGTAGAGGAAAGCTAGACCCATGCCTGCCAGGAAAACAGGCTGGCGATAGTAGGCCCTCCAGCCGTCTTTACAGGTGCTCACCAGCCAGCGAAACCTCCGGAAGCACAGGGGTAGGTTCGTGATTTCTTTTAGGTGGAGGCTCGTGTTGCAGTTGCCTTCTGTCAGAGGTTGAGGTTGCACAACATTACCTTCCCCTGATGAGAAATAGGACGTTTTTCAGTCACCTCTATCCATCAATTTTAAAGGCTGGATCCTCAGTTGGTGTACTGCACTCTTTTTGCTCCAACCATCATGTCATGGTTGAGTCTACATCATGTCAAATGCAGACCAATTACACTCAAATTCATGGGTCACAATTGGAATTCAAACCATGTGGCAGTAAGGTACTATACACAAACTGAGGACTGTCTTTAATAATGTACACCGCTCTCAGGTGCCATCTGTCAATTCTATAATTACTTGCTGTAAGTCCTTTTAATGATCAACAGTCCCATGGTAGCTGATTGTTTGGTGGTCTATTTTTTTTAACTTGCTTACTTACTAATGTCTTTCCTTCAAACCACCTGCACATGAAAATCCTGTGGCACCAATCTCTCACTTCAACAGCATCCTTAATAGCTCATCTGATTCCAGCTTGCATTGCATAATCACCTGCTGTTAAAAGTTGCTGCTGTGTGTCTCTATATTGCCAACTACAAGCAAGCACTGGCAGCATACAGTAGTTTATCCTAATTTCAGTTTCTGTGAATCTGCAATGGTGCAGGCTTTAGACTTCAGGGCATAGCATTCTAATGTTAAACTCTATGATGACAGGGGAAGTCAAAAAACATTTTTAAAAAAATCACACTTTGATCAGTCCATACCTTGTGAGTCTCTCCTCTCGATCCTTTGCAGATACACCTCATCTACTTCCTCCGCCGGTGGTTTGATTGAAAGAGCGGGGACGATGCGGTACACCCGTGACAAGAAGAAGAATTCCACTATGAGAGACACAAGGTTCCATCCCAGGATGAAGCCACAGCCAACTACATTGGAGGCCAGGGTCATGACCTGTCCCACTGCTAGTGGGGCCAGGATGTTAGTCACCTGATCTATCCGCCTCATGGTCGCATTCATCCCTTTTGTCAGGATCAAAGACACAGAGGTTAATGTGCTTCCACTAGAGGACTTGTCTGACCTGACTGAAACCCATGACAAACATGGAGCACAACGAATATGCGCATTCACAGAGAGCGAATCCCCTTACCAGCTAGGTGACCTCGGTTGTAGCCGGTGATAACCACAATCCAGTCCCTCTGAATGGCAATGGTCAGCGCTGTGCTTGCAAGGTTTGCCACATCTGCCAGGACGATCACCACCGTATAACAAACCACCTTGTGTAAGTTTTGTGATGCAACATGTTACTATGACAGCACAGAGTAGCCACAAGCTCAGAAGCAGAGACAACAGGGACACAGGACAGAGGGAACAACAGCAGCAATAACTCCTCTGTGTAGTAATCACGGTGAATATCCTATATGCAAATCAACATGGTATCAAGTAATGAAATGTAATTATTAGCCAAATATGTAGTGTCTACTCACAGTAAGCCATCCATCCCAGATCTGTTCAATCCTTTGCTTATATGAGAACACCAACATGAGCACAATGCTACATACTGTCACTGAGATGTTCTGAATGAAAAGAGATGCATGTGCAACTAAAATAGGGAACAAAAAAAACAATTTCAGACTCTCAGAACATAGATAATATATTCTGTAAGAAATGAACGTTAGCCATGACAGATATGAGTCAGTGGCTGTGAACCTTGTGCCTAGAGTCCTGCAGGTGTTGAGTCTAGCTATTGAATCAGGAACTGATTTACACTTGAGACATTAGTTGAATACAATTTACCACCTGGTAGGATAGGAAACTAGCAGACTTCAGGGCCCAAGATTGAGATCCACTGATCTATATCACTTTTCTATGATACACAGACTGCATGCTAAAATTTTAAGGGATGTAAAATTGTCATGCATACCTTTATTCCTTGGATTGCGATCAACCCAGTCTCCAATTAAAGCTCCAAGCAGGAGCACAGACCCAGCCACTACCAATCCAAACACTGCAGTCAACAGCAGGTTACGGCCGTACAGCTCAATCAGGAACACAGAGATTGCAAAGTGCCACATGCGGTCACCCTGTTTAACACAACATAAATGGTCATCATTATGTCTTGCTTTTCAAGGTGCTGTTCGGATGCTGACACACAGTTTACAGTAAGTAGTCTACCTTGCTTTTATTTAAGTTTCGATGTCTTATCTATTGCTCCAGGAATCTGTTTCTTCAGGAAATGATTCTTACCCACATTGACAAGGCTCCACTGACATAGATGAGAAACTTGGGACCCTTGAGGTAGATAAGAGCTGAACCTTACAAGGAAACGCATGAAAATCGAATAAGGACACGTTATATATGCTGGAAACACTTTGCACAGATTCTGTTGATATTCAAAATTGAGTTCACCTGGTATACTCCTAGCTTTCTTGGCTCTGGCATCCCTGATGTCATCAGACTCAAACTCGACCACAACTCCACCACACTGAGAGGCATCTTCTCGCTGGGACATTGCCTAGAGTAGGATCGCAGGTTAAAGAACAGTTGAACTTGATGCACTGTTTTCCCACTGTTGATAGCACAGCGTTTTTATTACTGTAGGTCACAGCATCACTTAGACGTGTTGACAGACAGTTCAGTTTTTACTTTTTCTTCTAAGGCAGCTCAGTTGATGACGACTACAGTAATGTTTAGAACACTTATAGGAGTATTGGTTATTTACTCATTAACATACTAGGAAGTAATTTTAGAACAGCACCAAAAAGTAATAGTTTTTAGATTAAACAAACTGCTGTAACCTTTTAAGCATGTTGCAACACTACTCTTTTAAGTACTCCATGTTTTATTTCCTTCACTTCAGTCACATCACATTTGGTTTTTAAATATACAAGACACATAAATAATGGCTCCCATAGCTCGGTAAGTCAAATTGTGAACCAGAAAACAAACAGAAAAAGCATACAATAAGATTTTGTTAAGTCATTCATATATGGCAGTGGCGAAAATAGCATTAGCATGACACCTTGCATAGCTCTATAAATGCAGTCTTAAACTGACAGTAATTAAAGTCAAAACAGGGTCAGTCACCTTTGTTCTGGTGTTACACTCAATCCTTTCTCTTGTTCCTTGATGATGTATCTTGTGCCATGTATCCTACATTGGGTTGCTTGTCTTTCCTGAGAGCTGGAATTCAAGCTGTAGTAGTTTGAAAGGCTTAATAACATCACAGTGTTCAAGTGCACCATTGTATGAAAGTGCCAGAAAAGCAGAACAGGCAGAGAGACAACAAAGGCAGCCAGCATATTCCAAAGCACGTGACACAGGGAGGACAATATCACTGTCCACCCACACCACAAAAAGCACAACTGTGTAACTCGTATGACTCAAAATACGCACATGCGCATGGTCAGTGAGCACATACATGCACCATCACGCACACAAGCGCAGTCCTAATACTCTCTCTCTCTCTCTCTGTCTCTCTCTCTCTCTCTGTCTCTCTCTCTCTCTCTCTCTCTCTCTCTCTCTCTTTCCCTCTCTCGTACTCCCACATGCACTGTTGACATGCAAAAAAGTTACATAAAGGATACATCATGCAACACATTTCACTATTAACACCTGCAGGTAAAAGAGGGTAGAAAACATAACTATACTACATCACTAAACACAATGTGTTCGTTAGACAGATAAGAATGTGATTTACAGGACGATGCATAATATTAAGGAATGACAGATGATGTTAACAGATCATACAAAAAATACAGCGCTACAAATATTAACTTGTGCAGCATTGCTTGTTCATATGTACTGAAATGAATTGTGATATTTTTTTTGAGAATTAATAATGCGCTTATCGCAAACAATTCAGCAAAGTGATCCATCATTCTGCGTTTGTTCCCATTCAAAACAACAACACAGGAAATTAATTGTTGTCTTCCTTTAATCACATATCAACACAAACCTGATATTGACTTCCTGTCTGTGGTATTCTCTAGTTAATATGTTTCTATGGATTTGATCTGGCTGACAGAGTTTGCATTTCCTCCACCAAAATAAATACACTTGTGTAAATTAAGACAAAATGTATGCATTTTAACTGTACAAATATTCTTATATTACAGCTGTTACTGCCAATACTGTACCAGTGATAATGTCATTAAAGCTGTAACGTAATTAGAAAAATGCAATGCTGTATAATACAAAATACAGAAAAAAAACACATGAAAAGATTCAGTGTTTGTCTTTCTGTTCCAAAAGGAAAATACAGACAATAAGACGTTATTAAATGACAAAATCTCTCACATGTACTTGTAGTCGTCACCACCAGTCTGATAAAACAGATTAAAATTTTCATTTACAAATCACCATTTCAGAATTCGTTTGCATATGGGTTTTGATTGTGCCTGTTCATGATGCGCTTCTTCAGGAAGCCCGTGAATTTGTAGAGAGCCACAAGAGGAATGGAGACAACAGGAAGGACAGATAAGAGCACACAGATAACGAAAACCCATTCAGGGTAGTGCAGAACATCAGCAAGCGGGAAGTGCACCTGTGGGAATAATGGAGTGGAAAGTCAATGTTTTTTTTCTTCATTATGTGCCGGATTTAAGAAATTCCACACAGTGAGGTTGTAGAACAATTGTAAAATCTGCCTTACATAATCTGGATTCCAAGCGTTGTATGTCGGTCGTTTTTCAGCCTCAATCACAATGTATGCCAGAAAAACCACAAGAAGCATGAAAGGGCTGATAAAGCGCCAAGTGACCTGCCAGTACATGTTCGGCCTCCGACCCGTCATCCATTCAACATCGTCATTAAACCTGCGAGCAAATGGGCGCTTTTCAACAAATCATTCATATACTTAGTAATATTGAAAGTATAATGTTGACAGAAATTACAATATCACCTATTTATTCCATAGATGTATACCACACTCATGATCTCAAAGAATGCTATGATGAGCAGAGGCATGGATCCCACATAGCTGTTGAATATCTCTAGCCAGTAGTTTCCAGAGCCCAGAGTAAAGATGAGGGCCACAGTAAAGGAGGTGAGACATATTAACCCTATGAGCAAAAAAAGAGTAAATGTAGCAATCAAGATTTTGTTCACCAATATGGAAATCTTTAGACAGCCTACCTGTACAAAAATCATTTGAATACATGTGTGTATAAAAGAAAAGTGCGCCTGCATTTAGACATCATGCAGCCAATGTCACTTTAGATGCTATTTTTCACACATATAAGCAATTTTTTTAGTATATAAATCTGCCACTACAAATGCCAATATTTATTTTAAATGTGAAGATATAATTACACATGGAAATGGGAAAGTTATGAAATCAAATATGTTGAAACACTGTGTGTGTTTGATTGAGATTTCCACATGCAATATTTTTAAATGTGTGTTATAATCACTGTTATGTAGAGAAAGTAAAATAGTTCTTTTGCGCTTTAATTTTAAAGAAATAATATAATACAAATTAATGCTGTCAGTGCCCTAAATGGCCAAACTGCAAATACCTTACATATCACATTGTTCAATTAACCTGTGAATATCTCCTTAGGCATCCAGGGTGGAACCATGTGCAGATCCAGTAAAGGAGTGAGGACCCCCTCTAGATTTCCAAACATGGAGGACAGGCCCAGGCTGAAGAGCATGACAAAGAAGAGCACTGACCACACCTGAGAGCCTGGCATTTTTATCACCGCCTCAGTGAACACAATAAAGGCCAGTCCAGTTCCAGAGGCACTCTACAGGTAGGACAGGACACATGACGTCATAGACACCCTCACTAAACTTCATTCAGAAAACTCTTTTAATAGTAAGAGATGTACTATACCTGGTCCAGGAAAGTCTGTAGATTGCAGGTCTTTAGATTGAGGTTTTCAACCTCCGTGGGATCAGTTCTATTGAGATAGTTGAACCAGTCATCGTAGTTTTTAAGTGTTATGTTTTCATCGCCAATTTCAAATGCA
The DNA here is from genome assembly GCF_914725855.1 of Thunnus albacares. Lineage (NCBI taxonomy): Eukaryota > Metazoa > Chordata > Actinopteri > Scombriformes > Scombridae > Thunnus > Thunnus albacares. The sequence goes on along the minus strand of NC_058113.1, from coordinate 16,614,014 downwards.
TTTGTCAATGTCAGTATGTTCCTGGAATCAACAAGAAATTAAACCAGTCAGTTAATATTTGTATTACAAGTTTGTTATTATTAATACTAACTAGATGGGGAAATAGAAAATATTCTTTTGAACGATTAATTGATTGTTTAAGTTATGTATGTAAGTAAAAATACAAAATATCTGTTACTTGTAGTGTTAGAGGTAAGACTTCTTTTCCTTTTTTTTTTTAAACTTATTTCAGTTTCATATCAAACTTTTTTTTGACTGATACTTAAGTAATAATACAGTGATTGACAGGTCTGAATGATTTATAATTAAATAATCATCAGTTGTGCATACAATAACAATACTGTATAATTATCAAGCTGGATATACTGTACTATAGAACACCATAATTACATTGGTACATACCAATTTCGGCAGTCATTGTAGTTTTCATTTGCTTTGAATCCAAGAATTGCAAAAATAGGAATTGACGCATATATTGATGTAAAACTGTTCACACATCCAACAATTAGGGCATCTCTCTCACAATTATTTCTGCAAAGATAAAATACTGTCTTTTATTTTTTGTAATTTGTACATTATACTGTTTTTCATGAATGAAATATATTCAAAAATATCTTACTTCTGGGGATTATAACTGGAAAAAGCAATAAGTCCTCCAAAGGCCAAAGACAAAGAGAAAAAGATCTGAGTAGCAGCATCCAACCAGACCTTAGGATTTTTCAAGGTTTCCCACTGTGATGAACATATTAACTTCAGTTAGTTTTCAGATTTTACTCATTAAGTCTTGAAATAAAACTGTGTCACTAAGAAACTAATAACATACTTACATCTGGAGTGAAGAGATATATTAAGCCATCACTTGCTCCAGGCAGAGTCAAGGCTCTGACCAGGAAGATAGTTAAGACAAGATATGGAAAGGTGGCTGTGACATAAATAGCCTGTTGAGAAAGTTTAGATACTGTTTAATATCCATGTCAAACACATGCATTTCATTTGTATACTTTTGGATAATTTGCATAAACTCCCATTTATAACACTTTTACAATGTAGTTGATTGCCAATGTGCAATGTGTGTCTGTTTTGGAAGGATATTGTTAAGAGCCTTAAGGTTTGAGAGGTTTTTAATAGCTCTAATCCTTATCCTTAACAGGGCCTGTAAACATGTTAAAAGCTTATTAAACACACTGAACAACATTTCTGGTAAGTCCTGCTTTTTCTGGACTTACCGCCTTGTGATGTTAAGAAGACATGATTTTATTAGCTGTTAAATTTAGATTAGTAACTTGTATTCATGGTAAATTCCTCCCAATAATGAAAGCTGAGGCCAGAATCCATGATTAAGGCTGATAGGGCAGGTGTATTCCTACTTGAATAGTGCAACTTAAGGATACAACTCAAATTCATGATTATTTAAAACCAGTGGTCATCTAATGGTATTGACATTTTTGCCATGAGTTGTTTAGACACTGTTAATGGTACAAAATAATGAATTACCTTTCCTATAGTCTCAATTCCACGTATGAAGCAGATATACACGAGGCACCAAGCAGATGCAAGACACAACACAAGCCACCACTGTAAGGACCCGCTGGTCTCGATGTTTGGTGTTATGTTCAGTGTTTCATGATACCAAAAATAGTTCACTGGTGAGCTCTTTTCACATTCACTTACATAGCCTGCATCAAAGAGATTATTCATATTGTGATTAATTAATGGAACCCTCTATCTTTTACTTAAGTTATTATTCAGCATTTATTGTTAATTTATATTATTATGATGAAAAAAAAAAGATTACTGGTATGGTTCAAGTTTACTGGGCAGTCCCTCCAGGGAAGTGGACTTTGAAAGGAGTGGAAGAAGTACCAGAGGACCCAAGCCAGGATCATGTTGTAGAACAGACCAACCAGGAAGGATACTAACAAAGAAGCCACGCCTGTGTATACACATATCGATCAAAAATTAATGTACAGATGACAGTGAGATAAAGACAATCATACAGATTATATGTTCTGGACATTTCCTTATTTTGGCATCTTGCTTTCCTGAGTGGATAAAGTTCATTGATATTAAACCATTTCACCTAAACCTCCCAGATACGGGGAGATAGAATTCCACACTCCAACACTTCCCATGCGGAATCGTTGTCCAATGGCCAATTCCATGTGCAGCAGAGGAAGTCCCTCAAACACCAAGGCGATGATATAAGGAATCAAAAACGCCCCTTGAAATAAAACAAATTTAACACTGATAATAATGATCAAAATGACAATGTCAGATCCAAACTACTTACAATAACTCTCAAATAAACATTAAACAAGACTTTTTCAGTGAGCAATCAACTTAACCTTAAAAATGGCATTGCATACAGTATATGGTTGAAGGTCATTCAGTTTCCGTTTACATCTTATTATCAACAATCAGAACTTTATCGCACTCACTCATACCAAGCAATAGAACTTAACGCTAGACATATTGTAACTGTTTGCCATCTCTATGCTATATATTTTGTCTGTATGGAGGTGTGATAACATTTTGCTCAATTTTTAATGATGCATCCATTTTGCACAGTGGTGAATTAAACAAGCGGGAAACATCTGAAGTAGATAAATCATAGATATGGAGAAAATGGAAAAGATTAAATGTTGCAAGAAACAAAGTTATGCATTTTTGATGTGATAAATGTTCAACTTCAAGCATGTCTTTTAACCTCACCCCCTTAAAGCAGTGTATAAACTATTGATATTTTTTATTTTAGTGAGAAAGCCACAGGATAATAGAAAGCACACTGTTAATAAAATGTTCTTACCTCCACCATAGATTTGACACAAATATGGAAATCTCCACACATTTCCAAGTCCCACAGCAAAACCTATGCAGGTTAGCAAATATTGAACTTGATTGTCCCACTTTGGTCTTTCAGTGATGTCTTCCTGCTCAGCACCACCATCTATCACTTGTTTGTCCTTTGTCATTTTTGGTATATTTTATGAGGCAAACGCTGATCCGTTCTGTCTTGCTTGTCTATACTCGTTCTGAGGAGAAGGGGAGGACCTGGTGACTTGTTACCTGTATGTTTCAGGAGACGAAAGGGTGACATTAACTTTATCAGCCTCGTTTTTCTTGTTGGCTTTTTGAAGTTGAGGGAACAGTGTGGCTTGTTTGTCTAATTAAAAGCCCTCATGCTATCAGCATCATGATATGATGTCGATAACAGAGGCAAAAACAGAATAAGGAACCCAGAAAATAAAACTGATTCTAGACATGCCTTTTAATTTGTTCTGTGATACAGTTTACATTACTGTTATTTGCATACAGTCTGGGTTATTTCAGTCAACATTAGTGACCAAATGCCATTTACATTGGAATCAAAAACATGCAGTGTATGCAATTCCTTATCAGTCTTAGTCACCAGAAACACTATTCAAAATGCCTTGTATTGAATTTCTATTGTATATCATATTCATACAGAATACAGTCATGAAGCACCAATAGTGTAATTCACGATACAAATTGTAGTCAAATGCAGAAAGTGATTACAAATAATAATGTGCAGCTGATTTAATCTCTTTTTTTTTGTCCATTCCTCAAACACCATAAACACGTCACAATAGTGACCCCAGCTGGACATCAAGGAGTAACTACATTACATGGCTCCAAGTTATGGGGCAGCTCCTCCTGTTAATCTTAAATCCAAGTATTTAACAACATGATAGACTATACCTATACACCCAGTCAAATTTAACCTACAAAGGTAAAAATCTGCTACAGGCTTATACCGAAACCTTATGGGTTGCCCTTGTGTCAATTCATTTGCAGACACATTATATAAACTTGCTTAGGAATATACACTGTTACCAGAGTCTGACCTGAAGTTACAGGGATCTAAATTGCAGGGTTTTGTCTCAGGCCTTATATACCAGGCTTATATATGAGGCTTCAGACAGTGTTTCAAGAACAGATTATAAATCATATCATTTTATTTCAGATATTGTGCCCAATGGTGCATACCATGTTCCTAAAAGAAAACAGATGATTGCCATAATATCATGAGTACAGGAACTACAGCATAATGCAACCCAATATAATAGCCACCAAAAGGTTGCCTTTATGAAACCTGACCTTGAGACTGAGGTGACTCAACTTCATAGTTTTTGTGTTTTGTTTTGGGGTTTTTTTGGAGTGCATTGAATTATATTAAATCATGAGTTATTCACATTAGTTTGTTAACCTGTTGTGCATGTATTTTAAGATTACAGTATATGCTTTTGCTGGATTCAGTAGAAAGTAGTGGGGGTTTATCTTCTAAAAATAATTGGAATTTAACAAAAGAATTTTAGGCTGAGGACTTTTGGGTCATATTGTTCAGTAGAATTTGGTCAGAGATAATGTAGAGATGTGACTTATCACTCTTCTTTGTCTTGAAACATTTCCATACACCGACTAAAGGTATAGCAATACTTGGAATTCCTGCCAATATGAAGATGATCACATAGATCCAGACTGGATATGGCTTTTCTATCAGTGTTGGGAAATTCTCCTGCAAAGAGAGAAAAAATTATATTTTTGAGGTTTTGATAGTACATTTACAGTATGTTTTACAAGATCAACATCCGTAATGCTAGGGAGATAATTCCAATATTTACCGATTCAGGATCCCAGGTTTTGTAAAGGACCTTTTCAGATACTTTAGTGATGAAGTAAAAGACCAAGATGAAAAACATAATGAGTGGGCTGATGAATCTCCAGGATGCTTGCCAGAACATGTTGGGTTTGTGCCCAATCATGAACTGAATATCATCATTGAACCTAAGGAGATAAAATAGATTACATTATCAAGATGTGGCCAAAACAAAATAAGTAATAGCATAGAAAAGGTGGTGAAATACTAGTGTGGGAGGAAGGATAGAGGAAGTACGTTCCTAGTGGATATCAACTTTATAATGCTGCTTTAAACTACTGTGTGATGACACAGCGTTTCTTTAAAAGAGTGAAGGCATCCCGAAGGGCATTACCCATCATGGAGGTGGTGAAAATTGATTGAGGATTGATTTTCCCTAATCTGAAAATGCAAGTAACAATAAAGCAAATTATATCAGAGCTATTAGTATGATCCTCCCTTACAGTATATGAAAAATCATGATATTATATAATGTGTCTGTGCTGTACAATTAATGAAGACAGACATCAAGAAGCATCAACACACATGATTTTAAAGGAAAGAATATAGTTATAAAATACTGTATTTGTACTGTAATTTCACCTGTCTATTCCATATATGTATACCACTGAGATCATCTCGCAGAACGCAACAACTAGCAGAGGGATGGATCCTCCATAAGTGTCAAAGAGTGAAAGCCAATAGTTCCCTGAGCCTTGGAGAAATATCAGACCCACCAGACAGCAGAGCACGCACGTTACACCTAAAGGACGGCAAATACTGTAATTGAAAAAATGTAATAGAGATCTTTATTAATGTAAAATTTGAGAATACTGTAGCTGTGGAATTACCAGTGACAGCCTCTTTTGGCCATGTCTTAGGGAAAACTTTGAGGTCTTGCAGTGGTACTAGAACTCCTTCAATGTTACCAAACATAGAAGACAGGCCAAGGCAGAAGAGCATTATGAAGAAAAGGACCGCCCACAGTGGTGAGAAGGGCATCTTTGTAATGGCCTCAGTGAACACAATGAAGGCTAAACCAGTTCCTTCAACTCCCTAGGTCCAGACACAGCACAGCAAAGCATGACATGCATCGTTCGAAAATTAACACGAATCTGCTGCCCTGGTGGATAAATTGTCCTACACAGAACTGATGAAATCTTACCTCACTGAGAAAAGTATTCAAATCACAGGTTTTCAGATCCATCTTTTGAATTACATCAGGATATGTTTCGTTAAGACGTTGTAAAACTTGATTGTAGTTGCTGTCAGTGATGTTGTCCTCAGCAAGATCAAACACATTTAGTAATGTCATGATGTTTCTAAAACCACAAATTAATTTGGTTAAAAAAAAAAAAAAGTTTTCACAGTTGAGGAAGAAGAAGAAAAATATATGAGATGCTAACATGTATAATTAGACACAAAAGATATACTGCACCCAGCAAGACAGTTGTCAAATCTTTCTGTTGCTCTGAAGCCAATGATTGTGTAAATGACAGTGGCAGCATAGACAGAGGTGATACCATTGATAACAGAGATGATCACTGCATCCTGTTCACAGTTGTTACTGAAAGAAAAATGTTGGAAGTTTTTTATATATTAATAGAAGAGTGCATATACTTGTCGCTTTCAGTGACACAGGGTTGAACAAAATTCCAAACTTACTGCACTGAGTTGTAGCTGGAGAAGGAAATGAGACCGCCAAAAGCCAGAGAGAAGGAATAGAAAACCTGAGCACCTGCATCCAACCATGTTGATGGTTTTGCCAGCTCTGACAACTGTGTATTGTAGACAATTATTGTTTAACCAGTTATTGTATTGTATGAGATATACACAGTATGGTACTCTCATGAAAAAATTAAGGTTAATGCGCATTCAGAGGACTAAAATTGCTGGACAGTTGGTTGGTAGATTCTCCAAGATAGATAAAAATGTGGTTATTCATTATACATAATATTATCTCAGTGATTAATAAACAGTACTAAAACAGGGTTTAAAAATTCCATGCATTTTTTTGTTTCATGCATTCTGATTTGTTATCTGCAGTAAGACAAGTATGTTTGTTGAAATTAGTTTTAAAAATACAACTTACATCTGGTGTGAAGAGAAACTTCACTCCATTCAGAGAGCCCTTCAGGGTCAATCCTCTGATCAGAAAGATTGTCAGCACCACATAGGGAAGGGTTGAAGTCACATATACAGCCTCAGGAAAAAAAGATATTTCCATCATTATTAGTTAGTTAAATGAACATTTTCTCTATTATTGCTGGAAAAAATGCTGTACCTTCCCAGTGGTCTCAATCCCGCGTATGATGCAGATATAGAGGACAGACCATGCACAAATATGACATAACAGTATCCACCACTGCATTCCACCATCCTCTTCAATCCTTGGAGTTGTGTTTAGGGTCTCCCTGTACCAGAAATAATCCACTGGGGAGCTTCTCTCACACTCTGAGACAAGGCCTGACAGAATTTAACAGCAGTATGTGTCAATTCGCCGAAATCAAGAGATTCTAACCTCAATTTCTATTCTGCAGAGGTACAGTATAGGTTGTAGCACTACCTGTTAAATTGGCATTCATGGGACAGTGGCTCCAAGGTAGAGGCTCTTGAAATGAGTTGAAAAAGTACCAAAGAATCCAGGCAATGATGGTGTTGTAGTAGAGGCTGATTGTTAGAGATACACACATGGACGCAATCCCTGCAAATACATGTTTCCATAACAGTTTTTTAAGGCACCTTTCCGGAAATTATTGTAAACATTATGCAAAATGTTGCTTACCAATCCCAGTCAAATAAGGATGAATGGTTGCCCACACTCCCAAACTGCCTCTTCTCAAACGTTGACCAATGGCAAACTCAAGATGCAGAAGTGGGATTCCTTCAAGAACCAGCAGGATCAGAAATGGAATCATAAAGGCACCTGAAAGAAAAACAGAAAAACTGTTGTGTCATGGTGTTAGTAAATATTTGTATTTTTTTATATCATTGAATACAGGATTATGGAAGTATAGAAATAAATACAGAAGCAGAGTACAAACTATCTTTGAAGACAAGATAAGAAGACCTTATATTCAAGAGAAAATATATTTAAATGTCTACTTCGATGTTAATCATTTTTGATGCATGTGTGGAGATACAATCACACAGCTAATGCAGTAGGGTTTATAATGCAAATTGCGAGCCATTTGCCCTTTGTGTTGAGCACTTTACAAGAATTTCCTGTCATTCAGAGGGTATAAAATGTCTTATCTTTGAGCTTGTTTTCTTAAATCTACCATTTGACAGATCTTACGAGGGTATAGTTGCTGTTGCATCAGCGGTCTTGTGATGTTGGTCATTAACTACTTCACTTGGAGAAGGATGTCCAATATTTTACAGACCTCATCATACCCAGTGATCCATAACTTCAGTTCAATTCTATTCAGCTCAAAAAACACTTTATTCATCTCTCAGCAATTTGAACAAAGGTTTGCAAAAATAAAACAATAACAAATCATAAAATCACAACAAACAATTCATTCACACACAAAAACAATGTAAAAATACAAAATATGTTCATATGAAGATAAAAAATAAAGCAGAAACAAACAAAAAAATCTATGGCTGACCAACACTTCAATACTGTAAAGACACTTAACTGTATGTAAATGAGTGTAAGTGCATTTATCAGTTAACTTTGGCTGACAGGCCGTATGACTTCTGTAATAAAAGCAAACTTTCTTCTGTTTGTTTTTCAAACACACAATATTAAAAGCTTTTTGATGGCATTATCAGGCAGACAAACACTTTTGGAAAAAATTTTAATTGTTCACAAAATAAAATGATGCACAGCAAGTACAAAATAAGCTGTGAATTAAATGTTACACTGTTCGGTAGGTCTGAATTGACCAGGATGAGTTATAATTAATTATGTTTCCTCTGCTCAAGCAGTGTTTATTAAAAGTACATTATTAAAAATGTGGAATAAGTGCTATAAACCATAAAAGCATCACTTGCCTCCTCCATGACTCTGACACAAATAGGGGAAGCGCCAGACATTTCCAAGTCCCACACAAAACCCCACACAGGTCAGCATGTACTGGGCCTTGTTGTCCCACTTTGGTCTGTCTCCAGCCTCTTCCTCCTCCAGCTTGTCCAGCTGCTGATGGGACAATATCCTGTCCTCCAGGCCTGGATTTGGTAGTTGTAGCTTCATGATCTGTTAAACACTGTAGTATTGTACTGATACAATCGCACACTGTACAGCAATGGAATGTAAAATTGTAGCTCACACTGTGAGTTCCTATGTAGTCGACCTCTGTAATAGATTGACTAGACTGTAGTGTCAGAAAGCATCAGCTGTAGGTGTGCAGCCTTTGAAGCCTGAGCTGAGTAGGAACATGCATGACAGTTAACTAGTGTCTTATCTGATGGGGAAGGGTCAATGCACAGATGTTACTGTTCTTGTGACTAAAAATGCCATAAAAATAACATTTTTATGGCATTTGTTGTATGGTAATGACTTAAAGGGTTTGGTCACGCACATGACAAAAAAACATATTTTCTCACTTAAAGGACAGGTTCACAATTTTACAAGTCCCATATAAACACTGAAAGAGGTTTTCCTCGCTGTAATCATTCGTCCTATTCATACTGGCTATTAAAAGATGCCCTTCAAATGTGCTTTCAATGTAAGTGATGGGGGCCAAAATCCATAGTGTGTCCACACAGTCATTTTGTGCAAAAATGTATTTCAGAAGTTTATCTGAGCTTATATGAGACTTCAGCTGTCTGAGTTAGTCAAATCAAGTGGATATCTGCCACATTTACAATCTCTTTAGCATCAATTTCCCTCTTTGTGTTTCCTCAGTGTTTCCCTGTTGAACTGTGGTGGAAGTATAGTAACAAAAAGAGGAACTAAAAAAACTGTAATGTTGAAAGATATCTACTTGATTTGACTAATCTGGACAGCTGAAGCTTCATATCAGCTTCAGACAAACTTTTAAATACATGTTTGTATTACTTACATCATACTTACTTGAAGGGATCTTCTCATGGCCACTATGAACAGGAGGAATGATTATAGCAAGAAAAACCTATTTCAATGTTCATTTGGACACCTAACTATTGTTTTTATAAATAGTTGATGATGAATGAAAAATTGAGAACCTATCCTCTGAGTGGTACGGGCCCTCTCAGTGGTCTTTGGTATCGACCAAATTGTATCTATAGCTCTAGGTATCAAAAACTATTAAGTACTAAAGTTGGCATTGCATGCTTAGATTCAGTCTTGTTCACCTACTCAGTTAGATTTTTCTTTATTTTTAGATCAGAATTCCCCAATTCAGACTGCATTTTATTTAGGGAAGGTTCTTTTTGTGTTTGTGTTTAGAAACACAAACACAAAAAGAAACAAACAAGATTTGGTTTCCTTAATTGAACAAAAAGGAGTTTTGTAGAAAAAAATGTCTATATTCTATATATAGGTTTCTGTATATACTGTATGTACAATAAGGTATCAAAAAGATATTGTTTTTGTGTCAGTGTTGAAACTCATCTGTGTTGTGAAATAGTATAAAAAAAATTCTAATTATATCCATCCCTATTCTAACCATAGATATTGGTATTATTTACCAGGTTGATAACTTGATGCAATGGAGATGAATGAAATTTTGTCAGTGCATGGTGCTTTTAAACATTTAAGAACTACATTAAAAAAATCAGCAGCAATAAACAGACTTTCTATGTGTATCTATCTGTATATATACAGTGTCTATTAGCATATTTTATGGTTTGGTTTTTGCCAGCTTCGTCTTGTGCACTTTTCATATTCACCACTGGAGGCCGCTCTTGTGCCTGTAATATGAGCTCTCTCGGCCGGCTGAGGTTTGGCTGCTGTGTCCTCTGGAAAGAGTTTGCGCTGGAGGAGGGAGCCGATTTCGCATCGCTCTCACAGACCAGGCGCCAAGTGTAGCAGTCCCGTCCGCAGTCTGCCTCAGCACTTCAACTGCCCGCAATGCCAGTGGATACTGCCGCCCCGCTCATTTCCACGCCGCACTGAGTAGCTGTACCTCTCAACGAGGTACCCTGGATCTTTACTTTTGGACTGCTGTGTACACTGTCCTGAGTCATCTGCGCTGCATGAAGCGAATGGAGAAGGTCCAAGGATAACAGAGGGTGCAGGATTTTGCTACTGCAGAAGACCTGCCGGTGGTTCTCTGCCCGAGGGGCTGCGCGTCTGTCAAAGGCTTTGGTGTCGCATCCACTATTTTGATCATCTAAATTCGCCTTGCATGGATACATCATGGCTACGTTTGTATGCAGGGTGCAGTTCTTAGATGATACTGATCCATTTAACAGCACTAATTTCCCCGAGCCCACCAGGCCACCTCTGTACACTTTCAGGGAAGATATTCCTCTGATAAATCAGATTGCTGGAGTCCACAGGCTGCTAAAAGCCCCACAGAAGGTATGCAATATACTTTTTAAATCTCCATTGCTTCCTTTTTACACGTTGTACATGTTTCTTCAAAGCCTAGTGAAACTTACAACATACAACTTACAACATTTCAAATTAATGATTAGCTATGTTGATAATGGTTACTACCAACAAAAACTAATGGACCATTGAGCCAGTGACTTATAGTGGTTTGCTGATGTGGGATGCTGATGGAGCATTGACATTCATTCAAATAGTTATTATGTGCACAATTTCAGTATGATAGGCCTACAGTGTGACATGGAATATTATATTATATATATATTAATATAGATGATCTTGGATTGGACCCCCATTCTGAGGGGAGGAGGCAGGCATCTATTAATGTTCACCTACAACAACAGTAATCCCTTTTCAATTTAACCTGCTTTTTTGCTTACTATTTATCATTTCCACTTTTGGAGAGCTTTCAAAATTTCTTTTAAAAATCTGCAAGTTATTTTGCCTAAGGGTATAAGACAAACAAGGTAATGGATGGTGCAAAGGTGGTATACACAATATATTAATATGACTTTACCTAAAATGTTCAACAGCTCAACTTTCAGTGGAGTTCTTCTTGTCTTAACCATAAAGAATCTGGGTATTGCATGTTATGATGCTACCAAGAAACATAAAAAAATTTTTATGGGCATAGTAGCCTATTCTATATTTGTGATACCATGAATGAGCTGGCTTGAAGTCCATGTAGGAAAACACTACTGCTCCTGTCACTACACAGCTTCAATTAGAGGAGGTGGGGTCAAGTGCCCAGTTGGTCAGTTGATGAGGGATGGAAGAGGGTAATACACCAGCCAGTTTGTGCCAGATTTGAATTCACAAAACGTCTCATCAATCCATCCAAACTGTCATAACATATTTTCCCATAAATTAGTATTTCGACATGTTACCTTTTTGGCATATTCAGTTTTTTTCATTAGTCTTGTACTTCAACATTGTTGTGTTTGCTCAACTGCATCATGTTGGCTGTCATTTATTTTTTGACTTTGAGTAGATGCACACATTGTTTTGGTTGCAAAAGTTGGCCTTCTCAAGATCTCCAACTTCATAGCCAGTTTTAAACAGCTTAAAATAAGTTAATGTTCCTCTTTAGTATGTTGCAATAGCCCTGTTTAAGTTTCCCCAAAGAAAGCCAGTGACAAATAATTCTTTTGTTCTTTTAGAGGCCTCTGGTTGCTGTATTTCTTGAGAAATGCTGTAGCCTGTTTGTTGCCTTCTGATGAGAGCATTTGCATCCAAACAACATTTCAAAAGGCCTCATCCACTGACCTTTAAATTTAAACAAAGCAAAGGGGCCACTGCATCTGAGGTTGAGTCTTTATTGAGCATTCATCTGAGTCTGGCCGTGAAGTCGCGTAAATAGACAGCTAATTTAGGTCTTTCTTCATTCTGTCAGATCAGTGGTACTCCATCTTGTGTGAGTGGAGCTGGTAAGATAAGTCACGGAAGCCTCAGGATGCTGTGGATCACCACAAGCCTGGCTCTCATTCTGCAGCCCACTCAGTCTGACCAGCAGGATGGGATGGGAACGCTTTCCACTGTTTGAGAGAGGAGAAGGGAGGGAAGCGGGCAGAATTAAAAACACAAACAAAGAGCTGATGTACTTTGCACAGGCGACTGGTCTCAGTTTAGCAGCAGGCCAGCTGGACCACAAACTAGACAGAGAGGGAGTACCAGTGGTAGGATCTGCAGCGCCTGGTTAGTGAGCTTTGGTCACATGGGCATTAGTGGTTAGCAATAACTCAGGGAAGCAGCCATGGTATTTTTCATGACAAGAACACTCAGGTGGATGACAGGACCGTGTCACCACATTTAAGCAATGAATTTACTTGATTCAGAGGTGACTTTGAGGTGACCCTGTAAATACCTCTGATGACAAACCTGTTGTCTTTGAGCTCCGTCACTCTGGATGTGCAGGTCAGCTTGGTATAAATAGCACACTGCTAACACATGGTGCTGAGGGAGTCAAAACAGCAAGCATATGCTGTCTCTGGGCTGTTCCTGTCAGTCTCAGTCTGCAGTCTCAAGAGGGGAAAAATGTGTGTGTGCGGTTGTTTTGTGTACGTGTGGGTTTGGGGGTGATTGGGTATGGGTTGGCACCTTGGCTATGCTGCTGTACAGAGTCAATTATCAATTAGGAGTAACTGTAAGTTTTAACCATCAAAGGCTATTAGGACCAGGGTTTATATTTTATAGCAATAAGGATTCAAGCTGTAAATGCTTGTTGTGTAGCAACAACATATTTGTCAGGACAGCAAACACACTGTGAAGTCAGTTCTTTGACCCTGCAGCCTTTTGTAAAATGCCATGTTACCATGTATTATAATGCAGTACATAACGTTTGGTGTTACTGCAGTAATGTTGAATATTCTGAAGGCTTTATTAGAAATTCAAACCTGTTTGAAGGAGACCATTTGTGATAAAGACATATATGTTCATCCATACCATGTATAGATGTAGCACCTCATCTATAAACAAGCTTTTCTGTTGCCTCTGCAGATGGAAAGTATGACTAGTCACTACCTGAATCAACCATTTGATTTTGTGATGAATAATGCATCGTCCTTGTCAGATGAGGAAGTGTGCATGCTGTTCAAAATCTGCTGGAATTGTTCCAGATCTGCTGTTTGTGTCAATATAAACCCATAAATCAGTAGTCCTTCATATGCTTTCTTCTCTGTCAGTGCTTTGTAGTCTGTGGCTTGGTGGCCTTGAGGCCTTGCATCAGTTTGCAAAGCATAATTCAAGGAAGGGAAAATGTGGCTAAGTCTTGGAGAATGGACTCTCACTTTAACAATTTCAATTTTTGGACCGGTTGTTTTCCTGCATTTTTTTTTCTTCAGAAATTACAGAGTCCCATAATGAGAAGTTATGTTAAATGCTGTAAAATACAGGTTCCTCCTTCATGCCTGTCAGAGCTCCTTTGAATTCTTTTACACATTGTTATGCAGAGTTGAGGTTTTGCTGGTCTCTGCATTTTGGAGTGTTTGCTCAGCAGAGGGCTCCTTTCAGAAGAATGCAGCATCCGTGGACCAACTCATCCTCTGCATGCTTGACAGGAACTGAAGATTACTGTTGTGGTTTCTCTTTCATGCATCAAGTGTGTCGTAATGTGTTCTAAATCACTTGCCTTCATAGAAAGACCTCAAATACCATCGTCACCTTTATCAAACAAACTTTAAAGTGGCCTACTTTAAGTCATTTTGAGAGCAGTGCAGTCTGCAGACAAAGATATGTAAGGTTGGCAAACACATTTGAGTTTAAAATGTGCAAGTTGCATGTAGTATATGCTATCTCATCCCAGATGCCTTTCCTCTGTTGAATACAAAGCAATTTGGAGTGAGATAGCAGTTTTAAATTGTAAATTGCATGGTGTTTATTTTTAGTCCTTTCTGCCTTAACTGCCTCCCTGGTCAGTGGACCACAGTATGGTGGTTGAAGGGAGAGGCCAGACCTCAGTGTGTGAGCAGAGCACTTGTGGTTACTTCTCTGGACTTGGCCATCACAGGGCCACCGTGGGTTCAAGTCCTGGGCGGGGGACAGCTAAGGAAGCCTTTGCTCCTGATAATCTGATAGTACTGTTCCTGGATTAGGGGCCATTTATGTACATCACCCTGGCCTTGTTATACATGGCAAGACCTGTAATTAGTAATCCGGGTCGATTATATAACGAGAACCTAAAGTGACACCGGTTACAGGATGGATGTGTCGATACATGGAAGAGTAGATGAATGGATTGATGTACTGTGCAGAGCCAGATAGATTAATGGATAGACGAAGAGTTTGTGTAGACTATTCTGCTTTATATGCCCTTGGTGTGCGAGTCAAAAGCTTAAGTGGGGAAATGCATTTCTTGGTTCCACAGTTGGCTAATTACTGGTTACAGCTGCAACTTCAGGCTGATGTTTTGTCTATTTCAGGTCATGATGCAGAGCTTAAAGAGAACAAACATTTTCTTTTTTTGTTATCCAATCCATACAGTACTTGAAGTATAATTTGAGGAACTTAAAGATTTACAAAGAGTGAAGAACACCAGCTAGGAAAATAATTAATGAGCTCTTGTACATTTTTATACATTCTCTTGCTGATTGAGGTATCACAATATTTAAAAACATCTCACTGGGTTAGGGTTAGGGTTGAAAGGTTTTATACTTGCAAAATATATTAATATAAGTACTTTCTGCTTGGAACAGTAGCAGCATTTTTTTTGGAATAATCAGAAGAAGAAATTGATGGTTGGAATAAACAGTATTGACACCATGAAATCCTTAAAGCAGCTATAATCAGTATTTTTACTATAACAATGTATCAAATAACAGTGTGTAATGTGAGAGGCGTTGTTTGTAGTGAATAAACTTACAGAGAATTATCACCTGAATGCGCAGCTCACCTCAGCTTTACAGAGCTTTGTTGTGAGTTTCAGCTCATTGTTTAGCTGTCCGGCCTGTAACTTTACTGCTTTAGTTCCCTCTCACACTGCTCCCATAGCATTGTTTTTGGCTGCAGCATTCAGCTGTTTTCAGCAAAAAAGCTCAAAAAACTGAATACAGTACCCCGCACAGTACCAAAGAATAAAAAGACACAGTCTGCGACTAGTTGGTGAACACGGTCGAGCATTTAGCAGCCAAAGATATTTCCCTCGGGAGACCAAGAACAGTTAAGAGAGACTAAATATTGGACTTATATTCATTAAGTGGCCAGAAACACAACTTTAAATGAATGATAATGTTGCTCTGTAGCTGCTGGATGTGTAAATAACAAGTTCACCAGATCAACTTAAAAAGTAATTTCAATATGTCACCTTGTTTCTGGTTATCGCAGGTTTAAAGAGACAAACTAGAGAATGATGACTAGAAAATTAACTTCTTCATATGAAAACATTTCCACATGGTTTCACTGACAAAAATCTCTGGCTGGCACAGTACACAATAGCATATACTGATCAGCACCAAAGATAGAATCAAAATGAAAACAACTAGTACCTAAAGAAATCTTGCATATTTTGTGATCACTGTACACTTGTAGACATTAGGCAGACTCCCGAGACTCCTGATGGGAATAAAACAAACATTCAATATGAGAACAGGTTTTTTCTATGGTCAGCATATATGATTTAGTGTGTCTTCGCCTTCATGCTGCATTTCATATCACTGTCACACCCATTACTTTCAAAAACATGTAAGTCCATAGGCATAAAAATAGTGAGTCTAACTCTGGTCCTTGTGCCTGGATTTCCTGTCAGTCCAAAATCTGTCCTGTAATCTGGAGAAGCGCTCACCTCCCTCCTCTATCTGTGTACAGTACAGCTTTGTTTGCTTTTTTTCTACCTGCTCTTCCTTTCTCTTTATCTCAATCTATGTCTTTCTCAGTCTGTCTCACTGTAAGAAGAACATCAACAACAATCTAAATATGACTTGTCAACAACAATAGGATTTCCTGAGTGATTAAAGTTCTTGGCGTACGTTTACTGCATCTGCCTCATGCTTTGCCTCATCTCTTGTGTCCTCTTAAAATGACGATGTTCAGCCCCTATAATCATTAGAACTATTATATTACCAATAATCTTTTGGTTCAGCATGCATGGAAAGCAAACAAGACAGTTCAGAGTTGGAGAGAGAGTTGGAGAGAGAGTGAGAGTTATTCTAACCAACCACATATTTTGTTTCAGTTTTCAAGTATGACGCGGTCCTTGAATGCTGTAGTGCAGTAATACAAACAGAGTGGCTGAACAGATCAAAGCCATCAGACCTATAATGTCTTTCCAAGCCTTATTCCTTCATGTTCAATTAAGTTACTGTCTGTGGGAGGAAATTGAACTCCGTCAGACCTGGAAATAAATGGTCTAATTTAAAAAACACATGCTTTTACATGTTTACATATGTTGCTCTTCTTTTGTTGAAATAAGAAAATTCTTGCAGGCTGCTTATATTGGATGTGTAAATAGTAGTTTATGCAAGTGTATTATAGTTTTTGTGGATTGTACAGTATGTTGTTGATTTAGACATCCTGACTGTTGATGGAGGCAGTGCAGTGCAGCTCTCACCACTTAAGTCATGTTTGCCCCCTGTAATGGTATTTGTTTTCCTGTCCTCTGCTTCACTGTTGGAGCCGCTGTCCTGCGGAGCTGACAGATGCAGAATATAAATAGGTTAATACCTCCAATTTGGAGGTCAACCAGACACGTTAACAGACACTTCTCATTCTTCATCTCCTTGAACATAGTCGGCTGATGACAACCAGTCAAGACCAGACAAATCATACCTCCTCCGCAAAATCATCTCGTGTGACGATAGTTTATCACACAGAGAGAAAGGAGAGATAAGAGGCACCAGACTGCCAAGCTGCTCCAAGTCTGCTTGACTTCTCTCTAACCTTGCTCAGATTGTCATTGTAAAGCGCTGACAGAAGCTGATAAAATGACTGTCCATGGTCTACTGCAGACCAGACATATGAACCTAAAACACATTGTACAATTAGCCATTGAACCATAAAAATAATAAAGTTATGTTTTGTATACAACTAGGTCTAAACATAAAATGTGTTTTCAATCCAGCAAACATGGGCATGTATTTGTGATGCAACTGAAAGAGTCATTTAAAGAAAGAATATTCTGCTTGAATTATTGACATGTAACATTAATTCATCTGTTTTCCTGAAGCATCAAACTAAACTCTCAAGAGGTCCATGCCATTTAAAAAAAAACAAAAACAAAAAAAAAACCGATCTAGTTGCCTCGCTCACAGATTAGGAGAGATTGACTTTGCATAAGTTTGATATCAGACATGGTCGTGATTGTAACAAGACAACAACTGAGTCTCCAAATCAGCCTGTTTGTGAGCTGTGTAGGCTCTGATCTGATCAGTATGGAGCAGCCATTAGTACAGACCTTCAAATGGCTTCCCAGCATCAACTGACCATAAACATCCCCTACTTAATGTTTCACATTCTTGACCCATTGTGAGGTGTAAATGTGACCTTTTTAGAGTGCTGAAGACAAATCAGTGTTTCAACTCATGTCTCTCTCCTGTTTAGCCTGATGACTGCGCCCTTCAGCTGTCCCATAATGGAAGCTATCTGGACTTGGAGTCTACCCTGGCAGAACAGAGAGATGAACTGGAGGGATTTCAGGAGGAAGGAGGGTAAGATAACAATCACCTCAGTCTTTGAATGTCTTTGTTTCACTCTGTAACTTTTGTGCTTGCCCTTAACTATCATCAAACTTCCAGCAATTGCAAACACGCAACATGATGAAAAAAACATTGAAATTTAAATGACTCTAGATAACTTTATTCATGTCAGAGCAGCTCAGATTGAAAATATAAGAGGGACTGGCAATGCCTACCAGGTGCATAATGTAGGTCAAGGATTGTTCATGTTGTTGTGATGAAATTAGCTGTAATAATAATAATAACAATAATAATAATAATAATAATAATAATAATAATAATAATAATAATAATGATGATAATACATTTAATTTGTACCACACTTTTCATTCATAGTGAAACTCAAATTGCTACAGTAACAGAACACACAATATAAATAAAATAAGAGTTAAATACTAATAAGAGTTAAAATATAAACCAGCAATAAAGATATATTATTCAAGAGTGACTGACTTGAAGTTCATAACAACAGTATGGGTTTTAAAAATACCCCCTGAGAAGAGAGAGACTCCAAAATATTTCTCTTCTCATAGTCAGACATAATCATGAACAATGTGATTACTGTTTTTAGAGCGAGACATAAAAATGCAGATAGAGAGAAAAGATTCTGTATTTAAATCCTTGGCCATGGGGATATATATTAATAATCTGCCATATTCCTTTGCCTAATTTGATTCTATTACAGCGATTTGAATCATAATGATACCCATTTCGTTCCAGGATGAATTAGTGAAATAATCCCTTTTCCGGGCCTTAGCTGATTGAGCTCTCCTGCCGAAAAGCTGCTCTCAGGGGGTGGCTGGGTCTGTCTGTCAAAGAGCTAAAGGGACAGTCTTTACCCCACCTGAGGGACTCTGAGGTTCAAAAGTCTTTCAGCACTTTGAGACTCTTGGGGGAAATGAATATCAGTACTATTCACTAACTCATCTGTGAATCTGTCACCAAATGTCTCAACAGACTCACTGAATCAGGTTATGTGATTTTTGTCTGTGGGCAAGTTAGTGGGACCTCTTCCCAAATTATGATTGTATTTAAGAGGAAGAAAACATATGGTTCTCTCTTCTCTTCTCTCAAAGACAAGATGTTAAAGAGTTTCCATGGCATTCATCCAATCGTGTCCCTTAAAATACCTGGCCTCCCTGGCCGAGTGGCAGCGGTGATGTCATCTAAACTCCTTACGAGGTGTAGAAACGTCTCATGAGCATCTCACCTTCATCGCAATTGAATGTTACCTCACTGCTCTCATTAGAGGTGGCCAAACTACAGTTGTACAACCTCCATCATATAACTCAGCTTCTAATTTAGCTGTGTTGTTTTCCTGTAATATGTAGTTAAATCAGGCTTTGTCTGGACATAACTCCTAGACCTGGATGGAGAAGAGAAAGGTTCAAAAATTGTGCTAGTTTCATTCCTGTTTCATACACTTTCTTTGGCCAGTTACTTTATTGACTCCATATGTTTTTTCATGTACTGTGGAGTATGTTGATATATCATTCATGTGCCGCCCACTTTAGATGCTCACAAACCAAAGGTTGGCATGAGAGTTCCTGGTCGGCTGGACCACAAACATGTATGGATTTATTTGTCTAACTTGGAATTCATAAGCTGCTCTCTGGCTTGGTGTTTCTATTGGACGTTGAGAGCGCTGTCCTTTCCCAGTTCCATTCGAAATTGTTGGGAGCTTATGGGAGGCTATTGAGAGCTGTGAGGTTAAAGTGGTCCACTTCTTCTCTCATCACAGATCAAGCCTGCCAGGGCCCGTGTCGTGCCAGCTGGCACAGGCTGTTATGGATGTGTGTCATTAAACCCACACAGTGTTGTCTGAGGAGGCTGAAGGTGAAGGTGGTTTGCCAATTATTTTGTAAAAATAGGGCAGTTCTTGCTGGCTTTTTATAGTGATGATGTGCCCAGGATTACAACCCCCACTGCTCAGCATTGTTGATTTGATGATTATTGAGCTAATAAAACGTCTGATGAGGCATTTCACCTTTACTTGTTCCATTTTGTTTTTGTTTTCACTCTCCTTTTTTCTGCATAAAATCTGTCAACAGCAGTCAGAACTCATTTAACCTACAGAAAATCACTTGTGTCATTTCCCAGTTTTTTTTTTTTTTTGTATTTTTTTTTACAAGTTGATCTCAATGTAACACCCCAGCTCTAACTCCAGTTAACAAGCAAAATGGTGCTTTCATTATTTTTGTTTTAAGCCCACTAGCCTAGCCACCTTCCCAGGGAAAGACTTTATTCATATACTGCCTGAGTTCCTGCACTCTCCTGATCATTGGCCATTGAATCCATCTGTAATTGATATTAATGACAGGTTACATTCCTGAGGCGCCTGTGTCATACCTAGTGTCTTTACAATCAGATTAAAGTATGATCCTCTGACAGAGCGCTGCAGAGCCAGGAGATATCCATGTCACGGGAGCTTAAGGGCCATAATCACTTCCACACCATGTTATGAAGCTCAGCTATAGGAGATTGTGACTCATAAATCCCCTGTCCCATCTCTGATACAGCCTAACTTCAAGTTATAAACTGACCATACAGCCCAGACATGTGCTCAGACATATCTGCACAGTTTTAGCTAGTCAGTGTGTCATTCAGGTTTCCAGCTATGATAGATTGATTGAACCGCATACACGCAATTTCAAGCATTTGTAGCCCTGAGCAGAGGTGGAGTATGGGGGACATAGTTAGGATCAGATGGCCTGACATGAGCTCAGAGACATTTATAGTCTTTGAATATTTTTGCGGATTACATGGATTGAAGAGTGGGAGCCTGTTTCAGTGTTTCAGAGGAACTTGGGTCTGATGTTGTAGGAAAAATGTTGTAGTGAACTCGTGTGTGGAGTTATGTGCTGGGCTCAGTGTTGTTTTTGCTCAGATATTTGACAGTGATTGACAGATGATTAGTAAAGTTTTAAGTCCTCAAGGACATATTCCCTGGCTTGTCTTTAGAAGATAATATGAGGTGCTGTTATTGACTGCATAATTGATTCAGCATGTGAAATGTGTATAGCATGGAAGAAGACGCATTTTAACATTTCACTGCCTTGGTACACATAAAGCCCATCTGAAAGCCAACCATTTTTAGCTGAATATGCCCTTCTCGGTTTTATTGAGTGTTCTTGATGTGTTCGACAACCAATTACAAGTCGAGCATATTAAAATCCCACTGTTCTTTCTGCGGAGGCCTCAACTATTCAGAGTTTCTCATCACATCCTTTCATCTCTCTTAGGACAGCTCCGCTTTCATTATTTTCATTTTTTTCTGACCCACTTGGACATTGTTTCGGAGATACTCGCAGCACACAAGATTTTCATTTTGAAAGAAAAAAAAGCGCATTTGAAAAGAACCAGAGGAATTGTCAAACACAGTACAGTTTAAACTTCAAGGAGGGAAATAAAACACCAGTTGTCCCTTCTGTGTTTGCAGAGCAGTTTAAGGGTATTATTAACAGAATAGAACAGCTTGGTGATTGTTTAGTGTGTGTGTGTATATGCGGTTGTGTGTACGTGTGCATGTCTGTGTGTGTGTGAGACCTGGTCAATGGTTAGTGAAGCAGCAGCCCCCCTTTTAGAGAAATAAACCCTGCAGATAGTCTGATTCTTCAGCGTCGTTACATCCTTAGCGTTCTTGGGCACTGCGGGTCTCTCCACAGACACTGATGCAGGAGTTTCTCAAGCAGTGGTGTTCACCAAGAAGTGCTGAGTCAGTAGACCTCTGTGGGGCCTTCTTGTCTGGCATTAATTGGTCTTTGAGGGGAAGTACTGGCTTTACTGTATTCCAAGTATGTGTGTTCACTTTCTGTGGGTACACATTTTGTGTTGTTTTATAAACAGGGCCAGTAATGCTCCCTTAGATAAAGCCAGAGAGCATGGAGCTGGCAGGCATCCACCGGTCCAGTCACTGCTGCTCTTGGTATTAGGATTAAGACAGAGCTTTATGAGTGTGCTATACAACAGAGCTCTTATAGGAGAATGCAGATGAATAGAGAAGAAAATAATGCAGAGTATATTCTTGGGAGGAATAGTTGTTAAGTTTCACAGCTGCATCCTGTTTGGAACGTTTGATAGGCAAAGTGATGATGATGAATATCAGATTTATGCCATTAAGGAAAAGATTTATAGTGCACTCGCTTTCATGTACAGATGAAATAAAAATACATTCATTCATAAACACATTTATGGTTTTTAAAGCCATATAGTTTTGACAAATTGCCTTCGGTAATGGTCAGGAGGTAAGTAAGGAGGTAAGAAGTTATTGTTTTGGGTAATGGTCAAGTTCACTCTTTTTATGAGATTATTAAAAACAGTCACAATTATTCAAATGATATCAGCAGTGGTATTTCAGAAGCATGATGTTGCACATGATCTCTCAGGAACAGCAATCAGATTTAATGGGACCCTGGCTTAGCTTGATTATACAATACCACCACTAGAAAAAAAACCCCAGAACATTCTGGCACAGAAGAACGTAAGACTAAGAAAGAACCAAGCAGTTTAGTAAGTATTATATTCCAACATGTAGTCAATTTGTTGTTTGGCTGACATTCTTTTTAGTTATGATTATTTCTGTAATTTTGGGCTCCACCTTTTACAGGCCTGCAGCGCTGTCTGTGGGAGTGTCCAATTTTCCTGTTTAATTGGTGAGATGGGGGGGGGGGGGGGTCTGAAAACCTCACTTATATTCCATGCACGTTTGTTTAATTTGATAATGAGCACGTTGGCCTGTGTAGCCTCAGGTCTCGGTTAAGTACAGGGATACTGTTGCAGCGAGGCAGAGAGAAAGCAGACGTTCGTGACAAAATGGCTCTGGTTACCCGTTTGCCTCAACAGCATCACAGAGGATTAAGTTCCCGTGTGCCGTCTCATCTCACCGGTGAAGGTCCATGTTGACAGATGTTGCTCCTGCGTCGCCTCTGCTTGTTGCTGGATATTATATTTGATAAATAGTGAGCATATACAGACTTCCCCTGCCATGTAATCTGCTCGTGTGCATGTCAGCGCAGTCTCTCCCACTGACTGGTCAGGGCAGGAAAGATGTCAGTATGTGTGTCTGTCTGGATGTGTGGAGCAGTTCTGCAGTAATGCTGCTTGTTTATGGTGAGGCAGCAGTATGATCTGCCGTCTGTGCTGATAGGCTTTTTTTTCTCTCTGTCAGACCCACTGCTGCCTGATTGTCACTAACAGTGACAGTCTGCCGTTGGCACCGCGCCAGTCGGAAAAATCACACAGCCTTTGTGCAGCCAGCATAAAAGCCCATTTGTCAGAGAGATGAATTAGGAGGGGGGGGGGGGGGGGGTGTTGCGCAACTCTACCTGCTGTGCTCTTGTCTACAGTTGTGTCTACTGGGTTTGTTTAAATGCTTCTTTAACTAGTCTGGAGGTTAAAAGCACAATCTGTGATCCAAATGTAAAAAAAAAAAAAAAAAAAAAAAAAAAAAGGACAGCCCCACCGTCAAAATTCAAAACACATTGGAACATGCTATCACTGTCAAGTTAACTGAGACACAACTAAATCTGAGTTATGTATTTTTTTTTTCTAATGTTCTTATAGGATTGTTTACATTTGGGATGCAAACACAAGCATATGTTTGAAATTATGACTCACTGAACGAGGCTGAAGATGTTCTATATTTTTCTTATCATCAGCAAATCCCATGAAAAGAGCAAAAGCCAGCAATGAATTGATCCTGCAAACAAGTTTGGCTTATGTAGCTGCTGTAAAGCAAGATATAGATTATTGCTCTGTGTGTCGTCTAAAAATACATCAATGAGCCACACAATCAAATTAGAACACTGTCGATCCCTCAAACACTGTCTTGCTGCTATAAATACTCACTAGCGAATCAAATATGTACTGTGTGCACTATTTACTTCTGTCTACAAAAAACTAGTGTCCAGCAGTGTTTTGTTTCATTTAAAAAACAAATGAAACTATATACACAGTACGTGACCTGTTTTTGAAGATCGATGTCTTCATTAGGAATAAATTGTCTTCTCCTCTGATTTGTTGAAATACACAAGAAAAAATGACAATAACGCCAGACCTTAAACCTTAAAAATCCCAGTTTTAGTTGAATCTTCACACACAAATAACAGTAGTCTTCTAAGTAGAAAAAATGATCCTTTGCAGGACAACAAACTACACTGCTCCCCTGTTCACTTTCACAGCTGAATAGCATTGTGGTGCATTGTTGATGTCTTTGTTTTGGATTGTCATTCAGACATTGTGAGCGGTTGACAGGATAGT
The DNA here is from genome assembly GCF_914725855.1 of Thunnus albacares. Classification (NCBI taxonomy): domain Eukaryota; kingdom Metazoa; phylum Chordata; class Actinopteri; order Scombriformes; family Scombridae; genus Thunnus; species Thunnus albacares. The sequence continues at coordinate 16,589,452 of NC_058113.1, read as the reverse complement.
GATCGGGTCTTTGCATATCTCCATTAACACAGGGGGCGGAGTTGACTTCTGAGTCGCTCCCATCCTTCATTTTCACCCATGGAGACCTTTTCCCTGTTCTGTTCCTTGACCTGTTCCCTGTTATGTTAAAAACTGCAGACAACACCCAGACTGAACTTTGTGATTTGTTGAAAAGAATTAGCTTAAAGATTATTTTGCACCTTTTACACAGTAGCTATTCAGCTATATTTTCTTGTCAGCACTTGCCTTCCTCTGGCATATTGATGGCTCCCTCAGATTCGGAAAGACATTCTCTTTGTTTCTTGATACAGTAACTGTATAAAGCTGTTGTGTGCTCACTACCCCTATACAGATTCACCAAAGCCCACACACACACACATTGAAATAATCACTGTGGTCCTCATGTCCCTGTAACATTTCTCTTTCCCTCCATTTGTCCTGCTTTCTTCACAGGAGAGGCAAGAAACACAGCATTATTCTCCGAACACAGCTGTCAGTCAGAGTTCACGCCTGCATCGGTGAGTAATAAACCGTACTGTACTCTATACTGTACATTTGTCACGTCTCACTTTACGATGCTTAATTTGTCTTCCTCGGTCTGTATCACCAGTGAGGTATGAGGCTTTAATGACCTCTATTACCAGCGGATTATTTTATTGAGGTTCTTGTTGAACTCGCACAGTGGCAGTTTTGGGAAACAGCTCGGAATCTTAATTTGAACGAGAATTAACAACAACACTGAAAAACAGAGCGCTGGCACCGAGCAGAGACTTAAAACATTTTATGTCTTTAGAGTTACTGTGTTCTGTCACTTTGTTTTATTGGGCCTCCTGGTGTCTTTGAGTAATGTGAGGGAACTAGCACAAAGAGCTGAGTGAAAACATATGCAAACATGCATGCACGTGACCTGCGTGCAAACACACACACACACACACACACATACACAATGTGCAAATCAGAGGTTGGATTTTGATTAAACTGAGGATGTTAACTGCCTAAGTTTTTTACGAACTGACATAAATTCAGTCAGATTTTGGCACAAGTTCCTGCTTTAGGGTTATTTTTCTTGCATCTTTCTGTGATTAATAGGTGTTAATTATTCTGCTGCCTTGTTTAATGTATATATAATTTAATACATTAATACAAAAAAAAAAACTCTTGAAAAGTAATTTGCCAGAGACTTGTAAGGTTTGTTAGCGATCGGCACAATGGCCAATGTCAGTAGCAGAACATAGAGGAGCGCACATGGTCACACAAAGCCACACAGTACCTCCTCTGCAGGCTGCAAGTGCAAACATAACCCGAGGTCTGCTAAAGCTATTAGGCTGTAAATTGTCAGATTTTAAAATTGGTCGTTTTTCTGTAGTGAAGTAGTATGAAGTAAAACAAAGGCGCAGATATTTTTTTTTTTTTTTGTATGAATGAAGTCACTATGATCTGAGCAATCTCTAATACCGTAGTCTTCTGTCTGGTTATTTATTTTATCTACTGATGCATGATGTGTAATGGAAAAGTTTGGATTTTTTGGTGAATTGTTTTGGCATGACACTTCATTAAACTATCGGTGAGACAGCTTTTGCTCGCAGCTGATGAGGTCTAGTTTGGACATGTTGATAGTTAAAAAAAAAGGGTTTGTCTTTGATGCTCTTGACACTATAATTATGTAACTGATACAGTAAGCCTATCATGTAATATATTAACAGGTTTTTCGAACGTTGCTTAATTCCTGTTGTAAATCATATTGTTGGGAGATGCTCCCTTATTTTATAACACTGGATACCTAAAAGACATTGCCAGATTTTACCTGATGTAACAGGTCACATGCTGAACATGGCTGTACTTGTGAATATTTGGTCGATTATGTCTCCCTTGTCAACAGTCCACACTACACTGAACTGGCTTTACCTTATTCTCTCTTCCTGCTGTTGCTTGGCTCAGCTTAGTGGAGCCTGCGGAGTGGCAGACAGACTTGCTGCTCCTCTCTTAAGTGGATGATGACCCTCTTTCTCTTTAAGTTGACAGCCACCTGTTGCCCTTCTCTAGTCTCCCTCAGTGGCTGCCTCATGGCTAGCTGATTTATTTTCTTCTAGGCGAGGTGGTCACTGTTACTGTAACTTGTCCAGACATTTGAGCCTAATTTTATCTGACTAGAGGGCTTACCCCGTAGCCCCTCTGAGTGCAGAATTACTGGGTGATTTTCCTGCTCCACACAAGAGATAATTCGTTAGTCTTCCACAGACAAATGGGATGGTATGCTTTAGGTCGTGCACTTGCTCTGTATTAAGGGATTGAGCGTTTCCCTGCTGTCAGTTCATAAAAGCCAAAATGTCCCCAAAGGGGAGCCCCCATATTGTCAGTGCTTTTTGTTGCCGGCCGTACTCTTTTGTCTTTCTAAATGAGAGTTGTTATGCAATGAGAAAAAAAAAAAAAGCCACGCTCTGTTACAAGTGCTTTTGGAGAATAGCCAGAACACAATGCACACAGTCATCAGAGCTTTAACACTGTGATTTTCTGAATCTCTCGAAATCCGTCAGAATTGCTGCTTTTGTTTAAATCTGACAAGCTTGAACTAATAGCACCACTCTTGAGTTAGCTTTAGGTCATTATCAAATGTTAGCAGTGCTGTTGTAATGCTCAGTTTAGTGTTAAATAAAATCTTCCATTTTAAACATACCCTCACTTAATGACGGGGTACTAAATTAGCACTTTGTTGTTTAGATATGTTATCCCAGAGGCCCCTCCATGAACATGAAGATGATGATGAGTTGGTTACCATCATGTATGTAATCTGTGTCATTTAGCAGTGTTTTACGGAAAACCAAATGTGTGTGTTTCAAGTTTTAATTAAGCTGTACATAACTTTGTTTATGTTATCTGGTTTTTTTGGTTTTCTCCGGATTTACACATCAGACAGCTAGCTTTCAGTTTGTCTGTGTGTGTGTGTGTGTGTGTATGTGTCTGGGTGCCAGTGTGTATGTGTCATAAACCACAGCGAGACCTAATCCAGGCTTCCCTAATCATAGTCATTAACGCTGACATACATATGGCTCTACATGGACCAGCCAAAAATCTATGCAACAAAGTCAGCAGAGGGAGGAATGTGCTCACCCAAAGAGCTAATGGTTTATTAAACTGCTTTTAACTGATCCACTCCTGGCACAGTGATTTGTTGTAATCACGCACTGAGACAGTCCAGGCTCTTTTGTGTTCTTAAAGTGTCTATCAGGCACAATACAAATATTTATCTCTGAGTGTAGCCTCATTAGCTTGGCCTGTTTTATGACCACTAATCTTTCGTACAAATAAAGCCCTAATGACTCACATTAACATTTTAGGTGTTCTGGTCACACATGTCCGGAGTGACCTCCATTGGGACAGTATAATGGCCTTCCTGGAGTTCAAAGGCAAAAATCAATGCTCCCAGCTGATAGATGTGATGAATATAGATGTAATATACTGTATGTGTTACAGTGATGAAATCAAAACCAGGCATTTGTACTAGCGTTATGTTCACTTTACCCAAAAAAACCCCAAAAAACTAAGCAGGTTAAAGGAAAATTCACAAAAGAGACCTCCTCCTGAAGAAGAGCTGTGCTACTGTATCATGACAGTATGAAGCCTCTCGGATATAAACATGTGTAAGTATAACCTGATGTGGGTATTAGTCCTTTGAAAGGGATAAAAGGAGTATTTCTTAAAACAAATGTGTTTTTTTGTCCCCAGATAACCAGTAGTACTAATGGTTTGATCTTTGTTTATATTTGTTTGACCAGCACAAAAGCCCGGGATTCAGAAAATAAACTGAACTCGTCCCTCTGCGTGTTAGCATTGGCCACAGACTGTTATAATCATTGGGCTTTTGTTGTTGTCGGTGGACTAGATGTGGTAGTGAGGGCCTGATTAAAGCAGCCTTTTATTTTTGAAGCTGTCCACGTTGCTGCGATGTGATGCTGTGGAGACTTTCAAGGCCGGGAGAGAAACATAGACAGCCTATAGCGGGAGAGTTACAGACTTTAAACGATGAGTTAAGAGTCAACAAATATCCCAAATGTTCATCATCAGCAGCAGCAGCAGCTCTAACAAAATAAAAGAGTTCTTGAGTTTGACAGATTTACAGCCAGAAGCTCCTCCGGCAATTAATAGCATTTATGCAACACAGCTATAGCATTTGATACGATAAATCTGTCAACTGCAATCCAGAAAATGTTGCTTGATCTCCAGAAAATCATCTTGAGCTCTTATCATAGTCATGCTCTCGCCAGCTGGACATCAATTGGACATGGACGATGTTTTATTTGTTTGTTTCTGGCTGGTAGTTATTAGTCACAAATGTATAAAAAAAACAAATATTACAGTTCAAAGCTAATATAAGTCAGTGTTCCCCTTTAAGAGCAGGTTCATCTGTCAACACATTGATCCCAGCTGAGGAGTGACAGCTGTAATCAGAGGTGACACATTCTTAGTGGATTATCTGCCTTGTCTTTTACAACCTCTTATAATCTGGGCTCAGGGCATGATTCATTGTGACCGCTGTTGACTTGTGTTTCTCTTTCGGGCTGTAATTTTTTCAAATTGGTAGTTTTGATCTTCAGGTTGACAACTGGAAACTCTGTGGTTGTTAAAATGGAAGCAGTAAATTTTCTACGATTATTCCTCTGCAAACCATGTTGGGAAGATGAGTTCCTGGCCGCTAACAACATAGTTGCATGAAAATGTACACTGTTGAAATGTGGGATGTTGTTTTTGTTTATCTAATTAATATATTGTTGTGTGTGTGTGTGTGCGTGTGTGTGTGTGTGTGGGATGTCAGCGCATTGACTTAAGACGATAAAATCACCTGCGGGTTATCTTGGAAGCTCCCAACCACAGTGCCTGTCTTTTCCACACACTCTGCCAGGTCTGTGCTAAGCCATCTGCACTTTTGTGAGCACACATAAAAAAAACAATTCCAGTTGTTAACCTGCCTATTCAAGAGAAGATCAGCTTTAAATTATTGCTATCCTTTTGAAAGGCGCCAGCTAATTGTACCCAAGGTCATATCTATTTCTCTGGATTGCTTAAAACTAATTCAGAGAAAATATTAAAAATATAAGAATTTATTTGTCATCCTTATCTGGTTTGATATCTATAGCTCATAATTCACCTTTAGTTAGTTAGTTAGAGTATCACATACAAAGGATTGTAAGCACAAAACCACTTTTTGGAGTCACAATCAAGCAATTAAATCAAATATAGTCGTGTTTCTGTGTCCAGGGAGTGTCAAGCAAGCTGAGAATGATTCAAAACACACGTATCACATGGCACCCATGAGACACAGTGGAAGATCAAATGGCCTAGTCTCTCATCTCTTAGATTTCCCTCAAAGAGACCCCAAAATGGGATCATGGACTTAGAGTCACCCCGGGAGGCCAACTTAAACAACATTGTGCCAAAGAGGAGAAATCTGAGGCAGCAAACATCTCAGAGTGAAGCGAGTTTTACTCTTCAAATCACAGCTGATAGCAAAAGTAGATCAGCGGTGGGATTGATGGTATCACTCACCTCACACTTGTGTTTTTTTATATACTTTTAGTTTGGACATAAGCCCGAACAGCCCCATGCAGCGAGATAACAACATAGCAAAGATTAATGCTTCATTTACGGGCAGCGGTACAGGATAATGTTTCCCCTCATTTTGTCTCTGTGCCTCTGCAACTAGAACACATCATTTTCCTTTTCCATTTGGAAGGATTACGGCTAATTGTTGACTCTTTTGCAGATTTGCCTCACATACTGTACAAGGCTGTAGACTGCTACAACATTAATTCATATGAGCGCACTCATGTGCTCACGTACACACACTCATGCAAAGGCATGCACATATTAAGAACCCATCTGGTTCCAGTTGTAAGTCCCCTCAGCGCTGCTCCTCACTCGTCCAAAAAGAAGAGAGCTGTCTACATTTTCATCCAAGAGGGGAGGTTTTTTTTTTGTTTTTTTTTTTTTTTTACCTTTCTCTGTTTACAGGACATAGAGATGGGGTGAACATGCAGCCAAAGCTGTATTCCTGTGGACAACTCTTGTATCCTCTTTAAAGTTCTGTAAATACATATATTGAGTCCTTTTTATTCTGCTCCATTCACTCCTGACAATCAGCCAAACTCCTGTCACGAATGAAATGATTGGTATAACTTACATTTTGCAGTCAGCTCATAGTAAAATATAGTTTTTGAAAGTGGCACATCATGACATATGAGTTGGGCTACTAAGAGTGGATGCCATGTGAACCAGACCGCTCTGGGGTTTACCACTGCTGCGAGACTGGAGCAGTCCTTGTTGAAGTGGACAGGTGTGTAACCTCAGTAGCCGCAGACTTCACAGACTTTAAACAGCTGACTCCTCGCAGGAAGGAAAATTTGGAAGGAATCTGAGTTTGTTTTGCTCAAACCAACATCTGTTTGATGTCTGCATAGAATTGTTTATCGTATATTTACACAGGGGTCTATGATGGTTAAGAGTTGAGGTTTGAGGCGCCTCCGCACAGCCAGTGTTTGCCCTCTTTTCTGTATCCTTAATGGGGGAAGAATCAGGAGGAGAAGACCTATAAAAATCGTGGGCTTTTTAAAAAAAAAGTCTGACTTATTTGACATAATATCTGATTTAACTGCCTATATGTTTGATTGAAGCAATTATGAGATTTTATTTGATGAGGAATCTCCAACAAAAGTTGTTTTCCCCTTGAACTAAGGAGCTAATCACTCTTACCTGTTACTCTGGAAAATGTGTTTTACTGTATATGTGTTTTTATGCCACCATATATCATACACCTCTGAACATTTAATCCCTGTTTAACAGAGTCGTAAGCAGTGCTTAGTTTATATATTTATCTTTGTCATGTTTGAGATTTGCATTCGGGGTTATGAATGGATGGTTATACTATATGGACAGGAAGGATTTGAATGCCAGTATCGACTAGAAAAAACCCTGACCTTTAACTCAGTACCCCACTGGCCTTCAGCCAAATCCTAGTGTGCCATGGAATTCCATCTCACATCCTCCCTCACATGTCATGCTGGCTCCTTTTCTTTCCCTCAGCTTTGATGTCAATGTCTTTGTAAGGAAACGTCTCTTTCCCTCTCCGCGTCTATCAGGAGAATATGAGAAATGCTTAAGAGAACCAAAACACATATTTTCTCTGTTTGTCGTTACAGTACTGTCACTCATCCAATGTTCTATCAATCGGGGTTGTTATTTCTTCTCTCACCTTGGATCAAGTAGTGTTGCCACAGCTGGCTAGCTTTGAATCATTTACCATTGCTGTTTTGCTTTGAAGGAGGATTTATTGGATTTTTGTCACATTCATGTGCTGAGATTGATTTAGACTTTAGGCTGACATCAGCTGGAAAAATAAAGATTGACATGACCTGTTTAGCCCTGAGTATAGAAGGATGTGACAGTCATTTTTTTTTTGCAAGTCTCGTCAGAAGTCCAAACTGGATTCTTGGACTAAAAATATCACTTGTGAAACTGTGATGGAGAGACTTTCAGAACACTGTTACTGTGTGGAGAGATTTGTAGAACTGAGGTAAAACGTTTGAGTGCTGCATATTTCTATTTTCTGCACAAGCCATCTAAATCCCTCATCTTCCACAGCTGTCATGCTCTCCTTGCTCTGTGCCTCCTGCTTCGTCATCTCGCTCCCTTTGACTTGCCAGCTGATGATGCAGTCGGAACCTTGCAAATGTTATGTTTCTCTATTATCAGGTAAACAGTAGCCATTTCATTTCAGGATGTAAGACAGATTAACAGTGTCCTTTTTTTTTCCTTATCTCACTATGCTGTAGCATTGGAACACCTGTGGCTTCCCATGCTTCATTGTTTTGCTGTGGTTACTGGCTGTGAGCCAGCAGAGATTTCAGGCATATTCATCGTGAGCCATTTGGCAAAGGTAGAAAGTATGTGACATTTTGCGGGGATGCGTTAATGACTTGAGAGCCAACCACTTGTGTTCTGGTTCACAACAGCATAAAGAAGCATGATCCATAGCTTTAAAATGACTGTGTATATTGTAGACCATCTTGTGATTCATTGTAAATATTAGCTAGGCCACCAGGTATCTGTTTCATTTTATCAACTGCAAACATGTTCAAGGCCAAGGAACAACTATAGTTGTTATTTTTAGAGCTGAAGTAAGCTCAAGTGCACGCCAGGAGTGGGATAAGTAATATTTATATTGTAGGGCCTTTAATGAAACAATAATATCATTTTCGCTGTGAACCACACAACACTGCGTCAGTATTGTCATTTTCTATTCAGTTTATACTAAACATTGATGTGAGGGAGGGATTCGGGGGTTGTGTAACTTGTAAAAACCCTGGAGCATGTGATGCAGAATAGAGCACAGAATAATTCAACACTGATGAAACAGGGACAACAAGTTAAGAAGAAGATATTTTACAAATATAAGACTCCTATAAAGAATCACAAAAGAGGATACTGTACACAGTGCAGCATGGCAGTTTAAGCAGATTTTCATCAGATTGGAAGTACATTTTAAGCAATCAAAAATAGCAAAAGTAACACAGTCTTCTCACTTGGCTTCTGATTATAGCAGCAACTGAAGCTGAAGTACTTGATCCTCTCACCTCAATTCCAGACGTTGTTGGGTAATTGGAGAATGAAGCTGGAATAAAGAGCTCAAGCACCAGGAGAATCTCCTCTTGTTGCCACCCATTGCTCTGAAGAGGACCACTCTAGAGTGGCCTTAGCAGGAGAAGATTGGACAACCTTTGTTACATGCTTTAAAGAGAATGAAAGGAAAAGGGAGGGGGTGAAGAGAAGAGGTTCCAAAGCTTTGCGTGAATATCAGCCAAGAGCCTACTTCATCAGTTCAGGCATGTTGGGCAGTTGGGATGGCTCCATCTGAACTGCAGGTTACAAGAGGATTCAAAGTGTCTGTCTGAAATGTATGCTGCACATGGAAGTGAAGTGTCTTACAAATGAGGAACGCTCATGCAGAGCGTATGAACATTTTGCGTAAAATAGCTTTTTATTATTTGTAGCAGAGCTGGAATGGAAGAAATTAGTAATTAGAGAATATTCTTAAATTCAACAATACATAGTCAAACTTCAAACTGAAAAAAAAAGAATAAATTCTGCACTAATTACAATCGCACAAACAGCTACCCAATCTTCCTCCGTGGTGAAAGTAAAAGAAACATTGTCTGTTTTTGCTTAGTCTGGGTTATAAAGAGGAGTGAAAATATCTATTGGTATAAACCATAAGTGATTCCTGAAGTTGGTAGGAAAGCAAGCCATGTTTACATCATTGTTGTGGTTAAATCTGTGTAAAGTTAAGTCTCATCTTTCAGTGAAAATGTCAGACATTGTTGGGATCTATTCAGATCTGTTCCTATGTGTTCTATGGTGGTTTTCTCAGTGGTCACTTAAGGATCATTGAACACACAAAGCAGTAAAATGTTTTGCTTAGACCTCTTGTTTATAAGATAAAAGCCTGTATATAAGCCTTTAATCTCTGTGTTTGGAAATGTGAAAAATGTTTGAATCTCTCCCAGTGTCTGGACCTCAGAATTCAATGACATCAGTGTCTGTTCTTTCTGCTTGTTCTGTGATGAATGCCTTTCGTATTAGCGAGGTTCAACACAAAGCTAAGATAACCCCGCATATCAATCAGTCAATCAGACTTTATTTATATAGCTCCTTTCAAACAAATCAAGTGCAATTCAAAGCGATTGACAAAACGTAGGATGTTAAAAATGGATTGAGACTAATGCACACCAAAACAAATAAAGCAAAATAAATAAATAAGGATATATGAATAATAATAATGATGATGATAATAAATAAAATAAGTATAAATAATAAAACCATACAATTATAAAACACTACATAAAAGCCAGACTAACTAGATTGGTTTTTAGTTTATGTTTAAAGATATCAATATTTTCAGCTCCTCTCAGATCCTCTGGAAGGCTGTTCCAGCAGCTTGGAGCGTAATGCCTGAAAGCAGCTTCACCAAAGAACCAGAGGATCTGAGGGGCCTTCTTCGTTCATAAACCAAAAGCATTTCTAAGAAGAAGTCTGGTGCCATGTAGTGCCTTATAAACTAATAAAAGAATTATAAAATCAATCAATACTAAAATTAACAGGTAACCAGTGTAAAGACTTTAAAATAGATGTAATGCGTGCTCTCCTTTTGGTCTTAGTCAGCACTCGTTCAGCAGAATATTGAATTAATTGTAGCTGATTTATTGTATTCTTCAGTAGAGCAGAAAGGAGAGCTACAGTAGTTACGGTAGTCTAGCCTGCTAATTTGCTGTGAGCACACACAAATACAAAATACAGTGGGTGGACATAATATACAAACTTCTGTTCAATAACATAGCATTATCTTCCTTAGCATTATGTCAAGTTCTTTTATTTATTTTTTTGTTTTTATTTTCAAATTTTAAAAAAATAAATCAGACAAGGTTCCTTTCATGATACACAGTCCTGTCGATGGTTTCACGCTATTGCTACAGTAGTAATTAAGTTAGTAGTAGCGCCATTTTTGGTCCAGTATCCAGCTCTTATAATACATCCAAGAAATTGTCAAATGGTCAAGAAATGTAGAAGTGTGCTAATAAAGGCAAAAGCGAAGACTGCAAGCAAGCAAACATGGACGAAAACAATATAAGTTTAGAATTCTTCTAAGAATCTGCCTGACAAATGTTTTATGAGGAAGGAAATTGAATGGTTTTTGAATTGAAATTGATTGTTTGTTAGGTTTCACAATGTGTTTTGTTAAGAAACAGTGAATGTAAACATAACTTTGTTAACAAAAAAAAAACTCCACAAGCTACCTTTAAAATATAATGCAATCCAATGAAACAATTAAGTTTTACAAAGGTAGCTTCACATTGTACAGGTGTTATTATGATCTCCACTTAGACATGTATGAAAAAGCAATAATAGCGCAAAATACCTTTAGTGATTGCAAAGGAACCTACTAAAACTGAATACTAACTAGCTGTGTAAACTATAAAATAGTTCTGACAATCAAACTTAATATTGTTAAGTTACAGGAGACAACTAGCTAAATTCCAGTGCATGAAGCCTTATAAGCTAATATTAAGTATGAAACCTGGAGGCTGGACCAGTGAAAAAAACTGAACATATGAGGAGTGGTCAGTCACTTATTCCTACATCCAGTATGCAGTTTTAGAAAACAAAGGGACAAATCACAACCATTAAACATGATGATGTATTCATGGTGGGATGGTAGGTGATCTTAACACTATATACATACTAGTGTATATAATACTAACATATATAGACATAATAGCAGGCCCCGGCTGAGGTTAACCACTTAACTGAGTGTTTTTTACAATCAATAAAAAAACAATCAATAATCTTAACTCTTAACTAAGTCTCTTTTGTCCATATATTTGTGCTGCTAACAGGCCAGACATGTGTCCTAAATCCATACTGCACAATAATTCTGAGCAGGTTATGTTGCATGTTCACACTGCGTGACTGTGACACAGCTACAGTAGGAAGTACAAAATCTATTCTCAACTTAATAGCATAGAGCACTGATGACCTTATTTGGCAAAGATGGGAAGTCATTTACAGTGCACTCCAGGATTCCAAAAGTTTGAGTTTAGTTTGGATACTTCATGCAAAGAATGCAATAAGTGCACATTTTGCTCTACAGTATCTTATATGTCATCACGAACCACATATTAGCCCCAGTTTCCATCCCTGCAGCTGAGCACAGCCTACAGTGGCAGGCAACAGGAGCAGCTGTGCTGGAATAGTGACATCAAGAAAAAGAGTATGGTTTCTTCTGTTCATCTGTGTTTTGTGACCTAAAAACATATATCGGAGCTCTAGGTTGACTGCTTACCTCAGAATTGCTTTTGTTCACAAGAGACAGTTGACGAACAAGGACTGTGAGTGTAATCTGTTATAAGACAGCTGATCTTATGAGACCGTCAAACATCTTTGGATTTACACATTCATGGTTTCAGACTAACTTTTTACATTGATGGCAGATCAACCAATAATAATCTGTTGCTCGTTGATGTAACTGCATCTACATAAGTAGTTATGAATAGTTGTCTCCACACAAAAGGGAACCTAACCCATTATTCATTGCTATCATTTATTTAGTCACACATGCATCATTTGGCATGTGAACTTCTAAAAAAAAAAAAGATCATCACTTGAAGAGTACAGTAGTTGATGTGCTCTGTCTAATTTAAAATTTACAAGCACAAAGTTTTCTATGACTCAACATTGCCAAAAGTCTACACATGCTAGTCTGTGCTCACACGTACTTTATGACAATGGTTGTCTGCTACACCTTTTCCCACGTCAAAGGGGAGAAAGCAGACTTCCCTTCTCTCCTCTCTCCACAAACACACCCCGTTGTCGATCAGACTACAATTCCAGCCTCACTGAGTGACTAATTAAAAGGTCTTAAAGGCTGGGAAAATGTTAACTATATGATGCAAACTGTGTGTGTAATAGACTAAACCTAAATGCACCAAAAGTGAGTATACTGTATGTTATCAGTATATCAATATGTATGCAGGACCCCATACTGACACATATATGTTGTAAGTGATTCTTACATGATTATCACTACAACACATGATTTGGGCTTGTATTTGTTGTTGCCGCAAGATACCTTCTGCTAGTTTATGTACATAATCTCTTTTTTCGTCATCCTTCCCAGATCAAATGTACTGTAACAGTTTTCTATTTCAGGAAAATTTCCCAGACAGCATTCACCATAACTCAACATAACTCAAACTTGTGTTTTATCGTCACCAGGATGTCTGAGCACAACTCAATAATCTCAAGAATGTTTCCCCACTTCATGCCGATCTGTAAAATTAGACTTGTGTGGTGTGACCTCTACGTCCCAACAGTCAGCTGTTTCAAGCAGCAAGAACTCCTAAACTACCCAAAATGACACTTAAAGAGCCCCCCCCCCCCCCTTCCTCTGCCTTGTGCTGCTATCTGAAGTCTTTGTGTCTCGGCATTAGAAGATCTGTTTAGGCCCAACCTGCCAACCAGCCATATGTTTCTGCTGAGGCTTGTCCTCAGACAGACACTATCATTTCACTTTAGTGGAACAAATACTATTGGTATTTTCTTTGAACTTGGCACACACATAATGGGAGCTAGACTGAAATTCTTTGTTTGGGCATGATTTCATGTTGTCATTATGACATTTAATACCTAGACAATATGAGCAAATTAGTATGATTTAAAAGTATGATTTGATTTCATAAAAAGACTATAACTGTAATAACTGACTGTAATTTTTACATTTTCTTTCTGATGAAAGGACACATGCAAGGGAATTTCAGTTCATCTCTGTTCCGTGGCTGTCTTACATGATTGACATGCCACATTGTTCTGGTTTCCTTGACAAGCTATGGGTAGATCTCCTACTTCTGACAGCAGAAAGCCAGGGTCAATTGGGGTTAACCCTGTCTAACCCTCTGGACCACCTGGAGACCCCCCCCCTACACAGCTCACCAGGATTATCCCACACCCTCCTACACATGGGCTGCACACATATTAAGGGTCATAGAGGTCATTTCTGTCTCTGTCGCTCTCTCTCTCTCTCTCTCTCACACACACATACACATACAAAGTCTCTCTCTCTCTCCTTTCTTCAGACTTTGATGCCTGTGTTCTAGGATGCTGATCCTGTAAATGCTATAGGATGAAAGGGCTGTCTTGGTACAGGCCTGTGTGACCTCTATAGTTTCGGCTTTGGGAGCTGGCTGCACCACTTTTTGTTTGGGTTGATGCTTGAGGGAAGCTGTCGCCCCTGAGGTCAGCCGGCGGGGGTGGGCTGAGTGACTAGAGGACCACCTCCTGTCAACATGAAGTGATTTATGGAGAAGAGACACAATCCCAGCTCCTGTAAGCTACGTTCAATACTGAAGCCATAACATCATTTCAATCCTCTGCCTTCCTCTGTTCTGTTTAGTGGGGCATAGTTGGAAAGAAAATATTTTAAAGAGACTGTTTGGCATGAGTTGTATTGACTTCCTTCCAAGACATTACCTTTTTTGACATACTGTAGATACCTGCTCCCCTCTGAGATTCTGTTAGGTCATGGTAATGTTTGGCAATGGTAAAACTTTCAACAATTTTTTCTTTCTTTTTTTTTTTTTCATTGGCATGCAAAAGAAAGAGGTTAAGTGGAATTCAGTCCCCTGTATTTCTTCCTGTGGAAAATTCCTGAATAGAAGAAATGATTTTTCATTCCCTGTCTGGGACATTTCACATATGTCAGGGGTTTTTTTATGGCTTAATTTTGCATTAATCTGCTGCCCCATATTTTTGCCGCTAAACCACTTTTTGTGCCCCCCATTTCTAAATCGAGAAAGATGGTTTTAGAGGGAGAGAAAAAGACTTGGAGGAATGTTCCCCTGCTAAGACGTCATGTGGTGTATGACTGTGCACACCGCCAGGCCGGGCTCTCCAGGCACTCTTGGAGGGACAAGCCTTTCCTGGAAATCTCAATTTACCTCTGAATAATAGAAAAGGGACAATATATCATAGACGTGTATGTTAATGGGGAACAGGAGCTATTAGTGAAGAGTTATAGTAAGATATAGAAATGCCTTTACAAATGTAGCTGATTTGTTTGCCGTTTTAGTATTTGATGACATCCTTATTACTCTTAACCTTTGGTATCATATTATCAAGCCAGCTGAGCATCCTGTGACTCATGTTTTTTATCATGTGGGTGCATTTAAGGAGCACAGATCTCCCTAATCATGCTGATCTGCCTCTTTCTTCCACTGTTGGTCCCTGTTTCTCTCATCTGTAGTAACTAACTATAGACCTTGAAGGGATATCACATAGTACAGTGCTATGGATATGAAGAGATGTCTTGAGCCAGCTCTTTTTGGTCTGTTCCCCATCAGGCAGGCTGCCTCAGCAGGGCCTCAGCCTGCCCGTGAGTGGAAATCTTTGGCCCGTGTTATCTTTGGAAAGTGTTGAGTCCACAGAAACCCAGGAGCATGGAGTCCAGTGTCAGCTAGACATCCCAGGCTCACTATTACTAAGGAAAGATGGAGACATTGTGCTGCACCAGAATAGAGAGAGTTGAAGAAAGCAGTAGAGAATAGGAACACATTTGAGAAGTATGAAAGGATTATACTGTCGTAGCAAAAATAGGAAACATTTCTTGCCTGGTTATGTTTCTGGATATCCAATATTTAGTGATTGCACTGAGGAAAACTGATTAACGTTGTAGTTTGCTGAACATTTTCTCAACCTCCACAAACAGCAAAGACCACAGACATGTTTGAAAAGACCACATAAGGGAACATGATGAGCACTCTGACTCTGACATTGAGGTCCAAGGAGATGGTCCAAGATTTGGGGTTTCTTGTAGCTGACACAGCTAGGGGTTTTTTTTTTGTCATGAATCTGAGGGAATGTGGGACAAAGAGCTCCATATTTGTAGTAGACTGTAGTGTAACCCAAGTCCTGTAGTGAGGAGGGCCTCATCCACTTAATGCAGGAATCCATCTCATTCTGTCTGTCTATATTGCTGTGATTTTTCCCTTCATAATGACCCCCAAGAGCCAGCAGGAGATTGGATGGCCTCCTATACATTCTGCATGTTGTGGCGGGGCATGACAAATTAGCACCCTGCAGAAATGCTGAATTTCTATGGATGTTTGTCTCATCAAAACAGCATGGCCATTTCCTGACTTGGCAAACAGAAGGTTCTGGTATAATGGAACATTCATAAGGCTTTCAAGCAGGGACAGTTTCTCATCAGATCCACTGTTTTCTTTTGATGGAAGAGTTTATTTCATTGTTATAATACAATTTCAAACTTTTTTAACACAGTTGGCTGTGCATCCCATTTGGTACCAGATGAAAGTAGACTGTATACTTAAGTAAACCAAAGTACACTGTATATAATAAGCTGTATTCTATGTTTAACTCTCAAGTGTCTGGTATCAGTTCTTACCTCAGGCATATGCACTACATACTTGAATATTTTATTGTAGTCTCAACTTAATCTTATTATTTATCGGTATCATGTATTGCCATACTGTAAATTCAAGAAACTAAATATCTTTTCATGTCATATATGACCAAAGGCGTGCACGATATCAAGTCATACACACTGAAACGCTAAATACACCCATCCTCTCCCCATATACAAAATAGGGAGAGGAACAAGTGTTTTTTAAAGAGGATATATCATGCTTTTTGTGATTCTGTTATTTTTTTTTACTGCTATGATGCTGGATTCCTCCTCATGATGATGTCAGATTGTTCGCACACGCCCACAAATGGCCATCCGTTCCATAGCCTTTGTTGCTAAGGTTGTTGCTAAGGTTTTTGCATTGTCCACTTGCATATTTCAGATGGGAATTGGGCTTGAAAAAGTATCGATGTATTTGAGAAGATTTACATTTACAGCTCATCGGGAGGGGGGCCTTAAAGAGACAGGAGCTAAAATGGCCTGTTTCAGACAGAGGCTGAACTGAGGAGCTGCATCAAGGACCAGTATAGTATAGTATAAGTATAGTATAAGATAAATAAGAGTTATTTTTAACTGTAAATCATGCAAAGATATTCCAGTAGAGCCCCAGAATATAAATGTAGACTTGGAAATGTGCAAGATACGTCCCCTTTAAAGTGACTAAAAAATGTTAAAAATGGCCTATCGCATGTCAGCTGAGCCAAAGTTAGGCCTCATTAATCTGAGCAAAATCACAAAGGTATTCAATTTAGTTCACTTTGCTAACTGTGATATTTTATGTTTGATTGACTGAAAAATAAATATTTGTTTTAATACTTGCACCACAGCCCTTAAAATACACTAAAGTTTTTCTGGATGACTTATTGAAATCTTAGAGGTGGGAAATTAAAAGGACTTTTGTTCTTATCATCACCAGACCAAGCACTCTGTGTCACTTGATCTGCTTGCATGACTAAAATAATCACATCAGCTGTGGTAATAATACTCATATATAATATTCTCAGTTAGATAAAGACTGATAATGAAAGACTGACCTGGATATTAACAGAGAGGCTTTGTCATTTTGCCTTTTAGAGAAGAGCTGAGCATCAGCAGGGTAAATTGTTGTTTAGAGATTTCACCACATGCCATGTGCCTCATAAGTCTAACGCAACACATTGTATTTTTATCTCACGGTTTAACACGTGCTCATATTTATATTTAGCATAACCTCCCTTCCTTTAACTGGTGACTCATTTAGAGTGTTTGCAATGCTGCTAATTTATTTTTTGATCTAACCCACATATTCTGAGTATAGACAGGTTTCACTTTCCTCTCACATACGTACAGCATGCACCAGCTGTGTCAGCTCTCTTCAACTGATCAGTTTAGAAACATGCTCTATGTTAAGCGAGTAAATTAGCCATTAATAGTTCATGGAGAGGTGTGATGTCATGGTTTTTAAATGATCCAATCCACTGGACCATGTTACTGTATAGCACCTCAACCACCTGCTGAGAGTTTGACTTCATATTACCACTTGAAGTGAATAATCCCTTTTCTGTCATTTTCAGTATTATGTAACAAATGTCTGTCTCCACTCTTTACCTTTGCCAAGGTGTAGCACAAAGTTGCTTACACTGCTGTTCATGCAATTGGTAACGGAGTGTTTTCTCATTGCCTGGATATTTTTGCTCTCTGCTGTGCTAAGCTACAGTATTCCACCACCCATTAACTTGTGACATGAGGGGAAATCAGGTTGATGGCTTTACAGGATGTCCGAGGAATTTCGGTCATGCTCAGTAAAGCTCAGAAAAAGAGGGGAGCAGGGATAAGCATTTGGGAACTGTCTTTAATTTTGCTAATGTCTACATATGGCAACTGTGTGTACATAATCAGTTTGTCTTTGCTTGGTTAAACCCTTCCCACCCCTACTTCTTTCTTTTTTTTTTCTTTCCGTTATTCTATTCAGATGAGGTCTGTGTGCAAATTCAAGTAAACAGAGTGGAAGAAAACACAGTGTTCCTCTCTATACTGGAATGTTTTTATTGTTTTCTACTGTGACGCTGGGAAATGGTCAAAAATATACAGAAAAACCACTAATATCAATTACCTAATTAATCAATCGATCAAGCTTTATACATATATATCACCTTTCAAACAAATCAAATGCAACTCAAAGTGCTTTATTGACAAAACGTAGGATGATAAAAATGAATTTAGAGATTAATGCAAAACAACTTAAAAAAAAAGTCAATTGAATAAGACAACAATAAAAGATGAGTAATTAAGATAATAAAAGGTGAATAAAAGATAATACAAGCAGTAAAAATAACAATAAAAAAATAAAATGATGAAATACTACACAAAATAAATAGATCATAGTGAAAAAGTAAAATTTTAATAAAACAAAATACATTAAAATAAATGATAATGATAATAAAGAAAATAAGTATAAATAATAAAACCATAAAATTATAAAACACTGCATAAAAACCAGACTAACTAGATGGGTTTTTAAATATGAATATTTTCTGCTCCTCTCTGGAAGGATTTTCCAGCAGCTTGGAGCGTAATGCCTGAAAGCAGCATCACCAAATTTTTTTGTTCTGCTTTGTGGAACAGCTAAAAGAGAAGAACCAGAGGATCTGAGGGGCCTCCCTGGTTCATAAACCAAAAGCATAATACCTAAGAAGGACTGGAGCCATTTTCAGCCTTTATAACAACTTCAATTCTCCAAGGAATGCTGTAATACAAGTACTGAGCTGTGTGTATGAGGAGGTTTGACCGTGAAGGTGTTGGAATTCACCCCGGTGTTCGTGAAACCACTCTCGAATTTGTTTGAGCTGTGTGTATGGGGGCTTTGCCATCTCTGAACACGCTGAGGGAACAATGCATCAAAAGGTGCACCTGGTCCTGTAAAAATGCTTCATATTTCTTGGCAGTTACACTATGATGCAGAGCTAAGATCATACCTAATGCCTGGCATGAGATGCCTACAGATCCACCATGCTGATCTGCATGCAGGAGACGGGTGAAAACGACTTATCACACCATATTGCTTTTTCCAGTATTCTGGGGTGCCAGCTTTGTACACCTTATGCCAGAGTATACGTCATTGCGTGTTAACCTTGGATATAGGCCCAAATGGTTTCTAAATGGCAGTACAGCTGTAAATATCATCTCTGGGAAGCTGATGTCTCTCTGCAAATGTTAGGTCATTCTCTTTTGGTATTGAGCAACTTCCCTTTTAAATGTTTATCTATACCTCTCCAACTTTTGTTGTAGCTGATGCAGCTTGTACATCTTTCCAACATGACATCAGTATTCCCTTAGATGATTCTTCTCGGCACATTTAATAATTCGGGAGTTTTGGGGACTGATGCTATTGCCTGTTAGACACACCTCTCTGGTGCTTTGTGAATGTACTTTGAAAACTCATATATTAAATTGTTGTCAAACCTCGCACTGGCACACTAGTAATCGGTATTGGTATGTGACTGCCCTTTGTAGCAACCATTATAACTGTGATTTGGTTACTTCAAAGGTAACATCCTTTTCATGTGGTGAGTCCAGTTTTGTATACCCCCCATTATCAGGTTATCACCTTGACAACAGCAAAAACACAAAAAGGGAACATGTCATCACCTAGGAATGATGCAGTCCACCTCTGGGCCATCTGGTCATAAATATGTCACATGAATTTGACCTGTAATTGGAGGGGATTCATTTCAAGTACAACAATGCAGTGATGAGAAATTCCCCAAGCTAGTGGTGTCTGAGGTATATTCTGTATTTGACAGATGTAAACTAGATGTGAACAAATGAACAGATGGAAATAAATCCTCCCCACCCCTGCATTTCACTTTAGGGACAAAATAATGCATCAACACAAAAATATGGGTCAGGAAAATCAGATGATTATGTCCCCTGGCTCACAGTCTTATAAGAGACCTTTATCTTGCTTAAGTCATATGAACTAATACAGCTGTTTGGAAAAGTAAGTGTTGTCCAGAGGGGGAATGATGGGACACAGACTCCACACCCAGCATTGCTACTTCAACTCAGCTTTAAAATATCTAATCCCAAGTGACTGATTATCAGTCATTAAGAGATAACAATCAGAAGTGCAAACAAATAACTGAAATCTGAGTGTCAAACATTTACACATCTCTGTAGCAAAGAACTGTGAGACCACTTTCGGCACCGTTTCCAGCCATTGTACTCACACAAAGTGAATTCACATGTCCCTTTGCTTAGCTCCCTGGGACTTTATTGCTGTTTGGGGTTTTGAACATGTCAGTTAGATGTAATGAATATAATGTTAGTATTTTTTTACTTATTTTATTGTTTGTTTGTTATACTATTGTGGTCACAAATTGCTCTGGGTGGACATATTTGGTATTTTTCCATCCCCTGAAGAATACATAAGTCTGTTATTTCTTTTGATCTCTGTTGGATATTCTTATAAATAATATAATATTGTCAAACAAATGTTTATCTTTATTCTTTTAACAATCACATTCATATTTTCCCTGTCATTGTCTAATTTTCCAGTGTTCTGCTGCACTGGGCATTCACATCCATGTGATTGGATGGACAATTTAACTGGACTCTATAACCATTTTATTTCATATGAGGCTAGCAGGATATCTTTCTTCTTATTATTTATGACTTTTCATGAGGCAGCACAGTGGGTTATTGCCTTATTTTGGATGGAGGGTGTGAAGATGCATCCATGTAATGAACTAGGACTGATCATACACTTACACCATCCATTCAAAATTTTGAATTTTCAGTTTCCAAAATAATGTGCATGGTCAAAGTAGCACTACATTCAGGTTTAGTTTATTTGAATAATGGACTTTGGCTGACTTGAGGCTCATGAATTATTTACAGTAGCTCCAAATCACATACACAGTATTGATGCTGACAGAAAATTGCAGAATGTAGCATCAGCACTGTTGACTTGCAGTGAAACAGGTCCAGGGTTGAATCCCATCCCAGGCTGACCGCTGCCTTTCTGCTCTCCCTGTGTTTGTGTGGGTTTCCTCTGGAAGCAGATATTTGGGTCAGATGAATGGGAAACTCTAAACTACTCACAGGTGTGAATGTGAGTGTAGCTTTCTTTGTCTGTAGCCTTGTGTTGGACCAGAGACCTGTCCACAGTGTTTCCCTGCCTCTCACCAAGTGCATTCTGGGATAGGCTTCAGTCCTTACTGATCCTGAACCGGATAAGCAGGTATAGAAGGAAATGGATGGATTACAGTGACCCCGGTTGTCTCCTTGGCTGCCAACCGGGGTCAGTCTGAGATGGAAGCAGGAGCAGGAGAGCAGCTCGGAGCCTCAGTCTCTGACTTTTGTTTGATATCTAGTGTCAGGAAAAAATGTTGCAGACAATGGACATCAACATATCGCTCACTAAGTAGTGAGCATGCATTAGCTCAGACAGCTAACTTGGCTTGTTTATGTTACGTGAACGTCGATTTTTTCCCCATCGACCAATTGATTGGTTGACGAGTAGGTAGAATTTCAGTCGACCAAGATTTTCTTTGTTTCTTCTCAGGACACAGCATTGGTTTAAAGCACTTCTAATTTAACTGTTGTAAAGAAAATAACTGTTGAATCTTTTCACATCGTTTCATGGTATGTCTTTATTTTTTGCACCAAATTATGGCGAGTAGTATCGATAAGAGTATCGATAACTATCGGTATCGATAAGCAGTACCAGTATCGATAAAATCCTAACGTTACCCATCCCTAGCAAACACAATACATCTACATTATTATTATGGCAATGGAGCCACAACTATACCCTCCATGAAAGGTTTGCAGAATTATCCCTCACTATCAGTAAACAGAGAAGAGGGAAGCAGGCATGTTGAAGAGTTTTAGGTCCAGGGATCAGACATTTGCCTGTACCAGCTCTCTGCTTGGCAGTATGGATAAACAGTGGAGGACTCAGTCTGACCTCACTGTCAAACAGACTGATACGGATCCCCTCAAACAGTAAGCACTTCCAGCCTACACTGTCGCCACCACCCTAACCACACCTCATTCCCTCCTCTTTTTTCAGACTCATATCTAATGTTTCTTTCTCAAATCAAATAATGATGATATAATTTTTCCCAATACTGCACAACAGCATGCACCACTGTTAAATGATCATTTTGCTGCTTACATTGGCCTCTTTTTATATCTGCTAAATGTATAGACAAGAATAAGGCGCCAACAAACACCAGTTCAAATAAAAATCTCACCATGGATCTGCTAATTACAGTTGAGGGTTTGTTGGCTGGTGTGACAGAGTGGGTCACAGTGGCCCTGTGAACCATGCCTGCAGCTGTCACACACATGCAGACTTCACTTTTCTCCTTCTCATTCCCTACTGATGTGGCCCAGTCAGCCCAGGGACAAATAGGCCCAGACATGGAAGACATTAAGACAAGCTAAAAACAACATGCTAAGTACAGACTTGCCCTCCCGCAATGCAAACACAAAGCATTTGCTCAGCTGCAATTATACACATTTTGACATGGACAGCAGGGGAGACAGCTTTCTTTATATTCATGTAAATGCTTGTTTCAGGGAAAGTCACAAGATATAGAGACGTTTTTTGGCTTCAAGTTGCTGTGTTAATATGAATTTGAAAGGGTAAAAAAAACAGTTTATAAAGGTCAATGATTAACCATGTGTTGTGGTTTGCAGTGTGAACCCAAATGCAGACACAGACAAAAGTGACAGTGAATGAAATAAGGCTTTATTGCCAGGGAAGTGGGGGCATGGAGGTGGATGGAGTGGAGATGAAGCAGGCTGAGGCAGAGGACTGGAGGGCTGAGAGGTGTTAGGGAGAATGGCAAGGGCTGGCAGAAGGGAGCAGGTGGTGATGGGCCAGAGAGCGGGCAAGCTGGCAGGCAGGTGAGTGATGGTCCAGGAGCACTAGAGAGAGAGACAGTAGTTAGCAAAAATCCAAACTTGGAGAAATTACGGTATCTAAGTGAGAGGCCTGAAGTGTACGCCACCACTTGAGTAGAAACAACTATCTGGCGATGAGTGGATGAAGAGCCGGGGTATATATACACTGCAAGCTGATGAACTGATGAGCGTCAGGTGAGCAGACTGGGAGAGGTGATGAGCTGGAAGCCAGGAGAGCCACGCCCAGGCCAACACAAACACCCACACAAACAAACACAGAGAGAGAGACAGACAGGGGAACACTGGAAACACAGGGAAGGGGAGGAACCGGGAAATACTAGGGAATCTTTAGGTACCATAACACCATGAAGATATGGGAGGGGATTCAGTGCACAATATGTTACTGTTGAAATCTTCTTTTGGCTGTTCCCGATAGGGGTTGCCACAGCAGATCATCCGTTTCCATCTCTTCCTGTCCTCTGCATCTTCCTCTATGGCGCCAACCACCTACATGTCTTCCGTCATCTCCTCTCTGGCCTTCCTCTTTTCCTCTTGTTTAGCTACTCCATCTTCAGCATCCCAATATAACCAGCATCTCTCCTCCGCACATATCCAAACCATCTCCCTCTAATGTACTCATTCCTAATCCTGTCCATCCTTGTCACTCCCACTGAAAATCTTAGCATTTTCAACTCTGCCACCTCCAGCTCTGTCTCCTGTCTTTTCGTCAGTGCCAGCGCCTCCAAACCATACAACACAGCTGGTCTCACTACCCTCTTGTGACCTTCCCTTTCACTCTTGCTGGTACCTTTCTGTCTCAGATCACTCCTGACACTCTTCTCCACCCACTCCACCCTGCCTGTCTCTTCTTAACCTCTCTTCCGCACTCCCTGTTACTTTGAACAGTTGACCCCAAGTATTTAAACTCATCCACCTTCACCACCTCTACTCGTTGCATCCTCACCATTCGCTGTCCTCCCTCCCATTCATGCACATGTATTCTGTCTTGCGCCTACTGACTTTCATTCCTCTTCTCTCCAGTGCATACCTCCACTTCTTCAGGCTCTCCTCAACCTGCCCCCTACTCTCACTACAGATCACAATGTCATCCGCTTCATAGTCCACAGACACTCCCGCCTGACCTCGTCCATCAACCTGTCCATCACCATTGCAAACAAGAAAGGGCTCATAGCCGATCTTTGTAATCCCACCATTGCATTTGTACTGCTCTTTCCTGGCATGAAACCATACTGCTGCTCACTAATCATCACCTCTCCCCTCAACCTAGCTTCTACTACTCTTTCCCATAACTTTATGCTGTTGCTGATTAACTTAATACCTCTGTAGTTACTATAGCTCTGCACATCACCCTTATGTTACTGTAGAAATCAAATTTCAATAAAGTACATGGTTTACAATTTTCCAATTAATTGCATTCAGGCTACATAGAAAGAGGGGACACATGCAAGCCAGCCTCTTCAAATGAGTCTCTCAAATTAAAACCCAGCAGTCTCAGGATTGCTCCTGACCCTTCTCTAGTTTCAGATCACATTTTAAGTCTGTGACCTTTGTAAATAGAGCTATTCTTAAACACCTGAATTCAGGGTGCCAAATTAACTTTTTTGTCCCCCAGCCAAATGACTAATGAATGTTCAAATTTTACCAGCCACTCAGTAGATTAGCATTGTTTTTTGTTTTTGGCTGGTGAGTGAAGCAATTCTACCAGCCACTTGCATATTTTACCAACATGTGGCCGGTGCTAATTTTGTGCCCTGCCTGAATTGCTTCTAAATCAGACAGACCAGTCATTTGACATGATGTAGCACTTATGTGGCTGCAGAACACATTTTGCCAGTATAAGATTATCAGGCCTACGCAGTGCATCAAATCAGAATTGGAAACTGTACAATTCTCTCTCAACATTTGGTGTGATGTCTCTTTGGGAAAAGCCTTGGCTGTCTCACTAAGAAGCTGAATCAAGCTGTTTAAATCAAACCTTTACAGTGATGAGAATAAGATGTGGGGGGCACAAGAACTCACTGACATGACTGGTAACAAATGACTAACTGTTGCGCTGGGCTTGGGGGGGGGGGGTTTCCCCCTGCAGATCCTCAAACATAGTGTATTTTCTTAAAGGAGACAATTAGCTCTTGATGAGGCAGTCGGGCACTAGGAGCTGTTGATATCAGGGAGTCAAAGGTCACTTTTTGAAGCGGAAAAGCCAGTGGCATGGACCTGCTTCTCCAGTGGGAAAACATTACCAGGCTTTTTCTTATTTGTGTGTTGAGTCTATTTGAATTGGTACAAGATGCTGATAAGTTGTTCATTGTTAATATATTTGTGACACATTCAGTTCACAGTTCAAAGCGAGGGGATCATTGTCCCCCCAAATATCCAAAGAATAAGTCATAACATGTTTCAGATTCAGTGGAAGTTGGTCTGGTTATACTTCCAGTAAATGGTGGTTTGTGGTTAAGAGTATTGACTTTTATATGAGGGCTTGAGAGGATAATTAGATGTTTATCGGTGAATGTGTACTATTCAAAGTTTATTTTGCCCGCCATCTTTTGAAGTAAAAGTCAGTGACATTTTCATATGTAAAATGTCCATTTGTATCCTCTCCAGCAGAGTGACTCTGGGGATGGCAATGTCAGTCGGTTGATCAGATCGGTCAATCACTTTGATCCACTCACTTTACTTGCGCCATAGAATTATTGTTCTGCACGTGGGATTAAGTGGATTATTAAAATATTTTGATAGTAATTGTTTGGGTCACGGAGCATATTCTTCATATGCCTACATGCACCAAACTGTAACGTCCATACCGTGATGGTTTGCAACAAATACATGTACCATTACACCCCTAGTAAACATCATACCAGCTAAACGTCATCATGTTAACATTGTCATTGTGAACATGTTAGCATGCTGACATTAGAGTTTACCTCAAAGCATCGCTATGACTAAGTAACACGATATAACTACCACTGAATGGTAGTTTCACTCTCAGAATGAAACCTTACTGTGTGTATTTGCTAAATTTCATCTTTCCCCATTCTGTGGTGCACAGGAATTGATAAGCTTTACAACTCTGCCAGCACCAAAAGCACTTTGTGTTGAATTAACAGAAGAAAAAACTGAATAGTTAACATGACCAACAAAGGGAAGACATAGAAAAGACCAGGAGCTTGCTACAGAAATCAAAACAAAGATGCTGAAGCCCTGCATGGCTACACTGTTTGATTACAAAATGATCTCTGGGAAGTTCAACACAAACACCACAGCAATGGTGCTACTCATCAGACTTTTTTGAAGACGCCATCTTACAAATCACAGCTTTATCTACAGCAGGCACTGAGATCTGAACATTTAATGAAGCCAATTTTAAAATATTTTTGAGTATTTGATTTTACTAGTTAGTCTACAACTTGTGTTGACTGGTAGTTATTCTCGGTGGTATACTCTAGCACAGTTATCAAACCGCCCCTCTGTCTAATCACGGAAAATTTAGAAAAGCGATAATACAATTCAAAATCAAATCCTCCCTACCCTGTGATCAAACATATCAACAACAATCCACTTGAATGAGACCAAATAAAATAGCACAGCCATTATCCTGACATGTAAACAAACATGTCTGTTTCCCCCTCTGGATCCCATTAGGAATGTTTCAATGTTTGTTTTAGTCATTGAGCGAAATGTGTTCTTTCTTCCTCTTCATACTTCAATAGTATGCAAATCATAGCATTCATTCACAAGCCGCCATTGTTCTCAATCCAAACACAGCTTGTGTTTGTAAGTCTGTAATTGTGTGGTATATTCTGCACTGCTTATCTAACCTCCCCTCTTTCTAATCATGTAATATTTAGAATATATAGAGGTTACGTTGTCCGCTGGTTAAATCCCGTGGCTTTTACAGAGAGTGCAATGGCCGGTTTGAGGCCTTTATGGAATCCAGCTGGCTTAGACCAGCATTTCCAAAGTTCCACACTTGTCTGAACCAGATCAGAGCCAAACATAGTCCAGTCAGACACCCACTACAGCCTTGAGGACAGTGAGGGCTTTTGGAGAACATGGACACATTTATACAGATTAAACACTGGGACCGTATTATTGTTTTCATTCCAATATCAGATACTAGTCCTACTTTTTAACAACTTCTAATAACTCCTTGCGTCTTGTCCCCTGAAGCTGTCCATCTGTGCATCAATAACACTACTAAACCAGATCATTGCAGTGGACACCTAATCAGAGCCCATGCGTGTAGTTACTGTTGGTACCTATTTGCTAACAGCTAATATTAGCTCCTTGCTATTACTTTTAATTCTGTGAACCAGCAGTAATTTTTCTCTCCATAGCATGCCTCCACTTACCACAGTGGAATCTGAGCTGTCCAGTCTGAGATCCGAACTCCATTCCATTGAGAACCTCCTGTACGATGTCCAATCCCTGCTCCTCTTCCTCTTTGGATGTGCTGCAGCTGGACATTCCCTGTAGCTCTGGGAGTCAAAAGTGACACGCCTGGCCCATCCGTTGTCCATCCTTTCTTTTGGGTGTCCGTTGTGAATAGGGGGAGAAGGATTTATTTTCCTCTGTTCTCACCAGACGAGGATAACGACCCTGTCCTGGTGTCAAACTTCTTTGCTCCACTTGAAAAGTGAACTGAGCTAGTGGCTACACGTACACCAACTGCTCCAGAGAAGCCTGTCCCAGTCCACTCCAACACAACGAGAAAGCCTTGACTTCCTCGACGACCCTGGTATCCCATGGGAAACATTGCTGATACCTTTCCCCTCCTCCTTTCTCCAATTTTGAGTGCGCTCCTGCTCGCCTCTAGCTTCTGATCCACCTGCACAACAGAGCACTGGACACTGCTGTGGCTAGTGGCAATGTCATCTTCAGCGGCGCTATCCCTCTGTCTTCATTACTAGGTGAAAATCTGTCAGTTAATTCTGTTGTCTCTGAAGCTGCTCTAACTGATGTGGCTAATGACAATCAGCTACTTCTTTCATCCAAACTCTCCGTCTACAATGGGGGCTGTAGGGACAGGCAACCTGAAATCCTTATTATTGGTGATTCCATCATCAAATCTGTTGAACTCCCAGGTGCTATTACCTACTGTCTTCCTGGTAGCGAAGTTGCAGACATTATCGAACTGTCACCAATGCTCACAGACCTCCATCCCTCAGCTCATACACTAATTGTTCATGTGGGCACCATTGACATCATGGATAAACAATCAGTCAAACTCCGTAACCACCTATAGACACAGCTGCTCCGCTAATTCTACAATAAGAGCAACCTTAGTTTCTGTTCCACCCACTCCAAAAACAAAATCAGAAATATTTTCATCTCAGCATCAATTACACCCTGCAACTGTGTCTACTTCTGAATCCATCTACAGCATTTCAGCTGTGTTTAGTCTACTTAATGTGAGGTCCCTTGCAAACAAGTCTTTTTTTATGCCAAGATTTTATTATGACTAACAATATTGATTTCTTATTCATCACTGAGTTCTTGTTGAGCCCTGGATACTTTGCCCCACTAACTGAGGCATGCTCCCCTAACTACTCCTGTTTTAATCAACCCAGGCTGTCTGGCCGTGGAGGTTGGGTAGCTATCATTTTTAATAACCACTACAAATGTTCCCCTGTCTCTCTTAATATTTTTTCTTCTTTTGAATCTCTGTGTTTTCTTTTAAATGCCCAGCATCCTATACTGTGTGTTTTAGTCTATAGGAGACCTAAGGCTAACACTGGTTTTAATCAAGATTTTTTTTAAATTTCATTTATTATGGCCAAATATGATAGAGTTCTTATCCTTGGTGATTTTAATGTGATCACCCCTCCAAGTCTTGTTTAACTGCTTATTTTATTAATCTCTTTGAGTCTTTTAATCTTGAACAATTTTAAAAATCCAACTCATAATAAGGGACATACTCTTGACCTTGTGTTTCTCTAAATAGTAAACTAATATTGAACTGCTAGATTTTAATGTCTCTTATCACAAGGCTGGGATTTTCCATACCTTGCTCCCATTTCCTGCTCATAAGCCATCTACCTGTACCCGCTCTCAGTCTTTACATTCCAGGTCAGCTAGCAATTTTCGCAAAAAATTCTTAGCTGCTTCTGACAGTAATACCCTTAATCAGATGGGTCTCTCTGTCAGTGATCTACTAGATAATTTTAATAGAACATGTCAGACTTTCCTTGATGACATCACCCTTATCAAGATGAAACAAGCAAAACATAACCCTCTTGACCAGTTTCAAACTTACCTTTTTTATCTAAAATATTTGAAAAGTCTGTTGCCTCTCAATCCCACATATGAATAACTAGTATTTTTGAGAAATAATGCACACAGCACACAAACAGCTCTTATTAAGGTTACCAAAGACTTACTGTTCACTGCTGACTCTGGTGCTTGGACCAAGATATCCTTTTAAACTGCCTGGAAAACTGTTGGCATTAAGGACACTGCTCTTGCCTGGTTTCGCTCCTACCTCTTTGACAGATCTTTCTCTGTTGTAATAGGAGAATTCTCCCCATCCCCTGCCGCCCTCTCATGTGATGTTCCCCAGGGGTCAATTCTTGGTTCTGTATTATTTTCCATTTATATGCTTCCTTTGGGTCAGATCATCCGTAGCTATAATATTAATTTCCACTGTTATGCAGACGACACGCAACTTTATGTTCCACTTACTGGTAGTGACATAGACAAACTTTCTGATGTTATGGTTTGTCTGTCTGATATCAAATCTGAGGTCCTTTTATTCGGTCCCCCTAACCTGACCGGTGCCTTGAAAAAGAATCTTGGCAACCTGTCCTCCAATGTTAAGCATTCCGCCTGCAATTTGGGTGTCATCTTTGACTCTGAGCTTTGTTTTGACTACAAATCACCAAGGTAGTAAAACCATGCTTTCTCCAAATTAGGAACATTGCAAAAGTTAAACATTTTTTAACTCAAGCGGACCTTGAAAAAGTCATCCATGAATTCATCTCGTCACGACTGGATTATTGTAATTCCCTGTATTCGGGGCTCAGCCAAAAGCCATGTCCTGTCTCCAGCTCGTTCAAATCTTGGCCAGAACAAATTGTTAGACAAGACCATATCGCTCTTATCCTTACAACGCTACACTGGCCACCTGTTAGGTATAGAATGTAAACTTTTACTAATTACGTATAAAGCCCTACATGGCCTTGCTCTTACCTATATCATAGATTTACTTGCGCCCTGTGAGCCTAGCTGCTGCCTGTGCTCCTCAAATAGGACCCTCCTAAGTGTTCCCACAGTCCGCCTCATTACAAAAGGAAACTGGGCGTTTTCCATTAGAGCCCTGCAGCTGTGGAACTCCCTACCTGACAAACTTAAGTCAGTAAACTCAGTGGCTTCTTTTTTTATGGTAAATCTGTTGTTTGTCAAGTTTCTATCCCTTTTTATCACTGTTATTTCACTTGTTTGATTATACATTTTGTTTTATCAGGTCTTATTTTCTATATTTTATTTATGTTTTTGTTGTTTTTATCCTGACTGTGTGTACTATTCTATCTTCTGTATAGCACTTTATAACTGTGGTTTGAAAGTTGCTATACAAATAGAGTTTTTTATTATTATTATTATTATTACTATTGTTACATGGTGAGGATCGTTCCTGGAATTTGGAGTAATATTCGTTTTTAAATGTGAAAGTTGATCTGAATCTGTGAAATTACACCATCCATTAGGCCTGTGATTCAGCAGGTGGTGAATGTGAAATTGTAACCCCATCATTGCTGCACACACACAATCCTGTCCCTGCCCGTGGTAAAGTTCTTTAACTTTCCAACAATCCTTAGCAGGTGTGGCAAAATGTTAGTTGAACCTCACCCCTGTTCTATACTGACCAACCTCTGTTAATCTTTGTCACAAAATACCACCCTCTCCATGTGGGTCAAACCTATTTTTTGGACTATTATTTCTCACAGAGGATCTAAAAATAATAAATAATACAGTATATGACACTTTTACACTTGGAGACATTTATTAGGCTTTCTAAACTTAACTGCAGTTACCTTTGGTCCAACTGTACTACATATAAACACACAAAGTAGCTGGATAAAAAGTTGGATATTAAAGAAAGCATGCAGTTTAAAATGCATTCACTTATATACATCTTACTCCAACTATGAAATGCAGTATATAGTGTAGATGTGTTAATGAGAACACCTTTTTTGTCAAGTTCTTCTTGTCTTCTGCAGCAGCGCTCAGGAGCTTTATGCTGTGATTGAGCGTAACCACTACCAGGTGTGCTTGAAAAGGTTTTGGTGAAACTGGCACAGGGTCAAGACAGGGTGGAAGTAGGAGGGGTGAGTACCAGAGGAATGGAGTTGCTTAATGTGAAAACATCAAACAGCCTGAATCTGGTACCAGAGTGTTAGGCTAAGGTGTCTGAACTTGTTATGGTGTGATCGTGCAGGGCTGTTGCCTGTTGCCTTGTCTCACGCAGACCCAGAAAGCCCCCCCAAAAAACTTGTATTTTTTCTCTGCCGTTTTTTGGAGGCAAAGGGTGAACGAAGGAACGAGCATATATGTGGGTCGTGTGAAGTTGTATATTATTTTCAAGACCTGGCTCTTAAATCTGGCTGATTTTTAAGGGTAGGCAATGGTCAATCGAGATTAAAGACAAATGAGGTAAGTTTTAAGATTTACAATCCATCGTGGTCTCTGTACAACTAGCCCAGTGGGGCAAAAAAAAAAAAAAATCTCTCTACCATGAAGTCTTATATTTTTAAAAGGCA
Organism: Thunnus albacares; assembly: GCF_914725855.1. Lineage (NCBI taxonomy): Eukaryota > Metazoa > Chordata > Actinopteri > Scombriformes > Scombridae > Thunnus > Thunnus albacares. Next base: position 16,557,760 of record NC_058113.1, on the reverse strand, counting down.
TCAGGGCTACACCCCACAGTACACCCACAACCTCATGCAAACCATACTGCAAAGGTATGTGTGGTCATTAACAGTCCAAACCCGGCCACTTTTGTTGATTATTTTAGCCAAGTTATTTTTTCTTTAACAATTGTCCAGTGAATTTGTTCTGAAGACATTACTATATGCACAACAACACAATGCAGCCAATTTGGGAAGATAGGAGGGTTATGTATCTTGAACCTAATTGGCAGCAACATCAATCCCTTGATTTTTCTTTGTTTCCAAAGAGCTTACCCCCAAGAACTTTTTTTTACTGGTAAAGAGTGTAAATAAAAGCACTTCTGAATTTACATTTAACATGAATTAATAAAAAATAAGGGTTGAATATACACAGAAAAGCAGCCTATAAAACAGTTATGTACAACTTCGTATGTGCACATCTGCCAACATATTGATACTGCTATATTTGTGATAAGCCAATATCAGCCAGACAGTATTTTGGTTAGACATTGCACTTTTTTCCCCTTGAAAGAGTAGAATGAAATTACCAACACCAAATGCCACCACACTGACCAAAATTATGCAAGAGCTTTTTTTTTTTCCCCCCCACTTTAGTTTCCATAGATGTAGATGCAGCCATGCGTAAAGCTTACCCCCTGCTAAGCAGAGAGCAAGGTCCTTCTCTCATTTTTTTCTCTGGCTTTATTACACTGGCCTCCTGTCTTGGTGGGATAGTTAAACCTGTTAACTCTGCTCTACACAGTGGTGCTTGGAAAAAAAACACCAGACAGAGACCTCTAGGGGCTGGGTTGGTAAAAACACATCAGTTGTGAACTATTACTACTAAGGTATAACTGAGTCACTGGTGTTTTGAGAGGAAGAATTCATTTCATTCTTAACTTTTCAATTGAGGTTTTGAAGAATAAGTTCTCTTTCACTGTATTTACTGTAACATATTTAGTTCCCACTCCCATATGTCAGTACTTTTCCTTTTAAAGAATGCCAGGAATCTCTTATCTCTATCATCCTAGGAGACACACAAACAGCCAATCTTCACATAAAGACACAAGTAATAGTCCTGCAGAGGTTGTGTTAAAAAAAGAATTAAGACTTGGCAAAATACAGCAATAAGCTAATTAAAAGGTATATCAGATTGTGTCAGTAGTGTGAGAAAGGTTGTTTTAGCCATTAGTGTTGGAGTCTAATGTGTCATTAGCTGGAAAATAAACAAGAGTGGCAAAGGTAAACCACTCACTGTGTGTCTTGTCATGGTTGATAATGTCAGATTCATACACTTAGCAGAAAGCTACATTAATCTAGAATTAGTTTTTGAATAACTCACTTATTGGAATAACAAGCCATGCCGTATTATCACTGCATGTCACTCTTACAAAATGAATATGGAGACTCTCTTATCCTATGGCATGTGGTTCCTCCCTAAATAATTTGAGTGTTGGGCTGTGCACACCTCTTGTCATCCTCATACCATGAATATCTTTCATTACTTTGAGGTATGTTTTGTTCACATTGTTTTTCATAGCTTTAGACCATAATCTTGGCTATATCTCTCCCTTTTTTCCATTGCACGCTCTGTGATATGATGGCTGGCTTTGGCTAAATAAGGTAAGAGAACACTTTACATTCTTTCTTGCCAAAAGACGACTGATCCTCTGTAGTGCTGCGAGCCAGAACGCCTTTTTATCCTATCAGAAATTGAGGGTGCTTTAGGTGTGCCAGCCAATCCCTCTCCACCTTGACACTGTCATGCTGTAGGGATGCATGACTGGCTCCTAATGGTGGTTTTCAAAAATCTCTGAGTGTGATTTACTGTATATTGCAAGGGCATGTTTGTTGAAAGCCAGGTATGTCTCTCTACAAAATGGGCAGCAGTTGCTGGTAAAGCAGACCTTCTCTCATTTCACTTTTCATTGAGGCAGTAATTTTTCCCCTTTGTTTTGTATTGGAGATACGGGGTGTGTTTCATTTCCCAAGCATGCATATTTTTCAAAATAGTCATTCTGGGAATACATTGGTTGGGTTGTCAAACTGAGAAACTAATAAATAAAGCATCAGAACTCTCTCTTGGTTTAAATGTAGCCAGGATTTGCTGTAGTGCATGGGTTTGCTGTTCTTTTTCAGTTCAAGTTTTCCATTTGTAAACAGGAGACATAAGATTTTCTAATTGTTTAAAATATGTCCTAAATATTCTGTGACTCATAGTTGAGTCAGTTTAGGAAACTCTTGCTTTTAGAGACATTTACTCTTAACTGTTTTTCATCAACATTATTGCAAACTGAGCTCCGTCCCAACAATGCAGGTCATGGTTACATTAGCTCATTAAGGATTAGGCATGGTAGAAGGGGCTCTCCTCCAGTTTCATCCAAATGGGTGAACAGCAGTTTTTGGAAAATGCAGTAGATACCCTCTCACGTGACAGATGAATGATGAGCAAGAGGCCCAGTGTATTGGTGAAAAATGTAGACAAAAAGCCTACTTAAATATACTGGACCGTCTCTTGTTGATTATCTTGGGTAACATGAGCTCTCATAGGGCACTCAAATCTATCAAAGAAGTATTTTGCATTTTATCTCACGTTGGTGGAGTCACTCTGTATCTCCTTTCCTCATAATATGAATTAATGTCTGTTTGTGTGTGAGTGTGTAAGTGTTTGATGGATTTCTGCTGCACTTACCTTTCCTCTCTGAGACAGACCCAGTGTGGTACAGTCATCCAGGGTAGTGTATCACCGTATTTATTCAGACAAGTCAAAATATGTCAGGGGTGTTGTGAGGCCCAGTGACACAGAAAAATGACATTTGAACAAGGTGACAGGGAGGATGTAGCTGTAGAAAACTGCTATATAAATCGCATTTTTCATGCCAGGAGTTGAAGTATATGTTGAGCAACAGTGCTTGTCTGTTATCACCATCAGTTTGTACAAGACGAAGAAAAAAAAAGGTTTTATTATGCCATTAAGCGGCCGTTGACTGTACTTATTTGGCTTGCCAAGCAAATATTTAAACCGTATCTGCCAGCACTAACATGAGTGGGAAATTTCTGATATGATCCACAAGTGAAACACATCAGTCATTTGGCATTGTTAAGTAGGATTTTGAAGAGAAAGCAGTCAGTCATGTTGATTGTTAGTTTGTTCCAGTTGGGCAAACAGGTTGGCCCCAGAGGACAAAACAGGTCTTTCAGCCCTGTGACTGTGCCAAGCATGGATTATATTCATTTCAGTGACACCTCTGAATAAAGCAGTGTCTATCCAAACAAAACACCTCCTTGACAACAGAGGATAATTATCAATTCAGTAAGAAACGGCCTCCCCTGATTCATATTCAGTTGGACTATAATTATATTTCGTCTTTAATATTTACAATTTCAGTTCTAGTAAGTCTACCATTAACAATAATATCATGCCTCTAATTACAGTATGCTGTTCATACAAGTCCACTCCATCTTTGATTGTCAATAATAGCTGCTGACTTGACCCTTTCCCAGAATCTGCCACCTGTCAGCAGTCAGATCACACCTCACACCCAGTTTGGCATAGCAAAGCCAGTGCCAAAGTGCAACAATCTGACAGGGCACTCATGCAAGGCCAAGAAAGTCGTCGTAACTGATGTTCATGATCACAGAGTATCACTTATGTCCCATTTTATGTCCATCTATATCCATTAAAGCTGGATAGCATTTTGATAAATCAAATTCCTCATTGTACGTCCTCCATGGGTTAATTACAAATCCTTCGACTGTAAAGACTTTGAGGGCCAGTTCCAAAAGCGAAAGATTACACACTATACAAAATGACTCATGAGCTTGCTTGTTTGATGATTGTATTGTAGGTAACATCTGTGCCAGTTAGATTGTGGATGCGGATCAAAGATAATGGCATAAACTCCACACAGCCAAGAAATGAGTGGTGTTTGGAGGTATTACAGTGTACATGAGAAAAATAGAGCTGTTGTTACTGTCTACATATCTAACTCCGTGAGGATTGTCCATAATTGTGCAATCCTCTGCTCCATTTACAACAGTAAAGTCTTTCTTATACATATGTTCTGCTCTCAGGTGCTGATTTTATTCCAGGTTTTCAGCTGTGTGACAATGCATTTTTTCTGATAATCCATTGGGTTTCAGATAAATTTATTTTAGTAGAAGTAGGAGAACTTTTTCAACCCATAAAGGAACACTTAATCATTCAATGTATGTGAACAATTCAAAATCACCTAATTTAGAGATACAGTATATACAGTGTTGCTTGAAAGTTTGTGAACCCTTTAGAATTTTCTCTATTTCTGCATAAATATGACCAAAAATGTGATCAGATTTTTACAAAAATCCTAAAACTAGATAAAGGGAACCAAATTAAACAAATGAGACAAAAATATTGAACTTATTCATTTATTTATTGAGGAAAATTATCCAATCTTACATATTTGTGTGAGGGAAAGTATGTGAACCCTTGCTTTCAGTAACTGGTGTGACCCCCTTTTGCAGCAATAACTTCAACCAAACATTTCCGGTAATGTTTATCAGCCCTGCACATCGGCTTGGAGGAATTTTAGTCCATTCCTCCTTATAGAACAGTCTCAACTCAGGGATGTTGGTGGGCTTCTTTGCATGAACTGCCCACTTCAGCTCCTTCCATAGCTTTTCTATAGGATTAAGATCAGGACTTTGACTTGGCCATTGCATAATTTTAACTTTCTTCTGCTCTAACCATTCTTTGGTAGACTGACTTCTGTGTTTAGGGTCGTTGTCTTACTGCATGACCCATTTTCTGTTGAGCTTCAGGTTACAGATGGATACCTTGACATTTTCCTGTAGAATTTGCTGGTACAACTCAGAACTCATAGTTCCTTCAATGATTGCAAATCGTCCTGGTCCAGACAAAGCAAAGCAGGCCCAAACCATGATACTACCACCACCATGTTTCACAGATGGCTTAAGGTTCTTATGCTGGAATGCAGTGTTTGCTCTTTGCCAAATAAAACGCTTCTCATTCAAGTCGAAAAGTTCAATTTTGGTGTCATTCGTCCACAGAACATTTTCCCACTAGCCTTCTGGTTTATCCACATGGTCTTGAGCAAACTGTAGACGGCAGCAATGTTCTTTTTGGAGAGAAGTGGCTTTTTTCCTTGCAACTCTGCCATGCACACCATTGATGTTCAATGTTCTCTTGATGGTAGACTCATGAGCATTGACTGTAGCCACTGCAAGAGAGGCCTTTAGTTTCCTAGATGTTACCCTGGTGTCCCTTGTGGCCTCCTGGACTATTACACACCTTGCTCTTGGTGTGATCTTTGTTGTTTGACCACTCCTGGGGAGGGTAACAACAGTGTTGGATGTCTTCCATTTGTAAACAATCTGTCTGACAGTCAACTGGTGGAGTCTAAACTCTTTAGAAATGGTTTTGTAATCCTTTCCAGCCTGGTAAGTATCAGCAACTCTTCCTCTAAGGTCCTAAGAAATCTTTTTTGTTCGAACCATGACACACTTCCTGTTGTGAAGCTCAGACTTTGATGGTGAAGACCCAGATTTATCTTCTTTAAATAAGGCAGGGCCTCCCAGACTCACGCTTGATTGTCATCCCATTGACTGAAACACCCGACTCTAATTTCCACATTGGATCATTTTCCTCAATAAATAAACGAACAAGTGAAAGGTTTTTGTCTCATTCGTTTAACTGACGTCTCTTTATCTAGTTTTTGGACTTGCATGGAAATCTGATCATGTTTTAGGTCATATTTATGCAGAAATAGAGCAAATTCTAAAGGGTTTGCAAACTTTCAAGCAGCACTGTAACAAAACTGAGTACACTCCTGTGCAGTATCACTAAAATGTTAAATGATTCAACACTGTATCGTCTTAGTATAATTGTAGTATTTTTAGGGTGGAGTGTAGGGTATTTGATCTTATTTCTAATTAAAAACAAGGTTAAATAAACAAAATTGAAAATACAGGCCTCAAAGTACATCCTCAATGCAACAAAAGTGATTACACCTGTGACCACTGAAACAAAAGTGAGTACACCTGTGGCTTTCAATTAAGACTAATTTCCTGAACAAGGTTATAAAAGAACCTGTGACCACCACAATTTTCTCAATTTTGACCTCAGTTGTGTCTAATGCGACATGGGTTTATGTGGTAAGGAATTGCCTGAACAAGTGAGAAACCAAATTGTGAGAATTCATAAAGATGGGTGAGGGTACTAAATCATCAGTAGGCTACTGAACAGAGGCCAAAACACAGTAGCAGCAGAGGTTAGCAGGAAGACCCATACTAGCAATAACAGGAGGTGTAGTGGCCTTCCTTGGATAAAGGCAGTGTGCACAATTTGCTATTTACGCAACCTTGCATTGAAAAACAGACGATCAAGTGCTTCTGACTTGGCACAAGGATTATCTGTGGAAATTGGTGTTTTAGTGACTGCTCAGACAGTTCAAAGGACATTGCATTGCAACCTCTATGGATGACATCCAAGAAGAAAACCATTGCTCACAAAACAGCAAGATTAAACTTTGCCAAAGAACATGAAAAGAAGCCTGATGAATACTGGCAGCACATTCTTTGGTCAGATGAAACCAAAATAAATTAGTTTGGATCAGATAGGATCCAGCATGTTTGGCGTGGACCTGGCCAGGACTACTGCAGTGACTGCATAGTGCTGACCGTGAAAGTGCTGATATGTGGCTGCATGAGTGCAAAAGGTGTAGGGGAGATGACATTTATAGATGGCACTATGAATGCAACTTTGTACATCCAAATACTGAATGAAAAGATGACTCCAGTCTCAAGGAGCTGGGCAGGAGAGGAATCTTTCAACAGGACAATGATCCCAAACACACTGCAAAAATCAAACACAAGTTTTTAAAGAAGAAAAAAGTGAAAACTATGACCTGAACAAGTATTTCCCCTGACTTGGATCCAATAGAACACCTTCGGAGTACTTTAAAGCAAAAAGTAGAGCAACAGAATCCCTCCAGCAAAGAGCAGCTGAAAAGAATCATCTGTGAAGAATGGCAGAACATCTCTCCCCAGATTTGTGCAAGACTGGTAGCATCCATGCCCAGGAGGATCCAATCTGTCATCAGAAACACAGACGGGCATACCAAATATTGAAAAATAAAAGAATGGAGTCTCGCTTACGAAGGGTGTACTGACTTTTGTTGCATTTAGTTCTTAAATATGGACCTGTCATTATAGTTTAATTAGTCAAACATTCTGTTTTTTTCATTATAATTGGCTTAATTCTTCTTGGGTTTTGTCTAAAAACAAACAAAATTGCATTGAATGGACAGGATTTGTTTTTTGTTTTTAATTACTTAACATTTTAGTGATATCGACCAGGGGTGCACTCAGTTTTGTTACATACTGTATGTACATTTCACTGAATAGCAATGTTTTGTAAAATCTAAAGATCAGATGTTTCTCCCTCCCACACTCAAATGTGTTTTTAAGCGTCCATCTGTCTATGACTGGTGGAAGTAATTACCCAGGGTCATTATGGGATGGGAGCAACACTGATGACAGGGGGCTTCTCTCATTAGACTGGATGTCAGGTTAACTAGATTGTGTCCTTACCTAAGGCACTGACAGACAGGTGCCAAAGGTGTACCTCCTCCTCACTGAGAAGACAGGAGGAAACACACTTTGCCCTGGGAGAAATTGAAAAAGACAGGAATTGGAGAGAGACGTACTCGTGCAGAAACCAGGTGTTTTGACAGAAAGACTATATGAAATGGGAGAGCTTTTTTTCCATTAAGTACAGTCACAGTGTGGCCAGTATGGAAATGAGAAGGTGTACTGTCACAGCTGTGTGTGCCTCCACATCGGTCTGCTTCCTATTCCTAGAGCCGAGTCTGAAATAGATGTGGTCTCAGCACAACTGTGTTTATTGGACGGAGTTTGCAGTGGCGCATTTCCCCACGTGTCAGGTTGTTGAGAATAGGAAGGAGCAGAGAAAGTCAGAGGCAGAGAGACAGCCAAGAGGAGTGAAAGAATAAGAGGGGAGTGAAGTAGGTTAGCAGAGAGTCACTGAGGTCATTGTTCAGAACATTTTCCAGCAAAGAAAAAAAGACTTTAAAAATTTGTCGTTTAATTGCAGTACATGAAATGAAACGTTTTTGATTCTAAGGCTCATAAAGTCTAAATTGAGAAAAGCATTTGGCTTTGTGGAGCTGTCTTTTATGGATTAAAAGATAAAAATCGCAGGATATAAAAAAAAGAACTACAGCATATGTGCGCACATGTGATAGTAGTGGAACATATAGACTGATATTTTAAATCTTACTCTTAAAGCATCTGGCCCTGCATCTATATGCACATGGCTGGTTTTACTGCAGTAAGAAAAGCTGTTTGGCTGCAGCAGCTGCCAAGTAACACATGTTGAACGGCCTTGACCCAACCTCCTTCCAACCCTTATATACAGAGATTATTAGAGGAGCTTTCACCAACAGAGTCACAAAAACAATGCTAATGACCAGCCTCACCTCTGTCAGCAGTTACCATAACTTGGTTTAACTATGTTACAGCTGGCCGTGCCCCACCCCCAACCAGACCCACTTCAATTGTTGATACTCTAGTTTATATCTGTGTCAGGCTTTTGTCTTGTCTGCTGAATGGGTACATGCCTTTACCCTACTCTCCGCTCCACTACGTATCTGTGTCAGTGGTGGTGAGTGTGGGGAAACCCTGCTGAGGAGGTGAAAGGGGGGCGATGGGCTACAAAAAAAAGCAGAGGGAAGAGAGGGGGGGTATTTGGCGGGGGGTGTATTGAGGGTCACCCCACCTGGTAGCTAAGGAATGACTCATTAGACAGGCAGGCACTAATGAAAGATTTGTCTGTCCTCACATTGGCCTTGCTGTCACGTCTCTCTCTGGAATTCTGTGGATTCCACCCTCACTTTCCTCTACTGTTTCTCTTTGACAGCATCAGATAGCATCTTGACGTGTGGTTAACGTACAGTTTATTGAAGAGACTTACTAGGACATAATTAGCCTGCGATGCCCTTTAAGTGCTCTGCAGAACATGTTCAACCTCTCAAGAATAATGAAAGGGTGTATGAAGCTAAACAGTAGGATTTTGAGTCAAACTACTTAACTACTCAAAGGTAAAAGACAAGTGCCACTGCTGCCTTCCAGAAGAATTATTGTGACTGACAAAAACATAAACTTTCACTGAAAGTCTGAAGTAAACACATCAATAAACACAACAATCCAATTTCCCCATTTCCACCGAGGGACAATGAGTACCGTTGAGCTCTGTGGTCCAGGTTGTATGTTTATTGGAACTTGGCTGTGGTATGTCTTGGTATCAAATGCGTCTGCCAGGATAGAGTGTCGCAGCGGAGAAATCTAATCTCTCCCCTGCTCCCTTGAGGTTTTAGACACCATGCTCTCTGCATGATATGTAGCGGAAGTCCAGGTACAACATCCGCAAAGGAAACAAAATCAGAATGAATTAGCGTGGTTTATTTGCATGTTCTTAACACTGTCATTAAAACATGTGTCCACATATATCCTATTGCAAACCTTACAATATCTTTTTAACAGCACCTGATATTGATAAGCAGTTCTGTTCTTTAATGTTAGCAAAACATGCACAAAGGCAGCACATATTTAACAAAAAGTTCTTACAGTCTTGCACTGTATGATGATGGTTTCCTTATTACCAGATTATACTCTGATTCAGTCGTTCATTTGATGATTTCGATCTTGTCCCATGCCTCAGCCTTTTGTCTGCTTAGAGACTTTCATGCCTTGTGGGTCCACGCAGGCATTCCTGTGAGGCCAGCTCCCAATGACAGAGACTTCTTCAGTCTGTGTGGCCAGGCTCAGTTTTCTCTAATCTAAACCAATCATCTCCATATGTCTTCCATCACAGCTTCCAAAGCATTTGAATTAACTCCAGGCAACAGGAACAAATTAATTAATGTCTTTATTCCTCTGTGCACTTTGTAAACGGCCTGTGCGAGTGTGCACATATTCTTGCATGTACAGCTACACATGTACAGACCTACACACGCATTTTTCTGTATAATTCTCTTGATCCACTTTTCATTTGCACTCAAAACCCAAACACATAAAGTGATCTCACTCTTACCTGCATTCCTGCTTAATGATTTCCACCTGAGTGCTATAATCTGCTTTTATTGACCCATCATTCACCTTATGTTTTTGTTGAGGGAGAAAGGGATAAAAAAGAGCAGAAGAAACCCCAGTCCACAAAGTAGCAACAAGCCGATGCACATGTTGGGAGGTCTTCCACCTTAATTACTTGTGTTTTCTCTTCATAAATTTTGGAACAGGAGGTTTCCTTTACAGAGCGAGAAAGGAGAAAAGGGGGGGGAAAAATGAGAAGGAAGCACTCTTTTTGTTGTTGTGCTGCTGTGTTTCGTGACTGCAGAGGGCCATTACGCGTACTGTAAACTCAACGGTTTCTCATGAAAATACCAGGGGCCGAAAATGAAAGATGGATCGCTTTATCCTTACACATGGCAGGCAGTGATGTGGCGATGCTGGCACACATGGGACTGTGCTCTCCCAGATGGCTACAGTTTGCCTGACCTCAGTCTGACCGCCATCACCTCTCACAGAGTCTGAGGCCTTTGCTGACCAGTGGAACAGGCTCCGGGCTCTCTGGGACAGGGCTAAATGCAGACATGGGCAGGGCGCTGGCTTAGGACTGAAGTCCACTCTTAATGTCCATCTTTGACCAAACAAAAAGAAATTGCAACACAAACTGACTTTCCTTTTTCACATAAATAAGATACATCAGCTGCCATTTGATTAGAGTAGAGGAGCTTAGTTTAGTAGTCAGTTGCCTTAACCTTCACTTATGTGCTCTGATGCTTTTCAGATAAACAAAATGTTGTGTGATCGGCCTGAAGTGTAAACAGTGATCAAGGCAACCTTGTGCAATAAATAGATCAATGCCTGCAAGCTGGCCCAGCTTCAATGCCACTGCTGCAGTCGCACATAACAAATTCTACCATCTATCCAGGATACCATTTGCTATAAGGAGATCTATTGAAGCTGACAATGCTTTTCTTACTCTTTTGCTCTGCTGCTCAATTAGGATTTAACAAGCCCCCAGACTTCAAACCCAGAATCCAAAATTTGTCGTCACTCTCCATTATTCTTTGTGCCGAGTTTCATCTTTGCTTGCCAGGAGTGATAAGGTCAGGGAAAAGGGTGTCATGGTGGTTGATGGTGTCATGACTGAAATAAAGCTTAGCTCTAAGCAGGTCAAATCAATGTTTTTGTATTTTGTTTGTTAGCCAGCTAGTTGCAACAGTAAAAACAACAGCACACATGGATCAAGTAGCTGAGTGGGTGATGATAGACTGATGAGCCTGCATACTAATGACCTACATTAGTTAAAGTCAGTATCCTGTTGTTTTAGGCAAGACAGAAAGTGTTGAAGTCGCCTCTGCTTGTTGGGAACCACTGATTTACAGTATGTAAATCAGTTTATGTATCTCAACTGTAGCATATCCACATCCCACATGAATGTTGTTCTTTTGATTGTGTATTGTGAAAGTTTTACAGTACATACAATCAACAGTTCTATCCTCAGCTTCTTGTCTGACAGCTCCGCTCCTGAAAGCAAACACAGTTTAATTTACAGCAGTGTGTGCAGTGTTGTCCTGCCCAGTGGGGTCTTTGTGGGTTTCCTGGCTATGTTTTGGATGCGGTTTATGTGTTCCGCCTGCTGTGCAAAGCATGAGCCGTGGTAGTCATCCTTCTCATTTTATGGCACTTGTTTTAAATAAAGACATTCAAAGAGATGAGTAACTAAGCATGTTACATGTGTTTATAGACAGAAAAAGAGCAAGGTTAATGGCTTTACTGGCAAACAAATTTCTTGATCATTTATTAGCTGTCTAGCAGTGAGAGGTGAAGATTGTTCTTGAAATTGGCATGCAGAGATAATCATGACTCATAATAAAACAACAGCATTACTGGAATGTGCTGGCACTCACACAGAGAATCAGAAGGTGTCTGAAGTATCACTGGACAGATCTACTACTAAAAGTCGTCTTCTCATCAAAAGCGAGACCGTCTCATGAAACCCTGGCCTGTAAATGTGTCTGGCCCCAAAGCAGATTTTTCTTCACTCTCTCTCTTTACTGTGGATAGCTGAGCGCATTCCTGATGATTATAGAAATTCCGCTACTACTTTTATGATTGTTATAATTACGAGACCATTACCTCCCTGTAGCTGTTGCAGCTGAGAAAACGGGACTGTGTATTGCAGTTTAAGAGGAGAAAACAGCTGCTGCCTATGGTACATCAGTATGAGGCATCAAAGAAACACTTCCAGTCTGTTGAGTCATTCTATTGTCATGTTCTTGTCGGTAAAAGCCTAAGGTGAATGTAAATATGACGGGACAAACTGACTGGTTGTCCTTAGCTGAACTCACGCTTTCTTTTAATGTGGCTTTTTTGTGGTATGAAACATGAGTGGAAGGCTCTGATTCAACTTCTTATTGACATTAAAAAGGTATTTTGAATTAATCCTAAAGTCAAGCTGTGGAGAGCTACTTGGCTGCTGCAGTTTGTTTGTGTTGTAGCTGTACTATGGCTCAAGTACAGTCAGAACAAAAGGCACATCTCAAGTGGCCAGAGGGAGTTTAAGTGTCCCAACCATGGTCCCAAATATGTGTTATCCATCATATCTTTCTTTGCTCTGCTAGTCGTAGAATTGCCTTGGCACAATGAAAAAATCCATGACAAATGTAGAGAGCTATTGGGTTTGAAGTTTCCGCTGTTTTCAGGGTTTCAGGTGATCATGACTGTGAGAGTTGGGGTTCACAAACATTTCCTCTGAATAAATGAGTGCCTAGGTTCCTTTTGTAAATAGGGAAATTCAGAAGGCCCATACTTTTGGGTGCATATCTGTGCCAAATGGTATGGAACTAATCTCCACTGAGCTATTTCTCATTAGAGATGGGCCTCTGGGAGGTTCATCGGTGTGCGGACCGTGGACAGGGAAGGAACTGTCTGTTCCTGCAGATGGGCTTCATTTAGTGTTGGGCAGGAATAACTTTCTGACAGTTTTATTGCAGCCCAAAGTACAGGGCTAAGTAGAGGATCACAAGCCCTGTGCAAATGGCAGTGGAACTCTGCATGGAAGAATTTCTCTGCCATGCTGTTGCTGATTGATGCACACACAAACACAAAACATCCTCCTGGGATTTACTGAAACCCAATCAATGGCAGGAAAGGTGCTGATGCATCACTGCCATGGTGCTGTGCTGTGATCTGGGCAGAATCATCACTGGTTGTTCAGCAGTGCTGGGTGTAATTTATCTGTTGACTGATTAACATTCAATGTCTATGAGGAAGTGTAGCTACAGTAAGATTTTGATAAGGAAAAGAGAACACCGATACAACTTGGATTTAAATGCTGAAACAGGGCCACAAATCAAGTTTGCTTTTTGTATGGAGAAGGTGTGATGAGTAACCCAGTGTATCTTCCTCTGTCTTTCCACTCCAGTGATCAGAGAGCTTGTATGTTTAGAGACCCCTAATCTGAACTCTGAGTCATCTTCTTGAGTTAAAGAGCAATGGATATGGCCCTACCTTGACCTGCAGGGGAGGGTGCAGTAATTACAAAGCTGTAGTTCCTTTTTACATTGTGAAGAATCAACCACAACTACCTGAGCCCTTACTTTGTCCACAAGATATGCAAGACAAAAAGACTAAAAAGAAAAAGACGAAGGTTAGTTTAAGTCAATAAAAATGTCACCATGAGTTTAAAAAGGAGTACATAATAGCGGGGAAAGATACAACTACAAAAATGTGTCAGTTTTGGGAAGAGATTTAAAAAATGATGCCGACTTGGCAACCCCGAGATGCTCAGGCAGGGAGTTCCACAGCTGGGGGGGGCAGAACCAAAAAAGCCCAGTCACAATTTCTTCCTGTTATTTATAAAGACATAAATCACCAACATCACAAAGCTTTCCCTCTTAATACCTCTGGACTTGTAGAGATTTATTCCTTGTGGATGTTGTTGCCAGTGACATGCTGGAACACTTTCCGTAAAAGACCAATACTCATGTACTCATTAGCCATCTGAACCATGTACGGCACTGAATGCACAAAACATTTAAAGGTCTGATCCGCTCATACCAAATACCATCACAGTCATAAATTAGAAACAACACATCCTCTTAAGATGAGTAACTCCGCTGGAATTGGATTGTGAGGTGTTTGATTTCAGTATGCAACCTCATCAAATGGGAGCCTTTCAACCACATATGGCCCAGTCCCAGGCAGTCTGCTTCACAGATGCATCTCCAGTGTCTTGTCTGTCTGAGGAAGAGTGGATTACATCAATGTTGTGTACAACTTTACCCTGCAATGACATGTCCTGGAACATACCAGAACGTTGTTTTAACCAGAACTTTAATTCAAGGCTGTACACCAAACTTTGACTTAAATTTAACATTATTAAGATGAATTGAGGGGCCATTGAGGTAAAATATAGTGTTAATCATTTAAAAGAAAAACCAGCTTGTTGACCTGTTTACATCCTTTTCACTGATAGAGTGCAGGGTTGGATTTTATGATGTTGCGTGATATCTATCTTAGGGGGCTTACATATACTAGCAGTATACACTGCGTGTGAAGTTTTATGTGTGTTGTGAAAATGTTGTGTGTCACTGGAAAGGCACCCAAAGACATCAGACCACGAGTACTCACTCTGTCTGGTCCAGTGTCTAGAAGTAGCCTGTGTGTTCCCACAGAACTGGCAGGCAACAATACACTCTGTCTCTCTCTCTCTCTCTCTGTTTCCCTCTGTCTCTCTCGCTCTCTCAGTTCATCAGCTGAAGGGATTTACTCTGCGGCTGAGGAGGCCAACAACAATAATGAATAGAAGTCTGTTGCTCTGAATCCCAAGCGTATGCACTCATCGGTGTGTGTTTCTCACACTTTTGAATAGAATTAGCGGCAGCTGTTTGTAAAGACAAGGAGCTCATGAGCACAAGAGATTTTTGTGTGTGTATGTTTATGTGTATGAAGGGTGTAAGAAGACAACATAAGGATACATATGTTGTGGCTGCATATTTGTTTCTGTCACTTGCATGTTTAGGTATACAAGTTCTAACTCACTCATGCACCAACAGCAATAAATCATCTTCCTGCCCGTCCAGTCATGACTGCAACAGCTGCAGTGCCGCAACAGACAGACTAGAGTGACATTGCAAAGTGCTAGTAATGTCTGTGTGAAGGTTTGTGTTTGAGTGTGTGTCAGAGAGAGAGAGAGAAAATGCTTTGCTGTGTTCATGCCTGATTGTGTACATGCCTGTCAGATTTTCGTTAAGACATATCATCATGTCTTCAAGCTAGAATGTATCTGTCAAACACTGAAAAGGTAACATTGTGCATCACAATAAAAAAATCAATGTGTAAATAAAAAGAAACTGCTGAGAGAGAACGAGAGGCAGAGAGTGGGAGTACTAAAATGTACTGCACTGCACTGGATTGGACTGTATGTTGCTGCATCTGCAGCAGTTAACAGGCAGGTTTTGCTGAGTCAGAGAGAGCTCACACAGCAGTGATAAGTGAGACACTATGATTGCGCTCAACGCTGCCACTCCCTGGCAGACTGTGCAGACTGCACGCAGGGTGAAGGATTGTCAAAAGTAGTTGCAGGAAGTGTTTGCCTGCATCACAAGGATCTGTCATCCGTCATATCTCTCCTTTAGCAATATGTGGAGTTTCCATAACTGATTAATGGGTGTCTTGTTTCTTAGCCATTGTGGTGGCTATTGGCTTAAGTTTCTGCCATGACTTTGTGTTATGGTAAGCTACAGATATGGCTTTGTCAGCAGGAAACATCCACTGTTCACTAACTCTCCACAGATGTGCTCTGAGTTGCTCCTACTGTTCTTGTGCTCTCACTTTTTCTCTCACAGCATATTTTTCACATTTAGCTACTTGGGATAATTGTTGCCAATGATATGTACATTACAAGGAAGTTATTTTGAAGGGAAAATTTGTTGTTCATGGATGCATCATGTGTAAAGCAAGTGATACACTGATACACTAGTAGACAGGCACTGAATTTTTCAAAAAAAGTCATCCTATACCCCTTGTCCATTTGTTTTATTCACTTTTTATCTGACAACATCATAGAAATATACTACATGTTACTGATTTTTAAACTCCCCCCTTTTCTCTCTCCATACAGAAAAACTCTACAACTCAACTGGAAGGGAGCTACGGAGAGCCCTCTTTTCCCTCAAGCAGATTTTTCAGGTAATTATTTTTCTCTCTTATTTTAGCTCTTCCTTGACCCATAAGAATATCTGCAGCTCACAAGATCCAATGAATTCCATTGCCTTTTATGTTTGTCATGATCTCAAAAATGCAGCATGAGAAGTATCCACTACTGTGTTGTGTTCATGGGCTTTGTATATGCACGTGCACATACACACATGCACATGCAAGAACTCCATGTAGACAAAACACATGCATCTGTGCACACTCACACACAGCATTGTTTTCTTGAGGCAGAGTTGTGCTGCTGAGAGTCTGCATTCGTGGCAGCTGTGGAGTGTTCAGGTCTGGTCATACTTCACACACTGGGCTGGGATGGGCTGGCCTGGTGGGCAGTCGGCCGTAGAGTGGGAGGGATAACTGACAGTTGGATGGAAAAGAGAGCAACAGACTTTGATGCAGGCCCAGAATAGATCTGAAAACCTCACTATGAGTAGCTTTGTGGGGTTTTAGTTGTAGAGGATATTGGTCATTCTTGTTGTGTAATGAAATATCCACTTGACCTGATATCAGCATGACGTCTGTACACTGCAGAACTGTAGCGTTCCTGTATGTGTCTCAGAACTGCTGTTCATTCTGTTTCTGTAATGCACTCCTGTACGTTTAGACAGTTTGCCAAATGACTGGAGTCTCCATCACAGATCTATGGTAAAACTGTTCTGGAAGCACTTACTCATCCTCCTGGGAGAGAAGGAGCCCTGACCACCCCACAGTGTTTATTACTGTCTTCCTCTTTATCCCATCTGAACAGTAGAGTCTATCAGAAAATGTTCAATTCTGCAAAAAACCTCCTGCTTGGCCTTGAATTAGGGAGTCATTGACAGGTGTGAGCGATGCAGGTGGTTTTGTCATCAAGGACAAAATGTGGGATGAAGTGGAGAGGCCACTTGCTACACTGCTCATTGCACATGCTGGCTAGGACGGGAAGTAGAAAATAGTTGATAGATAACATTTATCCAGCTGAGGATTTTGTAATAGGTGTGATGAGAAGTGTGCTCGTGCACTCTGGCAAATAGTACATCACATAAAGAAGTCTTTGTACCTACCTGGCCTCTCAACTTATTTTCATTTCTTAATAATACAGAAAAGCGGTGAAAGAGGTGTTGAAAACGGAGAAAGAGTTGTCTTGTTGCATGAAATTTTCTGCTTCAGGCATAACAAGTAATTTGTACAGTGTTTGTGTGTGTGTCTATGTATGCGCGTGTGTGTGTTAATCTGTGTCTACATACAAGACGTATGTATAATTTATTCACATTGAATTTGGCATAAATCATCTCAACAGTTCCTGGAGCTTTCTTGGACTGATTTAACTATTTTTCACATAAAACTCAAGTGTCACGTAAAAAGACCGTGCTATGAGACAACATGTTTCAGATCTTTATTTCTCTGCATGCTCTTTAATTCTTAGTCTATGATTTGCAGCCAGATGTTCATGCACTTAAAGGTGTATTTAACCCTGAGGATAGTTATGTACTGGAAGGCCAAATTAAATCCAAAAATCAAAGTAATGTTAGTTATAAAAAAAAAACTATTGGAACAGTGTTATCTTTGGCTCTGTCCATAGTGTATGATGCATGTTGAATATTTTTCTCTCTCTCTCTCCCACTTCTTTCTAGGATGACAAGGACCTGGTGCACGAGTTCGTGGTGGCCGAAGGACTGACATGTTTGATAAAAGTGGGAGCTGAAGCCGACCAGAACTACCAGAATTATATCCTCAGGGGTACGTCCACTGCAGAAAAGCACAGCTTTGCTTCATCACATTAACAACATGCTTTCCTCTTCTCTACTTTCTCACACCTCAATTTATAGCACCGCCTAATTGAGGATGTTATTAATCAATCCTGTAACACTTTTCCTTCCATAAACCTATCCAAAACCACATGTGTTTACATACACCATGTAAATTGATGATTCTGTCCGATGACCTTCTCACACTTACACACTTCCAGCGCATAAACAAACTCAAATGTGTGCCACAGACAATGTGGAAGTTAGGCAAAGTTGAGCAGCTGGTTAATTTATCCGTCCCATGTCAGTGAGGTGAAAGATCATATGTGTTAAGGTCGATGAGGGGCGGGGGCAGCATGTTCGGAGATACTAGAGGACCGCTCGCTTCAAGGTCACTACCATTTAACAGCCCGCTGTGAGGGGGCAGGTCACACATGCTTAAGTAGCTAATAAAAGTTCTGTCAGGATATTGCAGATCATAAAACAAATTTCCCCTCTTCCCTTTATTTCCTTTCTGTCGTCTTTCTTTCTCCTTATGTGTTCCCTTATCTTTTTTTTTTTTTAATTTAACCTGAGCCAATATGTCAGGTTTTATTAGTTGATGTGTTATATGTTTGTATTCTGTTATATGTACAGAACATGATAAACATGCACATAGACACAAACACATAATTTGATTCCAACTTTTTTAGTTAATTGTTTCATAACAGGAATTGCATAACCCAGACACCTCTTTGTTATTACTTCACTAAGCCTTGATGAACTGAGTCACAATGAGTTGACCCTCATAATTTAAACATTGTAATCAGATGTTGGCCCCCGTCATGTTTATTCATTTAAACGCAGAATGTTCCTACATGCTTGCTCTCTAATTTTTCAACCTGCTCATTGTTGACCTTCTCTAATCAAAAAATCAAAGAGCAAAGGGCGGATATCTGTGACAGAGTACTGATGTTGCCCCCTGGGCAGGTTATAAACATGAACATGACCCCTGCTTGGACTACTTCTATAGGCTGATCTTTAATGTTTGATGTTTCATCTGGACTCAGCCTAGTCCCTGACTCAGACAGATAAATCACACGGGTTAAATGGCCAAACAAGGCAGAGGAGGAGAATGGCAGGCTTTTGGAAACTTAAGAGTTTACCACATGTAAGAGTTGTTAGTGTCATTGTGCTGTGAATGATGAGACCACTTCTCATATCTTTTCACCCCTCCTTATTGTCCTTTTTCCCCCTTCATTTCCCCAAGAGTTCTGATAAAACATCTGTGTCAGTGTGTTTCTGTGGGACTGTCTTTATTCTTTCATGTGTTAATTTATCGCTTAATCTTTGCAGACTCTACAGTTTCTCCTTGTGTGTTTCTACATCACTATGAGAAACTAAACCAAACTACCACTCTCCCAAAAGCCCCTTTAACCTGTTTCAACTCCTGACCTAATTTCTCCTGACCAGCTGAGGAAATGTGGAGTGCAGTAGATCACCCTCCCTTGTGAGCCATGTGTTGGAGAACACAAGTAGAGCATGTGCTGGAGCACAGATGCACAGGTCAGAAATGTATATAGATCTGGCTGTTTTACTGTTGATGACTTCCAAGAGGAGCTTTGTCATAAGGATTCCCAGGAGAGAAGTAAATTAGATGCCTGAAATTTTCACACGTGCACACAGAGAGAGGGAGAGAGACAGAGAGCGCACTAAGCACAACAGCAGTAATTGTTTTGGTATCAAACATTGATCACTTCTCTTGTGGTCTTTTTTGCTGTAATGTCTTTCAAGTCGAGGCCAGTAAAAAAAAAAAGAAGAAGAAGTCGGAATGCAGTCTTGAACCCATCTGTCTGGAGTGCATTAAAAACCTCCCGACAAAACAATTTTGCTCTCTTTCATGAATAAAAATCAATCTTATGGGTCTTTTGTAGATAAAAAAGGCACAGTCGCACATGCGCCCCAGTCTGCATGCATTTTACAAGAACAGGTTCCCAGCCTTAGCTCTTTGGAACATTGCCGTCATTGTAAATGGCGGTTCCTGCCACTCTCTCGGCAATCTACACCATCTCACTTTTTTTCCCTTCTTCTCATTTTTTCATTCCGCCTTCCCAAAGCCCTGGAGGTGTCTGTGGCCAGTTAGTGCTCCCCCAGTGTTGTGGGTATTTTCTGGGTCTGCCTGACTGGGGTCTGGTCCCTCTCTGGGCCCCTCACACCTGGCTCGGAGGGCTTCCAGACCTGGGCTTAGCTTGTTGGAGGCCTGCGTTTCTGACCCAGGGGAGACCTTGTATGCCTTTATCACCCCATCAGGAGAATGGGTGTGAGGTCACTTTTTCAGAAGTGCCTATGCAATCTGGTCCTCCTGTAAACTGTACATGCAGTCCTAATGCCACAAATACTAAAATGCCACAAGGGTTCATAAGGGTTATTCGTTCTTAATTTAGAAAAATGCATTTGCATGTTCATTTAAAAAAAATTAGATGAACACAGAAGTTATGTTTCATTCAATACAGAACATCTATGCACATTTAGAAACTTTCTACAATAGTTCTTGAAACTATCAATCTTTGATGAAGTGAAAAGCTGAGTGAATGTTGCATAGTGCCTGTTTTGTAGTTAAGAATGTTGTTTGTCTAACTGTAAGGTGTCATGGGGTTGTAAAATGTTTTTTTTCTTTTGACATTTTTATTTATTACCAATTATATATGAATTACTGTTAGTGCTACATTTTAAGCTACTCCCGGGCTCTTTGGTCCTTAATTAACAACTCTGTGCTCACCTCACAGTTATAGAAAAGTTAATTTTTTCTGCCTCTTTTAACATCCAGGTAGTAGGCAAAATTCTGTAACTGGATCTTTTTAAAATAAAATATAAACTAATTATAAGAACGGATTAAATGTAGTGTGACAGGGGGTCGCTCATAGTGTGAAATCCACTGCGCATTATCACCAGACTCTGCAGTTTTCCTCAGGTCTATGGAGTATTTTATCTTTCTGCTCATTGTTTAGATTTTACGTCCCATAGGTCCACTGTTTGTTCACTTTCACTGCTCTCATCTGTTTCATTTCCAGCAACAACAGGCAGCTGTTTCAGAGATAAAGCTCTGATAAACCCATGGCACACTACATACTATATCAAACAACAGACAGACAAAATTACAGACTACCCGGGGATGAGAGTGAAACATCTTGCAGCGAGAGACTGATTTTTTTCAGGAGTTGGTAGAGACCAAACCAGAGCTGGAATGGGACTGGATAATAGATTTACATTTTTCAAGTTGCCAGAAATATGACTCCATATGAATGCTAATGTTGCTCTATGTCTCCTGGATGTGTGAATAGGCAAAGGTTTGCTAACATGTTCACCAGAACAACTTTATAAGGTGGTGATGTGTTAATATTGTGTTTACAGCTTATTGCACTGCCCCCAAGTGGCCAAGAAAATAAATGAATGCAGGTTTGATATCACTCATACTGCACGTATATGTAGCTACCTAATCGGCAATGCTTGTGTTGCACATGTGAGCCAAGGTCTAATAATTACAATTCTTAAAACTGAGTCATCAAGCCCATATTAGAAATTCTACAGTGTAGAGATACAAAGAGACTAGACAGCCATCCAGATTGCTGTTCACAGAACACTACATGCTTCAACAGCCTTAAAATGAAACCAGCTTGTGCAAAAGGTCAAAGAAGTTTCAAACAAGTTCAAACAATTGCATTGTAGTAAGAAAAATAGCCCTAGAGTAGCCAGGTCAGGTCAATTTTTTTTATATAGCGTCAAATCACAACAGAAGTTATCTCAGGGCACTTTTCACATAGAGCAGGTCTAGACTGTACTCTTTAATTTAGAGAGACCCAACATTCCCCCATGAGCAAACACTTAGCGACAGCGGCAAGGAAAAACACCCCTTAACGGAAAGAAACCTCAAGCAGAACCAGGCTCTAGGTGAGCATCTATCTACCTTGACCAGTTGGGTTGAGACAGAAAGAGGGAGGGGGAGAGGGGAGAGAGAGACTCAGAGAAGCACAGCAACAACAATAATAACAATAACAATAATCATAATAGAAATATGACTAATATTAATAGCAGTTGCAGTGGGCAAAAATGACTAATAATAATAGCAGCAGTGGTGGGCGTCATTTGGACAGCAGTCAGTCCGTAGCCGGAGGTCTCCTGCGAGACAAGAAAGCACAAAAGAAGATGGGAAGATGCCAAGTTAGTAACATGCATTAATGGTACATGAATGCATACAGATGGAGAGGAGGAGGAGAGAGGAGCCCGGGGCATCATGAGAACCCCCGGCAGTCTAAGCCTAAAGCAGTATAAGTAGGGGCTGGTCCGAGGTTCCACAGGAGACGAGCCTGATAGTTGAAGGCTCTGCCTCCCATTCTACTTTTGCAGATTCTGGGAACCACAAGTAAGCCTGCATTCTGGGAGCGCAGTATTCTAGTGGGATAATAGGGTACTATGAGCTCTTTAAGATATCATGGTGCCTAACCATTAAGGGCTTTGTAGGTGAGGAGAAGGATTTTAAATTCTATTCTGGATTTTACAGGGAACCAGTGCAGAGAAGCTAAAATGGGAGAAATATGATTTCTTTTTCTCGTTTGTGTCAGTACACATGCAGTTGCATTCTGGACCAGCTGGAGAGTCTTTAGAGACTTGCTGGGGCAGCATTATAACTTTTTCTGCATCTTTTTGAGACAGGATGTGCCTGATTTTTGCAATGTTAGGTAGGGGAAAAAAGGTAGTCCTTGACATTTGTTTTATGTGGGAGTTAAAAGACATATCCTGATCAAAGATAACTCCCAGATTCCCTATGATGGTGCTGGAGGCCAGAGTAATGCCACCCAGAGTAGCTTTATCATTAAATAATGTGTTTCTAAGGGCCAAGCACAATGAGGCTGACTTCACACCAAATCATGGGTTGCAGTGAAAACACCAGTCCTCCCATTCATTTGAATGGGGGTAGTGCATTTAGGCTGCAAGGGTCGGGGTGGTAGGGATGCCACAGGCCGCTGCAGCTAGAAAGTTGAACCAGAATCAACTTTTGGAGAATGCAACCCGATGTCACGCTGTGGTGACCAATCACAGCCAACGATCAGACTGATCAGAGCTATACAACCCTGCCATGAGAGAGGACAAATATGTTACTAGGAGGAGGGGAGGACATTTCTCTTCATTTGATAACGTTAAAAGTAAAGTTAGGCTTTGCTTACAGCTTCCTGACACATTTTTAAAAAGATGTGAAAGAAAGGGTCTTCACCAACCTGGTGAAGATACCTCCGCACAACCCTGTGGAGGTGTGAAATACGGCCTAACTTCAATTTTGTCTGAGTTTAGTAGCAGAAAATTGCAGGTCATCCAGGTCTTTATGTCCTTAAGGCATGCTTGGAGTTTAGTTAACTTATTGGTTTCATCTGGCTTCATTGATAAATATAATTGGATATCATCTGCATAACAATGAACATTTATGGAGTGTTCCTAAGTGTTCCTGATTCATCATTAACATGTACAAACTAAAATCAATCTGATAAATAGGACTTAAACCAGCTTAATACAATTCCTTTGATGCCAATTAAATGTTGCATTTAAACTTCCTTAAGCAGCCTAGTTGGGATGGGGTCTAAGGGAGAGGTTGAGAGGTTTGTTCAGACAAAGAAATCATTAAATTTAGTTCAGGAAGATCAATTGGAGAAAACAGTCTAAATATATATCAGGTTTTACAGCTGTTTCTAAGGTTCCTGTGTTTGGGCATAAATCGGTGCCTGTTGAGGGTTGGAGGTGATGAATTTTGTCTCTAATTGTTAGAATTTTATCATTAAAGAAGCTCATGAAGTCATTACTACTGAGAGCTATAGGAATACATTGATCAATAGAGTTATGACTCTTTGTCAGCCTGGCCAAAGTGCTGAAAAGGAACCTAGGGCTGTTTTTATTCTCCTCTATTAATGAATAATAGGTGGCTCTGGCATTACAGAGAGCCTCCCTGTATGTTTTAAGACTATCTTACCAGACTAAGCAACATTTTTCCAGTTTAGTGGAACACCATATCCTTTCAAATTTTCATGATGTTTACTTTGAATTTCAGGTGGTTGGGTGTCATTTGCAGTGAGCACTACCGCTCTATCAACAAGATGGTCAATTTGAAAGGGACTAAACTTAGCATAAGAGTCCTCTGTTGTATAGAGACATGGCATTGAATTAAATGCTGATGGAATTGCTTCCTTAAATTTAGCTACAGCACTATCAGATAGACATCTGGTGAAGACATTTTTGTCTAACAGCATGTAGTCCAGTAATAGGAATTCAAAAGTTACTAATAAATGGTCTGATAAAATAAGATTTTGTGGAAAGAGTATTAAATGTTCAGTTTCGATGCCATATGTCAGAGCAATGTTGAGGGTATGGTTAAGACAGTGAGTGGATTTATTTACGCTAGGTGAGAATCCAGTTGAGTCGAAGTGCTGATGCTATCGTCAACATCCACATGAATATTTAAATTACCTACTATAATTACTTTATCTGTACTAAGGACTAAACTTCATAAAAACTCTGAGAATTCAGATAAAAATTCAGAGTACGGACCAGGAGGACGGTGCACCATAACAAATAGAATTGGCTGTTAAGTTTTCCAAGTTGGGTGTGAAAGACTAAGAACAAGATTTTCGGATGAGTTTTAATTAAAGTTGTCTCTAGGTTGTCATGCTTTTGGTCTAACAAACTCAGCCATATTTCTAAATATGAGAGCTGAACCTTCAAAAGTGGCATGTATGCCGTCTCTCCTAATCAGACCAGATCTTCCCCAGAAAGTCCACCAATTATCTATAAAACCCATGTCATTTGCTTGACACCACCTCGACAGCCAGCGGTTGAATGAGGACATGGCTATAGTACCAATTATCATAAGCAAAACTAGTACAAATAATCATACAAACAACGAGGTTTTTCCTGGATCAAGGTTCCATTTCTAGTATTTACAAAAAGAGCGCTAACACATGTAACAACTGTGTTTAAGTGGTAACTGTAAAAATGGGAGCGGCAGACAGAGGGCAGATTAAAAACAAACCAATTACAGTCAACTTGAAGCAATTATTCCGGGCTTTGAAATGTTCACTGTTGACATTCCTCACCATAAGCTATGTTTTTAGCTACACTTTCTCTGTTTTGCACCTCTTGAAGGCCTTGCCATTTCTGTCTGCACACTATTGTTTACAAAACACTCACCATCTCTAAGCCTCGGTGGAATAAAATTGGAAGTGAAGCTTAAGTTTTTGATCTATAGGAATTTCGAGAAACAATCTTTTTTACACCTTTCAAATAAGTCTTGGATACATTTTTGGAAAACACATTCTTAAACATTCCATAAATTACTTTCATACCCAGAAGGCCATATCTCATTTCATGCTGTATTATATTGTATATACACAGGCTTACATGCTATAACTTATACTCATGAATTTAAAGCTTCCACAGAAATGGGAGTCATGTTGTGAACCGTCCAAAAGTATTACTGTATGAAATAAGTCATGCCCATATTTCACTTGGTGCTTTTATCTCATCTTTTCTTCCTCTCTCGTTCTATCTGTGTATCTCTCTCTCTTTCTCCTGCTACCATTTTGAGGTCTCCTGTTTTTAATGACACGGTCGTTACAATGCCACAAGTTAAAGCACCTTGACTTCCTGGTTTCCAGAGGGAGCTGCTCAGAGAACCTCAGTGAGAAAGGGAGATGTGCTCTAGTCAAGTGTTTCATTGCCTCTTAAACTGTCTGGGACCTGGAACAGCGCTCAGTCCAGCTTTTTTAGTGTCACACAGCAGTAACTTTAGTGGGCAGCAGTCTTTCTCACAAAGCTACAAATGCACCTGAAACACAAGACCCTTTTGTTGAAACAATGGTTGGACTTTATAGTGTTTCTCAGTGTAGTGGCATAAAATGTTGTACTAAATGTGGCCGGTCAGCAAAGCAGAATATCCAGTGACACATCAGTGAAGTGGTTTTCAACTGTGTGCCAAAAGTGTGTGATCCAAGAGGCTCTTCACTGTAAACAAACAAAGCAGCTGTTAATTTCACTTATTCACTTCTCCTTTTTCAGCAGGCGGTTTAATTGGTAAAACCAACTGCTGTAGTGCTTGGTTGGATTGATAACCTGCAAACTGTTAGACCTTCATGACACCAATATAGGAATAATTAAAGTTCATATCTTTTGACAAACTAGGTAAGTATTGTTGGAAGCATTGAATCATTTGTTCACGTAAAAAAGTGAGTTGGATGCTGGACTAACTTTAAATGTGTTATTGTGTTGAGATAATAATGCACTCGTAGAAATGAATCCCTTCTAGCTAATGTTACTACTACTCAGATTTCTAAAACTAGGTCAAGAAGGAACTTTCAATCTCAACTTTTGTGTCAACATGGACAAGACTAAAAGTTTTCAGAAGGAAATGGAAATTTTAGCATCTACAATTCTGTGACAACTAGACAAACTCCATCTGCTGAGGAAAATTGTGTGATATGATTCAAAGCTCAAGAACAGCTGCCAAATGGATGTTGTCATAATTTGTGGCATTCATCAATTTTCTTTGTCATACGTGTCATGAATAGATCATCTCTGGCTTTCTTCACAGGGGAGAAACACTTGTTTGATTTACAATCACAATGTCCTAATCTGAATTAATTTGGAGTGTATAAAATGTATATAAGTAAAACAAACTTAAAATTTATTTTCTGTTTATATTTTCATCATCATGGCTGCCAATTAATTTGAAAGGTTTTTTTAGATTTTATGATTTTATGGCCATATTTTGGCACAGCAACTTCTACATTTCAGTATTTGCTAGGAAACTTCTCACTCCCAACAGCTGCCTCGTTGTCTTTCTGCAGGTCTCTGTCCAATATCATCTTGTGTTGCAGCTGACAATGTAACATTACCTGCAGACTATAATATTCTCTCTAATATCTCTGGGACTACTTTGCTTTAGAAAGATGTTTTTTTAGCATCTTACTTCACATCAAAGTGTTCCCTCTTTACATTTGTCACAACGCAGAGCTGCTTCGATGACATGTTAGCTGAATTCATATTTTCTCATTCTTTCAGGTCTCCATGTGTTTGTCTTCTGATTTCTGAAAGTAGGAATTGAAACTGTGCAGTGTTTTCACACATTTTTTGTGAATGAAACTCACCCACAAACGGAGCGGAACAAGGAGCCTTATATGGCAATGTTAGGGGCGTCAATTATACCAATGATCAAGTCTCACGAACGCGCACCTCCTCGTGAACAGGTGACATTCATCAGGCTGAAATGAGTTCAGGCAGTTAAGAGAGTTTGTTGAATCCCACGTAGGATTTTCTTATTTTCCTCTTGCTTTGTGCAAGAACAAATATGAGAGGAAAATAAGAAAACATACGAGCTGGAGGCCCAATGTTTTATGTGTAATCCCCTGACCTGAGTTTTTTGTATATTTAACTAACTGAATTCTGACCTCTCTGGTTTGACCATTTTGCTGAGCACTAAGTGAAAGCCCAGGCACGGTTGGGTTAACAGTGCTGTTGGAAGCTCTTGTTGGAAACAGTGTGTATTATGTTGTCTGGCTGTGTTATAGGTCGCCTGTTCAAGAGGGGGGAGACCTTTACTATGGCCCATCGTCTGGATAAACATTTCCATTCTGTCTACGCTGGGCTGAGCAGCTTTGTGCAAAACTGCTTATTATAGGTGCAATGTTTTCCTTGTTTTTCTGATCAGGCAAGAATGATGCACAGGAAAAGATGAGGAAAGTCTCTGGTAATTCCTCAAGGATAAAGGAAATGTGAGAGAGAGAAAACAAAGGAACTGCTGACACACATATGTGGACAAGCTCTGTGTTTGGAGTGAAAAGAAGATATCTAGGAATGCCCTTGTCGTACCAATAGAAAGTTGAACTCCTGATCTGTAATGAGATCCCATGGGGACATATGTATTTTTTTCACCCCATCTCCTGCAACTCACTGCTCCTGATGGCCTTTTGTGCAAAGCTCTTCAATATGCAAAACACTCACTCTCTCTTACGCATTTGTTTGCATTTATCTTTTACAGGTGCAGGTTTTGATCCAAGGGCCACTGACAGTTTTTTGTCTTAGTTTTAGTT
Organism: Thunnus albacares; assembly: GCF_914725855.1. Classification (NCBI taxonomy): domain Eukaryota; kingdom Metazoa; phylum Chordata; class Actinopteri; order Scombriformes; family Scombridae; genus Thunnus; species Thunnus albacares. The sequence goes on along the minus strand of NC_058113.1, from coordinate 16,529,643 downwards.
TTCATTTTATGATATAAATAATAATATTCCCTAACCCTAACCTGGTCCACCCCATCTCCCCGAAAAAGAAAAACATGAATATAAAGAATCTCATTTGGAAAAAAAGGTATCGTCATTGCTCATCAGGTTTTTTCCTGCTAAAAAAAAGCAGATAATATTTTCATACATAATTCAGCCTCCTGTACCTGTCTGAGACTTTTGGATAACAGGAATGACTTCATTTAGTCAGAGGAAATTTAGGAAATGAGCGCGACACATGGTTTCAGCCCACAACTTCTCAACTCCACTGGCAACATTTTGTCTTTGCCTCCAGCGTGGCCTCTTTCTATTTAATTAAATCACCAGCTTACATACAGGCTGCAATGAAACATACACTATACTCCACTGAAAAAATAAAACAGCCTGAAATTTTTGAAATTTCAAAAATCCTTTACCTACTGTACAGGTCAAGTTTTAATGAGGCAAAAAAACGTTTGACCAAGCAACCTTTAACTGAATGGAAAACATAACCTGTTGTCTTGTTTTTGGTTAAGCGTGCAGCCATGTTCCTGCCGGATACATTCCACCCTGTCCTCCCCCTCTGTCAGACCCCCACAGACCCCTTCAGATCCCCCTCACATGAGCAGACAGCTTGCATCTGAACCCAATTCAACCCCACCTGCCTGACCTATATTCTTCCTCCCCCCTTTTTTCTTCTCCCTTCATCTGTAGAAGTTTTCAGCCTTCGCAAACTCACTGGCAGTGGAGTTACAACCCTGTGATGGAGCCTTTTATACTGTAACAGAATTCACTATACAAGCTAATTATATTATAAGAACTGTTTGATTTGGTTCATTTCTCTAGCTCTTATTTTATCATCTCTGACCTTGCAGACTAAGATACATAAACTATAATTTGGAAAAAAAATAAATCTTTTACAGAAATGTAGCACACAGGCATAGACTCAAATGCTCTGCATTCAAGTGGGTTTTACGGCTGATTCCTGTGAGCTGACTGTTTTTTGGGACTGCATTCAGCATATGGCTGGCCAGAACCAGAGCGAATCACACCACTATTCTCTCAAGAGCAGTAAGAATTTACAGCAGCTCATCTTTCAGTTCACTTTACAAGTGGGTGGATGTCATGCGGTAGCTTTTCTCCAAAGTCTTCCCCGCTTGGATGAGATGTGGAAAAGCTCATCAGCTGGGCTTTCTCCACTTTTTCATTGTCCTGAAATGATTTTCTAAAATTTCTGTAGCAGCCCTCTAAGCGATTAGCTTTAAACTTCTTTGAATACAGAGGAAGTAGAGATGTATAGAAAGTAGTACATATTTTAGCATTTGAATTTTTCTTACAGTGCTGTAGTCTACTCAACTCAACTCATTGTGGCCTGCTTAGCACTGCAGTAGTTCACCAGGTCTGCAATGCCTGTTGAATTAGCTCAGCCAAATAATGGCGAGCCTCCCCTGCCTTACTTCATGCTATTGTTCCATTAGGTTTGTTTGTTTGTCTTTAGGGAATTTGTTTGGGCTTAGGCCCACGGTAAATTGTGTCAAATGCTGGCAGACATGTATTCAGGTCTGAAATCGAAGCATCCCCCTGTTGTTTTACTGTATGTGACTTAATGTAAGTCTGGCAGTCAGCTTGGTGACTGAAATAGGTTTGGCAGACACTGTTTGTCTGGCTCTAATGGCCTGGGTGATTAGCTGAACAACAAATGGAACGTAACCCATGAACATGTCTTATCCAGTTCATATACAGTAAGAGCTGTTTAATTGGCCTGAGTAATAAACTTGTCTTTTTATGGTAGACAGACTCTCAATCTGAATCTAGCTTGAAGCATGGATGCAGTAATGATAAATGCCAGTAACAGAAGGAATTTTCAGCTTTTAACATGATCAAAGTGCCATTAAACACAGTTTCACTACTTTTTTTCAAGACACTAGATTGTGCAGAAAAAAAAACAACACAAAAGGAATGTTTTTTTTTTTTATTAAAAGCTGCTGTAATCAATATTTTTGTATTAACAATTCATTAAATCACTGTGTGTACTGTGAAAGGAGTCGTTCTTTGTGATGAAGCCACAGAGAAGAAAAAACTCTGCGGTTCCCCTCAGTTTACGGAGCGTTTTAGTGTCTTTCAGCTTGTTTTGGTTTTATGGCTTGAGACTTTACTGTTTAACTTCACTGTCATGGCTCTCATCAACCCTGTTTTCAGCTGTTTTCAGAGAAAAAAAACTGATAAACCCATTTTGCATACTGCACTATGCAAAGTTTTTGACTAGCAGGTGAACATAATGGAGCATTTACCAGCCAAAGACTCAGATATTTCCCTTAAGAGTTGCTGGAGGCCAAAGAAGAGCTAAAGAAGAGTGAATATGGACTTACTTTCATTGAAACACAACTCTAAATGACTACTAATGTTGCGCCATGTCTGCTGTATAAATAGGTACTTGTTTGCTAGCATGTTGGCCATAACACTTTATGAAGTGATAATACTGTGTATCCATTTGTGTTTACAACTTGTTTCACTGCCTCCAGGTGGCCACAACATTCATTAATCATCAAATACTGCTCTAAATATTTACTTTAACTTTACAGAGTGGGCAGAACCTACAGTATATTAAACATTATGTAACATTAAAAATGTTTATCTTAGGCCGGTTGAAGCAAGGTTATTTACAGTCCCCCTCCACTCAAAAATATGTTTTTCTTCTTGTTCCTTCAGTTGGATGTTTGAGCTTCACTGTGCAGAATGATGTATGTGCAGTTTGACACTAGAAGGCTGTTTTCACATTCATCTTCAGAAAGTGGAAAGTTTCTCCGAGCTCACTTAAAATCAGACTTTAAGGGGTGGACCTATGAGTATGATTTGTGAGATCACAACTAGTTTGGAGCCAATCGTGGTCCAATATTCAACATACACAAGTGTGATGTGGAAACTTGAAACCTCCAGTGCACAAACACTGAGAATTGACTTTTCAGTGAAGTAGGAGACATCTTGTGTCCAGCAGGAAAACTTTAGAAATTACCAATATATACACATTCAGAGATTCTTGAATTTTTAATGAGTTTGATGCAAGATGCCTTAATGTACCTGATCACTCATTATCAATATTAACTATAAAGAGGACGTGAGAAGCAACAAATTCACAGGTCAATTTTGAGTGATTATCCATGTCACTTCCCGTATGTTCCTAGAATCCAGTGAGGGCAGTAAAATCCACATTCTGAAATTTAAATAATAATAACAGTGATTTTAGTGACATAATAGAACAAGAATCTACGTAAAACGTCTTTGCCAGACCTCGCAGTAAAGCACGTCCGGCTCACGTGGATACAGGGGGAGACCTGTGAGTGCAGCTCCCAGCTAATGCAGAGCATAACAAGATAAGAGGCTCTAAGTTGCCCTGTAAGGGTTGGAGATTTGGCCCCTCTCCCAAAGTCATGGTAAAATAAATGTTGCATGATGACTGACAGTTTGGCTGACCCAGTTTTGATGAATTCCAAAATGTGGTGGACGGGGTTTGTAAAGGGGAAGCTGTTGAGTCAATTTCTTGCATCTTCACAGATAAGGTTGTCTTTATGTTTTTTACAACAACATATGAGTCAGCTGGCTCGTGTTGGTGCTGCCACCCAGACCTCAGACTGCTTCTCACCTCAACAGTGGTCAGGGAGCAGCCCTTCCTGCACATTCCTGGGGCTGTGGAAGATAATTGCTGTGGTTTATGAGAGGGAGAGGCCCTTAAGAAACACTTCCACTCAGTTGCATGAGTTTTCTCTTAGAGTTTCTGGTTCAGACACAGGAATTGGGTCTGTCTCTTCCAGTCAGTAGGTTCTCTTCTGCATCTTGATACCATTCAAATCTTGTATTTACTCTCAAGGCAATGTATGTTAAGTATTGAAAGAAATTGAGTGTGAGAGTGCTGCACAGCTGCCAGACTCCTCATTGAACACTTCCAAGTTTCTTTTAAGCTAAATCTTTCTTCCTCAGCTATCCTTTCCCATAATGGCTTACATTTAAATTCTAATCACTGTGCTTTGAAGGCAGCTCATTGTCTGCCAACATCTCATTACGTGACATACATGCAAAAGGACTGAGCAATGTTATTGTTGTACTTTGTGTGAGGTATTTTAGAGCTGCTCATGATTACTTGAATGGAGGCCCACATTTTTGGCCCCAGATCAGCGCTTGAAGTGGAGGGTGTCCTGTACAGACTCAGCACTCACATGCTCTTCTTATTAACCCTCTTCCAAAGTTATTGATGACTGTCTGTTGTAGAGTTTAAAAACAAATCCCCGGTTCTGGAGCCACAGTCTCAGTTATTTGCCGTTATCCACAAAGGTACAAGGGGCGGGGGTTGGGGGGGGGGGGGGGGGTCGTACACTACGTTATTATGATATGATCACACATTTTAAAGCCTGAATTGCAACCCACAGGTAACTTTTCATTTTCCAGAGCTCTTTCATGACTAATTTAATCACAAGTGTGTGGAAATAAGTTCCATTCGCAGTTCAGAAAAGTGATTGCTTTGAGAGTAATTAGATGTTTCCTTTAAACTGTTTCTGACCAGACTGGTTGCAGTTTCCCATAATGGAAGGTAATTTTATTTTTTTGAAACAGTTACGGTATCGTTTTACCTAACTGTTCACAGGGTAACTGCAGTCCATGTGGTTTCTGGTACTTAAAGTTGAAATGTACATAAATGGCAGCTGGCACTGAATAATTCCATGAAGCAGCAGTTTTAATGAATCTGAGAGAAAAGGTAATGATTGTGTGGTTTCTGGCGTGTTTGCATACCGTATCTTTTCTGTATCTTAGCTGCTCACTAAAATTAAATTCACATATGATATAGACATTCATTCTGATTTTATTTCACTTGGCTGCATGCTCAAGTAAAAGAGAAAACCGTAACCTATCTGTAATATCTTTAAATAACGTCTTATGATAATATGTCAGAATGATCTAAAAGTCATTTCATTATGTGGTAGACTTTGGGAACAATCACTAATGTCTCATCTGTCAGCAGCTGAACATTCATGTTGTGTAATGACACATTTAAAAGCCTCATTAAGGCCACCTATCTTTTCTCACCCCTGTTTTCAATAGACATTCCTCAAAACCTCTGCACACCAGGGCAGATACTGTACACAGGTGCAGCCAAGAGATAAAAGTCTGTGCAGTGATGATACTGCAGGTCAGACATCGGCTACCAATTCAAAAAGAAGCATGTAGCTCATTACTCATCCGGCAAAAGTCACAGCTGTTTGTGTCCTGGTTAGAGATACCATTACTTTTCTCAGAATCCTGTATTAAGAATCACTATAACTCCTTATTTCAGCCACTTTTTAGATGCTAGGAATCTATAGGAATCCATTCTGGACTCAGTAGAGCAGCTGTATGTCATTTCATTACTGCTGTCACTCATCTGTCAGCGGTGGTCCCATACAAAGTGGGGGAGTTACGCGAGAGGGTGACACTCTAGTCTGCACTGACTGAGGGGGTTAATCATGTTTTCATAAACACACTCTGATGTGGTCTGCTTTGATACGCCATATTGTCCGTGCTGCTCACTGCTGTGACACCCGGCTCAGAGCTCGCAGCAGGAGAGGACTGTTAGGAATGCTCTGGCCTGACATGTTGTGAGTAATTAACCCTGATTGATAAAAGATGAACTGCCGCTGCTGCAGCGGGCCGTCAGCATGGGACGCACACACATGCACTCATGCATCTACCCACACACTCTCACGCACCATGCACACACAGCAGCTGCACCTGGGAATTTTGGCTTATCTACAGCGTATTCACGATTTTCATGCCCCTCTAGAGAAGAGGAGAGGAAAAATATATGACAGAAGCTGCAGCCTCTCATCATCAGATGTTATAAGGAGTTGTTTTAAACACAGCAAGAGGAGATTAGATGGGAGTCTTGAAAGGAATTCTCTGCAAGTCTGTTTAAGTATTTTATTTAGTTGTTGTCAGAGATGAAACTTTTGTCTATTGCTCTATTTTTTTCCAGGATTTTTAACATTAAAAAGCACCTGGTGTTTCACCTTTTGCAGCCCATGAATCCTTCAGCTATTAATACATCTCTGAACTTGATCACTACGAACACATCACTTTGCTCATGTTTGTGAAAGGAATTTCATGACTAAACTCTCAGGTGTTTTAGCCCCCTAGTCAAATAGGCCTTCCAAAACTGTTCCACTCTCTTATGTTTTTTGCATGTTCATAGTTCTTCTTTTTTCACTGTCAGCTTATGTATCACATTTAGTCGCAGCGGGGTCAAGCTGAGCTCATCCTGTTCATGTGGTCTGCTGAATGCAGTAACTCCCTGTGTGTGGACGGCCACTGAGATGAAGCACTGACTGTAAAAAAAAAAAAAAAAAAAAAGGCTACATATTTAAAGGGGCTTTTGTCTGTCCAGCAGTGTTTCTCTCCCTTCCCCCCAGCTCCTTCTTTAACAGAAGCTCTACACTTTTACTGCCCCCCACTGAGATCCCTTGGCTCTTATTTTGTTCTTATTTATGTATCCTGTTACAGATGGAAGTCATGTCAGCATCCAGTGAGGTAGTCTGCTCAAATATTTTCCCTCCAGTCATCTCCATTGACTTGAGGGATGACTGGACGGGTGCTGTTTTTCTTTTTTCTTTTTTTTTTTTTTTGGCCTTTGCCTCAAATGTTTTCGAAAAGTTTATCTCCACAACAGCTCCAGTTTCTATGTAGTTTTTAATCATAATGGGGAGAGGACTCTCATTAACACCTTTCACAACAATACACATCTGTTTGTGTGTAGTTGTCTTGGCTACTATGTGTGCATTTGCACACAGCACAGGCAGAAGTTATATAATACATGTATATTATCCTCTTACACACAGTGTGGACTGAATTCTCCCAATGATTTGAAATGAATATTTCATATGTTATTAATTTTAAATTATCTTTTATTTTTATCATACCAGAGATACAGACTACACTCCCTCCAAAAACTCTATATCTTACCTTTCTGTCTGTACTAGATCATTCTTCACACACATGTTTCACAATCTAAAGACAGAGAGACTCTGACATTCATGAACAATGTTCAAAAGACACGAAAACATGCAGAGTTTACTGTTTTTCTAGTTATCTTGGGTGTTGAACAAGAAGAAATGTGATGGTCAGTTTTTATAGACATAAAGAATATAACAGAATTGGAACGGTAGATGTTTAACCAAACCCTATCTCTGTCTGTCGATCTCTCTTTTTTTTTCTCTTTCTCCAGCTCTTGGACAGATAATGCTGTATGTGGATGGGATGAATGGCCTCATATCTCACAATGAAACGGTCCAGTGGCTTTACAGCCTGGTCGGGTCCAAGGTAAAGAATATGAACATTAATTTTCACAAAGCTCCTCCAGTACAGTAGATGTACTGTAAAAATCAACTCAGCAACACCATCTGTGCACTGACAAATCTGAAATAATCATATACTCTGAAATTTCATACCTCACTGCTTTGTCAATGTGAGCTCATGTCACTGTGGTGAACTCAGCCCTCTAGTGGGCAAATTGTTTCATGTGCAACAGGCTTGCAGCAGATGAGGGAACTGCATAGCTTCTCTTGCCTCTCCCCAGTGTCAGTCTGTTTTGTTTTTTGTTCCTACTAATTAATTTTCTGCCTTCCTGTGTACATTTTGATATAATGTTTGGCATCATCTTTGTTTTTTTTAATCAAAACCTCGTCTTTCCAATCATTTTATGTGGCAAATCTCCATCGTTAACAGTCATTTCGACAATGATGATTTGGGTGTTGCTTGTCTAGTCAGTGTGCTGATGTGGCGGCTGCTCAGAGGCATTAAATTACTTCTCATGGTTTTATTGCCTCTGACATGATGCTGATTTTCACTCTTAGGCAAATTAACATTGACACCTCTGGTTTGTATCAGGCCTGTTACTCTCCTACTCATAGTATTTCTCTCGTCTTTTCACATTTTAGTAAATTTGGGAGTGTATATATCTGTTAGAAGGCTGCTTTAGTTATCTCGCAGTATTTTAAGACTTCTCTCTGTTCCCTGGTCATCATTGCTATGTTTTTATTTTATTCTGATTTCAGCGCTTTTTTTTACGCTTACAATATGGAAATGCTATGTTGTACAGTGCGTTCCCATGAGCTGTAAAAGGTCTATTTAGTATTGCCTCAACGTCACACATGGCTCTTATCAAACCACTCCAGATGGTTCAGACAGGAAAAGCTTTTATAAGACAATACGATACCACTTAGCATTTGAAATTTCTAAGGCAACACATATTCACACGTGCTGTGTCATGTAGGTCCATGAGTGTGAACAAATACACAAAAGTTTACAGTTGGAATCAAATGGATTGTGTGTTAAGTGCTTGGACTTAGAGGCTGAACTGTAGTTTCTGTATTAACTGTGTTTTTGTTTTGTTTTTCTTTGTGTAGTTCCGTCTAGTGGTGAAGACAGCCCTAAAGCTTCTGCTGGTGTTTGTGGAGTACACAGAGTCTAACGCCACCCTGCTCATAAAGGCTGTGAATGTTGTGGATGCCAAAAGAGGTAAAAGCACACGCAGGCAAACCAGACAGTGAGCAGATAAACAAACTGGTATACCGAACACACTGGTTGTCATTTGTCTCACTGAAAACAATTCAGACGTCTAGATCCATATCTGCAGACAGAGACATCTGTCAACTTTTCAAGACTTTGAATTGATAATTTAATCAGGTGACACTTTTTGATGTTGATATTACATCCAAATGAGTTTTATTTGAATTGTGGGCCTCCCACTGATCAGAAATGATCCAGGATTTGTCTCTGCATCACATCATTAGACCGGTTTTAATCATCTGTTGTTCATCTTAAGAGGAGACTTGTTGAAACTCACCAGTTAACCCTGAGCAGTAAAATATTATAGAAAAAACATTTCCTCTTTAGGGTAGATTTTTCCATTCAATTCTACCCTTCTAGCTATCCATTTTGGTAGTGCTGTGGTGCTCTTCAGGTGACCGCAGATCACAGACAGTTTCCCATTACACGGTAGTCAGATCAGTTGCCCTGAGCAGCTCCCTGGCCATGCATGGAACGAGGCTTATTGAGAAAGACTGCAACTCTCGCCTGCACTGGGGTTCAGTTACCTGCCACTCTAAAAGCTCCACATTGTGCTGTGGCGTACAACAGGGGGTTGAGCATCAGCGTGCAGGGGTCGGGTATCCCTCTGTCTCAGCTCTGTCTTATCCCGTCACTTCTGCTGTTGCGTAAGAAGACTAAACCTGATCCCCGGTCTCCTGATGAAAAGGAGATGGACTTGACCCTTGTGGCTCAGGCTCAGAGCAGCTTCTTTCTCGTTGGAGATCAAGTCGCCTCTGCTCTGTTTTTCCATTTCCACTTTGCTAAAGACTTTGCAATTCTTTTGATTCCTTGGTGTTGGTGGAGCTACAACAGTTTTTTTACGCCGTAAGATGAGCACATGGACATTATTCAGTCTTTACTATTATCATTCAGTGTCTTTTTAAACCTTGAAGTAAAGGTAGCTGTGTCTAGCTGTTTCGTTTGAAGCTTGTCTTGTGATTTATAATGCGTTGTATGTGTTTTGCTGGTGCAGGCACAAAACTGTGGTCAAATGTCATGGAGATTTTGGATGAGAAGGATGGAGTGGATACAGAGCTGCTGGTGTATGCAATGACACTCATCAATAAGGTCAGTAAATCATTTGCAGCCTTCCTTACATTACTACAGTATCAACAAGCAGTATACCAGTTATTTTCTAACATGATTTGCTTTATTAGCTCCCTCTTTTAGGCCTCTAGCTTCAAGACCCAATTTTCACATTAAAATTAGATTGACATCTGAATATCTGATCTGGATGAGGAGAAAAGTATGCCAATATAAGGTGTAAATGCTCACAGTACAGCAGCACTGTTTCCAAAATGTGATAAGGGGTCTCATTTCTAAAACAGTGCATAGGATCCATAATAAAAGTGCATGCACACAAAAGTGCGTCAAAAAATAATCAGATTTATAAAACCGTGTGTACGCATGAATGCACATATTTTTCCCTTTATAAATCACAGTCCACCTGGAAATATGCGCACCTGGATCAGCCTCATATCTAGCCCTCTACACGCCCGCATTCAACCATAAATTGTCAATGCAAAAGTATTCGTGAATATTGATGTACATGTGTTTCTTTAGCCGCACCAATCAGTCTCTCTGTCTTGAGACGCCTGACCAATCAGTGTCAATGGTCAGTGTATGCACCCTTTCGCTCATCACTTGCGCTCGGCCAGCTGCAGAGGAAGGGCCGCAACAGCCGTAAACTGACTTTTACTGTTTTATTTCCACGTTTTTGGACTTCTTGAAGTTATGTAAGGTTGCGTAACACAAAACAACCATGTACAACTTCAATAAACATTCCTCTGGATCATAAAGTCAGACTTCTTTGGTTAAGTTATTACCACACCCTGCAGCAGGCCAGTTCCCAGCTAACCAATTTTAAGTAGTTTTAAGTAACACTCAATATCTACAATAAAATAAACACTGTATTCATTCATATTTACTCCAAAATCCAGCATACAAGTGTTTCTCTAATCTACACAGTCCATATATGAGTGCAGGTAGTGAAGATGTGCTGGGTTAGCTGACTGGAGAAGGCAGCATGTGTGTGGCAGCCATCGTTGTGTCTCCAGTGCACTCGTACTTGGTGATATTTACACAGTATTAGAAGATATTATTAGAAATCTATCAGCGCTGTGTTCTATTTGATGTCACCTTACTACAACTGATGATGACAAGTTCATCAGTTAGTTGACGCGGTTGAGGTGAAAAGGAATCAGTATATTCAGGGTTAATATCGGGGAACAGCAAGCCAGACTTTCCAGGATCCTGCCACCTGCCACATCATTCATTTCAACAGCTGCTATGCTGCTCCTCAACTGACCCTCTCCTCTGTGCTCCGGGTGAGACAGCGCCGATGAAAGCAGACTTTGATTTAAGATTTGAGTTGGCTCATATCTTTTCAAATTGAAAGGTGCTTATGGAATAGTTATGTCTCACTACAAGCACAAGTACAGATAACACTGCAGGTTTGAATGTTTATGATAAAGTGGATCTCTGGATCACTCGCATGATATGAAGTGAAATTAAATGCGTGAGAGGAATAATTATTCAATTCAACACCTCACCATCTGTGTCGCTAATTTCCCCCTGTCTCCAAAATGTTCGTACACATGGGTCAGAGTTCACGTACAGGTGCACACATTCTCTCATCAAGTTTGTGTTTGTTGATCGCGACTTTTGGGAAGTGGCATATGCCTCTTTCGAACCCCATTTCTTGTGCGAACGCAACAGATCTGCCAGCACATGTCAACCAATTTCTAGTGTGTGATTACATTTGAGATGTGTCACCTAGAATAAAATGTTGATGACTGAAAAGTTTTCTATCCATTCATCTAGTGAAGGAGGCAACAAAAGAATCCTGAAATGACCTTCATTAACATAAACAACTATGTAAAAACTCTACAATATCATTCACATCATTCACATGCCATGTTTTTATTAGTTCACTGAAATTCTGATCTGATTAGACTTGATTCAAAATACAAACATTATAAATCCATTTAAATACTACTGAATGAATTTTATTTAGATAGCATATCTTGCTACAGATCACATTTTCAATACAAGGTTTAAAGAAAACAGATTTAGTGTTTTTACTCCATTCTGTCTCTCAGGTGATCTTTCTCTAACGTTCCAACTTTTCTTTTTCTCTTAACAGTTAATCTGAAACATGACAGAGACATGACAGTATAGAACTTATGTGTGTGCTTATGTTTCAGACTCTGGCAGGCCTCCCAGACCAGGACTCCTACTACGACATGGTAGACTGTCTGGAGGAGCAGAGCATTGAAGCCATGGCCCAGAGACATCTGAGCAGGAAGGGCACTGACCTTGACCTCGTAGAGCAGTTCAACATCTATGAGGTCAGGAAGCCTACACATCATATAACAAACAAGCTTAATGTGGTGTTAACATGCGTCTCATAATAGAGCGTAGGCCACATGACTTCTGACGGGCTGCCAGATGTGCAGTATGTACCAAAAGGTGATGTTCAAGGTTGCTGTTTATGAAGTTTATAAAGCAGTTTATTTACTCAGTTTCTCTGTTCGGCTTCATTGTCCCAGATGACTCTCCGCCATGAGGACGGTGATGAAGAATCTCAGTTGCCTCCTAACGCCCGGAAGGACCGACGTCGGGCTAGTGTCGGGGGCTCCAACGAAAAGCGTGGCCTGGAGAGAAGACGCAGCCGGAGACATTCGCTCCAGAATGGCAGAGGTCCCGCCTCTGCCCCAGCATCACCCAGCAGCCCTCATACTCATACAAGCAGCTTCCTGCCCTTTGGCGGCCAACGTGTTGAAGACATCAGTGAAAGGTGAGGTGAGGGGAGGACAGAGATGGATGGGAAAGTGGAAAAATGGAAGATATCCAAGAAAAAAAAAAAAGACACTTGATCCTTGCTTCCATTTTAGCTTGAACTTGGTTTGATGCTGGTTTTAAAGGGTTCAGCCAGGAGGATTTGTTTTGATCTTGTATATTTTAAACCCTGAGAAATAGCTGCAACAAAAAAAAAAGGTATCACAGACTATTCCTGCGTCCATGGAGTATTTAGTTTTTTCACTGGGAACAGCTTAACGGCAAGTGTTGTATTATATTTCAGTCTTGGAGAGATGCTTTCACTCTATCCAGAGCCAAAGCAGAGAATTTAATTATATAGTCATTTAAAGAAAGGCGAAGAAGAAACTGCTGCTGCAAAGTGACATTTAAATTAATTTTCCCACTGTCAAAGACATTCTTCTGCCACTGATGGAAATAGGAAGCTTCTGTAAACACATGATATGAACTATCTGCGATCTGTTTCAAGTCACGCTTCCTTTATTGAGAGCGTATTGAACTTAAACTCCACCAAGCCATCAGTTTTATATACCGTCAACCTTTTGTGACTAAACAAACTCAAGAGAAACCGCAACTGGTGATTCAGGCAAGAAGCTAATTGCAATCTCGTTTAATTATACAGTAGCTTGGACTCTGCCCTATAAAAACACTGGGAAAACCTAGTCAGACAGTCCCTATTCATGGAAATTATATTAACCTGTTATTCTGCTTTTTATTATAGGTCATGAGTCATCAGACAAAATTTGGGTTTGAATTTTAAACAGGGAATTACTAAGTCTTCCTTTTTGTCTTTAAAATCACCACCGATCACAGCCTTTCCTAGTACCACATTTTCCAATCCCCTATAATTAATAACAAACAGCTTCTTTTTTTTTTTTTTTTTTTTTTTTTAAGTGGCATACCTACTAAAATTTGTGGTAGTATTCAGGTCTTCAGGTATACTTAAATTCAATCCAGCAGGTCATATGATACCAGACTAGTTTCGTCCAGCCCACCACAGGAAATTCAAGCCGCCTTTGAAGATCACCATTTTCCATATTGTTAATGAAATCCAGACAGCCAAGAGGGATGGATCCAAGTAGCAAACCGGCCACAGACTCATGTATGACGATGTATCCCAGACTATCAGTTCAAACACAGAAGATATCTCCTACAGCCCTAACACTGGTTATTGAAATGAATCTTTTTTTTTTTTCTCAATTAGAAGAAGTAGAAGTAATTTTTATTAATGTGACTACAGAAATGTCATTTATGTGTAGTTTGAACTGTTGCCTGTGCCTGTGCGTTGTTAACATTTTGAGATGTCAAGAGAGATTGTTGTAAAAACCTACTAACCTTCTCAATCTTCCGCACTAATAACCTCTTGCTTTTCTGACAAGCATGCACTGTGTGTGGTGTTTGTCGTTTCTGTGTTGTCTCTCTGGGCTCATTTGCCTCTGTGTGTTTTCATGTTGTCTCTGTCCAACTTCTCTTCCCTCTTGCCTGCCTACATCCTCCCTTTCCTCCTTTCAACCCTCGAACCATCCTCTCGCCACAGAGAAGAGGAAGAGGAAGAGGAGGAGGAGGAGGAAGGAGATGAGGAGGAGGAGGAGGAGGAGGAGGATGAGGAGGACGAGGAAGAGGCAGATGATGAAAGTCATCCAGTCATTGAGTCCTCTAGACAGGGCGCTCACAGGTATTTTAGGATAACTAGTTTGCTAGGTGTGAAACAATCCCCCATTCCCTTTGTATTTCCATAGTTTCTCTGCCATAGTTTAAAAGTATAATTCTGTCCTTCTACCCATCTGGACTCCTGCTCTCTTGTATTTTGTCATCCTAGTGGGGCACCAGCTGTAGCAGACACCCCTAACATGTGTTTGAACTTAAAGTGTATGGCCAGCGTCCTCCCTAAAGCCAGTGACCCTGAAGGGCAGAGAGAATATCTCGGCTTCAAGACCAGGACATCTTCTCCTGTGTCCGTCGCACCTAAACAGAGGACCTTTAGTCCTTGGTCTGCACCTCCCCAGCCACCTGACAGTGTCTTCCCTGTCGCTCTGAGTAAAGTGCCAGGCTCTGCTCACCGTCTGAGCCAATGTCACTGTCAGTCTACCCCAACCACATCCCCCTTTCCTCTCTCACCATCCCCTGACTTGAACCAGAGCCAGGTGTCTGTTGGGTCCAAGGAGAGTGAGACGGGCTCGAAAAGAGAAAGGCACTTCAGGTAGAGCGTAGGAGCTACAGTTCACCTACATGTGTTGCATACGGACTCCCATTATATCTTTTACAATGTCCAAACACACTGTCCTCCCCCCATCACTGATGTCTGTGTCTCTATGTAGCTCACTGTACACTCAGCAGAGACACCCACAAGCATCATCAGAGTAAAAACAGAAATACAAAAATGCTAAAATTCAAAATATTATTTTAAAATGATGCTCTTCATAAGTGCATACCATGAAGTTAGTTGTGGTGAACATACTATAGCTTAGTCTCCTCTCCACCTCCTTCATCCTTAAAAAATGTTTTCTTCATCATAGTGAGCATAAGGTCTTTATTTTCCACCAAAAGTGATTTATGTGGCATCTGTCATCTCCAAAGACACACGGTACCAGAAAAAAGGAAAGTCATAATTACTTCCTTTTCTCTTCTCAGTTGCTGGAAACAGTTATTTTGCAGATACTGTATTTACTACTCATCTGTCTTTCATTGTGGCTCTGCACCACACTTAATCCAAGACAAGTCAATAAATTAATTCAAAGTATTAAGGAACTTTTAGTATTAGCATGAGTCATAGTCACTCTTAGTTGTTCACAGTCCTGCAGAGATCTGTTGCAATGGAAACAGGATGGACAGCCACATCTAAACTGGCACAGTAGTTCCTCTGCGTGTGTATCCCTGATGCCATCTAAGAAAAAAATGATTCCCTGTTTTTTATGCAACGGACCATAAAAAGTGATCTAGTTTACAGTAGTTTTCTTGCTTTCTAAATAACACATGGAATGGGTAAGACTAACAGAGATAATGTCTTGCCCCTGTCGTCTCTGTCGTGTGGTCTTGCAGCCCTTCAACCTTCAACTACTACCTTACTATCTTGTCTGTGTGACTAACACCTTATTCTTTTATCTTTGGAGTGTCTGACCTGACTGTTACTCTCTTTTTTTTTTTTTACTGTGCCTTCCATCTTCAGTCTGACAGACACAAACAACTCCCCTTCATCTTTCACTGCTAGAAAGCCCTGCTGGGCTGAAAGGTAAGGACAGAAGTCAACAGGTCAACTGTTACAAGAGTGTGCAGAGGCAAGACGCATATTATTTATGAAGCGAAGCCTGCAAGCTAGTTCAAACAGGGCGTACTCCTCTCACAACAGCCTGTATCCAACGCACAGCATCAGTGCTCTGATTGCTCTTTTTCTGCCTGCTTCCTGCCACACCGCTCATCTGAAAGCTATGCTGTCACTTGCCGCTACGGCTGCTGCCACTTCTGCTGTTCTTATAGCAATTCAAAAGCCCTGCATCCACCTGTAGACTCTGAATCTACTTTCCCCTAGGAGGCAAGTTAGTGTCATCGTCCCCGTCCCCACTCCCTGCTGTCCTGAGCATGGCGTTTGCTTGTGGGAGGAGGTCCGAGCCTAGATGCCAAACATTAACATTAACCTTGTACATGTTCTACATTTACATAATAATCTATTCCACATGAGTTGTTTTACTGAACTGACTTTTGAGATGCATTAGTAGTTTCAGGGAGACGTGGACATAGTGAAGTCTACATAAAAGTTTTGTAGCTGTAGCACTAGTAAAAGAACACTAGTTTGTTTTCAATTATTATTCTATCATCTTTGTTAACTGTTTTTATTTACACACAATGTATTGCACAACTTTTCTAGGACAAAATGTGCATGATGCAAATTCCACAGAACAATTACAAGGCCTCTCATAAAAGACTAGGTCTGGTAAAAAGATGAATTTATGAAAGATTGCCCCCATGCACAAGCACGGATAAGCAATGCACCTGCAGGTACCCTTTCAGGGTTTTTGGCATGGATTTCTTTACAGGAAAGTTGTTTAAATTCCAAAGGCAGAGTGCTTAGCAGCATTGTTCTTTTATCCAGCACAGTCATATCTCAGTGTAAACTGCCCTGCAGTATGGCATTGGAATTCACATCGCACCTCGCAGATCCTTGAAGTAATGTCCAGCCCTCTTCTCTGTCTTGGAAAAATATGTTAGAAGAGAACAAAGCATTTATTTTCCCCCTTTTTTATTTTTCCCTCTTTACAGAATAAGTGCCAATGGCACTCCATACCCTGGCAGGCACCAGGCTCCTACATCACCCATCCATCGTTTCACTAGTTCAGCGACTTCCACAGCAGACACCAAACCTGACAGGTTGGCATGTCAACTGTTCCACAGCTAAGGCAGAACATTTTTTGGATATGGCTGTTAAAATGTTACTCACCCCATCTGCAAAGTTCCCTTTGAACAAATGTGAACATATTTAAATGAAAACACAGACTCATCACTCAATGTTATTCATGTTTTCACATATTTTTTGTCTCTTTTGCATGCAGACCTTCCTTAGGGGGCTTGCTAACTTCATCTTTCAGACAACATCAGGAGTCTCTGGCTGCAGAGAGAGAGAGGAGGCGCTTGGAAAGAGAGGAGCGTCTGCAGAGGATCGAAAGGGAAGAGAGGAACCGCTTGAAGTCAGTCTCAACTTACAAATCAGACACAGCTACTGTCAGAGCACTGTATGACTTCATATCAGAGTGACAATATTATTTCTTTAAATTGTATCATGGGTAGCTACACAGCCAATGAAGACATTCGAATTGACCTTTGAAATTTTGAGAAACATGTGGCTCTAGTCTTGAGTCAAACTCATGAGAGCTGGGTTGTGTCTCTTTTTAAGGCTCATATATAGATAGTGAATCATGGCGGGAGGACCTGTGTAGCAGCTTGGTCAGCTCAGGTGTATTGCCTTAGCATATTATATTGCTCAGTTTTATTTCTTTGTGCTTAAAATATAATTTTCAGTTATGCAATCATCAAATTTAATATCCACATAAAATGCAAACATATATATAAAAAAATAATTTATCCATATTATGTTCTAAATTTTCTCTTTATCACTCTCTTCTGGCTGTTTCTGTCTTTCTACATTTTTGTCTCAGTCAAGATTATGTAGACAAGAGGGATGAAGTAAGACAAGCCAGAGAGGAAAGGTGAGTAAACTTTCATAACTTTCATACTTTCATGAGTTCACATGGATTCACAATAATGCTCCAGTTGTGAAGATACATAAAAAACAAAGGAGATTTGTAAATGCTTTGAGATCCTCTTCTAAAATTGATAGCAGATGTAAAGTGCATTACACCCAGCGTCAGGCTGAATTATAGGTGTCAGGGCCCCTCTAGGCCTGCTCACCATTAAGATATCCCAACGTTAACAGGACAAGTGTGTAATTGTGTTTTGGCTTCGATCTGGTCCAGTTGTCTCCCAATGACTTCATCTGTATGTTTTATAGCTTATTCTTACCTTCGTCACCTATTTCACCCCTGTGAACTGGAATGTGCTTCTGGTTCAGTGTACTGAGATCAGAAAACACTAGCCAGAAACATTTAATGACACTTTGGAAATTTTGAAAAAGGATTTCATCAGTCATCATTTGAGTCCCTCCAGTAATGAGATTACAACTCCGTTTTTCCATAATTACCCAGGAATAAGACAAACCTGTCATGACTGTTAACAGCATAAATGCCGACATCATTGCTAGTGTTAACTAAAACCCAACTGAATTTTTCATCACTGTTGGGTGAAATCCTCATATCTCTAAAAAGTTATCTTCTCAGGAGGTTGAATTTTTTGAATTTGTGAATTTCTTAGAAAAAAAATCATAGAATGAGGATGGTATAATCCCTTCAATTGCAGTTGTAATATTTTCATATGATAGTCAATAAGTTTCTGTTTAATTATACCACAACTATCGAATTGGCTGAACTAAGATTTGAACAGTTGCTAACTTTTAGTGCGGATCAGCACACATCTAAACCACAGCGCGCAGACATCTGGAAGCTACTCTTTGCTGTTGCAGGTACAAGGCTGTGGAGAGGCTAGCTGCAGAGGAGTTTGAGCGGGAGCGACCCAGAGCGCCAACAAGAGGACGGACAGAGATCACTTTGTGTTTGAGTTCCAACCCTGCCAGCCGCTCTGTATCTCGCTCTGCCACACCCTCATCCATCATCTCACAAGAAGACACGGTCGCCAGCGCACAGCAGACATCGGGTAAATGGTGTTTGCCAACCATTTATTCATCATTAGCGCTTGAGAGATATGAGCATGAATGGACTGTAATGTTGGCTTACAGAGCTGGCAGAGACAATACAAACTGTCAGTGCACCTGTCACACACACAGGGCTCGGCATTAACACTTGCAGGGTGATTATAGTGCTGAAATTTGATTCAGCTGCACTTCTTATTGTTGAGAATAACTCCCTGACTCTAGAAATACAAGTCAAAGTGTATATGTGAAACAGCGTTATTGTCAGAGAAAAGATACAGAGATTTTGAGTGTGTAAGTGTGTCTAAAGAGGGTGAAGAGTGGTTATGAGGAGGTGGAGGTGCACATACACTTCTAAATTTCCTACATTTGAAATAGCTTTAATGAGATCCTGATAAAACAGCCTCAGTGACTTAAAGGTAATTTGTCATGGCTGCAATGAAAAAAAGCTTTGTTTCTTGTGTAATTCAGGACATTTTACAGAAGAAAAAAAAGATTTTCCTTTTATTTTTTACCTACCTATCAAATATAGTAGCTGTTTTTTTTAAACATACTTAGTTGGTGTCTACTAAAGAGAATATTTAAATATAACTATTTTTCTCTCAGAAGTTGTAAACTCTCTCAGAGCCACTAACGCTGTGAGTTACAGTCATGTTGTACGGTCATGAGCCATGGTAATAGAATTTGATTGCTTTTTGAATTACTTTTAAAGTCTGGAACCGTAAGTTGAGTTTAGACAATTTCTCACTGCAATTAAGGACATGTCAGGAAACAATTTAAAGCTCTTTTAATCATAAACGAAGAATGTCTCTGAAGACTATCAGATAATGTACAGTCACATAACTGAAGTACTTAAAGTAACTTTTTTTTTTCCACGTTCTGATTTCTCTTCCAGGAACAGAACACATCTCAGAGCCAAACCTTGACCCACAGACCAGAACCAAAAGCCCAGCGCCAGAGTTAACAGTATCAGAACCTTCCCCCACACCTCCTCCTGAGCCAGACAAGCAGCAGACTGAGACTGAGTCGCCTGCAGAGACGGAGGATGTTGATGAGACTCAGTCTGACCAGAGTGTAATTGCGGAGCCAGCAGCAGACGAACAGGCAGGCACAGAGAAAGAAGAGAGGCGAGAGCAGGAGAAGCTGGAGGAACAGAAACAGTGCATGAATGAGGGAGACGTAGAAGAGCAGGTGGAAGAAGCGGAGGTAGCCGATGTAGCGGAGGTGGCAGAGACAGATGTGGAGGTGGATGTTGAGTTAGAGGAGGGGTCAGAGAAGGAGCAGCCGATGGAAAGGGATGTAGAAGACAGTGTAATGCTGAGTGAGAAGGAGAGACAGAACGAGGAAGTGAATGAGAAGGACAACTGCTCCGCATCCAGCATCTCCTCTACGAGTAGCACTCTGGAGAGGGAGGAGCGGGAGGAGAAACTCACCAATGACATTGAAGCAGGTACGATTTGGTGCTGATTTTATATGCTTTGATAATCATCCATGTATATCTATCAAAGGGATGTTGAATGAGAAAGTGTGTCCAAACTTTTGACTGGTACTATATGTCAAATTGTTTCCACAACAACAGGCCAATGGACGCAGTGCATTAAAGATGCAGATGTGAACGACCAGTGCAACAAAATACTCAATAGCAAGCGCTTCATGCTGGACATGCTCTATGCTCAGAAGGCGACCAGCAAGGATGAAGAGAATGTAGGTGAGACAGAGAAAGAAAACTGTAAATGTGAGAAGGAGACAGAGGTCAGTGACTCTTCTGTGGCGAGCCTGGCCAGCAGGATCTCCACACTGGAGGCTCACAGACAGGCCAGAGAAGAAAATGTGAAAAAACTGGAAGTCGGGCATCTGGACAACCAGGGCAGTGTCCGAGCAGTGGCGGAGAAATTTGGAGATTTGGTCAAAGGCCTATCATCTCCTCCTGAGGTGGAGGCCTCAAAAGAGCAGCAGCAGCAACAGCAGCAGCAGCAGCAGCAGCAGCAGACTGACAAATCATCAACTGCTGTCTCATCAGCTTTACCCCCGAAGAAAGAGTCAGACTATATCTGGGATCAGCTGATGGCCACACCCAGGGAGCTACGGATCAAAGAAATGGACTTCACAGACCTAAAGGATGAGGATGACATGGATATTTTAGATATGGACAACGTGATGGGGTCGGGCGATCTTTTACCACCACCTCCTCCTCCCCCGTGCAACGCTGCCCTACCGCCACCCCCACCCTTGTTTGGGTGCCCCCCACCTCCTCCCATCCTCGGCAAAATGATGCCCCCACCTCCACCATTCATGGCCCCCATCCCTCCACCTTCCCCTCAACTGAGTCGAGGGGAGGTGCCTCTCTTCCAGAAGAAGAAGAAGACCATCCGTCTCTTCTGGAACGAGGTGCGTCCCGTGGACTGGCAGTGTAAGAGCCATAAATTCTGTAAGGAGTCCCTGTGGTCCAAACTGGAGCCAATTAAACTGGACACGTCCAAACTGGAGCAGCTGTTTGAGTCCAAATCCAAGGAGCTGCCTGTTACAAAGGTAACTTATTGTCGAACTTACAGTAAAACCATGCAGTATTAATATATTTTTCATAACCAGATTAATGTTGCAGCTCTGATTTGTCAAGGTTCCTTTCCCATAGTTCAGGACTTCCTGCTACCAGGAAATGTATTTGAAATGGATTATTTTGTGAATTTAGTGTGGCTAAACTACTGGTGTCTTACATAAATGAGGTTATCCGGTGAGCAAATAAGCATGACAATATTAGGAAGAGGCAGGAGATCACATCAGGATACAGGAATGAAAATGATGAATTGTCTTGTTTTGTATGTGTTTGTTGTCTAATATGCACCATTTAACCCTTGTTTGTCTCATAGAAAGCTGCAGTTGATGGCAAACGACAAGAAATCATAGTCCTGGATTCCAAACGAAGCAACGCAATAAACATTGGCTTGACTGTCTTACCCCCTCCTCGCACCATCAAGACAGCTATCCTCAACTTTGATGAGTACGCACTGAACAAAGAGGGCATTGAGGTAAGCATTTTTTAAAGAGATTTTGTTTTAGGACGAATACAGTACAACTAAATTTGTGCTCCATATTATTACAGTAAGTACTGTCTAGTGTAGTCCCATCAAATAAAAACCCATTCAAGCTCACAGGATCCAAAGTAAACATGGTTTTCTTGAATGATATTTACCCAGCATGGGTTGACCACAATGTTGACATATCATGTGATTTTCTGGCTGCACGGCTGTTTTCATATAATTAATCACAGTGATGATTAAAAGGTAGCTCCACATGCATATTTTCAGGTCTTTATAAAAACCATACTGTAGGCTTTTGAGGGGCTGCACATCAGCAGATAATGATGAATGTTGCATCCCTTTGGTATTATATAACCTGCCGTTTTCAGAGCTTCTCCTTGAGTTCAGAGGAGAGGAGTATTCCTTTCCGCCTTTTGCCTCTGGAAGTATTTTCAGCCAGACGACAAGCGTAAGGTTGAAAGTTCAGATGTCACACAAGTCTGTGGGAAAGCTGGAAACATCTTAGATAAACAGAGCTGGAAATGTCAGAATCAATTTGTTTCCTCTCCCTCTTTATGATTTACTCCCTGACATATTGTGTAAAATTTTTGCGCAGGCATTGAAACATTTTTGATATGCTGACTTGATGAATGAGCCGGTAAGACTTTCCCTTCCCCTCCCCTCCTCTCATGTCTCCATCCCACCCCTAGAAAATCCTGACGATGATCCCCACAGAGGAAGAGAAGCAGAGGATCCAGGAGGCTCAGCTGGTCAACCCTGATATCCCCTTGGGCAGCGCTGAGCAGTTCCTTCTCACCCTCTCCTCCATCACAGAGCTGTCTGCTCGCCTGCAGCTGTGGGCATTCAAGATGGACTATGAGCTTATTGAGAAGGTTATCCCTGTTCACTCTTAAGTCCGTGCAGATTAGGACTGAACTATTTTGACTGATGATTTACATTATTAGAGGGAATGATGATTTATACATCATTATTCTCATTTAAAAACATATTAAAATGATTACGGTGTGATCTGTACCAAAGATGTTTTCTTAAGTTTGTAGAATACGATGCACAAATGGTATTTTGACACACATTTCTCCTTAAATTTTGCTCCTCCTGCAATTTGAAAATTGCAGTAGGCCATATTGCGATTTCGATAAAATTTGGATTAATTGTTTAGCCCTAATGCAGATACATCACACCTTGGCCAGCTATATAAGTAAGTAAGTAAAACAATTAGGATTGGACGCTTTAAATTGAATCATGAATTAAAGGAATAGTATTTTGGGAAATATGCTTATCCGCTCTTGCAGAGTGTTAGATGAGAAGTTTATCGCTCTGATGTATGTACGGTAAATATGAAGTTTGGAAGCAAATATGAAGGCTGGAAACAGCGAGAAAAGGCAAAAAAATCTGCTCACTAATTAACACATCATGTCTCGTTTGTTTAAACACTTATTGTGGTTTTATGGGAGTTTATGTGTGGGACCATTTCTTTGGCGGGCGCAATGACTGTGGACAGAGTCAGGCTAGCTGTTTCTAGTCTTTAAGTTAAGCTAACAGCTGCTGGCTGTAGCTTTATATTTACCGTACAGATGTGAGAGAAGTATCAATCTTCTCATTACTACGTAATCAAACATCCTCATCAGGGAAAAAAAAGAGCAGAATTCTTTGGAAATATATGAACTAGCAAATATAGATAGTGTGTCTTTTTATGCCCTTTTAGGAGGTAGCGGAGCCTCTTCAGGATCTTAAAGAAGGGATGGACCAGTTAGAGAAAAACAAAACACTCCGCTACATCTTAACCACGTTGCTGACCATCGGCAACTTCCTCAACGGCACTACCGTGAGTAACCCTCAAGACATATATACGGCTTAGAGGTTCCTCTTTTTTTTTCCACTTTCTCTCCCGCTATGTCTCTAACTCACTTCCTCTGTTTCCTTTCTTGCTCCTCCTCCTCCCTCAACTCCCCCGACAACATATTTATTTGGCAAGGATAACAGTGGACTCTCTGTGTGTTAAAGAATGTGCTGTGTGCTGCCTGACTGTCTGCACCGGACACTGTCCTTCTACAGTAAAAAAAAGCTCGTCCAGGCCTCTGCTGAACCTGGCTCTGTCTGTCTGAGAAGAAAAAAGGAGGGAGATTGTGTGATTGTTTTCTGGAAGTTTGTGTTTGGTTGTGTGGAACTTGCATCTGTGTCTCAGACTGCTTTTTTTTTTTTTTTTTGTCTCGCTTTGTGATGGGGGTTTCTGTAGCCTTGCGTGTTCCCTTTGTGTGCATGCATCTATGTGTTAAGTCTATGAATGAGTGTGTGTGTGTGTGTGTGTGTTTGAACCTTACAAGAGCCAAACATGCAAAAGGAAAACATAAGTCATCAACATCAAAACAAGTAGTTCCCGTAAATAATGGCTGCATTTATATTTTGCAGTAAGCCATTTAAAACTGGCAGAAGAACAAGGGAGATCCTGTTAGGATTATGTCTTTCATGATATGTTCTGGCTTTTTTAGCTCCGCTGTGGTGAGCAGAACAATCGGTCGGGTCTGAAGTAGATTGTGGTTTCTGATAATCACAGCCTAATGAATCTACATATCTGCTCGGCGCACTCCATTGAGTCCCTTTTTCTGACTGTGCCAGAAAGGAAATTCACCGCAATTTGGTCCTCTAGTCGGGGCTCTTGATTGTTAATTTCAGACAGTTGTTTCTGCCCCTCTTCCTGAGTGTGTTGCTGTGTGTGTGTGTGTACATCTGTAGGCTAAAGGCTTTGAGCTGAGTTACTTGGAGAAAGTCCCAGAGGTGAAGGACACAGTTCACAAGCAGTCCCTGCTGCACCATGCCTGCACCATCGTGGTGGAGAAGTTTCCCGACAGCACTGACCTCTACTCCGAGATAGGAGCGATCACCCGCCTGACAAAAGTTTGAATTATTCACTTTTTAAAAAAAAACTCATGAAACGATTTCTGCAAAGCGTCAGTTTGTGTTTTTAAACACATTTTTAGTAGCAGCAGTCGCAAATGTCACCAACCATCTGTAGTGAGTTCTGTTCTGTGGTATTGTTGTCAGGTGGACTTCGACCAGCTTCAAGACAATCTGGCACAGATGGAGCGAAGGTGCAAAGCATCATGGGATCACCTCAAGGTCATTGCGAAACATGAGATGAAACCAGCATTGAAACAAAAAATGTCAGACTTCCTTAAAGACTGTGCGGAGAGGATTATTATTCTGAAGATCGTACATCGAAGAATACTCAACAGGTACGTTCAGTTATAGACCTAATGACACTGTTTTCTTGCATTTTTCCAAGATTAAATACACTGTCAATCTATTTATTTCTGTTTCAGTGTTAGTGCAATTTTTTTGTGTTTGTTCATGGTGACAGTGATGTGATTTTTCATTACACATCTGCAGGTTTCACGCCTTTCTGCTATTCCTGGGTCATCCGATATACGCGGTACGTGAGGTCAGCATTCATCGCTTTAGCAAGATCCTGAGTGAATTTGCCCTGGAGTATCGCACAACACGAGAGCGCGTGCTACAACAGAAACAGAAGAGGGCCAACCACCGAGAGAGGAACAAGACCAGGGGAAAAATGATAACAGATGTAAGTGGTCTTCACCACAAGCAAGGGTCACATGTACACTTTCTCCATTTCCTGATCCTCGTCTTTGTTTGGTTTGTACTTTCTCAATTTTATGAAACAATATGAACAATCCCCAGATGCTGGTTATATCCATAATCTGGTTAAGGCACCAAATGTGGCCGTCTCTGACAGACATGGCATACATTTGTGATGACATCAGCATAGTTCCTCTGTCTTCGTATGTATAGGTTACTGTAACAACAATCAGTGAGTTGTTTTTAGTGTATCCCATTCTGTAGCTGCAGCAGGCTAAGAAAGGCCAGTGCAAACACCTCCCTGTATGATTAAAATCCCTTAAACCCCGAGGAGTCGGCTGCTCAGAGTGGACTCCACAGCGAGCCTTGGCAGGGGCCCCTCTCTCTTCAAAGGGACCCTAATTCAATCACTGTGTGAAAATTCAAACCTTTGGATGTTCCTAAAGGAGAAATAACAAGGTCCACACCTTAACCACACTCTTACAAAGATGTTCAATCAAATGTGCTCTCTTCTTCCACAGCTTGCATCCATTTTCAATGTGTTTTATGCTATTACACATTTATAGTATATTGCTGATAGGGGGTGTAAACCTCATAGCCATTTTGAAGTTTAAAGGAATAGTTAGACATTTTTGGACCTTTTTTTGCTTTCTTGCTGAGAGTTAGATGAGAAGATTGATTCCACTCTCTCATCTCTCTATTCACTATGACGCCGCAGCCAGAACCAGGCTAGCCGTTTCCCCCTGTTTTCAGTCTTTATGCTAAGCTAAGCTAACTGTCTGCTGGCTCCAGCTTCATATTTACTGTACAAACAAGAGAGTTCTATTGATTTTCTCATCTACCTCTGGCATGAAAGCAAGTAAGAACTATTCATTTAATGTTTACAATACAAATCAAAGATTAGGTGCCTCTTTGTGGTTTGAGAAAATGCTACAACCTCAGGGTTTGTGAGACCAACTTTGTGGTTACATTTTGTATATATATGATAACAGATGTATACTGTTCTTACAACACACTTCACAGCATTTTTCCCCATTTCCCTAATCTCTGTAGAGTGAGGATGAAGATGGTGAGGTAGGAGGTGACTTTGTGTGCAGTCAAGTGCATGCAAACCTCGTGATTAACATTCAAACAGACTTTGTTGTTGTAACTTTGAACAATAACGGGTGCGTTTACATTTTGTGCATTAACAAAGGACGTGTCATTAGTCAGACTGACGGGTTCTGTGTGTGTCTGCGTGACCTCACATGAATGAGGAAGCTCGACAGCGATGACAGCGAGGTGTTTGCATGCTGTCGGCAGGAGTGTTGAGTGAATCTCACTGGAAGGAGTCACAGCTACTTCCTGGTAGAGATTAATGGACCTCAGGAGGACTCAAAGTTTGACTTTTGAACCTGAATGAGCTTCATATGTCCAACATACGTAGCTCACACTCGCATGTCTGCATTGTTGAAAGGTACAGTCATGGAGAAAAGGGAGATTGTTGCCTGGTTGTTTACTTACAGAATAAACAGTGTATCCGGAACTTGTGACTCTTTGAAATAACTAACTGTTCTTATTTTAGGTTTGAAAATGCTGCGTCATAGTAAAAATTAACCAGTGTAACCAGAGCATGGCCGTGATTCGCACCATCTCCTACTAAGAAAAATGTCAGATATCATAATCTTGTGTCCTCCCCGCTCCCCTACAGAGTGGTAAATTCGGCAACGGCCCACCAGACGCGCAGGAAAGCCAGCCTCAGGGTATCCAGTACGCTGAAGATGCAGCTGAACACGAGAACATGAAGGCCGTGCTGAAGAGCAGCCTGCAGGGCGGAGAGAGCGGAGTGTCAACGGTGCCGGGCCTCCGTACACGCACCAGAGCCAGCAGCACTAGAGGTCAGCCTCATAAACGTGCTACACTGTTACAGCACCTACGTAACTTTCATATATTTATATAATCTCATCATATATCCAGAACACTGAGATTAGTTCTCCTATGTGGGTGTACAGTAACAGCTTCAGGAGCCCTGAAGAAGCAATCAATCTCACCTCAAGGTCCATTTAGTAGCTGTTGCGGAGCGTTCAGTCATATCCCACGAGCTTCATTATTTAGCCTGCTGTTTTCTTATCCGTTCTGTCTTTATTTTATTTTTCAGGGCGTGTCCCCCCATGGTGCACTAGCAGTGACGACCCAGTGAACTGCACAGATGATACAGCTGATGAGATCATGGAGAGGATAGTTAGGTCAGCCACTCAGGGGCCCAGCCAGCGGACGCAACCTCGAGAGAGGAGGCGCTCCCGAGCCAACCGAAAATCATGTGAGTTACGAGAAGCATCGGACGAGCGCCTTAATTCGTTCTCACGTGCAAATTCTATAGTAATATATTTGTCTTTTTTTGTTTTCTTGCTGCACAGTGAGAAGGACACTGAAGAACGGTTTGACGACAGAGGAGGCCAACGCTCTCGGCTTGTCCAGCGGTTCAGAGATGCAGGTGTGAGCAGAACCCGGATCCCATCAGACACGAAGACGTCTGCAAGCCCTTTCACTGCCCCTCCACTGCCTTCACTCATCCTGGCAACCCACTACTCTGGCTTGGCGCTAAAATCCCCCCCGACCGCCCCGCCCCCCCCCCCACCCCCTCCCCAGCTTTGATGAGTTGATCTCATCTTTATGCGTTCGGTTTACACAGGCTTGACACAAGCGCTTCCTGAGGAGAGTGGATACAAGGCTGAACGAGAGTTTTATTGACGGGCAGAGCGCTGCATTCAAACCACTAAGCTTTGCTGTTAATGGATAAACATCGACGATCTGCACTCATGACGCTAAATCACAATCATCCTTTGACATTGCACACAAACACCCCACGCAAAAGTGTGTTTTGTTTTTTTTGTTTTTTTAAAAGGCCGAAGGCATCAAAAAAAGATGGCAGTGCGTATGCTTCAATCTCCGTGGCCTTGACTGAATCCAGAGGGCTGAAAGGTGTGCGGCACGAAGCCTGATACAGACACTAAACTCTCCACTAACTGTTTGCTCGGGTTTAGTGTCAGCCCTGCAGCTTTTAGTGACAAATTCAAAGACTTTTTCATCTATTGAGTAGATGTCTGCGTGCAGAGGGTTATTCTGTAATATACTACTGTGGTAGTTTTGTGTTTCTAGTCATTTTGCTCAAGGTGCTCAAATAAGGAACAAGTGCACTGGATGTAAAAGTTGGGTATCAATGGAATGTGAAATCCTTGACACTGATGAACCACTCTTGACATCTGAATCTGAAAAAAATATACTTTTAACAGATCAACCAGCAGTTCAACAGTAGCACAGTTATCTTCACGATGTCTGATCAAAGAGTTTCATCACATACGTGCAACTAAATTTTGTGTAATTTTAGTGATTTAAGAAGGAAATTAGAGCAGGAAACAGTGCAAATGATTAACTACAGTTCAATAACTGTGGATAAAACTGGTGATACCACTAGATTCAGACTAATTAATGCTCATCATGCTCATGTTTTTAGCTTAAACAAATATAGATAAATCGCATCATGTGACCTGTTCTCACTGATGCAGTTCACTGTCTTTAGTGGCACCGACTGGACGGAGAAAAGCAGGCACAAATGTTACATGTGAGCTATCTTCATTGAGTTATTTTGTAGAAACTTATGAGCTGCACATTTCAGAGTGCCTTTCAGAGACAGTTATTTATTAAGACGTTTTCAGGGACATGTAATCAAGAAAATGTTAATACAACAGATGTGCAGTCTGTGAGGGGTGAGGATGATATTGCATCATTCACGAGCTGTGATTTATTTTTAACCAGTGTTTTTAAACTTGTCCTGACAAAAAATTTCTGTTTTTTTTTTTCCATGTTACGTCTCGGATCAAATAGTTTGTTATGGAGATAGCTTTAAAGTATTTATGACAACTCGAGGATCGGTTATGCACATTAGCTGTATCCTGTTGCCTTACTGTAGAATACGGACGCACGTTGTTCCACTCGAGTCAAGATCTTGTTGAAATGTTTTAAAACGGGCCAGGCCAAATTAATGTGTAAGTTCAACTTGCATCACTGGAGATCTTTGTCATTTGCAGGAGACGCTCCTTTCTTTAACTTTGAATGTGAACATCAGGGGTTACATGATTTATTAGTAATATGGACGCACATAAAAATCTCCGTAACTTATCGATTTTTAAACATGTAAATCTGTATTGAAGTGAAGAAGAGAAGGAGCCCGCGGTTGATTTTTTTTTTTTTTTTTTTGATTATGTAGGCCTGTTTTTTTTTTTTTGTTTGTTTTTTTTTGACTATTTCTGAGCTCATTGTGCTATTAATTAATTTGGAATGGCTAAATTCATAACATGCGTAATTTCAGTTTATGTCTTGGCTCGCAAGTTGCAAACTAAATCTATCCGCTCGCAAATTTTTCACTGTGATGGAAACATAGCCATTGAAACAAGAATCTAGCGCAACATCATGATAAAGCTTCATAAAACACCACCAGCAGTACTTTTTTTTTTTTTTTTTTTTGTAGAATTTACTGAAAACTATTCAGCACCTTAGATTCAATGTGTAGCATGCAACTTCTAGCTGAAGAAAAGTAGAACTGAAGTTTTGGGGGAGGAGCTCATTGTTTTCCCAGATTGTACTGTTTTTATCAAATACAAGACAGAATAGATGTGTAAAGTAATATGGGGGAATGCTGTAAAATGATGTATATGTCATGACAATGTCATTTATGTTCTGTTTTTTTTTTTTTTTTTGCTCCATGTGTAGAATAGTGTATTATAGACTAAAAGCAGTATTATTCTAAAATATAATTTAAGCAAACCAAGCCATGCATGGTTTAAAAAGGTGTCACTTCTGCTAAATACAACAGCAGGTTCACTTTTGATTCTCAGAGCTGTAGGTTTGTGTGTGCGTGTTATTAAAATCTTTTTACTTCATGTACTGTTCAGTGAACAAATGTGGTGAAACACGCAGTGGTCACATTTTTACCAGCGAGTCCTGTGGAATTCCTTAGAAGCCTTTTTGATTTCATTGCACTCAAAGTTTTTCTTCTTTTAATTTAATATTTAGCCCACCACACACACATACACACATACACACACACTCACACACACATTGCTGCCTGTGCCATAACATCACTGTGGAACTTGGACACAAGTGCTATACAAACCAAGGCTTCTATTGCGTCTATGCCCACAGCAATTCCTATGTAACGACAATAAAAAGGCTCATAAAAACACATTTGGACTAATGTTTTTATCATCTTTCAACTCAATTTCCTGCAGAGAAAAAATAAGCGTCACATCAAACACTTTTGGAAAAGAAAAAAAAAAAAAGCAAACAAAAAAACTTAAGCCTCGTTTATTTTTTTTAGTCCACACAACCCATGCTTCAAGTCACTTTATATTCATCAAGAGCATATTGAGGTCGATGACAGGTTTATCAATACAGCTCATCTGGTGTTTACACATGGCCATCATACAGACCTCATTTGGTCTTGTTTAAAATTCCTATATGTCCACAGGTGTTATGGATCTAAATGTGATTATGATTTGCTTTTAATAAATTGCAGAGACATTACAATGAACAAGACAGCTACCTAAAAAAAGGGAGGAAAGGTAGGAAATACAAAAAAAAAAAAAGCATTAAAAAAAAAATCAGCTGAAACACTGTCAGCAAATCCAGTGCAACCCAAGACACGTTCTGCTTAATACTAGCTGAAAACTAAAAACAAGGGCACATATTAAGAATTATATAATTTGTATCTCCTGATCATAATTCAAATTTATCAATATACATTTTCCCTGAACAATTGCTTTTGCACAGTACCTTAGAATTGTATAGATAAATTACAAAATGGAGTATTCCCTTTCCACCAGACATGATTTACTTTGTAAAACCCCTGAATGACTGACAGGCAGAAAGCTCTTATGCAGTTTACATTTTATATTGCTGCAGTTTACATCTTATATTGCTACATTTTTTTTTTAACAAAGATTAACAAAGGGATTTTTCATTTTTGCATATTTTCTTAGGTTTGTGGTTTGGTGTGCGTCTGCACCAATAATGTCAAATTATCTCTGAAATAGCACCAAAACACCAAACACCTGACCATTTAGCGGCCGGGCGTTTGTTAAAAGTAGGTTTTAGAAATAGTACATAGCAAGTGTGCAGTGCAGTCTAATCGTTAACCACAAAGTGATTCGATTTATAAAATGGCAAAGAAGTAAACAACACTAACTGTATACTACCAGACACATAAAGCTGATCCTCCGTCCAACACAGACAAGTCGGACCTGACAGTTTCACCCACTGACTCGTCTTCTATACCAGGTCACTGTTAAGATTTTATCTTCTGCAATGGATACAAGTACACTCTGAACTGTTCCCAGAGGATGTTTGGTACAATTAATACACTTTTAGATCTGACTTGAATTAAAAATGATAAAAAGAAGACTGTGTCTTTAATGCGTGCTCATGATCCAGGTTGACTTCCGTTTAAAAATAGGTTTTAGGGATCCGTTCAGTTGAAGAAACAACTGAAACTCAATGTTTGAGGTGTCTAAAAAGCTTATATAAAAATGTATACCCAAATTATAGCTCCTGTGAGGGAAATATGTAAATGTTTACATTTTTAAAAATACTTTTTAACCATAGTTACTCATGAAGTTATTTCAACATATAGCACCAGCTTGTAGATCATGCCAAGCCTTGGGTTTGGTCTAAAGAGCAAATCTGTGCTGCACTAAGATAGTGTAACCCAGACAGCAGTGAGACAAACTGACAAATCTTCAAAGAACTTAAAGTGCCACTCCAGTCCCACTCCAGCTTCCCAGACTTCAGCTATCTAAACCTAACCACAGTACACATTTCCTATCTAAGACAACTGATGGGGAGCTTCAAGCATTTCCATGAGGAAAGTGTCAATAGGCGTGTCACCGATCAGCTTGAAGAAGAAGAGATGCTCCAAACATTTCAAGCCAATGGATCGCAGTGCTGGCAGTCGAAGAAGGAGTTTAGCGAACCTGCAGAGAGGATATTATTTAGTTCAACGAGATAAAAGTATTAAAAGATGTGTGTTCAAGATTGATATTTTACATTGAAAGTAGCGGAGGACATTTACCTTCCCTGCTGCTCTGGGTATTTCTGTTTGCAGTAGGCTTCCAATGATGCATAGACCTTTTCTCTAAGGAGCTCCACCTCACCGGTGTTGGAGAGCCCTTTAGCATCTGCAGAAAAATGTAGAAAATATTTGCATCTAGTTCATTTCCTACTTTATAAAAAAAAATTCAAATCTTTCTTATTTAGATATCAGCAGTGTCAGGCACCTGGGTTGAAGAGGACGATGGCTCGGAGGCAGCCCAGCTCTGTCTTGTCCATTTGCATATCTCTCATTTTATTGACAAGCTCGGTAAGAACCCTTAATAATGACAATTATCACAAATATTGTTCAGAGATTTCAGAGTGTAAAAGTAAAACAGTATAATCAGACATTTCCTTAACTCAAAAACACTCAGATTAATATCACAAAGAATAAAATTACCTGTCAAATATGGCACCGACCTCTGCACTCTGCACACTCTCCCTGAATTAAATAAAACTGGTTACTATGCAGAAACTACACAAATATAAAAATATCAGAAGAAAGATATCGCAATTAGGAACAAATCATATTTTTAAAAAACTGGCAAGTGTCTGCTTCTAACGATATACCTGTCAAAAATGGCTCCGACTCCTGCACTGTGTGCGTTGTCACGCTGCAGCTCAGAAGCCAGAAGAACTCCATCCTTCAGACCGATGGAGCGATGAGAGAACGAGGCAATAAGGAGCTCGTTCCACCCTGAAAAAAGAAACACAATTCAACACTGGTGTCTAATGATAGCAGTGAAAACATTATCATATACAACACAATACTACACCAAGAAAGAAATGTAGACAAGTTACAAAATGAAATGAAGTCTCTGAGCTTTTATTGATTTATGACACTAGATACAGTATGTTTTTGTCTGAACATGTTTTAAAGCCCCTGGAGAGGAAAATCCATGTTTGTCTCTTAATTATGTAATTTGGGATCAAACGTGCATATAGTAAACATCTAAAAAGTATGAGAACACAGCCTTTGACATAGCCTATGTAATTCTTTAGAAAGTCTCTGTCCCTTCCCTTGTTACTGGGTTGCAGTTGGGCGGGGCTACGCAAGGGAATTTATTACGTAATAAATACCTGCCTGATCATATTTAGGAGAACGATGATTGATGTGGCTATCCGGCCAAGCTGACTTCCCAACACTTGTGAACTCGTCTTCCCCATGAGAAACAATGCACTGCACTTTTCTTTGCTTTTAGCTAAACTGAGAATTCAAATTAGACTGACATTGTTTGAAAGTTACTGTGTTAAGCTAACTAGCAGACTTGGGTACACCATCCAAATCTGTATTAATCACAGAGTGGATAAGTAGCTAAAAGTGTAGCATAGCAAAGCTAATGCTAACCATTTCATGTAAGTGAATGACAGATGCTAAAACATTTAGCTTCATAGTCTGGGAAGTATAGTTCAATAAAAAACACATATGTGTGGTCTACACTAGTCTGCTAGTTAGCTGATTAGTCAAGATAACTTGCAGACTACTGGGGTAGTTGATACTAAGCTCAAAAGTTTTGCATAGAAAAGCTAATGCTAACAATTCCATGCAAGATGCTAAAACAATCAGCACCATACTCTGGGGGGTATGGTTAAATAAAAACACAGATTTGGGTGGTTTAACCTATTTTGATTGTTAGTTGATTAGTCAAGCTTTCTAACCAAGTGGGGTCCATTTGATAGATGTGGTAGTTTATTCCACGACAGCAAAACATTTTAGTGATTGAATGGAAAATATAATGGTACTGGAGCTGAAAGTGAACTGTCAATCAAACGTGATCTGATCACACCCCCACAGTCCTCAGAAATGGTTTAAGCAGCCAAATTAGCTGTTTTGGAGCTAGGTTTTCTAATAGTTATGAAAGTTTATTTTCATTCAGATTTTTGTGGATGCTTAATAAGACAAGCCACATTTCCAGAGGTTTTAAATTTGGAGAATCAAAAAAATCCAAATTAATATCTGTTATAAAGTGAAATTCTTTGTTTTGTGTCCAGAATTACCCTCTGTGATGAAAACCAGCACTACAAAAACACTCTTGCTATTGTAACTGCTTGCTAGCCCAGTTTCACCAGTGCCACTGTATCACAAACAAACTGGTGTCATTATTCTCAGCTTTCCCTTGGGGTTTGCTGGGTTGGGAAGAAGCACCTTTGGACAACATCGCCACAAAACACACAACAAGGACCAATCAGCACCGACTACAACATGGTGTGTGTTCTTGCAGTCCTCGGGTCTGTTTCACCAAAGTTGCAAAATGCGAGTTGCAACTTGCAGCATGAGATAATTTCAAGTTCAAGTTCATTTTGACACATTTAACTTATCAAAAGAAACAGGATACTTGCATTAGCATGCAGGAGGACTGAACTTCTCATAAATGTATCTGCAATTCGTGAGTGACAGTCATTTGTGAAACAGGGCATTAGCACAATTTGGGATCTGCGTGTAAGCAGATTGCAAATTATTTTTGTGAAACAGGCCTCTGATTGAAAAGATTATGTTATACAACAGTTTGCATAATGAACTGGTTGTAGAGGCTGCTGTTATTTCAGTATCTTGACTCGCACTCAATTGTACCTCTCCAACTACAGCCACATGAAATTATGTGTAAAGTGTTTAGCATCTGAAAATATTTCATTTTGCAATAGTTTACAGTGTTTTTTATGGTGTATTAATGTACAAACACCAACATTCAGGCTATTAACAATATAAACAAAGTTTTGGGTTTTCACAGAAGTTTGCATGAAAATTCCTTTGTAGATACTTTTTATCCAAGAGTTGATGTAAAGAAGCAGCCACATAATAAAACCAAATGTAAAAAATAAAGAAATTATTGTTATTATTAGCTTTAGGACATAACTTTTAGCAT
The DNA here is from genome assembly GCF_914725855.1 of Thunnus albacares. Lineage (NCBI taxonomy): Eukaryota > Metazoa > Chordata > Actinopteri > Scombriformes > Scombridae > Thunnus > Thunnus albacares. The sequence continues at coordinate 16,494,343 of NC_058113.1, read as the reverse complement.
TAAGTTTAACAATGAAAAGAGGAGATATCCTTGTCCTTGCCGCACTCTTTCAGAATTTTTACTTTGTAACATTGCAATATTCATTTGCTGTAGCCTCAATTTCCCCCCTAATAAACATGTCAATCTGATCTCAGTCTTTCATAAATCGTAAATGTTCTATGTGTTGATTTTGAAGACATTGTTTCATATAAACCAATCATGACTGAAGGTGTTCATTCTCACCTGCACGCAGAAGGATGACCTGGTCATCAAGGGGCAGTTCAGAGAAATGAGGGATTCTCTTTGCCCACTCCACCAAGGCAAACAGCTGTTTGTCTGCAGTCTGACAGATGTTGGTGACTGCATCATGGGGCTAAAATCAAATAATACAATGTCATGATTACTTAGTGATACATCCAAACTTAATACTTCCAGGAATTACAGTAACTCTGTACTTGATAGCATGTTATGATTAGAATATGCTATAAAAGAAAAAGAAAAAAAAAAAGGCCCCAACCCCATCAAGCTGCCGTGAGAGAAACACTAGACTGTCACAGTTAGTAAATCTATTGATTACTTTGTTCCAACTACTCACAGAGTTGCCTACAGAGCCTCCGTCAGAGGAGTGAAGCTCAGTCTTCTGCTCCACAGCAGTCTCTGCTTCCAAGATCTTCTCCACTGGCATCTCCTCATTAACTCCGACACTGAACTCCAGCTCTCCTTCACGCTCTCGGTTCCTCTGGCGCTCCTCCTGGACCGCTGCACCAGACAACACAGGAGGGAAAAGTGGTAGGGAGGTGGGTGGGGGGGGTGGGGAGGGGGAAGGAATGACAGGGAGGTTAATACTGAAGGATGAATAGACTGTTTGGGGGGGAAAAAAGGTGAACTGATGAATGTATGGGTTAAAAGTGATATTATGCAAAATACTCTGCCTAATTGCAGTGTTTTGCTGCATTGAGAAGCCCTGTTGGCGTCAGTAAAAACACGTTTCAGATGTTGCATTCAGTTGATTGCTGTCAATTATTACTAGAATTTAGAGCTGAGAATCTGTAAATTTGATTTCAATTAAGAACCAATTATGAAATGTTTCTCAATGCATCTTTGTACTTCTCAAATGTTTGCAGATTTTTTTTTCCTACTGTAAATTCACAACGGCATAATAATATCCATCATGACAAAAGTCAGCTGAATTTACTTCTATCATCAACAGAAGTACAGCAACTGCCAGGTTGAGGTTACATGCGTGAGTTTGTTATCAGCGTGCTCTGATGTCCTCCAGGTAGCTCACATGCATTAGCTTAATGTTACACAATCTAATATCTAATTATTAAAGACAGAATCACAATGCATCTAAGAATCAATGATATTTCCCACCCCCCAATGAAATGGCAGCATTATTACAGAGAGGTGCTGTCCTCGACATTACAGTGCATCATGAGGACAACTGAGCTTAGAGGCTATTATATGAAGTTTGTTAGAACTTTATAGCTGGGAAAAAGTGAATACAAGTTGTCCTTTAATCGGGGGGGGGGGGGGGACATCAGAATTGTCAGAACATCTTGGAAAATACTGACACTGTAATATATAATCTGCCCGTCTCACTGGCAGATTAGACATTGACAAAAAGTGCAGCCATAAGAAAGAGAGATTGGAAGGTGTTTTAATTAGTGGTGAAGGAAAGTGTAAATGTGCCTAAATTAGAGCTGCACAGATTAAGTTAAGTCACCGCTAATGCTACATGTACAGTAGTCGGTTATGTATTCAAGATACTTAAAACTGACCTTCTTTAGAAAATGTGATTCATTATATTCTTTGCCTCTTCAACACTGAACCACTCCATCACATTTTAAATCAATTTACACATATTCAGCAAAGAACTACGACTGGCTGACTGGAGGATTTTATGAAGCAGCCTATCGTCACAAGCAGGGTGGGAAATTAACTTTTTTAAATATGAACATCTACCAGCCGCTAACAGATAAATGTTCAAATTCAACAGCCACTCAATAGTAAATCATTATTGTGTGTCAGAAATCCACCAGCCACTTTAATATTTGACCAGCATCTGGCTGGTGGCTGGTGCTAATTTCCCACCCTGATCACAAGGCAATACGCCACAGCAGCCCTCGATCTCCAACTCAACGCCACAGTTAAACATTTCTGGGTAGAACCTTTTCTCAGCCCAGTCAACTTTCCACACATTAACCCCGAAGTTTATCAATCTATGCATGTTCAACACAACAGGCTAATTCTCTACGCAACATTACAATACAGTATCCTTAAAATTTCAATGTCATACTCATCCATCCCTCATCTTTTCCATCTTCTTTTATCCACCTTACATGTTTGATCACTATTGAAAGATGGAGAAAGGGTAGAATAGGAGAAAATGAAGGGAAGAGATGGAGAGGGGTTAGTTATATGAACCGGCCCCAATACACCAGTCTCTACCCCTTTTTAAATTCTAGTCTAGCATCCACCCTCACCTGCCACAGAAATACTGTACTAATCCTGTCTTACTTTATCAATTTAACGGAGCAACCTTTGGCATAATTAATCTATTTAAGACATCTAATCTGTTGCAAATATAAGTATTCAACTCTTGCCTGTAGTTAAGTCTAATGTATGGCACCTTTGGGTTAGGAAGATTCTCCCTTTTTTTCTTTCTTTGAGACAATTTACAACAAAAGAAAGTTCCTAAACCTCCATAAGCCAAACAGGCTCTACGTATGAACTAAAAGCTCCAATACGACGCTGCTGCTTGCATACCTTCCCTCTTCATGCCCATGGCCAGGCACTTCTGGTAGCGGCAGTACTGGCAGCGGTTGCGCTGGCGTTTGTCAACCAGGCACTCTTTGTTATCCCTGCAGGTATAGCTCAGGTCTTTGCGTACAGTTCGTTTGAAGAAACCTTTGCAACCCTCACAGCTGTACACTCCATAGTGCTTGCCTGTAAATAACACAAATGAAAGAGTTAGAGATTAATGGGGACATCAGATCGAGTGTCAAATTACAGTCAATGCTGCGGTCTACAAACACTTTTTGTGTTTCTTTTAACAATGACTCAGATTCATTTTGTTAAAATGTTGAGTAAACACAGCCTCAGACATCTGATGGTACAGGATTATCCACACTAAAATTGCCATGAGTTAAACACTCCCCAGCTGATGTTTCACTTCTGTTAATCCTGCTCTTAGTGCACTCACTCACCAGAAGAGCGGTCTCCACAGATGACACACATGCGTTTCTGAGACAACATTATTCCAGGACTGTGAGCTGGCATGGGCCTCAGGCCAAATGGAGGTTTGATATCCTCTGAGCTGCTGATCGAGTGCATCCCTGATATAGGCGCTGAAGAAGAGATCTGGATATACAACGTAACCAAATAAAATATTTAAAACATTGTTGTGTTGCATACCAACTGAGATAACAACTGAGATAAAAAAGTAAGATGACAGAGATAGGTTTATTAAATATGATGTTAAAATACTACTTCACACGTTTGTTAGTTTGACACATTAGTCACATAATTCGATGAATTATAAAATTACTGACAGTGTCTAGTGTGCATGCAAAGTCTTCTGGCAACTGGCGTTATCTAAATGATATTATCATCTAGGTTTTTGGGTAACACGTCTAGCATGCCACAAGATCTTCTGCCATTCAAAATTGTTCCTGTTTATTTCCTGCAAATCACCTCAACAAGTCTGACAAGTTAAGTCAATAGAATGTATAAACAATCCTGACTTAAAATTTGCCAACTGCAACTGCCATCATCGTCCACTGGCCATTTTAATTCATTATGCCCATAAACATCTGCCCAGTGCTACTAAATATTTCCATACCAGTGTAATTAGAGCAGTGGTTCTCAAACTTTTTCACATCAAGGACCCTAAAGTGACACAAATTAAACCATGGACCCTCATTTAATAAGATTTTGTCCCAGCGTCCCTCGTCTGATAAGATTTTTGCTTTTAGATATTTTATTACAGAAAGTGTATGAAACTCATGACCAAATTATTCATTCAATCTGTCATTGTGTTAATTATGTATGGAATTATGGTGAAAATAAATTAGTTCCCTTTTTGCTGGGGACCCCTTGGAACTCCCTCAAGGACCCCTGTGGGTCCCCGGACCCCGCTTTGAGAACCACTGAATTAGGCTGAATTCACACCAAATCAGGCAGGTAGTGCATTTAGGCTGCGAGGGTGGGGGCCGCAGGGGCGTCGCAGCAGCCAGCAGCTAGAAAGTTGAACCAGAATCAACTTTTGGAGAAATGCAACCCGATGTCACGCTGCAGTGGCCAATCGCAGCCGGAGATCAGACTGATCAGAGCTGTCAACACTGCCACGAGGGGAGGACAAATTCGTTACTAGGAGGAGGGGAGGACATTTCTCTTTGTTTGATAACATTAAAAGTAAAGTTAGGCTTTGCTGGCGGCTTCCCAATTCAAGACAAGAGAAAAAATGAGAGAGCTCAAGTAAGCAGAGAGCACCAGCGAGAGAGAGAGAGAGACAGAGAGAGCAGTGGTGATTAAGCGAGCTAGAGAGTAAACGAAGAGAGTGAGCAGTGGTAAAGGGAGAGCCAGTGAATGAGAGGAATAAAACATTATTTTCTGATTGTGTCACGGCGGTTACAGGCAAACACGCCCACAACCCCACCCTGCACCTCCACACAACCCTGCATGGGTGCGCCACAACGCCTAATTTGGTGTGACTTCAGCCTTTGAGTATAGTTCAACATGTAACTGATGTCTCTGCATTGTTCATTCATTCGCTCTAATGGGTGCCAATTACCTGACTGTTGCTGATGGGTCCAAATCCAAGAGAAGGTGAGACCACTGGGGAGTTAAGTGAGGGACTGATGACTGAGAAAGGAGAACCCAAGATGTTGGTGGGGCTGTTTGAGGCTGAGCTGTTGGGTTGCTGTGAGGACATGGCTAGTAAACTACCCAATGGAGAGGATGATGTCCCGCCTGAAGGATATCAATCTGAGAGTGACACAAAAGGACATCATTAGGAATGCAATGTTTTTGTTTTTTTGCAAACATTTCCTGAATCTGTCTGCGTGTCTTGCAAGACTCAAATTGACTTGGCATTAAGTGTTAGCTGAAGCAACTAATAATCAAGAAGGGAGAATCACTAATGTTAATGAGCCAAGCCATCTCAAGCTAAAAAAAAAAATCATAGTTTTGGTTGCTTTTAATCATGGGATTAATGGCAACCAAAACGCCAAATGGCAGCAACACATGAGGTAGAAATGGTATTTGGTCTTCTGTGCAAGCAAATAAACTGAAGCAAATAAAATCCCCAACACAACGTTAGCGAAGTTACCTGCTAACCTACCGTTAAACTAAAACTCCAACAATCTACATGACATGCGTAAACTAACGCTAATTATCGCAGACAAAGAGTAATTTAATGGCTAAAAAAATGAAGGAAACCACACCGTTCAGTACGTTAACTAAGTTAGCTTAAATCAAAACCCCACATCCAAATTGGTTTCAATGAGTCCCCAAAAATCAAACTGAACAAGTAAAAAAGGGAAATACAACCTTTAAGTGACCGTAAATCTTCGTTTAAGCGGAGCAAACCACTAATTACAGTAACATTTGCTTACGTTAGTCAGTGTTAGCTGGCTCCGGTTGGCATCGCAGTAACGTTAGTCTTAACGTTACCGCTGAGTTACACGTTTGCTAGTTAAACGCTGCTAACGATACGCAACAACGTTAACATTAACTTGCTCCTTGAGAGCCGTATTTAGTTAATGTTAAACGCTCACCATAAATGGGACTGCTAATGCCCATTAGTGTGTAATTAAAGTGATATTGGTGCAGCGTATTACTTATCATAACACGTATCACTACGTTTGCTGTAGCCGTTAGCTAGTTAGCTGCAAATCCATAAAAGCTCGAAGCAACCTGGCTAGTTAATACGAGCTAGCATTAGCTTTGGTTACAATTCGTCTGGCTGATATTGCTTCCTATAACGCTGCACTAAAGTGATAAGTGAACATACCCCTTAAATCTTTATCAAATATACAGCTTTTAAGTCCGACAGTCATCAAACAAAACAACATATCCGCACAAGTAGCACAATTATATCTGCTTAGCGAAGGTGAGCTTACGGCTAACTCAGCCAATATAGCTAACATTAGCTCCAATGCACGGTTCGGGTTGCTAAGTCTGAAGAAGCAGATGTTAACAAAAATAGCTTACGGTCGTTTGAAGGTTGGAATAACTTACCAGACACACCATCGACGCATTGTTGTCTTTATATTTGTCTATATATTGGTCGTGCTCAAACAAGCAGCAGACAAGAGGCCGATACTCAGATCCAGTTTACTTCAACTTGACGCTGTTGTTGTTTACAGGCCATGATGGCTCAGTGCCAGCAGTCTCCCTTGAGGCAAAATGTCTCATGGGACCACCCATACCAGCACTGTCATATGACACTCCTACAGTAGATGATCTTTATTGAGTATATAATCAGGCTCATATTGTTGATTTTTAACTGAGTGTGTCTTTTCTCTGCAACCGTTTAAAATATATGCATGGTTTGAAAATGATGGTCAATTACACCTACTGGTTTGTTCTAGTACACTGTACAATGAGACTATTCTGAAATTCAGAAAATTACTTTACAAAACCAGTCTACACATGCACACATCAAACTGAACACACTGTCATAACACAGATGCATCGATGGGGAAGTAACATATGGGGAAGTTATAGGAAAATGACTAATTGCAAATTTGCCTGCATCTTGAACACTTTTCTACATGGACAACTGGGACATTTTTATTGTGTCAGTTATGACAAGGTAAGTGTAAACTAAAATTCAAGCATGCGAAGGTAAATCACAGCTAAATCATATATAAATGTGCTATTTGTTTGGACTAACTATGACACAATAGACCCAACCTGAGCAAAGCTCATGGACAGCCACACCTATAAGAAGAGCTGGAATGCTTTTGTCTTTGGCAGGAGGGTATATACAGCATTACACAACTTGTTCTTGCACCAGGGAGGTTAGTGTTATTTTCCACTATCAAAAATATTTAACACATTGTTCTGTTTTTTAATCTTTTGAGCTCAACTTTAAACTTCCCTGTTCTCCAAGGTTGTAAATTACTGGAAATAGTTTTTAATCCTATCAGCATTACTGGCAAATTATATTTAACAACAGTTATAGAATTGTTTAATCTTCATTCAGTTGTTTTACATATTAATTTGTCACAAAAGCTAAAAACTTTTCACAAGAGTTGCCCTTTGTTACATGCAGTCATTGCAATTACGTAATCACATTTTCAGTGTTGGATCACAGTTCCTTTTATTTAGATTGATTGATATGTTTTTGGTTTTGTTTATTCAATTATTAAGTGGTTTAATTTGACATTTGAATAGATTATCTGAAGTTATTTATGACCAGTACGATTAAATATTAACTAAATATCAGTATTTGTTTATCTTCAGTATCGGACAGGAGAGGGAGACATAAGAAAGTGGTTTACCAACCACGTCACAGATGTAAAAGACTGTGCCAAATTATTAATCATCATTAATTTATCAGCAGTTTCCTATTTGTCATTGGTGTATTTCATGGCAGGTAGCTGATTTCATATAATTTAATCTCAACAAAGCAGAAAGCCATGTGCTGTATTGTATATAGAAGAGAAAAAAAGAAACTTGAAAAACTGCTTTGTCTGCGGGTTCTCCTGACGAGGTGTCTCTTAACAAGCCAAGTGGCATTCTTGCTACAAACACTGTCACTCACAGCTGCTAGCACCTCATGTCAGGACTAACAGCTGCTTACAAGAGATCATCCAACTATATTATATACAGTGTATATATTTTTTTATTTTTGCACTGCAGTTTCGCCATCATGACTCAAAACAGATCCATCATGATGAAAAGGACCCCAACTCTCTATCTGCTGTTCATCTCAGGTTTGTACCTCATGTTTTTTTTTCCTACTGTAACTTCTTTTTGTGATATCCCATTTATAAATGTATAATACAGTGTAAATGCATTACTGAAGTTGGCTATTTGTGTAGAAGCCTTTTTAATAGTGAAAAAAGATGACATTTTGAAATAAAATGGCATAAAAGAGTTGGAAATGATCCACAGAATCACATTTTCTTTTGTTATTGCTGGTATTCAAACTGCTGCGACTAAACACGCTACCTGTAATCTTACAGGATTTTGCTACCTCACAGTGGGATCTTCAGACTTTCACCTTATTACTCTTTTAAAGAACTACCAAGAAGCGAAGAGCCACTGCAGAGAGATGTACACTGATTTAGCTACAGTCCACAACGCGACAGATATGAACAATTTGATTACTTTGGTTTCAAATACCACTCCCAGAGCCTGGATAGGACTGGAGAATGACAATGTATGGATGTGGCACTGGTCTTGGCCTGATCAAAAAGTGGATTTTTTTAAATGGAGGGCAGGGGAACCTAAAGAAAAGAATGAAGATGCATGTGCAGCAATGGATGAACGTGGTGAATGGTTTGAAAGCAGCTGTGGGACTAAAAGAAGGTTTCTTTGTCATGGTAAGTAAAATGACAATATTGCAGTCAAAGTTATTTCCAATGCCACAAATAATGTTTAATTCTACTATGTTCTGTGTGATAAAAATATCAAACCCTGGGATTTGCAGGCAATAGTGATACCGGTGGTCACATGTTTGTTTCTGATACCAAATCATGGAGAGACGCTCAGAATCATTGCAGGGGTTTATCGTCAGATCTGGTCAGCATACACTCAGAAGAAGAGAATGAGGCAGTACGTAATGTGTCGGTGTCACAAGATGTGTGGATTGGCCTCTTCAGAGATCCATGGAAGTGGTCTGATGGGAGCAACTCGTCATTCCGTTACTGGAAACCGATTCAACCGAACTATCTTGAAGGTCAGGATTGTGTTGCTGCCATATTCAAAGACAATGGGCGTTGGAATGACCTGAGATGCACAGGCAAACGCAATTTTGTCTGTCATGGGGGTAAGTGGCTGTTCTCTGTTTGTGGTGTTAGATGCTTTCTCTGTCAGCAAAGTGACTGTGTAGAGTGTGTTTAATGCTATATGCCAATGTAGTGTAACGTTATACAGCACACAAAAGAGCTACATCTATCTTTGTCATCCTCTCAGTGTCTATTAATTCATTTTTTTCTTACAGCAAAGAAATCAATTGCAACAACCACCGATCAGACAAGTACACATGAGACTCTTGTAACACATAAACTGCCAACCAATCTGACGATGCCTCCAAACAGTTCATCTCAAGGGGTCATAACATTTCATTTCACTGTGGTCGCTGTTAGCCACCAATCAAATAGCAGTAATTTTACCACCAAAGAAGCTTCAACAGCCAGTAACCTGCCAACGACAACAACAACAACAACAGCAACAGCAGATCCTTTGTCATATGTGAACTCTACTGTGCTCAACAATGCAACTACAGAAATGTCAAGTATGACAGCGACACATCTACCACCCACAACTACTGTGCAAGTCTCTGCTTTAACAACACTGACGACTTCAAGCCAGAACACTACACAGTCTTCAACTCTACTGCCCACTGAAAATAATCAAGATTTGACTTCAGGTACATTTATCGTTATTTTGTGCAAAGTGTTTTCAACAGTCCTGTGTTCATTTTGCATAAAAATGTGCACCATGATATAATAAGTACTAGCTCTTTATTTTCCTTTCTATTGTCCTCCTATAGGAAACCTGATATTAATCCAGGAAAACATGACATGGACTGAAGCTATGAGTTACTGCAGGGAGCATCATTTTGACCTTGTCTACATTACATCCAGAGACATTCAGAAGAAAGTGGCTGAAAAGGCAAGAAACGCCACATCAGCCCATGTCTGGCTAGGCCTACGCTACACCTGTAACTTTGACTTTTGGTTCTGGACCAGTTCAGCCACTGGCTGTTACCAGAACTGGGCCCCAGGACAAGGATCTGGGGTTAAATATGACTGTGGTGTTACTGGTGCCATTGAGGCCACTGGGAGGCAGCAGTGGGTCGGCTTGCCTGAGACAGAAAAACTGAATTTCATCTGCCATGCATGTGCTGGATAAGTGAGGAGATGCTATATTTGTGCTGGTTATACTTGCTTTGCTTGTACAGTTATGGGTTTAACATTAAATACAGTGTTTTTGACTACTGTAACGTTAAGCCAGTGGACTCTGCGTGAGAAGAGATATGATGATTTTAATTCTCACTTATGACATCACACTTTTACTTTTGTTGAAATACAGCTGCCTCCTCTATTGTTGAGACTGAATTTCATTAAATATGAAAACCTCATGTGGTGCGTAGGCGTGCATATTCACAGTCATGGGCAGCAAGAGTAATGTGAGAAGATTGATCTGTTCCATGCCTTTCACTCGGGGGTTACTATTTGCATGTTGACCTCCTGGGTTGGGCCCCTAAGATTGTCTTTTTAGACCACCAAAGTACGGCCCCGATCCAGACTGCCTGCTGCCCTCACTGACCTGACCTTCACTAGCAGCCACATGGAGGACAGAGCACACAGACGCTCACCTTCCTGTCTGCACCCTTGAGGTACACGGATCATATATAACCATGGGAACTGGCAATGATAAAACACTGTCAATATTCAAAACTGGATTTTATTGATCTCTGTGACAAACTGTATGACATAAATGCTACTCTTAATTAACTGTCTTTACTTTTGTTCCATAGAAGTAGTGGCTGGAGAAATATCATCAGTGTTTGTGTATTTTTATTGTACTCCTTTCACTTTTCACAGCACAATAGAAACTCCATTCCTTTCCTCAAATGAATGATTTTACATAAATATATAAATAGGTTCTCATTGTCAGTTAGTACATGTTAAAGTCTATGTTCCTTGTGGTAGAAAAAGGAGAAACTATGTGGAAAAACATTAAAAATTGTTGCAAAATATGTGTTTATTACTGCATTTGATTGTGACTGCTGTCAGTTTCAACTCTTGAGAAACGAATTATGAGATTTGGTGGATATTGAGAGTCCTTAAACCACAATTTAATAATAAAATCTTCTCGTGTCTGCATCCCACATTCCTATGACCAACTATTTAAGAGGAAGTGACCTTAATATTTTTCAATACTTAGATATATCACCCAGTTTTAAGGATAATACACATAACCTTTTTATTTGTATCTTTGCACGATATAATTAAATATCTCCATATAACTGCTGAATACCAATACGTATAGCTTGTAATCCGCTGCTGCATTTTGATAACTGCTTTTGCATCCACAATGAGGCTCTTGTCACTTGTCAATTACCACGGACCATTACACATGAGTGTGTCATAGCTTAGTTTCTCCCTGAATAGGCATTGGTCAGTGAGCCTCCCATCAGTTCAATGTTAATGTCTCATTGGGTCCAGTCAGTCAGTCCCTGGGCTGCCTCCTTTTCTCACCCTCATCTCCTCTTGTGTGCTGTCCAGCTGGCTCTGACCTCTGACCCTTTCACCCTCACTCCTGACCCCCGGGGACATTCCCACGCCACACCCTTTTGTGTACATCTTTCCATGGTAACCTGATGGTCACTCCCTCTGCATTTTTAGAGATTATGGTGATCGACATAATTCACTTTCACTGGGATCAGTGTAATGCAACCTAATTTGGCCTAATCCCAATTCAAGTATGAGATGCTACAAGACTGAAACATATATGTTCATTAGAGGTGTGTAAACTCTTTTCAGTTCCAAATACAGAATAAAAATATATCCTTCACTGTAGCTCATATTTTAAAAAGTATTTAGCCTCACTCAATACCACAGAGAATATGTTTATTAAATCACAAGATTGGATTAAATAGTGCTGTCCAAGGCCACAACACTCAACTAAAATTGATCTATAAGTGTGGTCAGCAAGCACACTTTTCATTACAGCTATTTATTCTAAAATGTCTAAAGTTAAAACTTTTGAATTGAGTGCAAATATTAGTTTGTAACTTTACATCTCTCTACCTGTCATGTGCACTTCTGTCATCCCCTCTCTCCTTTTCTTCTCTGAGTCTGCACCCCTCTGTAGATCCCTCCCTTCTTTTCCTTCTGTCACTTTCACAGTTAATTGTAGAAAAAGAGATTTTCTCCATTGAGGCCGAGTCTCTTAGGTAACCCCACTCCTGCATGAAATGAGATGGATAGAGGGGAAGAGCCGGAGAGAGGGACATGAACGGACAAACTGAACAAGCAGCGGTTGAGGACGGACGCAGGGTGGACTTAACAATATTTTTTAAAAAGTTAGACATAAATAATAATAGTTTAATATTTAACATGCATAGGGACACATGATTAATAGCTGTTTATCTCGGATTATTATCACTGTATTATTGATGGTGCATGATGTAAGTATTTAAATAGTTTACATTTTCACTTGTAAGTACAAGTTTATTCTCTAAAGAGTCAGTTTATAGATAAGGAGTGAAGCAAATTGTTAGATTAACAATATATATAATAGAGGACTCATGGATAGTTCCTTTAAAACATGGATTACTTATAATCTAGTTTAAGAAAGCACTTCTCTTGGTGTGTAGCCTGCTTTCTTTTGACATTTAATTAATTCGACACTCTCCTAACCAGCAGCAAATGCTTGAACAAAAGCTTTGAAGATTTGAATATATTTTATATTACAAATTTTTGCATTTGTTTCAATTTAACAAGTTATTGATTTCTTCATTGCAGCTTTTACTTCCAGGGCTAAGAGATGCAATTTCAGTTCATCCCAAGTTTGACAGGGAGTTTGGTGTTGATTGTCCAAACGCAATTCTTGTATTACTTCTCCACATCCAGGAGTTGTGGATGGACATCATGCGCCAGACTCTCATTTACTTCCTTTAACCTCTTACTGCAGAGATCGACACAGGAATAAATGTAGTGTAGCTGTGTGCTAAGGAGAGACTGCATTTAAATTGTTGTAAAAAGTTTGTCTTTGGATTTTTAACTCTTTGCTTAAATTGATATATATTGACATCTGTAAGGTACAATTCAAATTTGAATACAATGATTTGAAAATTATTGTGATTACTATTGAATGTGATTTTGACTTAAAATTAGGTTTTTCAAGTCAATTTCTCGAATCAAACTGAGCTTCCGGTGGCAGGACTTTGATATTTCAATTGTGTGTTGGCCTAAAGGCTGCGAATACCTTCTCCAGGGCCGCAGCAGTGGACTGACATTTTCAATTTTCTGTACACAGTGGAAAACTTTGCAAACTGTTTAATTTGTTTTAGGTGTGTGAATATCATATTGAAAAAAACAAGTGGACTGTCTAAAAACATGAACATGTGGCCTAGTTGCTTATCTAGTTTGCTTGACAACTGAATATGAAAAAGTTCAAATTTGTATCTATCGTATTGTTATGTGAGGAGAATAAGATTAGTAATGGAGGAATAGATGATATGGCACAAGGCCACATGGCTTATGGTTGGCTACGTGAAATGGAGGCTGACAGAGATGTTTCCTCCATGTGCCAAATGTGTCTTTGGATTATAAATTGTAGGGCCATGATTTACCCATTTCTGTTACATGTGTAACTGAGTTTGCTTGATTGTAACTTTACATGAGACAATATTTTTGTTGTTGTCTGAAGCTATTTTTAAGGTCAATGTTGATATTACAGCTACTTATTATCTAATCTGACACTTCTGAAGGACATTTTAAAAATGCAAATTGTTAAAAAAAAAAAAAAAAACATAAAATAAGTTGAAAAAAATACTTTTAACATCAATTGTGTATAGACATAAGAGTTGAATGGGTAAATTTTACCCCACACATATCTACTACTAGAGCATGTCAAAGGAAGGTGGAAAACTGAGACAAGATTTCAGAGACATGACGGATCAAACCTGAAATCTTGAGAACATAGCTGGGATAACAATTTTGACATTTAAATTCGTCCAAAAGTCTTGACATAGCTCTCTATGGGTGTTAACATTCACATGCAAGGTATTTGTATAAGTAAAACTGTGTACAAGTGTATAAGTGAGTAAAACATATGCACATAGAGACAGAGCGCAGTTAAATCCCGCCCACCTGCGAGGGGAAAACAATCACTGCTCTCCATTGACTTTGTATTGAGTGAAGTTGCCTCCTTGTCACTTCTGTCCGTTAGCAAACAGAAAAATACCCTAAAAGCTGTTGTGTGGTGGTTATACGTTTTTATAAGCTGCGGAATAGAAAAACCTGGCCTTTAAGAAGACAAAAGTAGTTACAGGGCTGTGTGCTGTGCGGTGGAAGAAACAGACCCGACCTGAGCTGCAAGGACAGCCTGCAGCTCAAAAACCTCCGTAAAAATGTCACGTAAACCTGGACACGCTGCTACAGTCACAGACAACACGCATGAAAGTCAAAACAGAACAGCTGTTTAATTGAAAGGTAGTGCAGTGTTTGTAATATACGTTTAAATCACATAATAGCTAACCTGCATTTAGCTGAGATGCTAACTGTAAAAAAGAGCCTGAACGGGAAATAACTGCATGTCAGACTCTGTTTGCAAACTGTAGTCGCCATATCAGCTGTGAAAAGTGTCATGCCAGCCTGTTATGTAGTGGAGTTTGCTATTCAGTTGTGCTATCTCTTCTGTAGACGTGATGTCAGCCCTTGCATTCATGTATTGCATCTTAATGTAAAGGGTTTCAACATATGCTATAACTCTCTGGCAGACATATGGTGCTAAAATAGTCCGTTGACATGCTGAAATCAGTCATTTTGTTCGCGTTTAAGCTTTTGGCTGCATATTATGGCACTGACTGTTTTGTCCTCCGGTGGGCGTGGTTTTCAGAGTATGACCCTTCTGTCTCTATAGTGAGTTAAAGTCTACTGTCACATCTGTAAACATCTGTTGCATTCACTTGCAGTGTTAGTATGCTTTAAATGTACATTAAAATAAATAGGGGATTGTCTGTCCCATCAGTGTGTTTAATGATGTATCCTGGTATGTACACTTGGAAGACAGATGCGCTTTTATTACTCTCTTGACTGCATCTTTCCTTGATCTGTTCATGAAGAAAAAAAACGTTTCTGTCATTGTCTTTGTATATCTTTTGTTACTTACTGAGATCAAAACCTGATCATAGTCTGTGTCAATTAATCATACTGTTCCATTTTGCCAGATCAGAACATATTTTGGCAGCCTTTTAAATTCCATTCAGTGCATGATTAGTTGAATACACACATGATAAGGATAGAAAAGTTATAAATAAACAGAACATTCATGTGTGTGTCATCATGTGTCAAATAAGCAGCTTTAGTAGCTATAGATAAAATATATAAAAAGATTGGATTCACTAAACTGAAGAAATTGTTGTAGTAGGGAGTTTGCAGATACACTTGACCTCTAAAAATGGCCTTTGAACCATTTGTTTTGGAATTAGAAGTAGCTATTCCAACCAAAACGCAAACAATCCAAACCTGATTTCTTGTAAATCACATGATTTGGGGGAAATCTGGCTGACATGCTGTGACCAATGAGGTGATAGTTACACATTGTGAAACAGAAACAAACACTTTCCATGCTGCAAGCCAAGCAGTGATATAATAATGACTTTTATAAAAATGAAAAACATGCTGTAGTATAAAATACATTCATCAGTCCTCTATGATCTGATCTGCATGTTGTTAACCTTGTGTTTTAGATAACTATGTTTAGATTACATAGTTTCATCCATATATACATGTACACACTACTAAACCAAGAAGTATGGCACACATCTGTACACATCAGTACACATGCTATCTGACATACACATCAGTATACATGCTATTTGACAGTATGAGGATTTTCTTAGTTTATTTATTGCCAGTTTGTACATTCTACATGAGGAGTGGTGCATATTTCTCAGTTGTCCAAGAAGAAAAAAACAGAGGGAGGGCATTTAGACATTTCATGATTGAGAAATACAGGGGAGGATGACCTACAAAAACCTGAGCTAATCAAAACCCTGTGTCAGTACAGGCAAAGAAGTAGAAGCTGCACAATGAAGTGCTACATCTTTTCGATACTGCTTCTGATCTTGACTGTGGACACAGAGTGTTCAACGGAAAACAGGTAAATGTAGGAATAGCTGCATGAATATACATTATGTAGTAATGAATTGTAAGCAAATAAACTTAAAACAGGATCTTTAATAACTGCTAATAATATATGTAAGAGAGATTTAAAATATTCTTTCTGTCTAGGATGTGATATCCACACATTAAATAATATATTTGAGTGTCATGTATGTTTCATGATTATTCTGTCGAGGTAATAGATTAGACAGAACATGTCTGTATATGCTTATATATAAACTTGCTGTTTATGTATAAGCATAGAAGTATATGAATGCAAAAAAAAAAAAAAAGCAATGTGAAGGATACAGTAAAGTGCTATTTTTTATCTTTCGGTGCAGATTCTTCATCTCAGCCCCCTCCGTGTTTCATGTGGGTGTTAATGAGAAAGTGTTTGTCCAGATGGGACGGGGTCATGTTAATACTCCTGTTACTCTCTATCTGGAGCATGAGATTCGTGGTACTGTGGTGTCTAAGAAGGTTTCAACTTCGTGTGCCAGTGAAAGTGACATCAAACAGGTGGAGCTCATGGTATGAAAAACTTATGTAATGCGTTATTTTAAAGGTCCCTTAATTATGTACTAATTTCCTGAAAATTTTCAGGGTAATTTGCAGGTATAATGTTTAGGATATTTAACAGAGAGGATGATGCAATTTGGTACAAATTACAAGAAATAAACAAAAAGTGTTAAGTTGGTTTAGTTGGTAAGTGACCACTCATATTTGGGTTCATATGTAGTTGTTAATGTGCAAAAATTCTTTATAAATTAGATTCTTAAAGGTGCAATGTTTAGAATTTAGTGGCATCTAGTGGAATGGACTTGGCATAAATGGAATATATGTTTCAATTAGTGTATAATTATTCTGAAAATAAGAATTGTTGTGCTTTTGTTACCCTAAAATGAGCCCTTTATATCTACCATAGATGTATAAAGAGAACTGGATACATCGTTGAAGGCGGGGCCCCGTTCATTCCTATGAAAGGTGCTCAGTGGCGCCACTTCCCCACTATAAAGAAATTACCCAGATGAAAACATATTGCACATGCTCTGCCGGCTGAGACAGCTAGCTTCTGGTTTAGCCCAAATTACCAAATTGCACCGCCCTTTCTGTAAAATGTCCTATAACTGTTAAATACCTGTAAATTACTCAGAAAATTTCCAGGAAATTAGTATAAAATTAAAGATCATGCAAAATAAAGTGTAACCAAAGCTTCCTCAGTCATACAAATTTAGACAGGACTGAGATGTCATAAACCAACACTTCTCGTTTGCATCTTTACAGATAGACAACGAAATTTTGTCAAGCATCCCTCCATCAAAAAAAAAAATCAAAAAACACCCCTACCTTATTCTAGTGGCAGAGAGCCTCAATATCAGGCGTACAACAAAGGTCCTGGTATCAAAACGCAGAGGGTATGTCTTCATCCAGACTGATCAGCCAATGTACAACCCAACACAGACAGGTAAAAAGAAAGTGAACGAATGTGAATAGAAGGGTTAACAGTGACTATTTTTTAAAGCCATTTTATGTTGATTTACTCTTTTTTAGTGAAGTATAGGATCTTCACTCTTGACCAGACATTAAGGCCGGTCGACGACATTATCCAGATATCAGTGTTTGTGAGTAGATGCATTTTCTGCACACATCTGTAGATGTTATTTTAATGGTTTAAATCTCGTAATTCATGCTTTTATCGTTTCATGATAGAATGCTGCTGGAAACAGAATAATGAAATCCCTTAACACTGCCAAGGGAGGAATACTCAAAGGCACATTCCCCATACCTGACGTATCTAAGTATGTGAAAACAGATTTGCAATAAACGGTGACTAACACAACAGCACAAGCAACTTACATATGATAAAATATGTTTTGTTTACAAAGAATGGGCACATGGAAAATTATAGCACACCATGAAGATGATGAAGCACAGCTTGCTTCCAGGGAGTTCAAAGTCCAAAAATTTGGTAAGCTACTAATCTGATGAAAGTATTTTACTTTTTTTAAACTAACAGATAATATTCCTTCCCTTTAAAAACATTTCCATTGTTACACATCCTAGTTTTACCAACTTTTGAGGTGAGCATCACAATGGATGAGAGCTACATTTTATTGAATGCTGAACAGTTGAGCTTCACCATCTCAGCCATGTAAGTGTTGATTAATTTCCCAATAAATCTGTTGTTAATGCAATATTAATCCATTTTTGGCCAGTTGGCAGGGCAGTTGACAAATACACAGCCCTGACATTTCTTTATGAAGTTTGCTTACATTGTCTCCAAGGTTACAGCTAGTTTAATGTTAACATGTTAGCAACCAGTTGTGACATTACATTACTCTCATCTGAGTAATGTTTCTGGCCATATGATGAACAGACATCCATCAGTCTTTGGCCTTTTAGCTCTGGTTTAGTCCACAAACTGAACTCAAAAAAAATATTTAGCTGCTAGATGCTAAACTACTGTGATAAACCTCAAAAAAGGCAAAGAGTGGCTAGAAGCACTGTGCAGTTGCAGAATGGGGTAATAAATGTGTACAGTAACCCCAATGCAGTGTTTTTCAAGAAGGAAAGCTTAATATTTTGTTCACATATAGTTATGTTGATGTCTTTGAGTTAATTTTCTCTCTCATTACATTTTCAGGCTTTTTTTGTCTTTATTTCAGCAGTCATAATGTTACAATGATTTTCTCTAGGTATTCATATGGTGAGACAGTTAGAGGGGCCTACCACTGCCAATTTGGAGTGGTAAAAAAAGGCACAACCGATGGTCAAAAAGAGACGCCTATCTTTATCAAGGGACTGGAGTTAACTGGTTCGGTGAGAAAAAACAGATATCTATCCAAAATGTATAATGCTGTTAATCCCTAAAGTGTTACAATACTTGAAAAACAACAAAAATGCTGTTTCTTGCAGATCCAGGATGGAATTGCAAAAGCGTCACACAGCACAGCAAAAATAAATAAGCACATCCAAGATCAGCTGAACGAAACCCTCTCTGATTTACAGTGCAGTGGAGCACAACTCTTTTTGGGAGTATTTGTCACCAACATACAAAGTAAAGGACACACTGTCACACTATATGGCCTGCCATTGTTAAAGTCAGAAACCTCTGAGAACCGAAAAAAACCCCATTGAATTATTGATTATTGTTGTTGTTTTTATTTTTCTTTGATCTAAAGTATTGTTATTAGCCTATTATGATGTAAAGAAAGAATATACTTTTTAACCTGTATAACTGATTTGGTGTGTTGTATACAGAGTCATATGCTGTGAAGAGTACAGTAGATGTTTCTGTTTCTTGTTATGAGCATCTAGGAGCACGGCAATTACACTATTGATGGTGTTTGTATGTATTGTTTGGTCCAGGTAGTGAAATGCAAGAGGCAGAAGTTTCCCTTCCCATCATCTCCCAGCGATACACCATAGATCTCTCTCGAACTCGCTCATATTTCCTTCCTGGATATCCGCTGGATGTTGTGGTAATGAATGACTACACAATTACTGTATGTAAACGACAAACTGAATAAATAGTTTGTGTATAAAAGATTTTATTTGCTGTTATTATAGGCATTCCTGCGTCTCCCTGATGGCTCCCCGGCAGCTGGTGTGCAAGTAAAGATTGATGTACCAAACTCCTCTGAGGGATCTGGGCAAGGCATCACTGACCAGGAGGGGGCAGTGTTTTCTATCTTTAATATCGAAAATGCAGCTGGTGCAATCACTGTTGAAGTTAGTATCCCTTAACGACTCAGTTAAAAGTGTTAAATTTGCTTTAGTTCAGTTTTAACAGTTTCCACCTCTGGTTCCAACAGGTGTCTGCAGATGGCTCGCAACAGAGGAAAGTAATTCAACAGCAACAACAGGGTGACAGCCACCTTTATATGACTTTTACCAAGAAGATATACTCTATGAATGATGATCTATCAGTGACATACAACACTTTCAATGCCCCACCTACTGGGTACATATACTACATGGTGAGGCATATCTGACTGAATACAACATGTTTTGAGAAAGAGGAGTAACAGTTTGTCACAATTAAACATATTCAATTGTCTCTGTTGAAGGTCTTAAGTCATGGGATGCTAATAAGAACAGGCACTTTATTACTTGGTAAGTCAGCGAAAGTCAACCTTAGGATAACTGCTGACATGGTGCCATCCTTCCGTCTGATTGGCTACTTCTACAACCAGGGTGGTGACATCATTGCTGACTCTGTGTGGGTAGATGTCAGGGATGAATGCGGGATAAAGGTCAGGGTAAGTAAACACAAGAGATAAGAGTGCAGCCTGAGCAGAGTGCGAGAGTAGACAAACAGAACTTTACCGCTATTGACTGTGTGTTCAAAAAGGGTAATTCTGTAAAAAGATGCATCTTATATTGTTTTGCATTTGTTATAAAGTAGGCAGGAAAGGAGGTGTGAGGGTAGACTTAATTAAGTTGACTAAAGCTTTATTAGGCTGCAGGCCAATTATCATTCGCTGTCAACACAAAATATTCACTTCTGTTATGTTTAGGTTAGTTTCAATGACTGAACTGCCTATGCCTTTACATGCAAATATTTAGACGTGTCGATTGAATTAACCTTGATCTTGGACAATGGCATTTCAAAATGTCTGTAACATCCTTCACTTTAATTTAGGTGGAATCAAAATCACCATTTGTACCCGGAAACAAAGCTGAGCTAGAAATTGATTTACACGGTGCGAGAGCGAAAGTCGCTTTGCTGGCAGTTGATAAGGCCTTCTACGCTCTAAAAGCAGACAATAAACTCACAAGCAAACAGGTAACACTTTCACACACTTTCTCTCGCAAGACACAGAGGTTGTTTTATTCAACCTATATATTGTAATGTGATGAGTAAATTCCTGTTCTTGTTTACACTTTTCAGGTGTTTTCCTCTATGCAGTCATATGACCTTGGTTGCTCATACGGCGGAGGATTTAACCCAGTATCCATACTCATTGATGCTGGCTTGTCTTTTGTGTCTCAGTCCCAGTCAGAGTTCAGAAAGGGTATGACAGAAGCACAATTGTCCTTTCTTTAAAATGTAAACTGAGAGCAGAACAAATTTATTATCCAGATTCATCTCTATATGTAGAGTCTTGCATTACAGAAACTATAAACAATAACAATAAACAACAACAATAATAATATTTGTCACAAATCCACACTTCAATAATACATATTTACATATGATATATGTAATATTTACATACATACATATACCTCCTTCTTCCTTACGAGTTGACTGAATAATGTTTAATCATTTAGTGTCAAAACTCATTCTAAAAATACCAGGGAAATGCTGAATTAGAACACTTTAAATTTTTATATTTTACAGTATGTATCAGTTTAGATGTGATAAAAAGTGAATATTTGTTTTGACACAAGATCATGCAGATATTTTCAGGCAATGGGACATAGGTTATTGCAGTGTGTGTTGAAAGGACATGTTTTAAAGGGTTGGTTCATCCAGATTACCAGAAATATTTTCTCACTGACCTGTAGTGGTATCTAGCCATGCAGATTGTTTTATCCTAAGCCAAATTAAAGCAAAACTACATACAACTAGAAGTAAGTAATAAACATGTGTGCTTTGGCCTTATAGAGGAACTGTAAGGCCAAAACGCATGTATAAGGCTTCATTTGAAAAGTAACATCTTCTAGTATCTGGAAATGTGCTTGTTTAGCATGTGGCTAAAACACAACCAAAATTACATCAGTTCAAATATAGCTCAGAAAAGTGTTTTTGGTCCTTGTGTATGATGAGTCATATTTGAATAACAATAACCAGCTTTACACCAGAACTATGCAAATCACCACATACCTTCTAAATCTTGTCAACCACACCTGTATAAAATTCCAGACCTCTAGGCCTAAGGGGAGCCAGGGAGTTTTTAGTTGTGGTGTCACTGGTGTTTCATTATACACAAACATTTACAAAAATGTTTCTTGCCTTGAGCTGAGCTTTTATACTGTTATACGACTTTTCCAGATATTGTCTGTGATTCACAATCTGCACGACGACAACGTTCTGTGGACCTTCAGCAGGAAATGATGAGCTTAAGTACGACAGAATTCTGGCATCACAATATCAGTCTGAGATCATGTAAAATGCTTCTGATAAGAATATGCTATAAAATATGTCTTTTAATGTCACTTTCAGAATCGAACTTTTCCGATAAAGATTTGCAAGAGTGTTGTGTTCGCGGGTTTTCTCTCATCCCTATGAGACGAACATGTCAAGAAAGAGCAAAGAGGGTGTCTCTGGTGGAAGCCAAAACTGAGTGCGCAGATGTGTTTTTAAAATGCTGCCTTGAGGGAGAACGTCTGAGAAAAAAAAAGATCCAAGAGGATGCCCAGAGAGGTCTTGGCAGAAGTGAGATGAAATTATCATGTGGATATTTAAAACTTTTTCCTGTTTAAATAGCATTTTGTGGAATGATCATCACAAACCTGTCATTTTTTTTGTTTTTTAGCTTCAAGCACAGTGGACATTGAACAGTTCTTCTTGGACAGCACTGCTCAATACATTCGGAGATTTTTCCCCCCAAGCTTTGAATTCAAAGAATTTGATGTAACAGACAAAAAAACGTAAGAGTTTCTGGTCAAGTGCATCAGTTAAAAGCTATAATATGAATAAACAAAGCATTCGTCAGACATTTTACAAGCAATAAATTCATTTTCTCCGGATTGACAACTCTTTTAGGCATTATTTTCATCTACCCGATTCCATCACCACATGGGAGATTCAGGTCGCGACTTTATCTTCAACCACTGGTAATAACAGCTTCCCACTTCACAAATACATCTGAGATATATGATGAAAAAACTTCTCATAATAACTGTGCTTCACTTCATATTTCATTTAGGTTTCTGTGTAGCTCAGCCGACACAGTTCAAAGCATTTAAGAGGACATTTGTGTCTCTGACACTGCCTTACTCAGTAAAAAAATATGAGCAACTAGCCATTTCACCTGTTATCTACAACTACGGCTATGAAACACTACAGGTAGATATAACTTAATGTTTTGTGGCACTTTAACCAGTGACCACCTACTGGGTAAAAGACTGAAATTCAATTTTTAATGTTGTCTTTCTCTGTGAACACATTTCTACATTTCTCTAGGTGGCAGTTCACATGGAGCAAAGTGAGGGTCTGTGTTCCCCCGGTTCAGCCACCACTTCATCCTTTGTTAACATTACAGTGGAACCAAGCTCTTCCCAGTTTGTCACTTTCTCTGCTGTCCCCATGATAATCGGTTCAATACCCATCAAAATACGCCTCTATGATATAGAGAATGAGTATGGAATAGATGCAATTGAAAAGCCTTTGAATGTGTGGGTGAGTGACGACAACAACATTGGTTTATCTGCTTATTGACTATGATGATGCTTTAAAATATCAGTATGAGCATATTTGTGTGCTAGTAATATAAATTTACATCAACATACTTTTTTTCACTCCCATATTTTCATGTTTAATTTGTTTGTAGACAGAAGGAATAGAAAAGAGAGTAGAAAAAACCCAAGTGCTCAAATTGGATGGTGAGTCGTGTCACTATTTCTTAATAATACTTAATTCTTCATCATATTTAATTCTTTACTTTGCATTTACCTTTGCTTTATCAACATACTTCTCTCCATTGTGATAGGGAGGAGCACAAAGACTCTCATTATTGATGGAACTTTACCAGACGAAACAGTCCCCGACTCCAACACCAATATTTTCATCTCAGTGGAAGGTATATGTGCAGTTAGACACAGATATGCACTTCACAGACCTTTATAATGACAGCGTCTTAACCTTTCAATGTTCTCACCTGACAGGGGACGGATTTGACAATTCATATGCAAAGAACCTTCTTTCGCCTGAGAAGGTTAACAGCTTGATCGTATTGCCTAAAGGATGTTTGGAACAGACAACGGCACGAATGTCCCCCACAGCTTTAGCCCTCCGCTACCTTGACCTGTCTGAGCAATGGTTTGAGCTGCCTGCAGGTAGCAGAGATAATGCTCTTCAAAAAATTGAGGAAGGTAGGAGCACATCAAGCAACTAATTGAATAATGTCTTTGTCATTTGATAAGTAGGTCTATAACTATGTGCCTACATGTCTTTTTTTGCCCTTTTATAGTATTTTCCGTAGAATAAATATCTCATTGATATATGGCAGATATCACTGTGTAAGTAATTAGAAAGATTTTGAATTAAATCCCAAATGTAACAGAAAGCCAGTGTTTTAAAGCAAGACTAGATGAAAGCACACAAAAAATGGTTTCTCCTATTGAGAATAAAAAGGGATCCCCAGGCTGTTCCATCCTCTTCTTGTAATGTAATGAACGTTGAACCCTCTATGACTCACTAACAGGGCTGTAGACATTCTTCTTTTAAACAAAGTAAACACTTTTTTTGACAGGTTATATGAGGATTTTAACATTCAAGAAAGGCATATCTTATGGATCATGGTATACAGTGCCATCTAGTAATTGGTGAGTATTTGTTTAAAGTTGCCTTTTTGATATTTGCTGTAATAATAATGATAAAAAACTTTATTTATATAAAACCTTTTCAAACAGTGTTACACAATTCTTCAAATACAAAATCAGCACTGCAATTAAATACAAGCTAATAAAAGTACAAAGACTAAAATAACCTAAAATACAATAGAATACAATAAAACACATAAAACAAAGAGGAACTGGAAAACATACAAATTAGGGCAAACATCAATAAAATGCTTTGTTAAAAAGATACGTTTATGTACTGATTCTGCAAGCCTCAGACCTTCAGGCAGGGAGATCCAAAGCTGAGGCGCCCTGACAACAAAATCTGCCTGAAGATCTGAAGTTGCGCTCTGGCTCATAAGGGGAGCAGCAGTTCAGCAGTATAAGTAGGAGCAGCTGCATTTTGAACTAACTGAAGACGTGAGATTGTTCCACAGTGAATTGCAAATAGTTAAGAAGTAACAATATGAAAGCATGTATGATTGTTATCTTCATACGACCCTCAGCATGAGAAAGGAGAGACCTGATCTTTGAGATGTAAGGTAGTTACAGTGTCTCATATAATAAATTAACTTTTGTCATTTTGAGCATCTTAAATTGTAAATCTGATTTTTCCATCTTCACCACTCTCTTATTTTTCTTTTTTTTGTCCTCAGGGCGAATGCTCTTGTTGTCAAACTTTTTTCATTGGTGGCAGAGCGTCAGACAGCATCTTTTGGACAACAGGGCAGGAGGACTAGGGTTGTATCATTTGAAGAGATCAGACAACCAGTCAGTCACTTGCTCACAGTACAGAACAACGATGGGTCATACAGTGACCCAAAGCCTGTGCTACACAGAGGAGTGATGGTAACCTCTTTTATGAGCTACTTCGTACATGTTAGAACATGCATATAGAGTATATTACAACAGTATTTGAGGTGGCAACAAACTGAATGGCATTTATTTGAATGCAATATTGTCTCTTTGTGTTAATTGTAGAAAGAACACGATGAAAAAGCATCCATGACAGCTTTCATAACTCTTGCACTGCACCGGTCCCTTCAATTCCTGACAGCTGAAGGGAGAAATGATGTGGTGAGATAATATAAAGACTTGCTGTCCTAGGTGACTGTTTTTAGCTTTTGGCATGGCTATGAGACTGAAATATCTCCACAACTGTTAAACTAGATCGTCATACAACTATGTACAGATAATTCATGAGTCCCAGGCTATGTATGCTAATCTACTTGGATACCTGACTTTTCCTTTACAGCCACCATGAAGTTGATTTTTGTGGTTCTGAGTGAAATGTCTTGAAAATCTTTGGATGGATTGCCACAATATTAGGTATGCAGGTATTTGGTAGGTTTATGACCAAATGCCTGCAAAACTGATGACATTCCCATCAGTCTTGGCTGTACTTTGTGTAATACATCCAGACATTACTGCCAATTAGGAAATGTTAGCATGCCGCTAGCATGGCTGTAGTGTTGTTATTGTTGTAGTTTTATTTGAACATATTTTAATACACTGTTGTTAATGCATATGCATAATTTGTAAAGAAGATTAGATTAAAATAATTCACTGACTACATGCATGCTACATGTCCACATGTATTTTCTACCAGGAAGCAAGTATTTCAAGAGCAACAACGTATCTCGTGTCACACTTTGGGGAGCTTCAGCAGCCCTATGCTGTGGCCATTACAGCCTACTGCCTCTCAGTGTGCCTGCCAGAAGGAACAGATCTTACATCTTTCTGGATAAGACTTCAAGGAATGGCTACTGAAGGCATGTTCAATCAAAGCAAATAGGAGTGGGTGATATGGTATTTCATGAAAATAATAATAATAATAATAATAATAATAATAATAATAATAATAATAATAATAATAATAATAATAATAATAATAATAATAATAATAATAATTGTATAACACCTTTCATACAAAGATGCTGCCCAAAGTGCTTAACAAAACAAGATCAGATGAAAATAAACAATATGTAAATGATATATATGATAAATGATAAAGTATATATGATGAATGTATAATCAGTTCTATGGAAAATCAGTTGAGAAATGGTTTATTGATAAAATAACTTGACATAAATGTCTGCTTTTAAGAAATAAAGAGAAATAACTACCTGAGAAAACAACATTTCATCACATTGATGCAACAAGTCCCATTCATTGATTTACAACATCACCTAACACACCCAGAGATATTAAAGTGATAGCTATCATAGTGTAAATCTTTGCCCAATTACATTTTTTTTTATCATCTCACTGTCTTTATTATCATATCGCCCAACCCTAAGAGCAAACATACTCATTGTGGTTAAAATGTTAAATTCAACAAATGGATATGTCACAGTATGGTAGTATTTGAAATGTGTGACATTTATTGTCTGTTTCTTACTTATCAGGGAAGAATAGCTGTTATCTGTGGACAGCTGATGCCAGCAAAGGGAATCAAGAGGAGGCAGACGCTATCACAGTAGAGACTACAGCCTATGCCCTCTTAACTGCAGTGGCACTTGGGCACACCGAATGGGCAGACAAAGCGGCCTGCTGGTTAACCACCCAAGAAAACTATTTTGGAGGCTACAAAGCAACACAGGTGACTGGGTTGCTAAATTGAGAATTGCTTAAACCCACCAAAAATTCCTGTCTTTGGACATAGCTCATATATATCCTCTGTGTCACACCATACAGTACAGTCCAAATTAACTGTCAGAGTAGAGATGTTAAACTTGGTATTAATGTTTTATTATTGTGTCCAGGATACCATGATGGCATTGGAAGCCCTCTCTGAGTATGAGTTAAAGAAGTCCTCCAGGCCCGAAACAAATGTAATAGCAGAGTTCAAAGTTCCAGGAAAGCAAGACAGAATAAATCTTGAGATGACGAATCAGAAGGAGAAGGTGGAAACTAACCTTAAGGTATCAGAGAGCATTTTTAGCATAACACCTGAATACACCCATAAATATTTAAACTCATTCTTAGATTACTTGTTTTTGGTGTCTTTTGTTCCAGAAATTCGAAGGGAACAATGTTTTGGCAGAGTTTACAGGAGAAGGGGATGTCAAGCTAAAAGTAAGTTTGATTAATGTCTCTATGAATGCTGAAAGAGATCCATAATTTACAGTAAATCCCCAATTTCTTTGGCAGGTTGTGAAGGCTTACTACCTACTGGAACCCAACGACAACTGTGACAAGCTGTCTATCAGAGTCACGGTGGAGGGGAAAGTGAAGTACACTGGTGAGCTTTGGTCACTGATAACAACTCAAAACCACATGCAGTGCTGATTAAAGCTACAGTTACATTAACTGCTGTTTTTCCAGCTGAGGTCATAGAAAATTATGAGTATTATGATGACGATGATGTCAATGAGGAGAAAGACGCACGAGTGCCACGGTCAGCTATTGAATGGTATGATGCTCGCACCCGAAACAGGAGAGATGTTGATAACAGCGCAAATTCAGACAAGGGAGTCACCTACAGAGTCTGCGTCAGGTTAGTTGAATGAGATCTCATTTGCTCCCTATTGTCACTTGTGAGACAATGAGCTTTGCTAGAAAAGGTCACAAATCCCGATTAGTGTCTTTCTCAGCCTGTGTTTTTTATTGTTTTCCTGTGTTTAGTCACAGCCTGTCCCGCAATCTCACAGGAATGGCCATTGCTGACATTACACTTCTGAGTGGATTTGAAGCTGTAGAGGAGGACCTGGACAAGGTTAGTAACTCTCTATACCCTCTCTTCATCACTGTCATTCTCAGCACAAAGTGGGAGGAACTATTTTGGGTGTTGCTGTTTCCTGAAGTAAAAGTCTCATTCATTTTCTCAATATAGGCAATGTGAGGTGACTTTGGACAGACATGAAACTCTCTCAGTTGAATTATCAGTGCAAAAGATTACCAACGGTGTTAGAAAATATCTGGTTCTAGGGT
Source organism: Thunnus albacares (assembly GCF_914725855.1). NCBI lineage: Eukaryota > Metazoa > Chordata > Actinopteri > Scombriformes > Scombridae > Thunnus > Thunnus albacares. The sequence continues at coordinate 16,465,841 of NC_058113.1, read as the reverse complement.
AAAAAGTAGAAGGTACAAGCCTATTTATATCAAAATTGCACTCTCATAGTGCATGTTTAACAAGAAACATCCAATCACAGAGCTCAAAATTCTGTTACAAGGACTGCTAACAGTAAATGAAAGCTACTCTGAAGGAACAACTTTGTTCAATGTGTTGCCCAACCACACTGGAAGGCGTTCTGAACAGCCACATGCAGTAGAACACAATAAATGTTAAATATGGGGATAACAGTTCACACTTTTAGATAGATTATCAGTTTTGGTAAGTTACAGAAATTATTGGACGCGGGCCCCCTAATTTCCGACAATGAAAAGGTATTGGGGTTGAGAGTTTTTTATTTACTGCTCAGCCCTTTGACAACCACTTATGGTGGTGTATGGTGATGCCTTAAGGATGACTGTTTTGAGAAAAATGATTTTGAAAACTGACTTCTGCTCTATGGCAGTAACCGTTGCTTTTGTGGCAAAGGAACATGTCACCCAGTGCAACGGTGTGGCTCATTGACATGTTTTTAATAGTTTAAATGGAGGTCTGCGGCACAGAGGAATAAGATATATCAGACTTTTTATACACACACAATACTTGTAAGCACTTGTAAGTAGGATCAATTCATTGTTGGTTTGGCTCTGCAAGTGAGATTTGTTGACAATAAGAAAAGTATAGAAAATCACCAGCCCTATCATTTAAATAACATTGACGATATCATTAAATAAACATAAAATGGGAATACAGAATGGAGAAGAACATTTCTAGAACCACTTTGCAACTCTATTCTAATATTTTTACACCAAAACTATGCTGACAAACAAGTTAATCAGAGGAATGAATTCAAGAACTGTCTTTTCTTCTGCTATCATTTGAAAAAGTTCAATTCTTGTCTCCTCCCAGCTAAAAGAGACACCTGAACAATACATCTCTCATTATGAAACCTCCTATGGAAGAGTGCTGCTCTATTTCAATGAGGTAAGGCTGAACTCTGTTTACATACACAAACATTTTCATGTCCAGTACTAAAATATGTCTTCTCTCACTCTAGCTCTTTGAACCAGAGGAATGTATTAGTTTCGATGCTGAACAGAAAGTGCCAATTGGCCTTCTGCAGCCCGCTCCAGCTGTGTTCTATGATTATTATGAACCACGTAAGCTTTTTATTTTTATCTTCTGCATTTTTTGTCAAGGTAGAAGGGTCACCTTTGTTAAAAATTACCAGGAATTTACTGACTATTTGCGGTTTCTTTGCAGAAATAAAGTGCACTGTGTTCTACTCTGCCCCCGCAAGAAGCAAGATGGTCTCCAAACTGTGTTCAGAGGATGTGTGCCAGTGTGCAGAAAGTAGGCCATTATTTTAATATCCATACTATCAAACACCTGTGAATACATTAAGCTTTACCTTTGAGATTTGTTTACTGTATAATGTTCCTCTTTCCTTTAGGACCCTGTCATAAAGTACAAAGTCTATTCAAAGGTCTAAAAAATCGAAGAATCACAAAGAATGACCGTGAAGAACATGCTTGCTTCTTCCCCATAGTTGATTACGGTCAGTGCTGCACAACACAGTATGGCGTAAAAAGCATCTAATATTAACTTGAATAAAAAGATTTCAAATTCATTCTTTCATCAAAGTGACAATATCAGTAAAGCAGTTCAAATGAATGGTTATTTACTGGTTGATTCTTACTTTATTTCAGCATACATAGTTGAAGTTCTCAGTGTTTCTGAGAAGAGTAACTTTGAGCTGTACAAAACGAATGTGAAGGAAGTACTCAGATCAAGTAAGTATTGAATACATTCATTTATCTACATTTATGTTTGAATATCATAAACATAATGACTACGCTCTGTCTACCAGAGGGAGATTTGCATGTGACTGAAAATTCTGTTCGAGTGTTCGCTAAGAGGCGTCAGTGTAAAGGACAGTTAGACGTGGGAAAGCAGTATCTCATCATGGGCAAAGATGGCCTCACAACCGACTCGAACGGAGAGTAAGTATACTCACTGATATTAACAGATGTATCATTTTACACAATTTGATTCTCAGCCCGTTCATTCTCTTCCTCTTTTATCATATAGGACACGGTATCTGCTGGAATCAAACACCTGGGTTGAGAAAATAGAATGTGACCAATCTTCTACTAAAATTGCCTGCAGAGGGTTTAATGCGTTTATATATGAGTACAAGATAGATGGCTGCAGACAGTGAAACAGACTGCCACACACATTTTCATTTCAGTTTCATTTAACATTCATTTTCAGTCATTTTCATTTCAGTGCAACTCAGCTGCCAAAGTTATCCATGAAATGTCAGCATGGGTGTGATCTTTTCTTTTGTTTGTGCTATCTTATCTCTATATTATGATTAAGCTATCATAGTCACAATCATGAAAGCATAGTATAACAACATCCTTAAGTACTGAGACAGTATTGGTAAATCAGAGAGTAGGTGGATGGCTCCACTACAGTCATTTTAAGTGTTACTACTTACAATGTGTAACCATAAATCATTTCTTCATATCCAATACAGCTACCTGCATTTAAATAAAAAAAATAGATCTGGCAACTGTCTCTGTGTGTCCGTTGGTTGCGCCATCGACTAGTTGCATACATGAAGATAATTACTTGAGTTGGAACTGAACACAGCAACAGAGAAAGAAGTATTCACAAGCATCCATTTGCTCTTTCATGTCCTTCCAAATAGTGTGATTCAGTTTGGTGTACTGGTTTGATTTAGCTTTCCCGCTGAATATATTTATTTTACTGTATTTTTTTTCTTTTACTGGCAGTAAAGGACCTGAGAAGGGTCTCTGTGCTCAACACAACCCCCCTCAAAGTTACCCCCCTCCTTGCTTAACATCTGCTAGGTGGAGAAGAAGGGAGAGGGGGAGTGGTTTGGGGTTGGCGCGGTTCATACACATAAAAATGGCAAAGCAGTCTGCAGATAAGACTGGCTCACTCACTCCCAGGGGGGTTACACAGTGATAGGATTTGGATTAATCGTCACCTCATTAGGATAACGGCTGTTGATTCGCTCAAGAGAGCTAATAGGTCTCTTCTCAAGTATGGTCAGCTTAGTAAAATGGCTGCAGAAGATACTCAGTGCAATTATATAATTCAAAAAGTGATTGAGTTGCAGTTGATGCAGAGAAAGGTATTGGGGGAGAGAGGTGGTCGGAGGGAGCAGTGCAGCAGGAGGGGGGTGGGGTGGGGGTGGGGGTTGGGTTGGGGGGTATGGGTGGAAAGGCGAGGAACAAGCAAGGGCTTATGTGCTTATATTATTCTAATCTCTGAGGCCAGTTCCAATGTAAGCAACACAGGAGTACTGACCATCACTTCAATCACAGCCAGATCAATGCCTGCACTGTTTCAACCTTTGCCATTAGACATTTCATTAAATTTGAATCAATAAAGCATAAATAAATACACAGACTCCAGCATCACACATTTTCATCTCAGGATTACTTAGTGTTAGTAGCCAACACTGACAGCACATTTGAAAAAGTGGTCTTCTTTTTCTGTAGCTTGTCCAAAGTAATCAATGACTTGTCATGACTAAGCAATGCAGACTTGCTTATGATTAGAGTCACAACAAATCATTTGTCAAATTCAATATTTTACACATGACATTTTCTTGATTGGTTGTCTGCGAATTTGTGTTTGAGCAACACAATACAAATGCAAGTATTCCTTTCAACAAAGACAGATTGAAAGTGTAGACTGAAAGATAGATTTATGCTCTGGTAGATCTGTGGATTGCCACAAGAAATTTACCGCAAATACACATATTGCATGAGTACAGTACATATGCACTTACACTGACACATCAAATATGCTTGAGCAGCAACTGTGAAATTGGCTGGGGAGTTTATGTGACCATGCGTATTTTGTCAGGTGTGCTGTAGCTGTTGAAGGTGTGTCTTTAGCCATTTTTCCAAAGGCCAAGACAGGGTCAGCGGTTTGAGGGTGGTCTATGGCGCAGAGTGGAGTAGAGCGAAGGCGGAGCTGTTCCTGGAGGTCGCCACCAGATGGAAGTACTGATGGAGTGGGACCACCCACTCAGGAGTCCATGCTACACTGACAATTGCTCTGTTTTTTGGTTCAATATCAAGGTGACTTGATCTGTTTGTAGGTTTGTAAACCAAAGAAACAACAGGCCAGTTTTAAAGAAATGTCATATTATACTTGAAGGGCACATGATAGAATGTGTGTTTTCTCTGTGAATTACATATTTCTTTCATTTGACTGGTCCTGAATTCGAAGTTAGAGACAGATGCAGTACATGTCATAATATTTGAGTCTATGTGACATCAGTGTGCGTGTGTGTGTGTGTGTGTGTATGCATGTGAGTATAGATGTAGAGATACACTATGAATTTGCACACAAAGCATTCGGTGGTACAAATCTGTGCTAAAGCTAATCTGTGATAAAGCTTTTGAATAGATATTTATGCATATGTGGGGTCCCATACTGTTTGTTATGGTGTTTAAGTTGATTGTGGTCTTACTTTTACAGGTTTGTGCATGTGATAATGTTTTATATTTGGCTGGTGTTGCTCAGTTTGCCTTTATTTGGATTGTTAATTGCTCTTCATCTTACGCGATATGTGTGGGCTGATTTTCATCATTTTATGTCTCCAAAATGTCTCTTCTTGTCATGTCGCTCTCACCTCCAATTACATCTACAAATGGACTGTTCCACAAATGGCCCAAGTTTGACATTAATCCAGGCCATTACATTCATACACATTGCTCCTTAAACACCTTTTAAACCAAGCAGCAACCAGCTCGCCTTCAGTCCTCTCCCATTTCCCATCCTAACTCTGCTGGGTCTTCTTTTAAAGAGTCCAAATGCTGACTGGCTCAGTGTTCTGCATCATGTTCACCTGACATTTTGACAGACCTGGAAAAACCATGATAATTACATCATTCATCAAATTATTGTCTGCTCTTCTACTAAGTTTGCCGTAGCGTACTGTAGGTTAGTTGTCTTTCAGTATCAGAACATGGTGTACTTGCCAAGAAAAATGTGTGAGCTTAAAGCATTTTCAACTGAAATATCTAGTGGTAAATATATTTTTAAATTGTGGGTGCTTACATACCCACAGTGTAGCATCTATAGAGTGAGTATATGTAGCTCAATAGAACTGTTTCTTCAGCATTACCCAGAGTTTCACTGCTGTTATGCAACATGGTTTTGCTTGTTCATTGTATTAGTAACTAAAGAATTTGATTACAAGAATATATTTCATCATATATGAATTAGTCAAAACAGTTCTACATCCTTATCTTTTTGGTACACTTTGCAGATTTATTAGAGTCGGGTTTGAAATTAACATTAATGAAGATGAACTGTGGCTTCTTTTGAGCGATTACACCAAAACTGCAGTCTCTATTGTAGAACAACTTCACAGGAATTTAAAGTTCATGCAAAAATAAATAATAATAAAAATGTTAAAGGGCAAGCGGGTTTTAATGACTGACTTTTAACGCTTATAATCAACAAATAGCTTTTCATAAAATACCTGAATTTTACATTATCTTTGGAAATATAAAAAAGCTGCAGTGATTTAAACTTTTGTTTTTGATCTCCTGTAAAATGTCACTTATGCCTGTTTGCTCCGAACCCTTGGTATCCTCGTCTTCATGTGGTTTACAAAAGGTGGGATGGTGGGTGGCCATTTGGTCAGAGATGCAGTGCCTTCACAGAGCATTCCTTAAATCTGGTGGATATTTGGTCACTTACATAACTCCCACGTAGTTACATCTCATTACTTCCAACAAACAGCCGATTCATATAGCGAGAGGTTCCTGTCCCCCAGAGTCAGTGGTGAATACCTGCAGTGTTACTCCTATGTATTCCAGCTGAATCATGATTCTCAGACCAGGGCTGTATTCAATCAGAGACTGTGTCTAGGTGTTAGCAATGTCTGGTAGAAGTCAAATTACAAAAAGCAGACACTGAAATACCTGTCATGAGCCATGCAAAGCTGAAACATGCAAGCAGTATGTTGAGCTATTTATGTGTTACATGACACTGTATTTTCAGGAGGGAAACTGCTATTTGAACATATTGACTAAAATCTAATCACATCAGATATTAGATTAAACACTAGATTTATTAAAACTGATTCATTATTTATATGTTGAACAAGAAACTCTGACTTATATTGTTAAACCTACCAGCAAGGTCAGTGGAAACACAAAAATATGTTTTCCTCATGTAACAAAATACAGGAAAGTATTTGATCATATTTAATACACAAATTTGTATGAAAATACCACTCTTTTTGTAAGTCCAGTACAAATATTTTCCATGGTGGTTGAGAGAGTGGGACCACTAGGGGTGGAGGAGAGAGAGGGGGTTGGAGGGGAGGGGGGTCCTTAAGTAGGAGCGGACTTTATCACTCTCCTCCTTTCTAGTGGCGGTCCTTTCTCTCACCTCTTTCCTTCCAGATCATACCCTGCAAGTCTATGTAAGCTTTTTCAATCAAATGGAGGGAGCAACACAAAGAAAGACATAAAGCCAAGAACAAAATCATTATTCTGGTAAGTTCATTTTTTTTGTTATCAGAGTGGCACTCATTTGAATGAATGGACTCCTCATTGATGTCTATTGATTATTGCAGTCAAGATTTGAAGTCAAGATTTTCAAGTACATGTGTAGAAAAAAGGATCATGTTGTTGTTTAATAAAGTATTTTAATTGCAGAAAAGAAAAGAAAACCCAAACTGTTGCATTGTGCTACTTTTTGTAAGATGTGAACGTGATATGCAATTGTTAGTGTGCACACATTTTCAACTTGATATTTGGGGGATATAGTTGTACTATAATTTAATATATCCAAGTTTAAATGATTTTTCACTCTAATAAAATTAATATAGTGATAGTATGACAATTGACATTTTAGAAGTAACGGTTGCCTACTTTAATGCAGCCAATTAATCAATTTATCCATGCATACCACATTTAAAACACTGGCTTGATGTGTAGTAAGGCATCTTAATGTGTTTACCTCCTGCATGATTTATTTGATTTTCTACAGATTAAAAGCCAAGGCTGGACATATTTCTATTAGTGGTTTTATGAGTTGTGGGTGCAGAGGATTATGTAACCTTCTGTAGAGTGAAAGACATACAGTGTCCCACAGTTCTATACAGTGAAGCTCTGTTAGCGCTCTGCGTCGTCTCTCCAGCGGACTCTCTAGACTTTCCGCTCAAGTCACCTTCTTCCTTCCTGTGCAAAACCAACTAATTTAGATTTTACTTGGTTTGGCAAGCCACTGAATTAACAGTTATGGCTGATTAGAACACTGCTGCATTTTTCAACTCATATTTGATTGATCTTCATTTTTACAAAAGTATATCAGTAAGAACAGTTTAAATAAAACATGTTTATAATATCATTTTTCATGAACATTTTGTTTCCTTGCAGTGATGCTCAGAGAAAATTGGATCATGAAAGTTCAATAAACAGTGACATATAAAATGAACAAGGTGAAGAATGAAGAATGTGTTGTAAGATCCAAATCCCAAAGAGCATCTTAGAATTGTTTTGATGTGCTCTTATCAATTATTGTGCTCAGTGAACCTTTCTAAATATCAGATCACAGCACATAACTTTAAGAGAACCTAAAGGTTTCACAAGGTCTTATGACTGAAAGGTCATCCGGCTGAGTTTGCAAAATGAATGGAAAAGTAAGTAATGCCTTCGTCACTGCTGTCATGTCAATTTTGAGGATGGCACTAAAAATGAAATTGTTCCAGTATCGCTTCTTAGTAAACTGTATAAAGTTGTACAACAGAGCATAAAAGTGTGAATGGAAACTTTGTGAATGAGAAGCTGGCCAGTGCTAAAGAAGAGCATGTATGCTCAGCAAAGCCCTTCTTGGGATTAAAAGTTATAAAATGACTTGGCATAAAGTCTCATGCATTAGACTTATTCATAATTCAGTTCTTTCATTTTTTTTTATTTCTAGGTAAGCCCTGGCAAAATCCTCTTTACAACTGGTTGCTGTAATATAAAGGAAGGAGTTCATCATCTTACAGTAACATACATACAGATCCTCCAAAGGCATTACCATCTCTGGCTACTGCTGCTGGCTCAAAATGTTGTTTACTCTAGGACTTATCCTCCTTCTTGCCCCTTTTCCCTCCTTTCAAACCACGACCAATGAGAGGAGAAACTCTACAGGAAGCGACATGACCAAACCAAATGCCGTTTTCATCCCTTCAAAACCAAAAACCAGCGTCGCTCTAGCCAAACAAACCATTCGCCCCTCCCTAAAGCCAAGCACAGTCAATCAGACAGTTTTACCCACTCCAGCTGCCAACCAAAAACCTCCAGCCAACCCTGCAGCAACCACCAAAAGCAAGCCAAGCCCAGCAGTAATTCAAACCACTCCATCGGCACCCGTAAAGATTACTGCAGTCAGTGGCACTGTGACCAACAAAGACAAGCACACAGCCTCAGTTAATCAGACTGTTGTAGCTAAATCTCCTTCAGTAAGCGCTGTGAAGACTACAAAAGACAAGCCTGCCCCCACTGGAGCTCTAAATGTTCAGTCAGCATCCACAAAGTCCGCTTCAGCCAGCAGTGCTAAAACTACCAAAGACAAAATCCAATCCTTGGTCAATCAAACTGTTTCAATGAAATCTCCTTCAACGAGTGATGGGAAGACTGCCAAAGACAAGTCTACCCCCACCATCGTTCAAAATATTCAGTCAACAGCCACGAAGTCTGTTCCTGCCAGTGGAGCTAAAACCATCAAAAACAAGCTCACAGCCTCCATCAATCAGACTGTTGCAGTTAAATCTCCCTCCATCAGTGATGTGAAGAACACCAAAGACAAGCCTGCCCCCGCAGTAGTTCAAACTGCCCTATCAACACCAGTGAAGGCTGCTACAGCTAGTGGTTCTGCAGCTGACAAAGATAAGGTCACAGCCTCTGCCAATCAGACCGCTGAAATCAAGGCTCCCACCAGCACCAAGGAAAAACCTGCCCCCGCACAACCAATCAAGGTGGTCATTACTGAAGACTGCGAGTCCAGCAAAACCAAGGAGCAGGAACTGAAGCTGAAGCCTGGCGCTCCTCTGGTGATGACGCACAAGATCAGTTTGTTGCCTGGTGGTTGCACCGGGAGCTGTGAGGCTGAGATGGCTGCACTGAAAGGACGCGTGGCCCGACTGGAGAGAGAGATGTCATCTCTGAAAGAGAAATGTATGATTTTCTTATGTCAATTCTGTAGTTTCATTCTACATATTTGGGAGTCTTCTGCTTTTTTCATTATACTTGACACAACTCATTAGAGATGTGGTTTTAAAGATTGTGATTCTTTTTTGTTGCTGCCCAGGTCCATGTTCTGCAAGTTGTCCAAATGATTGTAGTGGCAATGGGGAATGTGAGAAGGGGAAATGTGTCTGCCGAAAGGGATTTCTGGGTCCAGACTGCAGTAAGTGCGCCCAAGGAGCAGAGTGTAATAAAAGTAAGTGAGAGTCTGCACTGGTAGACATGGTGGCAGGGAAACAATTTTTTTAAGTGAGAGAAAATGTTGTTTATTTTCCCTTTGATAAATATGTCATTCATACCTTGATCCTACTACTCAATTTCAGAAGCTGCCAAAGGGAAGGTGAACAAAGACAGCAATGTCATCAAGGAAAACATGCAGGAAAAAAGCACCAAAGTAGAGCTCACACTCTTTGAGAAGAAGGACCAGAAGAAGGGGATTCAAGCCAAAGAGACTGAAGGCAAACCCAAAGTAGCCACTATTGCTAAAGCAGGTCTTGTTAAAACACAAGCAAAACTAGATACTTCTGTTAAGAAAATAACTCTAAAAGTTTCTCCAAGTGCCACGAAGACCATTCGCCCCACCATCGGTCAAGTTCTGTTGAAACATGAAGGAAGAAAGCAAGAGGAGGCCCGCAAAGGCAAAACTACGGTCCTGGCCTCTAAAAAGGTTCTCCAAAAAACTGAACTCAAGCTTGTTAAGGAGGGAACTGAGACCAAATCATTTCCTAAATCTGACCAACTGAAAGACGAACCTCAAACTAATATAACCCAGAGTAATGTAAAGAAATCTAATGGCACGGCTAGAATTGTGACCGTTCTCTCCAAGGTTTTGGCAACAAACAAAACCAGAGCAGGGAAGGAAAGCATTGAGCAGTCCACACTGGCTGAAAAGAATGTTACTCAATCCTCTGGACAAAAACACATCAAGAAGGTCAAAGTAGATGCTGTAAATGTACAGTCTGTTGATAACAAAAACACAGAAGCCAGTAAAATTGGAAAAGGAAAAGTTACACAGAAAAGTCAGTACGTAGTGAATTCAACCGTTACAGCAACTTCAGATGAGGCTCGAGCTCTGCAGAACAAAACGACTACCCATGTCTCTGGGGTGACCACCAGAAGGCTAGGAGGATCTGGATTAGGTTCTGTGAAGGTTGTGAACATTTCCTCCTACAGCTTCACTGTCACGTGGTCAGCACCACCAGGGATGTTCAAGAACTTCACTGTGATCAGGAGAGAGCCTCGAGCAGAGGGCGATGATGACGAACATGAGGAGTTTGAAGAGGAAGCTCTTGAAGAAGAAAAGGTCTCCACAGCTAAAAACACAACAGAGTTCCAGGTACACAGCGAGAGCACGAACATAACTGCCTTCTCTGGTAAAGCTGTTGGATCAAGAGGTAGAGCTGAGACCAAGAGGATCTCTATGGTGGTCCCTGGCAGCGTACGTTCCATTGAGTTCAGTAACCTTCGGGCAAACACACGTTACGTCCTACACATATATGGTACAGCTGCTGAGAGGAGATCAAAGATTCACAGAGTTATTGCAGCAACAGGTATTTAAAGCAGTACCACATTTATCATTTATGAGCAACACCTGCAGGATGAATTTGTGGATTTGTGAATAACAGAAGCAAATAAAAACTTCCTTTTTTCTCAGGTCCTGAGCCAGCCACAGAGATGGTTTTCAGCAATGTAACAGAGTCATCTATCACTGTGTCCTGGTCCAAACCAAAGACCACATTCACTGGCTTCAGGGTCACATGCACCCACGTTATCACAGGTCTGTCAAAAACTGCCTACATATTGCTTCACAGCTCAAAATGATTTTGCTTAAATCACAAATATTATGTTTCCCAGTAATCACAGTGTCAGTCAGTGTGGATATTTAATTAACTGAAGAATTTAAATGTTGTATTCGTCATGTGTCATCCTTCCAGGGGAGAGCCGGTCCATGAGCATTGACTCGAAGCAGTTGCATGTGGTTCTGTCCAACTTGTCTGCTGGAATCTCCTACATGATCACTGTAACCTCTACACATGGTAGAGCACAGAGTGACGCCCTCTCCTCCACCATCACCACAGGTACACAGTTAGTTAAGTTTAGTGTTGGGTACAGCTACACTTTTGCTGCCTTGGCATGTGAAAAAAAGAATAAACACAATATAAATTGTCTCTTGACTGCAGTACCTGCACCTCCAACACATCTTCAAGCCATCAATGTGACAGATACCAGAGCTGTGCTGCAATGGACACCCAGTCTAGGGAAAGTAGACCGCTTCATCATCAGCTATGAGTCCTCCAAGAGTGAGTACTAGATACATTATGCTACTGTTATGACTAATGACAAAGTGCTAATGACTATGCTAAGTGTTTTTAATTCTCTTTCTTGCCACAGCTCCTAATGTGACAGTGACAGTGATGCTGTCTGGAAACTCAGTGGAGCACCAGCTGAGAGGCCTGCAGAGAGGCACCCTGTACACAGTCAAAGTCCTGAGCCAGAAGGACAGTCTCCAGAGTACAGCCATCTCAACTACATTTACTACTGCGAATGGTGAGTAGAGGGGGAACCAGTAAAGTAAGATTGTGCTTGTTTACTTGGTTCCTGCTCTAAGAATTGAATTACCTGTTTGTGATGAGCAGCCCTCAGAGTCTACAGAGTTTAAAGGGGATGTATCATTCACATTTCCAGGTCTATATTTTTTATTCTGGAGCTCTATTGGAATATCTCTGCATGATTTACATTGATTTACTCCCTATTTATCTTATACTGGCCCTTTATGCAGCCCCTCAGTTCAGCCTCTGTCTGAAACAGGCTGTTTTAGCTCCCGTCTCTTTAAGGCCCCCTCCCGATGAGCCCACTCTGTTCTGATTGGGTAGCTTCAAGAAGCTGCCCCTCGGCAGACTTCCAGCGATTGCAGAGGCTATGTAAACAAACAGTAGTGGTAGGATTTCACTTCTTTTTTTCGTTCTTTACTCGAAATGGGAACTTCTCAAATACATCTGTACACATTTGAGCCAAAATCCGATCAGAAATATACAAGTGGACAACACAATCAGCCCATTCAACAACCTTAGCTATAATCTTAGCAAAAAGGCTATGAATCGGATGGCCATTTGTGGGCATGTGCAAACAATCTGACATCGTCACGAGAAGGAAATAGAGGTAATATTGCAAACGAAGTGTTCAGAACAGGCTAAAACCCTAGCTTTTGACTTGCAGAGAGCATTTTTACATATATTCACGTCAAGTTTTGCAACTTGAAAAATAACAGAGCATTACAAAAAGCATGACATGTCCCCTTTAAAGTGTGTAAAACTAAATGTTTTTGCATTTTTGTGTCCCTTAGTGGTTAAAGCCAGTGAGGTGGGTGCTCGCTCTGCACTGATAGTGTGGAAAACCTCCACTGTTGTTTATCACAGTTACAGAGTGATCTACCAGGTGGTAGGAGAAGAGACAAAAGTGAGCAACATTCCTTCATCATCGGCACTTACAAAGAGAGCCCCAACATTTAAAAAATTGCCGAGAATAACTCTGTGTGTGTTTATACATATACATTAGGAGTTGACCCTGGAACCCACCATCACAGAGTATAAGCTGACAGGGCTGTTGCCCATGTCACGCTATATTGTTCTGGTACAAGGCGAGAGAGACGGACACTACACACCTCTTGTCACCTCAGAATTCATCACAGGTAATGTACTTTAAGTAATGCAAACCTTAAGATGAACCCCTATATGAACCCCCTCCTATACCCGCTCTGTCATTATGCTATAAATATTAGTTTATCATTACTCCAATGCTTTTTCTCATCACTTAGGGAAAGTGCGTTTCCCTTTCCCCACTGAGTGCTCTCAGGAGCTGCTGAATGGAGCTCTGCAGTCAGGAGAGGTGGATATCTACCCCCAAGGGAGAGAGGGACAAGCAGTCAGAGTCTACTGTGACATGGAGACTGATGGAGGCGGCTGGACGGTGAGAAACACTGATGTCACTTGAAAGAAACTTTGCACTGAAGTAATGCCTGAATGCATTTAGACAGTAGCCAGTAACCTGTTGTGTGTTTTCTAGGTGTTCCAAAGGAGGATTAATGGTAAGACTGATTTCTACAGAACCTGGAGTGAATACAATGCTGGTTTTGGGAACCTCAGCGAGGAGTTCTGGCTTGGTACGTTGTCATCACATCCGCACCAAATATTATTCAATAAGTCAATCAGTAAATCTAAACTGTGCACTCTTCTTCCCTCTCACCATCAGGAAATGAGCTGCTGCACAACCTGACCAGTATCGGCCCTGTGAGTCTGAGAGTGGATATGCGATCTGGAAATGACACTGCTTATGCTCACTATGCCAACTTCTCCATTGATTCAGAGGAGAAGTATTATACCCTCACAGTGTCCGGCTACACAGGAACAGCAGGTGCAAATTTTGAAAACTGAATAAAAGCTGACTTGAACATGCAGCGAAAGCGTAACAATTCAGACCTCAATGTCATTGTATTTCTCTGTCAGGTGACTCTATGAGGTACCATAATGGTCGCCCGTTCTCAGCTCGGGACAAGGACCCTCATTCTTTGGGGATCCACTGCGCCAAGGCCTACATGGGAGGCTGGTGGTACAAGAACTGCTACAAGACCAACCTCAATGGTCTTTATGGCTCAAACAGTAATAATCAGGTACGATTAATCTCTACTGAACTGAACAGTTTTATCCTCTATGATACGGCACACTGACAGAAACTTTTCTGTTTGTTCTGATACAGGGAATAGTCTGGATAGACTGGAAAGGTAAAGACTCCTCCATTCCATTCACTGAGATGAAGTTCAGACCATCCAGGTTCTCTCCTGCAACTCATGGCTAAGGATACATCAGCCTCCATGTGCTGTCCACCCTGAAAATCTTACATCTGAGATTTGGAGCTCCAGAAATCCAGAAGAGAGTGGATCCCATTGTTGCTGCATGTCACGTTCCAACTAAAAATGCATGTGCAGTTGTTTTGAGAGCTGTAATAATGAGTGTGTTTCAATTCACCAGGATTTGTTCCAGTTTTGTTGTTGTGCTGTTTCTTTAGGAAAAGTACCATCAGAGCTGAGAAATGTTTTTATTGCAACTTTTTGTGTACTGTTCTACTGTTCTGTCTGACCCGTCCATTTCAACGCAATTTTGTTTTGACTCTAATACGCTTTTGTGCACCACCATGGTATGCCACCTCACTACTACTGTAATTAAATATGCACTGTCTCACTTCATTGGAATAAATGTGGCTAACGTGGGTCTGAAGTGTGGCTGTTTTCCTTTTGTAAAAGTGAAATTAAACATCCAAATCCTCTTTCTCTTTCTCTGCAAGATAAAGAAACGCAGGGGTGGATGTGTTATCATGCCCTTCAGCAAGTGTGTGTTGCTTTCATCTCATCATCAGAGATCTTGACCAAAAGAAATATTTAGACATCCTTGAGTTTAGTGAAACACCAACAGCATATCAAGCTTACGTGCTGAGAGGCTGATGAGACAGCTATAAATGGGATGAGTAGTGTGATAACCAGCTTTCTGAAGTGGGACAGCAACAAGACACAAAATGGCAATGGAAATATCAGTGATCAGTGTGGGAGCTGTACTTTTAGTTGTACTGCTGTTTCTGCTGATTTGCATATATGATCAAAGAGACAAATCCACACAAGGACATCACAAGGGAAGTAGGTCTACAGGTAACTATCTACTTGTTGTTTGTAGATTTATATTTGACCATGTAAGTTGTACAATCAATTATTTTAATTTCATGAAAATACAAATGTTCATAAATAGGACAGTTATCAAACACATTGGAAACTACTACAACACTTTTACTTTATTATGGATCTAATGGATTTCTATAATTTGTAATAACTCTCACTTTGTCTTGCCTTTGTCTTTTCTAACTCTATTTATCCAGTAGTTGAATCTAGACTTCCGCAGTATCTCTATCAGTTTCTTCCCTACTCCTCGTCTCCCTCCCTCCCAGGTCCTCCAAGCCTCTTCCTCATTGGCAATATGATGGAGCTGACACATGATCATCTACCAATTCACTTGACGAATCTGGCACAACGCTATGGAAACATTTACCGGCTTAAATGTGGAAACACTAGTAATCATCATGTTTTAAATTTATGGATTTTACGTAATTTTGTTATGTCACAAATCAAGCTAATGAACACTTTATTGTAGACAGTAGGGTTCAGATTGCCACCATACCAAAACCGAGTGAACATACAAATATATGTTGTGTTTTTTTCAGCCATGGTGGTACTTAATAGTAGTGAAGTCATAAGGGAAGCACTGGTGAAGAAATGGTCTGACTTTGCTGGGAGACCAATTTCATACACAGGTGAATATCTCAAACTTGTTTTGCAATGATAGTAATTATTGTGTGACACTTAAGTCTCTTTCTGACAGGAGATATTGTGTCTGGGGGAGGGCGCTCCATTTCTCTGGGAGACTATAGCGAGGAATGGAGGGCACATCGCCGTCTTGTCCACAGTGCCTTGCAGCGTTGCTGCCAGCAGTCTTTACATGCTGTGATTGAAAGACAAGCAGTGCACCTGCGAAAGGTACAGAACACAAGAAGATCAGATTGTGGACCAATTGTGCCTCACAAAAAAAAATATTGGTCTGTAATGAGATAGCAGAGATCCACGCAGCAAACCAAATGTTAGGGTATTACCAAAATGGTCTCATAAACAGATGAAGCATTTAAAAAGATCTATTTACTCTTTAGGTTTTGATGGACTATCAAGGCAGTGCTGTAGATCTCTCAGGGGATTTCACAGTGGCAGCAAGTAATGTGATCACCACTTTGGCTTTTGGAAAAGAAGTGAGTGTCTTTTCTCCCTCTGCTCAGTTTGTATCCTCTAAGGACATGAAAAGAGTATTGGAGAGAAAAAAAACTACTTTCCACAGCAGCTCTCCTTGCGTGATCATGGCAGTGCTTGGTTGCCTGTTTATGTTGGACACTGAGCAAGGTCACTGTTTATGTTGCCCTTTTTAGCAGCATGCATGAGATAAGTGCATTCATAATGTACTAATCTATTACTGGAGAGTGTATTTCATTGGTAAGATGCCTTAAACCATAAACCTGTGTGATTTTTAGTATGACAAGAGTTCTTCAGAACTGCAGCAGTTGCACAACTGTCTGAATGAGATCGTTGGTCTGTGGGGCTCTTCTTGGATTTCTGCTCTGGACTCCTTCCCACTGCTCCGAGTCAGTAAATATATAATATATACCATCCTGACTGTAGATCATAGGGTGTATAGACTAACAAGCATCTTTAGAATGGAAATTCACACATTATGTCATCTGTTCTTTTGAAAGAAATTACCCAATCCTGTGTTTGCCCGTCTCCTTAAAGAGGTGGCCAGGAGAGATGAAATTATAGGAAAACACCTCAACAACTACAAGGTCGGTTAAATCAAGTAATCACAATCCAAAAAATTATACATGACTGAATGTACCTGATTTTTTTTACTATAGTGTCAAAGAGAGAGGAAGAATGAGAAATCATATCAAATAAAGTAATACGATAGCCACCTTTCACATTCAAGTTTGCTTTGTTACCTATACAGTCACAAGACACGAAAACTGAAGACGCCATCACAGGCTCACTCCTCCAGGGCCTTGACAAACATCACAACACAGAACATGGAGCGGTAAGTAATATAATACTGATTACCAGAGGAGATCAGTTTGTTAAACTTATGTGGAGCAGCATATGAATTGGATTTGGATGTGTATGTTTTATCTTCTTTATTTTAACAGATACGATTTTTTTCTCTAATGGAGCTGAAATTTTGAGAAATATGAATCGTCCTGAAACTACAACTGGAAATTTATAATAATTAGTACTGGTGTACTGAAGGACATGTCTTCATGCCTTTGTCCTCAGCTCCTGACAGATACTCACGTTCACATGGCCACTGTGGACCTTCTCATTGGGGGAACAGAGACAACTGCGGCCTGGCTGAACTGGACTGTAGCTTTCCTCTTGCACAGACCAGAGGCATGACACATCATCATAAAAATACCATAAAACATTACATTTACCGTCCTTGATGTTTATCTCAGTGTCTCTCTCCTCTCTTACTTCAATCTTCAGGTGCAGACAAGGGTGTATGAGGAGTTGTGTACAGTATTAGAGGGACAAGACCCCAAGTACAGTGACAGACATAAACTTCCTGTCTTGTGTGCTCTGATCAGTGAAGTGCTCAGACTCAGGCCAGTTGCCCCACTGGCGGTGCCACACAGAGCCATCAGAGACAGCAGGTCAGTGACTGGTTATGATTGACAGCATTTAAATGACAGGAGTTCAGACATCACTTGGGCTTTGTTGCATGTTAATATAATACAGACCACCTGACAGATCTGACACAGACCATCTCAGAAGACGCATATTTCACTCTACATTAATGTAAAAACCTGGCAGGGGATTTGAACATGGATATAACAATTATTTAAAATATAAATAAATAGAAAAAAAAGCTAACAAAAAGTAAACAGTTAGCATAGGATCCAGGCTGAACTGTGAACTATCCAGAATTATCCCTCTTTATAATACCTCTTTATAATACTGGATTATTGCAAATCAACAACTGAAAAAAAAATTAAATTTAGAAAAAAAATAGAAAATAAATAAATGTATAGATAAAAGTGGCAAAATTGCTAAAAATCTTTCATTTTTATGACAGAAAATCTTTTGAATTTTAAAAAAAAATGGAGCTGGAACTGAAACTAAATACTACACAACAATTATACAGTATATACAGATATATTGCTATATTAAATATATCCTGGGTGCTGTTCAGTGGTGGAAGAAGTACTCAGATGCTTTACTTAAGTAAGAGTAGAAATACCGCAATGTAATTTACATTCAATTTCAAGTAAAAGTTCTACATTCAAAATTGTATGGAAAAAATCTTAATCTGCGTAGTAACCAGTAACCAAGTGGTTACAAGAAGTAAAAAGTGCAATATTGGCCTAAATGTAGGGGAGTTGCATAAAATATAAAGTAGCATGAAATGAAAAATACTGATTTTTTGTTGTTTGTCGCTGTTTGGATCTACCAATAGAGTGTTTGTGCCTAAGAAAAATCACAACATATTACCTAATGACACTGCTTTAACTTGGCACATTTTACTGTGTTCAGTATTGCAGGTTATTTCATCCCTAAAAACACAGTCATCATTCCAAATCTTTTTGGCGCACACCATGACCCTGGAGTTTGGACTGACCCATACAGCTTCAAACCAGGTACTGCTCCAACTGTTGGGTAAAGTGCATTCCTTTCACTTGGCTCAGCAGATCTCAAATAAAGTAGCAACTCTCTCTCTCTCTCTCTCTCTCTCTCTTTCAGAGCGCTTTCTGGAAGGAGGGGGAGGCTGCACCCGTGCCCTGATGCCTTTCGGAGGGGGGGCTCGGCTCTGCCTGGGGGAGTCTATTGCCAAAATGGAGCTCTTTCTGTTCACTGCGTACTTGCTGAGAGATTTCCAGTTCATCCCTCCTGAGGATGAGGCCTCTCTGCCCAACCTGAGAGGAGTTGCTAGTGTTGTGCTCAAGATCAACTCCTTCAAAGTTATAGCACGTCCAAGACCGGTGGCCTGATTCCTAAACTAAAGAGGGTGTAATGCTTAATTGTTGCTCAAACATTGTGCTTTTGTGTGTAAATGAATAATCTTTAAGTTTTTACATGTAAAAACAGTTACTGAACACTCACATGTATATTTCTCATCAATACTTCTTCCTATTTGCATATACTGTAAATATTGAATATCATGATTAAAATGATGCATTGATGGTAAATAATAATAACTGAATTCATTGCAATTATTTATTTGCTTATTAAATTATTACATTTCTTTACTAAACTAAAGCTATAAATATTATGTATAATATTTGGTTCTCCTATAGTAAGGAAAAGCATTGTTAGAGCTTGTGTTAATTATAAACTTTTATACATGAAAATAAAACATATAGTAATAATTACATTTTGGCCTCAATGTCATGGAGACATGACATGGGAGATGGGAAATTACAAGAATGCACACATACTTCTCTCATAATGAAAAATGAGGAGCACTCAGAAGGAACTTAAAAAAAATGAATGTTGTTCAAATGTAAATCAAATCAATCACCTGGGGCTTGCACAATTTACTGGAAACTGAAACTGGTCAAGTACTAAAATAGAGGGATATCTGTCATTCAGTCTGGCAGCACCACCCAGTGGGCAAATGCTGACTGTATTGAGGGGTTGCTGAAAATGGAACAACTTGGAACAACTTGGATGAACATTCCTCATCACTGCGTTGGACATATGTTTTGGATGATCATGATCATTTTGCACATCTGAAATAGGAAACGGAAAGAAAAATGTTGCATGAAAACACACACAATGGACAGTACACATGAGGTATTATCTTATATACATAGTGGTCACAGTTGTGAATAAAAGGGTCAGGGTAGAGCTCTGTGTTTGAGGGGAAGAACATGGGCAACTTATATGGGCTGGTCTTAAACTAAATGTGAGTTGCCATTTCCGGTGAAATGTGTGTAAAAAGACTTCTGCAACTGAAAGGATTTAGCAATAAGCAAGAAAATCGTCTATGAGAGGATGAGTTCCTTTTCATTGTTAGGACTCTATGTCCTTTCTTTTACACTGACAGCAGCTGGACTTCAGTCATCTGGTAATTATGAAAATATATTACATATACTATTACCTGTTGAATATTTATGTTTGGATATGGCTTAACTCTGCTCTGTCTGACTTTTTCTAACTGGTGAGGTACTGTTGAAAATCAGTTTTATACTCCAGTATTAATTTATCCAAATGTTTACTTACAATATTAAACTACTAAATAGAACAACGCATTGAACTAAACTGTAAAAACTATATATATATTTCAGTATATCAGTATATTTCAGTATATTTCAGTAACTTTATTGACTCACTTTTCAGTTCTATCTGATCAAGCTCACTTCCTTAAATGTGTTTGAAAGTTTAATGTTTCTTTTTCATCCTCCCCAACAGATGGTCAGTTGGTCATGTTTGCCTTACTAGCAGATAATGTTATTTTGCCATGTGGTATACCCTCCATTAAATCCTGCAGTTCTACTAACTGGAACATGATTGGAGAGTTTAGATCAGTTACTGAGGTGGTGAAGGAGGGAAAGGTGACACGTCCAAACGCCCACAGGCTAATCCTGCTGAGGGACTGCTCTCTACAGATAAATCACCTGGTTAACAATGACGCACGACTTTACACTTGTGAGAGTGGATCATTCAATTCAAGCGTTTCACTTAAGATTCTCAAACGTAAGTACCTCAAAACATTCTTTAATAACAGTTAATAACAACTTCACAGAGGTCACATGATTTTTTTTCCTCATCCACCAGTTATAGAGAATCCAACTCCTGAGGAGGATAAAATAGAACTTCACTGTTTCCTCGACACGTATAAAGGACATATCCCTTTAAATGACAAAGACATACACATCAAATGGAGTGCTGAGGATAATACACCGATAAGTGGAAATAGATTTCACATTGAAAATCCGTCTAATTCCTTCTCTAAATTGATCATCAGTAAAAAAACGACAGATCATCATCGAAAATGGAAATGCCAAGTAACTCAGAATGACGAAGTTAAAGCCACTATCAGTTACACAACAACAGTAAAAGGTACTAAGCTGTAAATCAAGTGTACATTTGGGTTAATATGTGCAAATTCTAACTGAGTGCTCCCTTTCCCCCAGATGGTATAGAGGAAGTCTTTGCTGCAGTGGGTGAGTCAGTGTCATTCACTTGTACCAACACTTCCTCTCTAGGAGTGGATGGCAGAGTGGAGTGGGCTGTGGGTGAGAGGCCGTTGACAGCTGATACCTCACCTGAGAAGGGCCAAATAAAGGCTTTTCATGTGAATAAAGACTCATCACTGTTCATTAGCGAAGTGAGTGCTTTGTATTCTGGGGTCTATCAGTGTTCAGTGTCCACTGGTGAGCAGACGGTGTTGAACAAAATCAAACTACACACCCTGGATGGTGAGTATTAAAATCCTCTATACAGATGCCAAAACAGAGAATGCATTGTGTTACATTTACTGTGTTACATCTATAAAAACATCTCATGTTTGTCTCAACAGTTACCTCAAAGTACGGGCCAGGAGGAGATAATCTCACCTTGACTTGTGTGCTTACGTGTGCTCAAAAATGTGAAAACGACTTCAATTTAACTTGGTGTGGAAGCAGCCAGAATGGCCTGCAGAGCAGTTTAATGAATGTCAGTAACACCTTAATATCCACACTATTCCTGCCAGTTCTTCCAGTGAGATCAGTTGAAATAGCCTGCTGTGTGCATAGAGAGGGTGCTGTGATGCTATCAAAGACATGGCGCCCTGTTAACCGTACGTATGCATCACGCTGTTACCTTTTTACCTAAATAAAATGTACACATGAGAAAATGCAATGTGTTGCTGAGTAAACTGAGGTGAAATGATAATGATCTCTTATCCACAGCTCTGCAAACACCTGCATGGTTTGCCCTTCCTCTAGGCCTCCTGATGTGTGCAGCTGCTGGAGGACTCTACATGTACATGAAGAGGAAGCACAACAAGGATGCAGGTACTGAATCTGGTTGAGGAACCACACAACTGACCCACAAATGCTTTTGAAAGTCTTGACGAGAATGTTTTCTGTATTTGCAGGAGCTGAACCGTCGAGCATTGAAATGGTAATAATAAAACACCTCAGAGACAAAAATAATGGTGTTGAGAATAACGGTTTAATTTTTGATTTGTGTAATGTAATTTGTCATTTTTCCTCTTCACAGACTCATGTTTATGAGAGCATTCAGGATGAAAATAATGAGGAACTGCTCCCACCAAGACAACCCAGAAGAGAAGCACCCAACAACACTGACAGTTTCTATGATTTATTACAGGCTGTAAACTAGCACTAAATAAACATTTAATTATTTTCTCCATTTCATCATTAATGACTATTAAATTCTATCATGAATACACAAAAATCTGCTTCTTTTTTTTTTTTTTTTTTTTTAAATTGTTTCTCTAACATTCTCAGTTCTTTATGAGTCATCATAGCACATATATTAATTCATATTGGACTATTGATTTTATTGAAACATTAAATTCTAAACACATTTGATTTAAAATATACAGATTATTAGATATATTAATGAAAACAGGGTAATAAGGCAGAGTCTTTTCAACAGTCTAAGGAAAACAGATGACAACATTTTCCATGTTGCTCAACATGAGTCAGCAAAGTCACTGTTACTATTCTTAGCAAAACTTTACAGGTTTTTAGATGTTACATGTTTTTACATGATGCATAAATGTAAGAATAAAAGTCATTTACACAGTAGAATAAATGCTTTAATTTTATGAAGAATATCTTCTTTTTCTTGAGAAGAATGAAAATTACTTGTAGGTCACTGCAATAAAGGAGATAAAATAGTTACTTGACTATTTGTGAATATGATGAGAATGATAAACTATGATATTTATAGTAGTTGTACAACTTACATGTGAACATGCTCTCATCCAGACATTGTTGGTACGTGCTGTTGACAGACAGGTTTATATGATCTGTGAGATACAGAAGTTAAAAAGTTGTCATCGGTGAACAAAGCAGGAGGGCTAGGCAAAAGAGGCTATTAAAAGAAAAATGTGCTTCTCACCCTCTGAGATCATATCATCCACAGTCTCATAAGTGTCATCAGACTGAATAGGAGCATCTAAAAAACAATAACAAGAGAACTATGCTATAGGTTACGATTACACTTCATTATTCTTAATTTCAAAACTGAAAGTGCTTCTAGGCAGATCACACCTGCTTGGTGCCTCTGTGTTTGCTGCGTGACTCTCTGGATGTTAAATCTGCAGTAAACGAACAGTCCTATCAGTGCAGCAGTTACGG
The DNA here is from genome assembly GCF_914725855.1 of Thunnus albacares. Taxonomy (NCBI): domain Eukaryota; kingdom Metazoa; phylum Chordata; class Actinopteri; order Scombriformes; family Scombridae; genus Thunnus; species Thunnus albacares. The sequence goes on along the minus strand of NC_058113.1, from coordinate 16,442,615 downwards.
CTATCACAGTGATGACTGAAGCCACGACTGCATTAAATGGTCCACTGCTCTCCTCCTTCATGGATTTCCCTACAATTTCAATAGTTGTCAGTGCAGGAAGTAATTATTTGAACGTTGACCTTAAAGATGAATCTAACAATGATCATCACAATTGACAGATGATTACTGATGCAATTGAATTAGCATATTACATATTTTTAAACAGACCTTGTACAGTCATTGTTGTAGTAACTGGAACCGTTGTGGCCGTGACCACATCTTCCACTTATTAAAGGAAATAAAAAAGGACACAAATGAGTTATATTGCCATTTCTCGCTAGTGATAATACAATAGTTTAAAGTCTTACCCTGGACTTGAAGGTTGATGTCAAAGCAGCGCTGAGTTTGACCAAGCATGTATGTGCATCTGTACCAACGACTGTCACTTTCACTCACAGACTGGATAGATAATGAGCTCTCATTGATCTCAACCCTGTTCAAGAAGAGAGGTACAGGGTTGCCACCTTTCAGCATTGCCCAGGAGATGTTCAGAGGTCTTTGTTGTCCTGATGTTATGTTCACTGGGCAGATCAGGTTAGCAGTTGTATTGGGTGCTGCCTTCACTGCTTTATGAGTTTTGCAGTCTAAAAGAAGAGAGATTAACAATGTTTAAGTGGGATTCATTTGTAAAAGAGCAAGAATAAGAAATGAAATGTTACCTTTTACTTTTAAAGAAATGTTTTTGACCAGAATACAATCCCAGCCTTTCCAGATTTCACAACTGTACAGCCCCTCATCAGATTTTTGCAGTTTGGTCAGAAGAAGAGACATTTGTCCATTTCCATCAGCTTCCCATTTTACACGATCAGCATCCTGGAATTTGGATGTTTTAGGCCTGGTGAGGATAACCTTCATCTGCCTGGGATGTGTTACTTGCTTTGTCCATTTGACTCTGTAGCAGTTCTTTGGATCTATCACACTTGAATTAAAACATGGGAGAAGTGCATCTTCTTCTTGAGAAGCTGACACAGTCACTGGTGAGCTGTCTTTAAAATGACCAGAAATTAAGATTATGATCAGTTTAAGAATAAGAACCAAAGTGCAAACTGTATAAATAGGGTGTTTAGATGGTGTGCAGTTAAGCATTTGATGTAAGAACCAAATGTAAGACAGATAAGTCCAAATTTCTAAATAGATAGCTGAAATATATATATATTTTTAAAATCACATCATTTATCAAATATACAGTCCAATCACAGTAAGCTGGGAAACACTAAATACTCCTTTGTTCTACTAAGTATTTAAAAAATTATATGCGTCAAATACATCAGTACTGTTCATTTAATTGATTGACTCTGGTAAAGAAATTATTCAATGGCCTACTCACCTTTGCACTCTATGACGAATAACAAAACTAATAACTGGAGAACCTGAAGATAAAAACGTGCCATTTTCATGTAGAATGTAGCGGAGTGGAGGGACAAAAAAAATTATTCTCATCTAGACTCCTCTGTCTCCACCTATTCTCAGTTCTCTAAGTCATTTACAAGTCTCATTTTGAAACTAATTGTACAGTTTTTTCTATTTACCTGATTGTATCACCAACACTGCCACCATGTGGTAAGATCTAAACACTACAGTGAGCTGGACTTCGGCCATAAAACCAAATATTACAGTCAAGTTATTTATTACATTTGGATGGGGAAACTGAAAAAGCAGCTCCTCCCTCGTCACCACCACTGAGGTGCCCTTGAGCAAGACCTTTAATCCCCAACTGCTCCAGAGAATGTAACGTAATGAAAATGATTTTCACCCAGTAACATGCATTTTTCTATGTTTCAAGAACAAGTTCTCCTTCTTGCAGTATTCTTCCTTCCTTAATTAAAATGTCAACTTTAAACTGCAGATACATCACTTTTCCACATGGACTGTATCAAAGCTTATATATTTGAATGAACTCATCATGACCATTGCAGAGCAAATATCCTATATGCAAATATCTTTTTATTGGGCAATACAGCAATGTTTTTTTACTGCCCTGTCTTGTGAAATTCAGATGTGAATTTCATGATTTACATCCTCCAATTGACCCTGTTTGCTGCAACCTTAAATATTACACAGGAACATAACTTATGCTAAATGAAACTTTGTCACTCCACTTCCTCTTGTGGCTCTATTAACAGAAGTGCCACCAGAGACTTTCACACACTGAGTGCAGCGTTCACAGTCCCACAGCACTGTGCACAGAAATGGACAAGACTGTACAAGGTTAGTTTGACTTTTTTCTGCTATGTCTATTTGTCATTTATCTATCTTTATATTGTCTTATAGCTCATTTAATCACTGTAGTTAATAAAATGTTGTATTTTGTATTCATTGAATGTGTGATTTGTAAGACATCTGTGTATTGGTTGTTGTTGTTTGTTCCTCACAGGCGGTAAAGCTTATGGCCTTCTCAAGTCTCAACAGGAAGAAAAACTGAACTCTATCAATGAAGTAAGTTGAACTGGTGATTGATATGTTAAGCTCACAAGACAGATCAGTGGTATTTGAAATCTGTTTTTCTCTATATAAACTACACCTAAAATAATAATCACAAAATGTCTGTTTTGTTTGGATCATTTCCTTATCACTCCTTTAGGCTTTTCTCTCAGATCCCCAATATGCAGAAGAGGAAGACCTTGCCTCAAAGCTTGAAATGTTTAAAAGTAAGAATTTAAGGGCTACCAATCACTCCACATTACAATATTTAACAATTAACTATACATTTTTGGATTGGAATTAAACTATTTTCTTGTATTACAGAGAAGTACATGGAGTTTGATCTTAACGACAAAGGAGAGATAGGTAACCGGTCTTACAGCCCTACAGCATTTTTAGCTACAGAGTGAAACTGTTGCTTTGAGTAGTGACTCTTATCAAAGATGTCTTGACAGATTATTGTACATTTCTTATTTTCTTTTTTTCTCTGAACTATATTTTTTTCTTTTTTTTTTCTTTTTTCTTTTTTAGACATAATGGGGTTAAAACGAATGCTGGAGAAACTTGGGTTGGCCAAGACTCACTTAGAGCTGAAAAAGATGATGTCAGAGGTGGTTGGAGGGACATCAAAAGAAACCATCAGCTACAATGACTTCCTGAATATGATGCTGGGGAAAAGAAATGCAATTCTAAAACTGTGAGTATGATATACTGTGCATAGTCCAGTATAATTTCAGACAAATGGGGAAGACCTAAAATTGTGTCACATGAAGATTAGGATTAAGGGGAGATTAATATAAACCCCCAAATTATTATTATTTGCCTAAAAATGCTTAATTTGTGGTTATGTTGACAGCCTTAGTAAAAAGAAGAAAAAAAAACATGATCAAAATTTAAGTGTGGTACCAAAATCCACCTGTCTCTGAATTCTTGAAACAGAAGGCGCTAATGTAGACTCCTTTTGAAACTCAAAACAGAAGTACCTCATATTTGTCCGGTGATGTTTCTGTGATGCAAATGCAATGTCTATAGCTTATAAAGCCTTTATAATACAGCTCATGTGTCCCTTTCTTCATTTAAGGATCCTGATGTTCGAAGGCATGGGGAAGGAGCAGGATGAGAAAAGTACTGGACCACCTGGTCGCAAAACCTTTTCAGACCTGCCCTGATTGATCTTTACAGCCCAGCTGGGATTGTTTGTGACTGTTCCTTCTTTCTTATGTAAACATAAATTGAATTCTTTAAATTTCATACCTAACAGATTGTAAAATGTGCATATTATCATAAGTAACGATATACATAAAATGTTTGTGCATTTTGTCTTGTGTGATTATGACTACAGAACAGATGTTCCACAGTATTATATGCAACTATATGCTTTGCATCGTATAGTCTACTTACTCTATGTTGTTTTAGCTGCTTAGTTGATGATGTGTGATGTATGAAATTTACATGCGACTGGCCATTATCATGCTAGACAAAATATTGCAACACAAAATATATGTATAAATGTATGCCAACATTTTGCATCATAATACTAAGGCTAACATTCGAACACAACATTTAAAAAGAACAATCACAAATTCTATATATTTATAGTTGTCTTGTAAATTAATAAAACAGTGAATGGAATTAAAATGTATTGTGTCCTTTTTCTAACTAAAATAGGTTTACAGCCACAGTTTACATCATGTCTTTAGCTGCAGTCGTCTACCTCAAAGACCCACCCCTACTCTGCCTCTGATTGGCTCTGACGCTGATGTTTTAACCGAAATCTAACCAATCATGCTCCTCATGCTTAAATCTAACCAATCTAATCAACGAAGGCAACGAGTACTAGCCAATCAGAGGCAGAGTAGGGCGGGTCTTGGCGGAATGCGGGTGGGAAAAAAATAAGGCTGTCATCCAGGGAGCGAGGAACTTACACTTGCCAAGCTTTCTAGTTGATGTATTAGCAAATATAGGTAAAGGTGAGTAAAAGCGACTTTCTGTAAACTGCCATGGGTACACAGGAGACAATACCTACAAATACATATTGCAGTTACAATGATTAATTTCCCTATTAGCTGTAATGTAGCAACGCTCGCAAGAAAGCTAGCGTGTGAATCAGGTGCTAACGCTAACTGTAGTTAACAGCTAGCAGGTTACAGACACATAAGGTAGCTTTATAGATTATTTAAAAAACAAAATAGATATTCTCTTTAAAGTTCGACATATATATTTTATTTTGTTATTGCTGTGGTGAGAGAAACTGTCACATATGTGCTTGTAAAGTTTCCAATATTTGAACTGCCGGTTTGTAGCTGTTAGCCAACCAGTGAGGATGTAAAATGACTGTTTTGGTTTGACAGGAGGATGAGCAGCTCAGAGGAGGTGTCCTGGATATCCTGGTTCTGTGGACTGAGAGGGAATGAGTTCTTCTGTGAGGTTAGTCCGCTGGATATTTTTTAAACCTTAATTATAAGTGAAAAGTTAAAAATGTCCACGTAACCTGAGGAAAAACTACAAGAACTGTGCTTTTTCTTTCAATTTTCATCCTGTCAGATGTGCACACCTTGTAATAAGTTGTAGTTGTGTGCCTTTCACAGACTGTTTGACCCTTTGCCCTTTTACAGGACATACAGCCGAATAAAGTCAAACACTATAAGAAAAGCTTATTCCCCTCAGGCTGCATGCTGCCTCATATCTACATTTTATTTTAATTAAAACAGATTATTGCAATCTGGTTTTGATGCACCCATGCACTTTTGATGTTTTGATGTTTTTTATCTCAATGTTTTTGTGCCCTGATCCAGGAGAAACAATGTGTCATCTGAACTGTACTGTTGAAATGAGGAATGAATATTCTTGGACTTCAACTTTCAGTATTACATAACATGTTGCTCTTTTACGGCCCTTTACTGGTGATGGCCTAAATTGCACATCTCTTCTCTAGTGCACCATGCCAAAAGCACGTTTTAATTTTGATGGACTTGCATTGAAGTTCACACTGCCGTGTGTACACTTAAAGCAGAAAACCTAAATCACACACAGGTCATCCTTGTTCTAGTGGTAAATAATTATCTGAGTCATTTCGTGGTCTCACATTTAGACGCATTTAGAGGTGCTCACGGCAGCCACCTCCCTGTGGTCTCTGCTACTGAACTGTACCACTGGAGTGCATGAGGCCTTCTCACTCAAAAAGCACCTTAGAGTGACAAGTGAAAGGGAAAACACTGTCTGTTCAATCTTGGCATTAGCATGTAAGGTTAACACTCACCAAATCCAATTCTAATTTTAGCTACTTGCTTTCTTCATTGGCAGCATCTAAGTAATCCTTCTAAGCTCTTGCGTAATGCTTCCGCATCAGTGCACTGTAGCAATTTGCTGTCGCAACAGTAATTGATGGCATTAATCGCCATTCATTGTCTGGAATCGTGTGTTACAGGTTGATGAGGACTACATACAGGACAAGTTTAACCTGACAGGTTTGAATGAGCAGGTGCCTCACTATCGCCAGGCTCTGGACATGATTCTCGACTTAGAGCCAGGTGAGAATATCTAGAAAGTTAGCAGTTCCCAGAGGAGATCAGATACAGAAATGTCAGTGATTTAACTGCCTGAATTGGTTTCATTTGACAGATGAGGAACTTGAAGATAACCCCAACCAGAGTGACTTGATAGAGCAGGCAGCAGAGATGCTCTACGGACTTATACATGCACGCTACATCCTGACAAACAGAGGCATTGCACAGATGGTACACTATTACTAAACTAAACTTCAAATTCTTTCATGCTCCATGACCAGAATCAATACTAATTTCTAAATTTGTTGATCTCCCTAGTTGGAAAAGTATCAACAAGGGGATTTTGGGTATTGCCCCAGAGTCTATTGTGAAAATCAGCCAATGCTTCCTATTGGTAAGTCTGACTTTTCACATTTTTCACATTAAACAAATCCTCCTTTACATAAGAACCAGGCTGCACCTGTGACCTTTGTCAGTGGCTGTGACAACATACTCCCATATCACGTATCTCTTGTCTGTTGTAGGTTTGTCAGACATCCCTGGAGAGGCAATGGTGAAGCTTTATTGCCCAAAATGCATGGATGTGTACACCCCTAAATCCTCCAGACACCACCACACAGATGGAGCCTATTTTGGGACAGGGTTCCCCCACATGCTGTTCATGGTGCACCCAGAGTATCGTCCGAAGCGGCCAGCCAACCAGTTTGTTCCGAGGTGTGTTTGACTTGACACTTTTTTTTTTTTATATAGTTTGTTTTGGTATCTGTACTGAAAACCAGGTATGGCTTTGGCACTAGTATCAAAAGATTTCACACCATATCCAGCTGTTGACCTCAGAAAATTAAAAAGAGCATTCTTTGTGTTCAGGAACTGATTGTTTTTCATGGCTTCTTTCAGGTTATATGGTTTCAAAATTCACCCGATGGCCTATCAACTCCAACTTCAGGCTGCATCAAGTTTCAAGAGCCCAGTCAAGGCAATTCGCTAGAACTCAGCTCTGACAAAGATGGTGGACTCAAAAGACTTTGTTGTTTACTACTTATTTTAAGCAATGGATTATGTTCCCTGTACAGTTCTCCAAACCCACATCTGTGTTTATGGACACTCAGATCCAGCCATTTAGAGAAGCACTGTTACAGTTGAGCAAATTAGCTTGTTTTCTGTATTAAACATGTTATTCCTAAAGGATCGGTCTCCTGAAACGGTGTTTGACCTTAACTGATGTCAATCCATGTATTCATATTATAGCATTGTTTCTCTTAAACAGAAAAATGGCTTTAATTGTAATGATAATAATGAGGTGTATTTTGCTCTGTGGCTTAATTCCAGGTGACTGAATGTAACAGGAAAACTTGCCACCAGCCCCAGACAGGTTTGCCTTATCAGTGATGTGGTCTGTTAATACTTTTTAAAGTAAACATCAAATCACTTTGACATGTGCTGCAGAACAGATGGTGGAATGTGCTTTTGAGTTTCAAGCTGAAGGATTTCATTTGATGTGTGTAAATGCAATCAGGTGCTATTTCCAAGAAACAACGAATACTTTATTTTAAGTAGAAAGTTAAAACTTACAGACATATGCTTGATTTCAATTTCAATGGCTCTGTATTTGCTTGATTATTTAGGCACCTGTAACAATATTTTCCCGATAATTCTCTATTTGTAGTTACATCATGTTTACGTTATTGTGTTACAGTCTAGACGGGTTTGGTGATCATTATTTTGTTGATTGAATATGCAGCAACATCGACTATGAAATATGGGAATGACATTAAATATTTATTTCTACCAAAATCTCATTCATACTTTTGTGTGGTTCAAAATATGCACAGCCCACAAAAATGCAAAATAATGCATATTTTATTTTTTCCATAAAAAGACAGGGAAAAGTCACAAAGCAACAATATTTTCCATTTTCTAAAAACTATTTTTCTTCATGTGAAATTCTACATTTTCTTCCAGGAGAGGTTGCTGTTTGATGTCCATGTAGCTACAATACCAATGGCTTCTGTTTGAGATAAAAAAAAAAAAAAAGTTTGCTAACAAACATGCTATCTAATAGGAATTCATATATTTTTAAGCATTCTCTCTTCTATGGAAAAGTACACAAGACAGCAAGTGAGAGAGCAATCTACTTCGTCTAGGTGGTAAAAAGGCTTTACAAACTTTGTTGATGATGAATGCAATATTTAACATAGTGACATCTCTAGTGGAAGCCTGGAAACCAGCTTGTGTTGAAACATCACAGTACATCAAATCACATTAAACAGTTCCTACTTTACAAATAAATTACTGTATAGTAGAACATGTAAAAAAGACATTGTGCTCCTATGAGAGAAAAGCCACATATACTGGGACAGCTGCCTTCACCTCTTACACTCATTATTACTGTCACAGACAAGCTTTTATATTTGACCTCACTTGGCTGAACATAAATGTACATTTAAAGTAAGGATGGATATACATATATGAACATTCCTCATACAATCATATGGAGGTCTGTAGTCTTAAAAAGAATATCAAAACCTGAGATAAACAGACCAAAGCTTGTAAAACTTTTATCAACCAAATATATTCAAAGCAATTATGACTATTACGCTACTGAACAAAACAGGGCTGAGGGAAGCACTCTAGGGTGATATGTAAATTGTTAAAGGTTTGATAGACTTGGTGGACTACAAGAGGAAACGAATAAGAATGATTCAGGGTATCAGGCAAGACAGTTAAGGAGGTCTTAAATAGAGACCTAAAAATTAAGTAAACAGCACAATAGTAACGTACAATTTAATGAGCAGATGGATATGAATAACTTAAAAACCTCAATTTGTACAAATACTATAAAAGCATTAATTCTATAAAATAGAGAAATATTTCAAAATAGATCAATTTTTAATTCAAACTTTACAATAATGTGTAGGCTACTGGTTCTTGGCTGGTTGGGGAAGAAAAAGATTTAGGTTTTTGTACCTGAGCAGTGAACAAAGTCGAACAAGCTGTCCAAATTTAAGCACAGAACATCTCTGTTCACATATTGATGTGAGGTATGTCATTTAATTAAAAAAAATGTCTCTCCTGAATTAAATACACAAGTAAACAAAACAAAACAAAAAAAAAAAGAGTTCCCTTGAATGTAGTCTTAACGTTTCCCTAGCAGCACCAAGGGAATAAATGCTGATAATGGTGTCTAAACTAAAACGGAAACAGTGCATTTGTATAAAATGAACAATGTAAAAACCACTAGGAAATTAAAAAGCATTTAAAAGCAAACATAACTGAGATCACTCAACTGAAAATGCTGTTTTTTTTAACCAATAAACGTGTATTCACTAAGCTTTTCAAACACCAGGATGAGATTATCACTTGATCAAACTTGAGCACTGTGCAGCCCTCCTCTACCTACAATGAAACAGCTCAACTGAAAAAAAGGAAGAAAACAAAGAGGATCTACTAAGTTTATCTACCAAGTTATTTATAACTTTAGGGGGCAGATTTATGAGATATTTCTTTTTTGGATATGTGTGTGTGCTGATAGAGCTGGCCAGTGTGTGTTGAGTGCTGCACTCTGACAAAGGAATACGGGAAGGTGGAGAGTCAAAGGAATAAATGAGGGTGGTGAATCAGTTACAATGATGATGCTCCGCCATCTTTCCCCTGCAAGACAGACATTATGTGCACTTGTTTTAGTCTTTGGTAAAGTCAAAATTATCATCATCATCATCATCATCAGTTGACTGGGTGTAAAGGAACAGTTTTACATTATGGAAAATTTGCAGAGTTAGATGACCAAATTGATGCCACGCTGACCTCTGTCAGTTGAATATAAAGCTACAGCCTGCAGATTATTATTTTAGCTTAGCGTGGAGATTGGAAACAAGGGAAACAGCTAGCCTGGTTCCATAATAGAGATATAGTCTGGCACCTAACCTCCCATAAAACCACAACTTCTCAGTTAGATTGTATGGAGTAAAAAAATGAGATATAACACCATAAATAGTGAGCTTTAAAGGTGCTGGTATGCAGATTTTTTTTTACCTTTGACCTAGCTGCTAACACCTTTTTCTAGTCTATATGCTAGGCTAAGCTAACATTAATTAACAGATATGATCAAACTCTTGGCCAGCAAGCGTATTATTACATTTATTATAGCAAGTGTATTTCCAAAATGAACTATTCCTTTACTATTTTGTGTCATGGGCAGAAAGTTTCTAGTACAGAGGGTTTGTACCTTATCTTGGTCGATATCAGAGTCTGCATTTATGACGATTCTCTTCTCCACACGAGTCTCTGAAGAACCACTTTTCACTACCTGTTGGGAGCAGAAAAAAACATAATTGAGAGGCGAATAAATAAAATAAACAGAACATAATGATATAAAGAGAAAGAAGAATGTACTGCTGACCTTTGAGATGTGAGTGGTAGTGGTGGTCACTGTGGTGCCACAAGAGGTTTCTGAGGTAACGGTCTTGGAGCTGGACATAGTTGTGCCATCTTTCTCCTCGACTGTTCCATCAACAGTCACCTGAGAAACAAAAAAAGAAAAAAAAAAGTTGATTGAATTATCACTTTAGGTAGTGTGACTCTGACCTTCAGCCAGGGAAGGTGCAGTGCTTCCTCATGCTCATTTTGGAGCCCCTAGCCTGGTCCTCCCAGACCTTCTTACTCTATAGTGCTGCCATCTCCACCATGCAAACTGAATGCCTATAGCTGAGACGATCTGGGCTGAGCAGGTGCTGGAGCCCCTACCTTTGAAGACTCATAGGTGAAGGTCTTGGTCGGGACGATAGGGACCTCTGTGGTGGAGATGCCACTGGATAAGGAGTTGGAGACAGCTGAGATGGTGACTGTCTGGGTCTGCACCAGAGGGGGCTGTGGATGGGAGTATAGCCCTATGAGTGGCTGTTTAACCAGACACCTCAAACCTCACAGCAACCATTTTATTTCACACCATGCATGCCTTTCTAAGCCAATCCCTATATGTACTGATTTTCACCACAACAGCCCTTTCAGCTCACCAAATGACTTTTAAGTTAAGATTTTCTGGAACAACAATCATTGCTACTTCCTTTCCCACCACCAACGATTACAAAAGAAAAAGGGAAAACAGAAAATAAGCCACAAGTGGGTTGGACAGAAGATGAAAGTAAAGTAAACGTGCCAGAGAAGAATGAACTAGTGTTACAGTGACCCATCACCGTAGTTGAGAACTTAGCACACCACTGTGCAACACCTCTGCAGCATCCTGAGTTACATTCACACTGTACATACATAAATCACGCTGCACTTAATGTGCTACTTTTGCAGATTCACAGACAGTGTTCTGTATGTTATGTTGCTGCAAAGGGGTGAGCAAGTGTGGCGGCCTTGAAATCATACAGAGGCCAAGCAGAGAGAATCAGCAACACCCTGAGGGAGTCAGAAGGCTACCTGGAAGCAGCGTATGACCTGCGGACCATCACTCATGAAATAGGAGGCTGGGGAACATCCAACTATCCTCCCAGAGCACTCCGACACTCCAGGATATGATGCTTCTTCTTCCTGGATCTCATCTAAATCTTTACCGGAGAGGTCGAGGGAGGGAGGCAGCTGCGCCATCTCCACCTCCACGATGGGCACCAAGGAGGTCTCAAAAACTACAACCTCTTCCTGATCACATGAATCCTCCTCAACAGGAACATCGTGGGCTTCAACACTATCAGGCTCACTCTTGTGGCTCACAGTGGGACTGGGTATGCCTGAAAAGTCCAAATTGCTGCTGGTTTCCACATGTGCAGCCTTTGCCTCTGAACCATCACACTGCGGACTAATGCACACACTCTAAAAAAGACATAACACAGTCACTATGTGATCACTTCCTGCTGATATAATAAATATAGAAAGTATTTACATTGATAAATGTGTATGGATGTGAGTAAAGGTCTGTATAAAGCAGTATCCATTTTATAAGGTACAAAATCTATAGGAAGATACTATGATGAGTGATTTTTAGCTGATATTATTAGTCTATATGACAAAATCAACATTGTTTTAATGCCACAACTTAACAGAACTTGGTTGCAGACCAATTACATCTCTTCATGGCCACAATCTTCAATCTGTTTTCCAAGCTAATTTCCACTGGACACAAGTTACAGTGAGTAACCAAATAAGATGGATACTGACTACAGGTGTAGCTGCATATTGTATATTCCACCCATGAATATAATTCAGTATGCATCATAATGGAATGGATTCTTTTTTTTGTTTGTTTGAATTTTCTTTCAAGAAGGAGGGATTGCAACAATGACATATGCTCTTGATAGACAGCCATGAGCTAATATATAACAATTTTGTTTAAACAAAATCCAGGCTCCCTGAAAGGAACAAACAATCATATGAACTGTATATGGAATGCCTTTTATTCTTTGGTCAAAAAGTCATGCAACAGGAAGCTCTTGCAGTTGCTACATACTGCTTTGCAAAACACTGGTGAAGGACAAAGAGGTTGGTAAGTATTACAATTAAGCTGCCTCAAGGTCTCCCATCACAGAAATAATATACTGTGACTAAGAGTACGCATAAATTTCACAGTAACCATTTCTAAAGCTTACTTCATGTGGGTTCAGGAACAGGTATATATTTAAAAAAAAAAAAAAAAGAATCACATCACAGTGATCAGCTTATCCGAAGACAATATCTTAAGACAACTGACAATATAAATTTGCCTCAAATCGTGTATAAAAGCAGGCTCAAAGTGATGCGGGCAGACAGTAAAAACCCACAGATAAAAGTCAGTTGTCAGGTAATATTGGTTCATGTATCTATATTGAGTCCAACAGACATAAAAGAAAATGCAGTAGTGGATTCATTGTCATTTCCAGTCCTAATCAGTCTTTGGAGGACATGTCTGTTTGGTGGCTGGAGAAACCAGGGAAATAGTACTGCAGTAGGAAACAGAAGGAGTGAAGATCTTGTTCCACAGAGGCCAGACAAAAAAAAAGGCAGCTTCTCAAGTGGAGCAGATGATGAGAAATGAAGAATGCTACAGTGATGTTGTAGAGGAGGCGAAGGAAGGAGAGGAGGAGAAGAGAAAAGCTAGAGGTTGATGGGTAGGTGACTAGGTGTGGTCTCCACGGGTCACACTCACACCTGTGTGGGATTTCCACAGGGTCCAGACGGCCCCTCAGCTGCGTTTGGAGTAGAAGTCTAGCAGGGGGCCGCGCGGGAGGCGGATGACAAACTGAGGGGGGAGGAGGAGGAGGAGGAGGAGGAGGGAAGAGAGATGAGAGGGATGAATTTTGAAATTTCTGCAATGACTAGCATTGAACGGAACTTGTAAAAAGCCAGAGTTGGGCAAGAACAGATTTTTTTAAAATGTAAAATTCAGATATAATAGCATGGCAGAAGTGTAATTTTTGTCATTCAGAGCATGGAAATATTGGCACATGCATTTTAACATGCATCTTTACATTTATTTCCATGTCCTACATCTCACTTAAGACTGAAAAGACAGAAAGTCATCCACACTTGTAGTATCTTATGTAAACAAGGGATGTACTTTATATTTTATCTTTTTCAAATGGAAATATCTTTGGCAGTTATGGTCAACTGTACGCCTGTATAGCCAGCATTCATCTACTTTGAGGACATTAAATTGATACAGATGGCCTATAACTACCCACTGCTGTGTTATGTCTGAGTGGTGAAAGTGATTTGATCTGGCTGGAGGTTTCTAGCCCTCAATAAAGCTATGCTCTAAAAACGTAACTAATCTGAAATAACATACGTTTAGCTGTAATACAGGCTCATACTATTAGTAGCATTTGTCTTTTGTCAATAGACCTAAACCAAAGGTCAAGTAGAATGACGAACTGGCTGTTACAATGGAGCTCAAACAGTGCGTGTCCACTCTGCTTGGTAGAAGACATTTGACCAGTGTCATTAAGCTGACATGTAATTGCTTATGTCAGTTTGTACATTTGTTCCGATTCATTTCCTCGCTGCCAGCTCTAAGCTGTCACTTTTGCTTTGCGTTCAGGCTAATGCAGCCTGACAATATGATGGACTTGGAGGCATTAATCTCCATGTGCAAAAGTGGTTTGTGTCCAAGCACTTATGCTGCAGTTACGAGTAAGTCACACCAAAAGGCATGCAAAATGAATCTCCATAGGTTTCTAGTGCACTTTAATGTAATCATTTTAACTGCAACATAACTATTAATACCAGTGATGATGTGATAGTGTTACTCAAATACTGGAATCCTGTGATAGGTACGATGTTGTTAGAGATCATGGGGTAATAACTGCTGATACAACTGTGAATGAGACCTTGTCTCTTCATGGAAAAAATAACCAAGGCTTGGAGAATGCAGCAGCAACAAAAGGGCAAAAGCAGCATGAAAAGAAAATGTGCAAAACAGAAATCATTAAAAGCATAAAGAGGGCTCATCAATGAAGGAGCGATAGAGAAGAGGGGGGAGAGGTAAATTCTGCTCAGTGTGAGAACATGCAAAACCGCAAGGAAGTGGTCATCTCTGGGTCATGCAGTAAAATTTCAACGTCAGGTCTGTCAGTCATGCAACAGGGACATGTCAGGGGTCAGAGGCATCTGATGCACATAAGATGAACCAAAAGAGTTCTCAGAGAGTGGACAACCTGTCCCAAAGATGCCTCACCCACATCAGTCTTTTATGTGAAAATACAAAAGTACAGACCCTATTCAACAAGTCCAACTGCATTCTTCATACACATGCATGTGTCGCATACCACATGCCATTGTCTCGAATAGGTCTGTACATGCACACACAATCCATCACAACTCATTACTGTCAAAGAACGAGGAATGACAACTGGAAGAGCCTGATCCCCTCCTCTGTGTTTTTCTTTCATTTGAATATATCGGTCATGTGAAACAAGAATCTGATCTTGTGCTGAAATTATGCAAAATATAATCCAAATTACACACAATTTCAAGAAAAAATACTTAAACACAAGACATAAACTAGAATATCAGGTTCTTCTGTTCCAATACAAATCCATGCACACTGCTCACACTAGTGCAGTGATGTTTTCCAAACAAATTCAGAGCCATGGAAAACAAATGAGATGATATACTGTATGTATAAATGCAACAAGTCAGTTCAGGAATTGATAATTCTCATAACGTAATTAACATTTGATTTCCTGAACCGACAAACTCAATCAACTAACTTGGTGTCAAGTGGCTGCTGTGGGAGACTTACCCCATCTGCACTGGGCAGAGGCTGACCATTGATACCCAGTGTGCGGAATGGAGAGTGCGTGGACAAACGCTTGTCCCATTCACTGGGTCTGGACTCTGGGACAGATTCCATGAAGTTCCTCTTCAGCTCACTGATACTGGCATGATGCTTGAGCAGGTCCTCATTAGGTTTATCGAAGTCCTGTACATGGAGGAAAGCCGAGAGGGGAAGGACAGAGTGGGGGGAGGGTGCCAGGAAATTTGACGGAAACAAATGGAGCCAGAACATATTAAGGAGAGGATGACAAGGATAGATAGTGAAGGTTGGACAGGAACAGGGAAGACGAGGGAATATATAGAGAGGTTTGTAGTTGGCAGAGAGGGAACAATTAACAGGAGAGGACAAAGAAAAGTAAAAAAAAAAAGTCAGTTAATGTTGCTTTTCTGCTGCCGTCATGAAATTTGTGCTGAATTATTTCTGATTAACTGAATAAGCAGAAGCAGGGTTAGTGTTTCTAAGAGTATAACATAAATTAGAAGGAGCCAGAGCTTAATTATTCTAGATTATAGCACAATGTGGGTTCTTGATAGATTATCAGTAACTCCTTTTCAAAATGCAAATTAACTGAGACGAGACATTGTTTTATATGGGAAACATTCAGAGAATATTTAGAGGAGTCAGTTCCATGATTTATCAAAAGTTGATCATTATTTGAAGTTCTGGATGTGTACAAGCTATAAATCAAACAGCACAGCATTATGGTTTTATTTCATAGCATTAGGCTTGCAGTGAAACACATCTTGAAAACAGGCTGCAAATCAAAAGAGCAAGAGAGGTGATGACAGCAGACATGGTAGAAGTTGTCGAAGGATGAAGCCTCAGTGTAAATGGAAACCTGTTCATTTGACACGAATGAACAAAAGCAAAAACAGCAGCACTGATTTGGCAACATTTAGCAGCAAGTTGATCTTTATGGACAACAGCAAGTAATCAACACTCATATTAAGACACATACTACAGGAAATGTTCTAGTAATGAACACCAGTGTTTGTTAACTGTTAATCATGACATACTGTGGTGCTGAAGAGCAACTTAATGATAAGTGTTTCCCCAAAATGTAATTCCTTTCATACATAACAGCAAAGATGTATGACTGGGTACAATTATTTTCATTTTCATTCCCCTCGTCGTTGATTTGCATATTTGCTGAGAAAGTGCAATGCAGTGCACTATTGGCAAGATAGAAAATGAGACAGAGAGAAGATGGAGGTAGGAAGAGCAAAAGCAGGAACAGGAGAATACTGATGATCTGGAAAAAATATATTTCATGTAAAAATGGAGCTGGTTGTGAATCCTGACTTGAAAAGCTAACAGTCTAGGAAAGCTCTTGCTGTCCCTCATCATCTTAAACCTCGGGCACATCAACCACATCACAGGGCTGACCAATAGGGACAGTTTTACAGATGCTATAAAGTGCAGCATCCAATCCTAATCCAATACTTATTTGTCTTAAATTCAACAGCACTCTCCTGAAACAACTGGATTAGCATTATGTTGTGTCACACATACACACACGTAATAAGTTATCCACACAGCAAATCATATATGCTGATGCAAAAAAAAAAAAAAAGTGAAATATTGCAGCATGCAAGCGTGATATTAAAACCACAGCCAGAGTGCCAAAGAGCAAGAAAACACAGCTAGAGACGGACATCTCCAGAAGGAATACAAACCTCCAACATTAAAAGGCTATGCCTGATATAAATTGAGTCACCCTCAATTTTCTTAGCTCTTTTCTGTGAAAAATGAAAAGAACAAAAAAGTGTGGGTTTCAGTTTCCTGGTGTGTTGGCATCAAACTGCCACACCTTGGACATGCATACTACAAAGTTCACTAAAGTGTTAATACAATAGACAAGAAAGGTTGTGAGGACTCTGCATGCAAAACAGTTTGGGGCCAAGTGACTATAATCCTAACGAAACAAGGAACATAGGTCTCTAGAGAATTGTCTTAATGTTTCTATTCTTATAATGAGTGAAGAAATAAAGAATGGTGGAGTGACAGAAGTGTGATAAAACAACAGTTATCATGCACCATTTAAGTGAAGTGCTTGTAATCCATAATCATGCATGTGCATTCCAGGGTTTACAAATACAGCAAGCAATGAGAAGAAATGAATGCCTTGTAAACCTACAGTATATACAGCTAAATTGTGTAAAATCTTGAGACAAGCAGTCTCTTCATATTGAAGTTATATTATTCTATTAAGGCCAGCTTCTGACTCTTCACATATGCTTTCCATTCTTACATTTTCTGTCTGTTATGTACTGTACTGTATGTGCCTTGAACCTGATGTGGATTTCACTTAGCCATATGGAAGCACAACGTGAGAAGAGGGTGAAATTAATCTTTCGGAAGGAGCCCTATATTACCAGAATGGAGGTGGAGAAATGGTTATGGAAACATGAACAAGGCTAAGAATCTGACCTTTCGCATTCGCACCACTTCTGTGCTCATCACCTCAGACTGGGAGAAGAGAGGGACACATGTTAGCATCCTCTGCTTGTTGGCTTTAACACTCTTACACAGCTTAGCCATAATGGAAACATGCCTTCTGAGGCCATTGTCTGACACTAACCTGAATTTCCCCATTGATGCTGGTTATCAGTGAAATCTCTTCTTCCCTCTGGTCCCTCCACACTGCTGACTACAGCAGCAAGAGAGACACAGTTCAGAGAATTGCTGCTCAGTAATTTTGTATATTTCATTATTATTGACCATAAAGCATTTACATTAAAAGTTCTTTATAGTTTTATAGCTACCTACAATAAAAATACCCAGACAACTGCTATGAGGACACATCAATCACAAATAATTTGCTGATTATCTCATAATGGCACCAGCTTTTTTTGGGAGAGATGTTTAACATACATATATGAGGCAATATTTTTTGTGTCCATAAAATTACAGATTTTCTGTTGAAAGTACATAGAAAAAAGTTTAAAACACTAATCAGGAAAATTGAATACCTTGATGTCAGTTTTTGAGGGCTCCACAGCTTCTACAGTGACCTCCAGCTTCCTTTCCTCCTTGCGGCTGGTCTTCATTGGAGTGGAGGTCTGGGGCTGGTCAAGAGGGGCCATGGGGATCCCTGCCTCTGCCAGAGCAGCCTGGGAGAAGACTGGAGCACTGACGGGACGGGTGCCCCTCTGTGTGCTCACCACTGGACAAAATACAGACAAAATGCAAATGTGAATGAAGTGAAATCTGTTTTTATCACAGTTGCCGGGATTAGACTGTATGCACATTTGACATGATCTTCACAAGGTAAAATGTACACTGAAACAGTTATCGCATATAAATAGCACACATTAGTTCAAAATGCCACATCTTACTCACAGTCTCAAGCCTCGATGTGATCAGGAAAGTGCAAACATTGCAGGGCAGGAGTATACTGTACCTTAAATGCTTTGTTTATTCTCCTTTAAGAGGACAAACACATGTCCGAGCTTGAGGTATACGAGAAGCAAATCCACAAAGTGGAATGAGAGATAAAGCGCAGCTCAGTTCTTGTTATGATCCGATGGTGGATGCAAAAGCAGATGATGTTAGGCAGCAAAGAGCTAAAAAGCTCAATGTGGTTGACGCGATGAAAGGCCGAGATTAGAAAGCGTTATTTCCTCAATCCGCAAAACACAGTGCAGTCAGAAATCCTTGAATAATGATGAACATGCATTGCCATCAGTGGACACGTTTCCAGTTTATGCTGTAAACGGGCTGAAAAGTCTTAACCTGATGTTAATAAGCGTTTCATGGAGTGAAGAAAGAGTGACCATGTGTGAGCTGCACATCTGCAATTCAACAAAACAAAACAGGCAAAAAAATACCTGTCTCCTTGAGGCCAACATCTAGTAGAACAAACCAATCATCATTGATATGTGTGTGTGTGAGTGGACGTCTTTCTTCCAGGATTCGTCTCTCAAACTGAGGTCTTGTCTCAGAGACAGCAATCCTCTTTTTGGCCTCAGCAGTTGGAGGTCTGACTTCCGCCGGGAATCGGATGCCCTCAGGGACAGCAACTAATGCAAATACACAACCAGTTTCAGGTAATATTGTGGAAATAATACAAAGGACAAAATATTAGGACACCAGCATTTACAGTGAGGTAGAACGATCAATAAAATTGTTGAGCCTTGAGACACAGTAGGTGCACAATAAGCATCGTGTTATAGAATTATTATGCATTGTAAAACAAACTCAAAAAGAAATCCTGAATCCTTTTGACTATACCTGATTTCTTAGGAGCCACATCCAGAAGAATATACCAATCGTCCTCCACCTTTCTCACTGTTGCACTGGGTTTCTGCTGTGGCATCTTCTCCTGCTGCCACATCTCCTCCACTACAATTCTCTGCTGTGCTTTCTGCGCTACTGTTGGACGCGGTTTCTGCTGTATCATCTTCTCCTGCTGCCACATCTCCTCCACTATAGTAATTTTCTGCTGTGTTCTCTGCTCTATGGCTGCAAACTCTTTAGATGGTCTTACTTCAGGATACATACGGACAGGTTCAGCCACTGGCACTGATGTAGAATACACACAAAGAAATTTCAAATCAACCTCAGCAACTCATGTGAACCTCAAAGTATGACCTTCTCAGTCATGACATAATTAAATTGTCTGTCTACAAAAAAAACCCATCAGAATACCTGGTACTTTTGCTGCAACATCTAGTAGCGCAAACCAGTCATCATCCACCTTTCTTGGTTGTGGCGGTTTAATTTCCACAAACTGCACAGGTGGCCTCACATCTTCCATGATGATTTTTTGTTTTGGTTCAATGGGTGCCACCACATCCATAATACGCTCAACCACAGCAACTAACACAGAAAAATATGTATAAATAAATCGGATGCAGTGGCTGAAAACTGATATAATCATTGATTTTTGACTTATGAGCTATTTCAAAAATTAAAGCAAACAAAAAAGCATCAGGTGCATATGCAGGCCTGCTTATTAGCCACCACTTAAGTTAGCCTTTTACCAGAGTATATGGAGACCCTTTGGTAATGAAAGGTACCTGGTGGTATGAAGACAGGCTTTTCTCGAATGATGTCACACAGGACAAACCAATCATCTTCTCTCTCTGGCGGTGGTGCGATTGGGCTTGGTCTCATTTCAGAAAGATGTACCTCTTCTTGCCTGCTCTCCGCACCAATTATCATCTTCTTCCATGTTCTAGTCTCAGTTGTTGTCACCTCAACCTCAAATGTCTCCCTCATCTCCGGAATAATTTCAACAGTGGCAACTGGCACAGAGAGAGTCAAAAGAACTGAGTGACACTAGCTTTTTCATAGCACAAATGTTCAACTTTAAAGCGGAATGAAAAAAGGGACTTCGGTAGCCAGGGGTGCAAATGCATATTAGCTGTATACCTGATGGTTTTATGACTGCCTCCTCACGAACAGCATCTAACAGCACAAACCAGTCATCATCTCTCTCTGGCAGTGGCTGGGAAGGCTGCTGTCTAATCTGTTCAAGATCAACCTGCGGCAGTTTCTGCTCTATGCTTTTCACTTCAATTTCAGGTTGAATATCTGGATAGATTTTAGCTGGTTGTGGCACAGAAACTGAAAACAAACAACAAATGTATACCTCAGTTTGAGCCAAGGTGCAGAAGCCTTATATTTCTACAGGGTAACAATGGAAATTATATTTGAATAGTTTGATGACACACACAGTTTATTTGTAGGATGGATCTAGTTTGGGGTGATGATATGTGTGAAAAGAGAATAGGGAAATGTGAAAGATGTGGGTACCTGGAGGCACAAATGATGTCTCTTTGGGAACAACATCCAGCACCAGAAACCAGTCATCATCTCTTTCTGCGACTGGCTGAGATATTTGCTGCTCAGGGATTATTTGCTTGGGAACCTTCTTTTCCTCTTTCTGCACCATGATCTCTTCAATTACAACCTCCTTCCTGGACTCTACTACTGCTACTGTTTCAACCACAGTAGAAATTCTCTCTTCAGAATAAACCTGGACATACTCAGCCATGGTGACTATTGACAAAGAGAATGAATGAGGATTGTAAGACATTAAAACCAAGAAGCTGACAAAATAAGCATTTAAGTCTTAAGAAAGAGCATGTGGGAGAGTCGGCAATACCTGGTGGCACAAACGATGGTTCTCTAGTGGGAGCATCCAACAGCACAAACCAGTCATCTTCTATTTCTTTCACAGCCTTTGGCAGTGCTATGACTTGCTCTTGCTTTTGTTTTACTTGTCTTTCTTCTACAACATCCTCCACTATTTTCTCTCTCTGTTCAACTGCTGTGATTGCAACCACAGAGACTGGTTCTTCGGGGGACACCTCAACATGTTCTGCAACAGCGACTACAACAAAAGAGATAAAAATCCTCAGACAGTGTACACTGGTCAAGGGCTTTAAGAATAAAAGTGCCAGCAAAAGCTAAGGATAATTGCTTGCTCTGATAAAGCTGTGAATCAGTGCAGGGGATTTTAGCAATACCTGGTGGTACATATGATGTTTCTCTGGGAGCAACATCCAAAAACACAAACCAATCATCATCTCTCTCTTTCACTGGCTGTTGTGGGATTTCTTGCAGATGTCTTGGTGCCTCTTCTATTATCTTTCTCTCTTCAATTACTACTTCCTTAATCTCTTCCTCCGCTGCGGTTTGAACCACAGAGATAAAACTTTCTGCGTGCATCTGGTATTGTTCTTTCAAGGTAACTGATATAAGAAGAAAAAGTTGTTAATACAAGGCAGAAGAAAGCCAAAGTTGTTTTAAAAACAGCATAAGGGATTTTACTAGTACCTGGTGGTACATAAGATGTTTCTCTGGGAACAACATCCACCAACACAAACCAATCATCATCTCTCTCTTTCACTGGCTGTTGTGGGATTTCTTGCAGATGTCTTGGTGCCTCTTCTATTATCTTTCTCTCTTCAACTACTACTTCCTTTATCTCTTCCTCCGCTGCGGTTCGAGCCACAGAGATAAAACTTTCTGCGTGCATCTGGTCTTGTTCCTTCAAGGTAACTGATATGAGTAGAAACAGTTGTTAATGCAAGTAGCAAGCATAATACGACTCACTAGAGAGCCAAAGTTGTTTTGAAAAGCAGCACAGGGGATTTTAGCAGTACCTGGTGGAACATAAGACGTTTCTCTCGGAACAACATCCAGCGACACAAACCAGTCATCCTCTCTTTCTGTAATGGTGTGTGGCGGTTGGATCTCTGGTATATGTCTTATTTCCTCTTCTCTTATTGTTCTCTCTTCTACCATTACGCCCCCTACATCCTCAACTGTTGTAACCTCAGTCTTTGAGATGAAATACCCTCCTTCATCCACCTCAACACGCTCGACTAAGGTAACTGATGAGAGTAAAGAAACAAAAATGTCAATGACAAAAGGCCATTCTCAAGTATATTAATAATATGATAATGGGTGCAAATACAAAGTCAAGCATCTTAAATGCATCATCATGGCATCTCACTGTAGTAAAATGTCAAAAAAGATGTTTTGGGGGTATTTCTGAACCTTTCATATTTGTGTTTCTACCCCTTTTGCACCATTAGGATATCTTCAACTTAATTTTTATGTCAGTTCTATTATCCTTACTTCGACAACAAATCAGTTGTGGAAAAAAGAAATTCTACTGATAGTTTTGGAGAGATTAGTTTCTTTACAAATGGAGGTCTAAAGCTGTTTGTACAATGATATACTGTACCTGGTGGTTTGACAACAGCCTTGTATGGAGGGTGGTCAAAAAGTATGAACCAGATATCCCTATCTTCCACCTGAGATTGATCCTCAGCCTGAAGCCTCTCTGTAACTTCTCCCTCAGTTCTCTCCTCCAGTATTGCTGTCTTATGCCATTTCTTCTCTTTCTCTAGCCTCTCCTCAGATATTACTCCAGACTGTATCTGCATATTTTCCATATCTTCCTGCTGCTGCCATCTATCTTCTACAATTGTTACTCTCTTCTTAGTCCTTCGCTCCACTTTCTGGTATGAAACTACAGAAGTGGTACTGATGACATCTGGAGAGCCAAACTTCTGCTCCACTTCATCTTGCCATTCCTTTTCTATCTGATGTAGCTTGTCTCTCATACTATCATCTAACATGCTCTCATCTGTCACCTCTTTTTTGCTCCACTGCATCACCTTAGTCTCCTCCTCCTCCTCAGGCAACACGTCTTTCAAATACTCCTGCTTTATTCGCTCTTCCAATTCATCCACTCCATCCTCCTTTATTGTCTCAATCCTGCTCACAAACTTTGAGGTACTGATGACAGCTGGAGAGCCAAACTTCTGCTCCACGTCTACTTGCCATTCCTTTTCTATTTGACGTAGCTTGTCTTTCAAACTATCATCTAACAAAGTCTCATCTGTCACCTCTTTTTCACTCTCCTGCTTCACCTTGGTCTCCTCCTCCTCCTCAGACAACACGTCTTTCAAATACTCCTGCTTTATTTGCTCTTCCAATTCATCCACTCCATCCTCCTTTATTGTCTCAATCCTGCTCACAAACTTTGAGGTACTGATGACAGCTGGAGAGCCAAACTTCTGCTCCACGTCAACTTGCCATTCCTTTTCTATTTGACGTAGCTTGTCTTTCAAACTATCATCTAACAAAGTCTCATCTGTCACCTCTTTTTCACTCTCCTGCTTCACCTTGGTCTCCTCCTCCTCCGCCTCAGGCAACAAGCCTTTTAAAAACACCTCCTTTATTTGGTCTTCCAATTCATCCACTTCATCCTCCTTTTTTGTCTCAATCCTCCTCACAATTTTTGTGGTGCTGATGACATCTGTAGAGCCAAACTTCTGCTCTATCTCGTCTGGCCATTCCTTTTCTATCTGATGTAGCTTGCCTCTCAAACTATCATCTAACAAACTCACACCTATCACCTCTTTTTCACTCTCCTGCTTCACCTTGGTCTCCTCCTCCTCCGCCTCAGGCAACAAGCCTTTTAAAAACACCTCCTTTATTTGGTCTTCCAATTCATCCACTTCAGCCTCCTTTTTTGTCTCAATCCTCCTCACAGTTTTTGTGGTGCTGATGACATCTGTAGAGCCAAACTCCTGCTTCACTTCATCTTTCCATTCTTTTTCTATCAGATGTAGCTTGTCTCTCAAACTATCATCTAACAAACTCACCCGCTTTCTTTGCTCTTCCAGTTCATCCACTTCATCCGCCTTTTTTGACACAGATATTTTCACCACTGTTTCTGTTACATCGTCAACTTGTTTGACCTCTTCCTCTATTAACTTAGCTACCTCTTCCTTCCCCAGTTCCTCTTCTATTACTTCCTGGAGTCTCTCTGCCATCTCATCCACTTCTTGGAGCCTTTCCTCTAAATCCCTCACTTCCCTCAGCCTCTTTTCCAAAACATGCGCATCTTTCAGCTTGTCTACCAAGATCACTTTTTCCCGCAGCCTCTCAATGATCTCATGACTAGTCACTTCCTGCTCTACTACATGCATCATCTGCTTATTCTCCTCCTGGAGCTGGAACTGGGCTGGAGGAGAGACTGGGAGGAGCAGAAGTGAAAGTTAAACTATGATGCATGACACAAACTAAAATTTGATTGATAGTGCAGGCTGTGTAAGTGTATTTTTTACAAGTTGTATTCATATTCTGAAAATGCTTACACACAAAGGAACTCACATGGGCGTTTATCAACATGCTCAAGCAAAGATAGATCGAGGAATCGGTCAAAGTACAGGAACCAATCGTCTTGCATTTTCAGTGATGGTTGCCATAGCCTATCCACAGAGCTCATTTTTGCCAAGCTGAGCTTAGCTGACAACATCAGGGGGAAAAAATGCACTTTTATACCAAATCAGCAAATACACATAAAACTCACACTCAAATTGCAAATGGCTGAAAGCAAGGAAGAATGTGTGGTTTCTATAAAAGCCTTGGCACATAATGCTTATAGAAGCTGCATTCAGAAAGTGCATGCTGGCCACAATAAACTAAAAAAATTTGACATATTTTTTTAGAAATCAAACTCAGGGTACAAAGGCAAAATATTGCAGGTCTAGAATTATTTAAGGCAAACTGCTTAATCAAGAGAAAATGTGGATAAAGACCAGCGGGTGTCACAAGCGTATATACCTGGCTGCTTCACAAAATCAAAAGGTGGGACAAAGGGAAAAGGAGGGTGTCGATGGAACTGGTTAGACCACTCATCTTCCTTTCTCCACTGCTGCTGCTCATCAGATGCAAGCTCCAGCCATGGCTGACTGACTGTCTGGGTGACAGTTTGAGAGCCAGCCTGCCCAGTTTCCTCCACCATTATTGTGACTGTTCGAACAGACTGCCCCTCCTCCCAGGACTGAACGAATGTCTGCTCAGACTCTCCTCTGGCTGTGAAGAGATGACGAGGTGATGGAAGTTATGTAATGGTTAAGCTGGAGAGATGACGGCCACAGTGAACGCTTCACAGTGCTTCAAGCATGTTTTTTGACCAAGCAAGATGCCAAGCATTTGTACCAGACCATTGTGAGTCCAGTAAGCTGAGGTTAGTACAAAGCTCAATGAAAAGTGACTCTGATCTGGCCATGTAGCACAAATGCTACGTCCTTTGTAACAAGAACCAGATAAAAAAAGGTGAAATTGCCTGTTAGATCTATCCTGTGTTTAAATAACAGTCAACAATAGTCAATGGAGCAATAATGAGTGAGTCAGTCAAGGTGTTGAACACAAAGCTACAAGCGTACAAGCAAATGAAAGCCATTGTGCAACAAACATCAAACAGCAACTTCTGAGAAAGCCAAGAAATGAGGAACAGCAGCCTCAAGACTGGAAATGCCATTAAATGCGGAGTTATGGGTGTGAGGAAACTCCATGTTTTTTCTTTCAGAGTTTAGTGACCAAAGCTACCCTGGGATCATGCCAGGGAAAGTACAAGGTGGGTCTCATTATCCACAAGTCTGAACAGGTCACCGTTCTGAATAGTTAACGATCTGTGCCGCAGCTGAAACACAAGGTTTAAGGGCATGAAAGCAAATGAACCAGAATGGATGGGTATGTTAAATGATGCGATAAGGCCGTTAGCGAGTGACAACAAAATAAAGCGCCGGTGCAGCTCCACACAGTTCCTGGTACCTGTGAATTCAGAGGATGGCTGGGATTTGTCAGAATCCAGTGTAAGTGACGAATCATCAACCTGAGACCCGGTTGATGCTGAGAGTTGTTGCAGGAACTGGAGAGTCTCCTCTCCAGCTGCAGCAGCGAAACAAGCCAAAGAATAGTTTATAGAATCACTTATATTACCAAATACTTGTGTGATACAAAAATGTGGCTTCACACACTTGCACATACCTCCATCTAGGTTACGGGACAGACGCTTGCTTGCTGAGCGTGTGAAGCGAGGGGCTGGGCGGTCAATCATGGAGCTGGCCTGGCGGGTCTGGGCCTGAGTGCGTCCGCTGTACCTGAACTTAGAGCCCAAAACGAGGAAGCGGCGTGACGAGGGGGGCTCAACTGTTGGAACCCTGAGGGACAAACACATTTATTTAATTTTCATCTACACGCCTCTTAATCAATTTGCCAATTTCAAATCAAAATTATAAGTTATATCATATCACATTGTATGACTTTGTATTGCCTACAAGGTGGTATTATTATGTAACAGCAACTTTGCTCTCTGTCTTACTGAGAAGAGAAAACCCTTGAGGTGTAATTCTAAGGTCAGGGCCATGGATATGTAGCTTCTCATCTGTGGTTAAACTGCCAGGGAGCCAATATAGGGATTAAGCTGCAGAGACCAGTTAGCCAATTATCCAAGGGATAGACAAAACCTGGGAATGACCTCTGTTGCCAGGCAGGGAAATGTCATTGAGAGTAGGGCAAGATCAACCTGTTCTTACCTGAAGAAGGTATGGTGTTCAACGCAAACTTTCCACAGCTTCTTTGAGGCTTTGTAGTTTGGCAGTTTGAAGCCAATTGTGCTTTCATACTGCTCTTGCTGTAGGCAAAGAAACAAATATAAAGTAAAAGTCAAACATAATGATGTTATGTTGATCATATTATCCCATTTAATCCAACATAACAAAAGTCAAGGGAATGAGTCCAGTTTAATAAATTCTTCATTTAAGTGCTGTGGGGTTTGGGGGAAAGGGCCAGTGGATGCGGTAAATGGACAGGATGAAGTAAAAGAAAAATTGTCTGATTAAAATAAATGACAGAATGGAAAATGTAAATTTAGATTTACCTCCGATGGCCGGATCTTAATAAAGAAGCTGCTGCGTTTGTAAGAGATCTTGAGGACTTTGGGCCAAGGGAAACGGTTGATTCTCAGCTTGTCCTTGTAAACCATCAAACCACTAGAGCAAACCCCCAGTGTAATGTCGACACCATCAAGATCCTGCATACACATAAAAAAAAAGAGGATGAAAAAGTTATAGTACTGCACACCATTGCACACACCCTACACTTACAACAGATGGTCACTAGGAGGCAGACTTTTTCATACTATGATGCGGTAGATTTTGAGGTCATGGGAGTTGGAGTAAATCTCTTCAATTTTTCTGAAAGGGGGCAGACATTAATTTTGTAATTAAAATCTGGAAGCTACTGATGTCAAAAAAAAGAAAGAGTGCTGTCACAAAATAATGAAATGCATTTTAAAAATGAAAGGAAATCGATGCATACTTGAACCATGGACCTTGGCATTTTAGAGTATCCCTGAAAAACATGCACCGGAATTGCAGTGCAAAGAGCCTGTAATAATACACACTCCATTTCATTAAAAGACTGAGGTAGATATTGTTTGGTTGTATAGTTGTTTGAGGTAGTTCTCCTCCAGTGAAACCAATTAATACTTCACAGATTGATGAGAAACTTTTGAATGTTGACCTTAAAATAACAAAACACTGACCCTTAATTGTGCTAAAAACAAGAATCCATCAATAGCACTGTCTGTAGTTCAGTTCCCTTTTGCATATTGTCAACCTCTCTTGAGCTGGAGGTAATAACTGAGACTTGATTTAGGAGAAGCTGCATCAGTTAACCCACAGCGCATTAAACCAAACACGCAATGTAATAATTCAAACAAAACCGTACTTTGGCTTGGTGCAGGTCCACTCCATACATGGCGAGTTTCTTGGCGTTTTCCAGAAACAGCATGTCTGCTTGGGCTGGACTCATTGACCTTGTATACACAGAGGAGAGGGGTGAAACATCTTTTCAAAGATATGTTTTGTTGCCATGATAATTTAAGGGACTTTTGCTAAATCATTTATTGAAACAGTTTGATAAACACCAAATATGTACAAGCATCTCACAGTTTGGGTCAGCTGAATACCTGGCTTGGATTACCTGTATGTGCGATGCAGCTCCATGACCTTTTCCTCCAGCTCTTTGCTCTGTCCGGGGGCCAGACTCAGATCTTTAACATAGTCTGTTCCATGGAGTTCTGGGTCATATTCTCCAAGCTCTGACTGGGCTGTGTAGGAGCCCAGCAGGGACAGTGTGACAAAGGAACAGGGAAGAACACCACGCATAATGTCCTGCCTCAGCTGGAGACACAGAAAGTACCTGGAAAAGATGTAAAAACACAAAAATGAGCTCACTTATGAAGCTTGGATGTAAAAACTTAATCCTATTATTGAATAATAGGAGGATGATACAAGATTTCATTGTAGTTAGGGAAGGAACATTAAAGGAATAGGTTAACACTTTGGGAATAAGTTATTAATTTTCTGGCTGAGAGCTAGATGAGAAGATTGATACGACTCTCATCTGTATGCTGAAGCTACAGCCAGCAGGCGATTAGCTTAGCTTAGCACAAAGACAGCAGTGGCAAAGAGAAGCTCTAAAGCTCACTCATTGTCACATTATATCTAGCGAATAAGCAGATTTCCCACAAGTATTCCTTCAAGTATAACACTTAAGACATTCACCTGGTGAGGTCTTCAGTAAGCTGTGCTGGATCAGGAGGGTAGAACTTTATGTTGAATGTAAACTCATAGACAGCACCTGAAACCTGTTTCCGGATCTCTTTGGTGGGTTCCAACCATATCTGAGGAAAATGTGGGGAAGAAAATTACAAACCGCTCACAATCAATTTCTTGTCAGTGACATGCAAAATATCTGCTTATGCTAAAACTACAAGCAAAACACACCAACCTTGGTTGTTGGCGTGTCCCAGTAAGCGAGGCCAAAGTAATCTTTCTCCAGCAGGTTGAGGTGGTCGCACACTTTTGTTAAAAGTTCCTGCGCTGTAGCATGTTTCTAAATGAGAAAGAGAGAAAAAAAACAGACAGAGAAGAGAAATATTCTTTAGTTTTCATAATCATATTAATATTGTGATAGTCATTACACAAACACAAGAGAACATTCTGTAACTTGGACGGTCTCTTACATCAAGCTCACACTCAAACAGAGTGTCGTCCAGTAAGGTGATTTTGCATTGCATGATTTTCTGCTTTTTGGAGCTTTTCGCCTCTTCTGCCTTCTTCTCAGTCTTCTTTTCTTTTGCAGGTTTCTCCTTCTTTGTCTGCTCCTTTGCAACCTTCTCCTCCTCTCCTTTTCCCTCCTTCTCCTGTTGTGCTGGTTCTTCCTCTTTTTTCTCCGTCTCCTCCTTCTTCACCTCAACTAACTCAGGCTCCTTCTTTATCGCAGCTTCTTCCTTGTGTTCCTCCTGAGCTGGCTGGGAGAGTCAACACGAGACAAAGTGTGTCAAATACAGATGAAAAGAAAGTGGGAGGATGTAATATACTTCATTTGGAAATAATGATACAGTTACAGATCTTAGTAAATGTAATGCTATTGTTACTAGCTTGAGATAATTCAGTTCAGGCCAGCATGGATCATTTTTCTTTTCAACCAAGCTTTCAGTTCAGACCTGCATTGTTACTTTTGCTGAGCAAGCTATCCACGACATGAAAAATTAATTAGAAAGAAAAAAAACATGTTCCTCTACTACAAACCAATCTGGAGCATGCATTTACATGATAGCTTTGTTTTTGGCCTATATCTGCAAAAAGCTGACTGTAATTTCTGGCATCTCACATTGCTTCTTCAGTCTTGATACCTCTGCTATTGACTCTTCTCCTCTGTATGTGTCGTTTTTCCCTGATGTTGCATAACTTAAACCTCTATTCTCCACTGTCACACATTCATTATCAAGTGTAATATTTGTCAGTGTAACACTCACCTGCGTCTCTGCGCTGCTTAGCGAGTGCTGATCAGGAGCTTGTTCAGCCTCTGGCTCAGTTTTAAGCTCTGGTTCTGGAGCAGCAATTGGTGCTTTCACCTGCTCCTCACTTGGTCCCTTCGCCTCCTTCTTTCCTTTGTTCTTCCCTTTCTCTTTTTTCTTCCCTTTTTCCTCTTCTTTCTTCGGCTTTTCTTCTGTCTTTTTCTCCTCTTTCTTTTTTACCTCTTCTTTACCCTTCTCCTCTTCTTTCTTAGTTGTCTCTTCTTCTTTCTTTTTTGTCTCCTCTTCTTTCTTTTTTGTCTTCTCCTCTTTCGTTTTCTCCTCCTCCTTCTTTTTGGCCTTTTCCTCTTCTTTCTTCTTTGCTCTTTCGGCCTCTCTTGCCTTTTCTTCTTCTCTCCTCTTTTCTTTCTCTTCTTCTCTCTTCTTTACCCTTTCTTCTTCCTCTGCTTTCCTCTTGGCCTTTTCCTCTTCCTTCTTTTTTACTTTTTCCTCCTTTTCTTTTTTCTTTGACCCTTTCTTGTCAACTTTTTCCTCCTCTTTACTCTCCTTCTTTGCAGCCTCTGCCCCCTTGTCTTTAGCTTCAGCAGTCTCCTTCTTTTCCTCTTCTTTTGTCTCCAATTTTTCCTCCACCTTTTCTACAGTCTGCTGTGCCTTTGCCTCCTCCTTCTGCTCCTCTTTCTTCTTCACCGGTTCCTCTTCTTTTTTCTCCTCTGTCTTTTTCACTCTCTCACCATCCTTTTCCTCTGCTTTTCTCTTGGCTTCTTTCTTTTTCTTTTTACTGCCCTTCTTCTCCACTTTTTCCTCCTCTTTCTTTTTCTCCTCTTTTTGTTCTACTTTTTCTTCTGTCTTTTTCTCTTCTTTAACCTCTGATTTTACCTCTTCTACTTTAGCCTCCTTCTCTTCGCTTTTCACTTCTTCCGCCTTATCAGCTTTTTCCTCTTTGTCTGCCTTTTCCTCCCTGGCTTTCTCTGCCTCAAACCCCTCTCCCTCAGAGCACTGTGAGCGGCGTTTGAGGAAAGAGGAGAAGAGGCGAGACAGGCCTTTGCCAGCAGAGGTCCGGGTACGAGGCTTCAGCTGCTCCTCCTCTGGGGAGGTAGCTACATCAGCAGCCCCAGGCTCAGAGGCCTGCTCTTGGGCCTTCTTGCTCGACTGCTCCCCCTCTGGCTCAGATGTTGCCGCCTCCGGATTCTGCTTGTTCTCGGGTTCGGGTTCGGCGCCGCTTGCCTTCTGCTTGCCCTCAGTGTCCGCCTCGCTCACTGCACTTGCCTCTGTTGTCATGGTAGCCACTGGGAAGGAGAACAGAAGGGAGTCAGAGATGGAGAAAGGTCACAGTGTTGTACAGAATGTGACAGCGCACAGCGCGGCTATACTTGGAACACAACAAATGAGATTAGGAGCAGTGAACTATCAGCCTGTGTGTAGGAAACGTTACACTTTACTATGCTCTGAATGGCAAGCAAATATAATACATGGACTACACTACACTGATACAATAATTTACATTTTATTTAATGTGTATGTTTAAGGAATATGACAACAAAAAATTGCCCAAAAACATTTTGTTCTGTAAAAGGTACTAGAACAGGCCTACACTTGTTCTGGTCATTTTCTGTTTGCAGTGGTGATACAATAGAAAATACTATTGTTTATCAAGCAAATAAAGTTGTTTGTGTGCATGCTTCATTATTTTCATTTAATAGCAATTTACAATAACATGTTAGTTTCCCACTCTGAGTGGCATGAATGAGACATATTGCATTAAACATGAATCCAACTGCCACCCACAGATTATATTTTAACTCAGACTCACATACTTACACACATACACAAACATCACACAATAGCCTCCCTTGTTGAAGAGTGTGTCTGTGTCTACGTGGAGTTCTGAGGACGAGCTCAAAACGCTGCTTATCACAGACTCATTAAATCTCACGGACACAAAGGAGGCATTCTGCTCTAGAGGTGCCTATTAGCACCGCCCGGATCATCCTCGCCAAAGCATGCCTGGCTCTCCACACCCATCCTGTACAGGTCATCTAAGGCACCTTCTCATACAGATAATTAGAGTTGGGCGATTTATACTATGAGATGATTTAAACTAGTCAACTGTCTTAGATTTGTCTATAACGAGGTTCCTATTCGGTTAATGTTATTTCTGGGTATATCAGGTCATTTTAGGCAACGTTGCAAACCAATGAGCATGACTGCTTTATGGAAATGTGTTTTTTATTATGATTTTTGCATGTATGTGATTTAGCATCTTGATTTGTCAGGTATTTAATTAGCTGGATTAGACAAAAACAAACATTCCTGTCAGGTTATTTTATGCAAGAACAGTGTCTTCATTTATTTTCCAGATAACTTACAATATTATCACCCACTCTTACTCAGGACATTGACTGCAGGTAGCAGCAAACATTTTCACTCCAGTTCCTATCAATCTGACTTAACTTATGGAAGATACCAAGAATGCTGTCAATATGTAACAGTTGAAGCACAAACTAGCTGATTAAAGCACACAACTGACAGAAATAAACCGCCAGCGTTATGCAATCCCGCTGCACCTCTGCTAGGTCATATTTATTATTTACATCACAATCAGTTCTAGCCCTCAATGAGACAGATGCGCATCCTGTCTTGACTAGGCCTTGTCTAAACTGGTGACTAATGTTGCTGTGTTTGTCTCTTCCATATGTAGTTCAAGTCCCACCCTTCCTTGTATGGGGTGGGGGAGGGGAAATGCTAGACAGGCAGACAGGCCAATCTTCCAGATGTACAGGGCCGCCCCAAAGGGGGCAGCCTGGCCCTCTATACCATACACTTCCCACTGGCACTACAGGACAGCAGGAGAGGAGGAGGGGGTACGCACACAGACCAAATCCTCTTTAGCCCTCCCATTGTTTGTGTCCAGTGACCAATAACTGTGCTGCACTCTATAACTAATCCTGCCTACCCTTCCCCCCTCAAGACCCCCCATAGGCCTATGCCCTAGGTCACCACATACACACACACACACACACACACTGGTATGCATCAGTGCTCACAGGCTCCTTTGGGTCTTTTAATGCTCTGTCATCTCAATTCTGATTGTCAGGAAACAGACATGCTCCTAATGGACCAGCTGAGCTTGTGTCTGCTGCCTCCTCCATTTTGTGTTGCCTATCTAACATCTCTGCTATCAGCCAGCTGAGCAGGACGAACCTGCATCATGACCGATTGAGATAACAGCAGCCACACCACAGGATCTCTCAATACAGAATCAACCTTAACGTGAAGCATATTTCTTTTTGAAATGAAGCTAATGAGATGAAATACTGCTGTACTGTATGAAAAAAAATCTGCCCTAAATACTACATAATTAGTGTCTCTAATGAGCTAAATTATAGATGAAGTAGGCCACCCTCTAGCAAGACTGAGCTCGCAAAGAGCTGCTGGATCAGGTGCAAACGCCAGGGCTGGGGTTGAATCAGGATTTGATTTAGAGTTTCTGTGACTTTTAATTGAATTTAATGCTCCCACAGGAAGATAATTTGAAATCTGAAGAGATTTGATTTGACTCAGTGAATCTCACTTAGGGGAGAGAGCAATAGAGTTCACATTGTACTTGAATCCGAGTCTCCAACTGCTTAAAAGATATATTCATCCCAAAGCCTTCATATTATTTGCCAGTGATGCTGCAGAGCTGCTACTGCTGTGAGTTGGTGTGTGTATGTGTATAAATATGTATGCATATGTATGAAACGAAATGAGACGAGAGGGCTGAATGGGGAAGCTTGCACAGAAAGAGGACGTATAGTATATAAATAGCCCCATATGCTCAAGATGCAGGGGCTCATTAGTCAGCTTTTACAGACAAGCTCACATCTATTTATGCTCTGCACGCAGCACACATATGCACATGTGCATACATGTGTACACAGCCGCAAACATACACAGAATACTAAATTTACGATTATTTAGATAAATTTTTTTATTTTGAGCAACATTACTGCTTCTTCCATACTAATATTAGCAACTGACTGACAGGTGACATGAGTTCCAAAACAAAACTACCTTGTATGAATACTGGGACATAAAGAAAGCATGGTTCCTGGGTACTGACAGTAGGCTTAAGGAATTAGAAGGAGTTTGGAGTTAATCAGGCCCCAAGTGACCAAGTGAGATTATCTCTATCTACCTGCCTACAGCATCTATCTCACTGTCTCCCTCCACTCCGATTCCTTCTTATCTGTCTCTCAGTCTGCATCTCTGGGTGTGCATGCATCTGTGTGTGTGTGTGTGTGTGTGTGTGTGTGTGCACGCAAAAGAGAATAGCTGGCAGAAACACTGTGGCGATCAGCTGTGCTGATTCATGGTTTTATGTGGAGCTCCGCCTACCTGGCTGAAAATCAACATAAAAACGCAAGGCCAATATATCAGTCCTCTGGCCACATGGTGGCTCCTATTAACCTCTCTCAAAGTAAACACAGAAACACATGCCAGCACACACGCTAACACGTGCCGGGATAAACTGTTCGTATGTTCACTTAACGCCAACAAGCTCGCCCAGCAACATCCCAACATTTACTTCTTTTTAAATAATCCTAAAGTGAAAATAAACAATACTGCATGATTTCAAGATTTTGCAGAGAAATACATCTAGAATGACTCTTGCAACAAATGAAGAACATGATCAGACTTTGAATGACGTATTGCAATCATGGATCCTGTGACACCATATCTTTTAGGTGAGCTGGGTGATACTCAACCCAAAGGTAACAGGCTACAAAAAGGTTTATTTTAGTCTAGTCCTGTGCGTAAACCGATCTCAAACTCAGTTCTAAACTAATCAATACACACAGATGGTCTGTCCTCTTGATGCTGTAACATGAACCACCATGGGAAAAGAATGAAGTAGCGTGATTGATTTACTGTGGTTGCCCTGAAAGCAATTCTAAATCCATTTCCAACATCACCTCAACCAAAACCCTTTAAAAGAATAGTATATGTGTACATTAGTGCACATTATGAAAGATGTGTTCTTTATGTGCGACATAAAATACAGATCTGTGTCTAGATGTCATGATTGATTAGTCAAAATAATCAAAATGTGTATTTATCATTATACAATTTACTATATTTTAAAATAATACTGCAATTATTTGTGCAAAATATTACATAAACTTCAACTTTTTTACATGGTCTCTAAGCTAGTTAAATCCTCAGGCTCCCTCATTCATGAAGAAAGGAGCAAGGGACTATGTATGTGTAGTCTGTTTCCTATTTAGTGCTGCTCACACAACAGAGTAGTAGTCTAACTGCACAAATGCATCATAACTCCCAAAAGAGGATTAACACCAGCAAGCTCTTCAGGGACCTCGGTGACCTCACTCTCACACAGCAGAGCCACAAACATCCTTCAGCATCACTTCAGCAGTTCTGTGTTCTCAACACTGCTGATTCAGCAGTACAGGAGACCCCGGGCACCCAGATCTTATCTATATGTCATTTTTTTTTAACCTTTGTATTTACCCATATTGCTCAAGCAAGCTCTCGCCAGTTGTACTGCATAAACGCTCCCTCTGTCTCCCCCCTCGTCCTTCCGACGTCATATCTGCAGCGCTTCATAAAAGATTATCTGACTATATATATCCAGCAGTATCATCAATGGAGATGAGGCTTATTGGATGAGTTTCTCCTAAGTGCGTTATGGGTTGTACAGGCGTTTGAGCACACAGAAGCAGACACACATTCACATATGAAGCCCTCCAGGGAAGATGGATATTTTTAACCCATGCACACTTCTCTTGGGGTAAAAGCGAGTCATGTCAAGCAGAAAATGAAATCCTAAAGCAGAGCAATCTCTGAAAAAGCATGAAAAAACAATATCTGAACATCTAGGCAGACACATTGTTGGAAATAACAGCACAGCTCACAAGTATTCAAGACCAGGACTCAAGTGTATCTTGTGGGGCAATAACTATTTAACATGGGAAAGATTTAGGGACAAAATAAGGTAATCATGTCACTTCCAGTCAGTTCTTTCTCTTATACATCATACTCACTTTAATCACTACACTTTATGTGAAGATGAACCATCCCTAGATAGAAAGCATTAAGATTTAACATTAAGAGCATTAAGATCTATTTTGCTTTTTCCCCATAAAATAAACAATATTATATAAATATATAATATTTCCCCATAAACAAAATAATAATATGTCTTTACACAAAAACAAATATTTTATCAATTTAATTTTACTAAAATATCCAAATTGTGCGATTTCTTTCAGTGGAGTGGTAACTTGAACGCTCATCCTTTTATTTATTTATTTTTCTACAAAAACAACTCACATTTTTAGAAAACATTGCTGCCTCCGCTAATACGGAGCACTTTTGATTTATGGGGACACCGTTAGACTGCTATAATGCAATTTAATTGGGCAAAGAGCCTTTATAATTTTAATTTGCTTCAATAAATCATCGTATAAATACCGCATGTTAATGTATTCTGATACGTAGACTTCAATTTCTAACTTTTTTTTTTTCAATTGAACAGCAGAACAGTAATAGGCTGAATCGGACCAACGTGCCAAGGTATTTAAACAATCTGTGTATGAAAATGGCGCCGAATGCACAACAAAACAAATAAACAGTAACTCATCCCCTCCGCCCGAGGTGCATACATCTTAAATTTGGCTTACCTACTCTAGGATAAGCATCAATGGGAAAGCAAGGAGCAAAAAATCCGACAAAATCCTATATTCCGGCCGTTCAGAGGAGAAACAATGTTGCGGAGCGACACATGCTTTGTTGTGCTGAAGGTGTCCGATGCTCGTAAAGGGGCGGAGTCTGATTCTGAAGCTGAGCGGCGAGCAGCACGCCTCACAACCGCATGCCGGAGTGGAGGAGATGGACATAACTTTCATACAGCCTAATACTGATGAGGGCTGCTCCACGCCGCTAAATAGAAGTTTGTTATCATATAATGCAAAATGTAATGTTAAATGCTGCAGCAATCTAAGCCTGAAAAACGCAACAAGACTGTTAAAAACTACTGATAAGATCACTACCTGTATCAGTGCATATTAACCTTAATCCTACCGACCCGCAGACCACAGATATATACTTTTTTGTCATATCTCACATGTGCTTTATTCTATCATTCCAATCTTTCATGACATTGTCAATCAATTGGTTCCTAATGACTTCATTTCATTGTTTCTGTTTTAATTAACGCTTTTTAAATTAAATACCAATGTACTGGGGTCCTGGGGGACACCAGTCAAAAGCATCCCATTCCGTCTATGCAGTTTTAATAGATGGGACTACTTATTGAGTTCATGTTTGCCATGGGTTCTAATTTGAAGTATCACATACTATCAGGAAAGGTAGGGACACCTCCCAAGTACAGTCTTCTATCCCAAGACTGTACTTGGGATAGAAGCTGCAATTTGTATTAATGAAAAGTATATATTTATGTTTTACACAATATGCAAATTAACTGTAACTTTCCTACAATAATAATAATAATAATCTGTTTTTTCTTCAGATGACATTAATCACACAACTATAGAAATAGATAGAAATAAGTTAACATTTTGCTGTGATGGTTGTATCTTACAGTAGTTTGTTCTTGGGGTCCCCAGGGACCCCAGTCAGTAGTCCTTGTATGTTAAATATGTTGGTAGGATGAAAGTTAATACTTACAATGAGTATTAACATTATTCGTCAAATTTATAGAGCTGCAAAGATTTATTGATTCATTGATTGTCATTGGTGTGACCTGTGGACTCCAGGAAATTGTGATGGACATTTTTCACTGTTTTGATGTTTTATAGATCAAAACATTTAGTTGATTAATCAAAAAAAAATATCGGAAGAATAATTATTAGTTGCAGCCCTACACATTTTAATTCATACATACACACAGACACTAATCCCCATGCTGGTACATACATTAAGCCTCATTATAAAAATCCCCAACAAGCATGGAGCAGGGTGGGCCAAAGAGTGCAATCATTAACACAATACAATGTCCAGAAACAGCATGGATGCAGAGAGGCAACAGTCATACTACTCAGAGTCTTTTCAGACACCAACTCAATGCATTCATCTGCACAGTATGAAGGTGTCAGGACTACAAATTTGTCCCAATTGAAAGAGGCACAGTTTCAAATGAATTAAAAAAGTCGCACCTAAAAATTTATTATTCAACAGAAACACCCTCAAAATCAAAAATTCAAAAACAAACAAGCACACACCCACACGCACACAAATATGATCATGGGCACACATATACACACAAGCTGTCTTAATGGATCCCTGAATGGTCCCCACCCATCTGCCTGACCCCATTAGGGCCATACGGCTCATAGGCAGAGGGGGGAAGTAAAGGGGTTCATTATTCTCTCATCCACCATCACCTTTGTCTCACAGAGACAAGTTCATGTGGCATACACAGCAGTGTCACATGTCATTTCTGGGCGATTTGCTTGCTATTCATTTAAGAAAAACATCTTACCAGTATAAAGCTGATTCCACAAATCCAATGACTTACATTGTCATAAAGTCCAAAGCAGTTATGAAGAAGCTTGGGAGACGCCAAAGTCAAGAGAAGAAACAGAAAAAAATACCTCTGTAGCAGAGTAACAGTCACTAATCACTGCGTTTTTCTTAGACTTTGGTCACAGTGACGACATATCAGCACTGCCGTGTTCAAACCGGTGGTGTTAAACATTTACTACATCAGGCGTTAACAGGAAGAGATCTGATTAATCCCTGCTGGGTACAAACAGAAAGTACTTATAGATATAGTTAATGTGTGCAGTTTCTATTTCCTCTGCTTTAGTTTGACATGGAATGAGCATGTCAGAGAGACAGAGGAAGAGCGCGGGAGAGAAACAAAGACTGTATAAACTACTCGCGTTGCCTCCGGTTGCTTAGGAAACCCTGCCCAACCCTGTGCCTACTGCAAGGAGCAGGTGTTGAGCTGGACCCAGGAGAGTCAGGAGAGACAGAATAGAGAGGGGAGGAGAAGAGGAGCGGCACTCACAGACCCACAGTCCCCTGAGACAATGACAGACTGGAACCACAGACTCTGAGACGACCCACTCCTCACACAGCAGACACACCCGAAAACACTGACGCACACTCCCCTGTCACTTTTCCTCATTTGCTCAAAAGCACAGGCAAACACACACATACGATGGTGCAGTGCATTACTCCAGCTGAGTGCATGGGGGTTATGTTTGTTTGGAACATCTTTATCCCTCTCTGGCTCCATCACTCAGTGATTACATAATGTCCCACACCACTTCCACCCAATTCATCTCTCTGTGATTTTCAATACCGCATCTGGATATACATCATACACACACCAAGCAGCCTTCCCTCTGGTATCTTATGTAAAACAACATGTGCAGCTTTGAAAAATTGCTTTAAATATGAATTTTGAGTGCATGTGATGGAGGCACAGTTGCAGGGGTTTGAGTTGTGCTCAGGGTCTGAGCTCTCAAGAGCACTAACGGGATAGATGGTAACAGCCCATCAATATTCATAGTGCACCATTATGTTATAAAGAATTTATGAACCAGGAATGTTCCATGTTTCTGCCCCTTTCTGCCAGCAGACAAGTTGCTCCCCTTTTATTCTCTTAGGCCAAGTTTAAATTCACCCACAGCTTGCAGACTTATAACTGCACACTATGATGTCTCTGCAATGGGAACTTAAAATGCATAGACATCATGACATCGACATAATGTTTCCAAGAAAACATGTGTCCTGCGCTATACTCTGATACAGAGAATAGCACAGGACAGCTCAACATAAAAAAACACTCTTGAATGTCCTGCAATCAGTGAAACTGCTACAAACATTATTTTGCATCCACAGATATTGCAAAACAATGAGTCAGATTTGAGATGAAATGCTTATATGAATATGTATGTGCTTAGATAGCCTGGATGCCATTTGGGATCTAAGACACTGTACCGAGCCCTGGGGCTCACAGTACATTGAATAAACTGTGTTGGACGTTCTCATCCACTAAGTACATGTAACATTGTACTGGATCAGCTGATGCTGCTGTGAATGAGTTGTCTTAGTTTGCACTGCCACCTGGTGGACAAACAGTAAACAAGTCAACTTTCTACATGCAGCTGATAATTTGAATGAGAAGTCAATGTTAGACTCTGGTAAAAACTGGCCAAATTTTGGTTTTCCCTAAAATATCCCAAATATATTCAATATTGCATCATGATTGCTTTCTTATATCTCAACTACACTGACACTTTTTCCAAAACACTGTGCAGTCTGGGTATAGTATTTGTAATTTGAGTGTTTTAACAAAAACACTTCATGGTAAAAGATCAAATCATTCGTGCAACATAAATTATTTGCTGTGAGAGAGAGAGAATCCCCTTCAGTTCTACTCTGCATCAACACCGAGCTGCAGTGCATGCTGGGAGCATGTGTTCTGCTGAGATAAAGATGTGTTTGCTTCCAGATGCCTCAGGGTGACTCGGTCACACTACCCCTCCCAAAACTAGCCTGATGTGGGCACCAGCAGGTCAATAACAGAGGTGTCCCATAATTTCATCTATAAACTTTCATTGGGATTCCAGCCCAATCAATGGCTTGTTACCCTTTTTTCCCAGTGATATGAAGAATTAGTCAAGGTTGAATAAGAAGCTGTGGCTTTTTTTCATTCAAATAAAGGAGGAATCACTGTAGAAGAGGCAACCATGCACATCTACAGTAAATACATGCATGCAGAAGATTCAAAGTCTGCAGTCAGATCCCAGGGGAAGTGGCAGAAAATAGAAGTCATTAAGAATTAATAGTCTCTATAAAGACTGATGAGCTATGACTTCATTGAACTGTTTCATAAATATAAATGAAATGCCTCTCTGCAGCTGAGAGCAGGGGTGTTTAATTATACTGCCGTTCTGCATTTTATTTAAACCATATTGTGGTAAATTAGGAGTCATTATGTGTGCCTACTATACATTTGGTGAAGTGAAATAATTGCCACTCTGGATTTACTGTGTGCAAAACATCACCCTCAAAATAAACTTTATATGCAATAATCCTGTCAGAGCCATACTACAACAACAGCTAAAACACCTTATTTTACCTCTACATACTCTTGCATACAAGTTAAAGTGGTAAATAATACTCACAGCATATCCATGTAGAGGGTCATCGTATAGTGCAGGGACAGTTCCAGACAGTGTGGCCGGGTCAGAAAGAGGGAGAGACAGAGAAAGAGAGTGTCAATTCAGTAAAATACTTATTTTTGCCTTTGTAAGTGGCAACACACACAGTCAATGAGATGTACAGAATTCGGGGGAACCTCTACAGTGCATGATAGATGACTTATACAGCATGCTATATCATAAAAAGGCTGCCTGAGCACAACTACTAATTTATCGAATAGCTGAAGGGCCTGTATCCGAACATGAATAGCTGAGAATTGAGACACAGCATATAGTGCTAGAATCCTTTTGAGAACAAGAAAACAGAGGGAAAAACAATGTAATCAGGTTGACCCTAATCACTTGTTTAAGTCAAAATAAATCTAACAAGTTTTAATCTAATTTCCTCTTCTGTTTTCAGCATCATTTCTAATTCAGCATGCAGCAGACTTGCATTATTTACAAGATTCCTATAGTACTGCAGTTTAGTTTTGACTGTGTTCTCTTGTTTATGATAATGACGACATGTTTCTTGCTTTGGTTTAAAAAGTATTTGGGGCCCAGAGGCTCTGGATAACCTCACAACAAATCTTTTGCAG
Source organism: Thunnus albacares (assembly GCF_914725855.1). Lineage (NCBI taxonomy): Eukaryota > Metazoa > Chordata > Actinopteri > Scombriformes > Scombridae > Thunnus > Thunnus albacares. The sequence continues at coordinate 16,400,478 of NC_058113.1, read as the reverse complement.
ACGCATCTGCTCATCTCTCATGACACACACAAAAGACTACACAGTGGCTTACCAGTCCTGTTTCTTGTTTTCTATGTGCAGTAGCCTGACAGCACAAATATCCCTGACCTCGTCGTGTTTAACATAAGCTTTCTAAATACGGAGCAGTGAACTCTATCCGAGATGCAGACGCGAGGAATCGGGAAATGAAAACACCTCGCTGGAAAAGCTCTGCAATAAAAAACAACAACAGTGTTTGAGTAGGCGAGTCATACCTGAGCAGACAGATGCCTCCTTTGTGCCTTTTCTCCATCTTTAGTTTGATGCCATATAGTTCCGGTGTTTCCCCTCAGAACAAGTTAGAGACTATCGATCAGGTTTCCACACTCAGAGAGGCGGTGACGCAGCTACAATGACGAAGCACTAAAAAGGAGTGATGGGTGGAGATCAGAGGTGGGAACGTTACTCAAAAACCTAATAGATTACTTTTTAGGCTATTTGTAAAAGTAAGGGGCTGTCAGGAGGCGGGCGGGCTGCAGCATAAATCATCCTGACACAAGCCAAGACACTTCTGTTTGTTTACCAGTACAGGTAAGTCAGGTGACAGGTCCAGTTTCTGAAGCACAGTGGGTGACGTCATCCACCCCCCCTCAAAAACTGATGGGGGTGCACTGATGGAGGCGTTTGAGGATACTCTGTTAATGAGGATTGCTAAACCAAATGTCAAGCTCAGGACAAAACAGGTGCAGCTCTCCTGCTGTAGAGCTGTATGTTTACCTGAGCGCTTAGTATCAGGGTCTGTGTATCAGAGGAATATGCGGTCAAAGATTAAGCTTTTATTAAACTATCGGCTCTCTGCCAGTTTAGTGACCGGTCACAGTTTAATATCAGCAAAGTCACAGCCTCCTCCTGTTTGCAGAACCATGACTGCACCATACTAGACTATATGGTCTGCACACGGTTCAAACTTTGCAGGTGGCTCCACACAGGGGCGCTGTTGTGTATGTGTGTGTCTCTGTGTGTGATCAATAATGATCATTAAGGATCAATACCAATGATCAATAATTGTGCTATGATTAGATTCCCAGATTTGATCATTTACTTAATGTTCCATATTCTAAATAAGGTGTTGTCTCTAAACCATGTAACTAGTTGTTTCTTTGTCTATTTGATGATATATTGTTTTATGACTCAGTATGTTATTATGACTTGTTGAAATGAAGGGGAGGACTTTGTATAAGCCCTTTGGGCCTCCTTCCTCTCCTGCACAATTTAATATAACTTTTTACTGTGTAATATTTTTATTGTATCCTTTGTGCAAATAAAAAATCTAAAATATAATCTAAATCTAATCAGTACTTCCTTTGTATAGTAAATAAATATTATATAATAAATATTATAAGTTCATAATGCCGTTTGTGTGTCTCTACAAGTAGCAGTGCATCAAGTGTATACGGCCCACACACAAATATTACAGTATGACTCTATTTGCTGACCCTAAAAAGCTATGTAAATATTCTATGTGAAATTCCCAAAGGTGCAGGAGACCTCAGCTGCAGCAGCTGGAGCATCTGTGTCAGTATTATCTAAAACCCAGTGGCCAGTGTTGCCACTGTCCCAGTAGATTACCCAAATATATCTGGCCTTGACACAATAAATATATTCAGGGCTGCAACTAGGGCTGTTGTTTTTTGGTCTATAAAATGACAGAAAATAATGAAAAATGAACTTATTTATTTACTTATATACAATTCCTCAGAGTCTTAGGTGATGTCTTCAGATGTTTTGTTTTGTCTGACCAACAGTCCAAAACCCAAAGACAATCAGTTTAATATCATGTATAACAAAGAAAAGCATTAAATCATCACATTTTAGAAGTTGAAAACAGCAAATTTTGGCAGTTTTGCTTAAAAAAATAGCTGAAACGATTAATTGATTATCAAGATTTTCTGTTGATTGACTAATCTATTACTCAATTAATCATTCATTGCAGCTCTAGCTGCAACTGATGATAATTTTCTATTTTAATACACTATTGTCAATTAATTTATAATTTTCTTGATGAATCTATTAGTTGTTTGGTCTATAAATATCAGAAAATTATGAAAAATGTTGATCACTGCTTCCCAAAGCCCAAAATGCAACCTAAAATGTCTTGTTTTGTCCTGACCAAAAGTCCACAACCCAAAGATATTCAATTGACTAGAGGACTAAAGAAACCAGAAAACATCCACATTTAAGAAGTTGGAAACAGAGAATTTTGGTATTTTTTCCTCGAAAAATGATTTAAAATGATTAATCGATTGTGAAAATAGTTAATTAATTTTCTGTCGATCAACTAATTGCTTTACTGACTTCTCTTTGAACTTTCTGCTCTTCTAGATATAGCACACAGAGTAGCTTAAATAAGACTGGGGCACCACTTCCATTCAGCGTTCACATGCAGCATATTCTCACACTGAGGAAAACACCCCTCTGTCATTATCACACAGAACAGCCAGGATCCACCCAGTGTGATTAACTTGACTCCAGCCGTCTGTATGCCCGTACATGCAGATAAGAGCAACCGTCATCACCAACACATTCCGTTTCACACATGCGTGCACACCCACACACAACCCTGTTTGTCTCCACTGAAGACATGTACAGTAGGAGACATGTTGCCCCCTGCTGAATGTTTCCATAACTGCGTCATACAGGTATTCTGCAATCATGCAAAGTAGGAAGAAAGGGAAACGAAGAAAAGAGAGATAAACAAATTTGGTCTGTGCACACAAACATCATAATTCAAATTTTATGTTTTTTGGACAATTTTGAAGTCATTCATACTGTTCTTAAAATACTGTAAAATGTTTGTTTGTTTGTTTGTTTTTCCACGCGAGCTCATTTAATTAAGGATCTTTTAAAGACTATCTTAATTAGACTAGCCTATAAAGAGTTAAAAGAAGTTTTTTAAATGGGGCCATAAGTGAACAATAGAGCTATACTTGGATCAGTCTCCGTTGAGAGGAGTGCAATGTAACCCATTATGTTTTTTTACCAGGAAGAAAACAGCAGGTAGGATAACGTCAGCCCTCTGTAGGAATATACTGCGTACTGCTCGGCGTCGTAAGGCTGAAGTTATGACTTGACTATGGCTGATAAGGGTCCGTTTTTAACTTCATGTATTATTTTCTACCTATCTATCGGGGCGGCTATATTCCAGATTCTTGAGGAGCCAAATTGGGAATCAGCCAAAGTCAAATATCTCCTTCAACAGGAAAACCTTTTGAAGAACCATGCTTGTTTAACAAGAGCTGATCTGGATCAGATTTTGGAGGTACGAACACATCTGTTTGATAACATGACAGAAAATGGCTGTTAAATTTGCGCATTTATCCATCAAGACTAAGTTACATTATTCTAAGTAACTTAGAGGAGATAATAGACTCCCATTAATTCTTTTGAAGTTGTAGATAAAAGCAATTAAGTCAAATAATTAAAACTGATTTCTGCCCTATATTAGGCTGTATTTCTGTGGCCTTAGTAAATGAGATCCTACACGACATGAAAGAGTAAAAGAGAAGTTGGTTGCCTTTGCATGTCGGGACACCTCAGAACCAGTTTTTCCTGGTTTGGAGAAGAAAACAATGAAAAAAAAAACAGAGTCGGATTGTGTCACAATGCGAATAACAAATAAAAGTTACTATGTTGAAATGTGATGCTCATATCGATTATGTGCTGAGAAAATTCAGGGGCTTTCTTGTTCTTGTGTTGAGCACGTTCTCTCCAACCACAAATATTTGAATGTTTGTTCAAGGTGTGTCTGCATGGGTCGGACACAGGGTGTGATTTTGATTGAATGAACCATAACATACTCAGTAAGATTGTCCTTAGTATTGTTAAGGAAAAGTAGAAGCAGCAGTTTCAGTGGTTTGTGTGAATGTGGTTTTCCCAAGACTGATTTTTACTGTGTTTACTCATCCAGATTGTATCAGAGGCTGCAGGCCAAGGTGTGACCATCACCGGGGACAAAAATCGTAAACCGTGGGATTGGGCAAACTCTGTCATCTTTGCTGCCACTATTGTCACTACTATAGGTTTGTATGAGGCCTACAGTACATGTCACTTACATGAGGTTTTATGTCAACTCATTAAATTCACAATATACTCTTTATGTTTGGGGAACTACTCAGACAACACGACTTCTCTACATTGTAATTTGGCAAATTTATTCAGATCACAAAATGCACTGTTCTCCTCTTTTCATGATTAACACAAGAAATATCACATAGATAATTCATCGTATTTATTTAGGTGTGATAGACTATGATAGACCTTCATTAATGCATTTTGCTGAGGCAAAAAGACTAAATCAGAATACTACTTCGTAATATGACATACTTTATAAGGTCAAATGATATTGTTTTATTCATCTTGGTAGCCTATGAGAATCTGAGAAACCCACAACCCTGATTAATGACTTACTAACATCTGTAACTGCACATTTGATGACTTATGAGAAAATGAAGTCATTATAACAGTGAAATGATTGAGAAAAGAAAAAAGCCAACAGCTCTAAATGGTGATTTTTCATTAATTATTTTGAGCTGGATGCTGTGCAAGTAATCAATGCTAGAGGTGGATACTCACCAGTCAAAGCAAATTTTCAGAACATGGCAGCCCAAATGTTATTCTTATGGTTTTATTTACCATCTATAAAGCATTATAAATGATTTATTAACTATTTAAAAATGACACCCTATGTATAAAACTTGTGGTGTGCTTTAATATTTCCTCTTGTATTCTATAGGTTACGGTAATGTTGCCCCTAAGACTAGAGGTGGCCGTGTGTTCTGCATTCTGTATGGTCTGTGTGGGATCCCGCTGTGTCTGGTGTGGATAAGTGACCTGGGTTCATTCTTTGGAGATCGGGCCAAACGTCTGTCCCAGGTTCTGATCCGTAAAGGTGTTTCAGTGGTAAGAGTCTTACTTAAAGCTGGAACTAAATCTGAATACTGTATTAAACAGCAGCTCCATGAAGTTATAATATCACGTTTAATTTTATGTTTCTTTTTGCCCTTTTTTTTAAATCAGAAAAAGGTCCAGTTTACCTGCACAGCCATATTCCTGTTATGGGGACTGCTGGTGCACCTGGTGATCCCTCCATTTGTTTTCATGTTTATGGAAGGATGGACTTACTTGGAGGGTCTCTACTTTTCTTTCATCACACTCACAACTGTTGGCTTTGGAGATTATGTGGCAGGTAGGTTCGACTTGTGGCATAATGTTACTCTTTTCATCTGATTAAAGGTTTCTCTGAGATTCTTTGTGGGTGTAAACTTTTTGTTTGGTTTAGTCATTCGTTTAAAAAAAAGTCACACTGGTGTACCTACTTTCATTTCAGGTGTGAATCCAAATATCAAATATCCTAGATTGTACAGAGTATTTGCAGAGTTATGGATCTACATGGGCCTGGCCTGGCTGTCTCTGTTCTTCAGCTGGAATGTCCACATGGTAGTGGAGGCTCACAAGGTGTTCAAGAAAAGAAGACACAAGCACAGACCCTTCTATGACCAGGACCAGGATGAGCCTGAAGAGGACAAGCGCAACCCAGATGTGAAGCCAACCGTCATTGATATTTTCAACTTCCTATCTGAGAAGGAGGAAGACTACAGCACTGTCATCAAGGATATTGCAATCACAGCAAAGAAAACAAAGCCCGCAGAAAACATAAATCGCTCAAAGAGCTGCAGTGACATCTTGACCACCAACATCGAGAAGCTGGATCATTCGCCACGGCACAGACGCATGATGAGTATCAGTGAAGTGTTCATGAACAAGAAGGCCAAACAGAATGGCAGTGAAGAAGAGGAGAGGCGTTCTCCGATCCAAGAAAATTGTGGAAACTCTGAATCAGCAGAATGTGTGAGGACGAATAATGAAGAGAACGGGGACAGCTGTGCATTTGATTCAGAAAATGATGGCATTAACTTTACTGTACCTCCCAAAGAAACCACAGAGGAAGAAAGTGTACAGCTTAGCGATGGTGGTGGGACCAGGTTTACAATATCCAAAGTAGCAGAGGGAGATTTGTTAATTGATAAAGATGAAAAAGGATAAAAGATTGTGACTAAAACTTCTTTTACCTTTACCACAATTGTGGAACCAGTCGGGATGAGTTTTGTGTGACAGTTTCATTATGTGCATACTGCATTTCGTGGTAAATACAAGGCTGCACTGTCAGATGGTTTCCTGCCTTACAATGACATTATTTTATCCTTACCTGCTTTCAGTGAGCTGGTTTATGCATCAAGTAAAATTTCTCCTTTTGCAAACGGTCAAGATTGATCAAGATTTTGTTTAATTTTTTTTTTCCTTTTTACAGCATTTTTTTTTAAATTGTAAAAAAAAATTTAATTGTAGATCAATACAGTACAGATCAATACAGAAGTAGTGATCAATACAGAATACACTGACTATTTCAAATTACATAAAAGGGCTTTTTGGAAAACAGTGCCAATAAGCAACTTCTTCTCATGGGAAGCTGCCACAGAGGAGCCCATGATCACACGGCCGTTATCCGCGTACACTTGGCTCACCACTGGTTGCTGTGAGTTAATGTTCTTGATCCGGATGACCTGTAGGACACATGAACAAATAAAATAAGATCAGGAAAATTCAAACAATAATGTAGATATATAATTTAATTATTACAAAAATACCAACCTCTGAGCCAGGTGGATCTTCAGGGTTAAACACTGACAACTTCATGGCATTTGGATGACAACCCAGCCATATGTCACCTGTTCTGTGCTCCACCTCGATGTTATCACACAGCGACCCGACAGCTACGGACTGATTGGAAACATTATATAAATGAGGGATGAAAAATTTTTCCTCTGGATACAATACTGATACAAAATGAGGGTAGAACATGTCAAAATATTGCTTTTAGATAAAGTTGTGGAAAAGCACAGCATTAGTGATGTTAACATTTTTTTTGACATTTTGGGAAATATGCTTATTTGCTTTTTTGCAGAGAGTTACACGGGAAGATTGACACCACTTTCATATCTGTCTGCTACATCCAGCTGCTGATTAGCTTAGCTCAGCATGAAGATCAGCCTATCATCACCTTTACAGCAAATGAACATATCTTGTTTATTTAACCTATACAGCAATTATAGTGCAAAAAACACAATTTATGGTTTTACAGGGAGGTTTCCTGCAAGACAGTAAATTGAGTATTTCTCAAAATCTCAAACTATTCCTTTAATTTCCTTTTTCCTGAGTGCAGAAAATAAGAAAACAATGTATTACCTTAAGATACACTAACTGTTCCCCTTCTTGTCTCTCAAAAACATCTATCTCGTGGTCTATGATATCTGAAACATAAATATACCTGGGGAAAAAAAAGCATTTCTGTTTTATTATTTTAGCATTACATGGAAATCATACTGCTTTGGAAATGTAAAAACATGCTCATGCACATCATCAGTGACTGCTGAAATGAGCTAAGAACAACCGTTTGTCAGGTGATATGTTGATGCCATTTGAGGACAGAAAGCCATCGGCTGCAACCCTCACTTCCTCTGGACTGTAGTACACCACATCACACCAGGGAAGACCCAACATGAGAGTCAGAAAGTGAAGTGCATCATTGGGAAAGTAATGATCATTTGTGGCGTAGAAGCTCTCTACTCCCACTGCAACAATGTCATTCACACTGAAAGACATGACCGATGAGTTAGATATAAATCATACAGAGATCGTCAAGTGTATAAATTGTATTACTGTGAAGGGTTTATTCTACAGTACATACCTATGGAGAAGGGGGTGGGTGATAGTTTTTAGATGTTCAAGAGTATTCTCCTCAACAAAATGAAAGATCTCTACTTGGCTTTTGTGCTGAGGGTGATTGACAGTGAACAGGTACACAGAGTCATCTGCAAAGGAGTAGCAATGTGTTGTTGTCATTATTCACCTCGTTTATCTTAAGAATATAAAAATCACACACATTTTTCGCCAGAATTGATTGAACTTCAATTGAAAACTGTCTGTGTTTGACCGTGTTCTGGTCTTACTGTAACTCAATTTCTATTATTATGTTTTACTTAAAAACATATGTTTCATGTTTTTAATGTTCATGTTTATCACTTTCATTTGCTTTTGTCTTATTTGTAATTGCTTGTTTTTGCATGTATTTACTCTGTCTCCCTATAAACCAATTTGTAACTTTTGATAAGAAAACTGCTCAAGAGTAGTTAATAACTCATGAAGATAATTGTTTTTTTCTAGTGGCCCACTTCTAAAATGCAAATCTCTGAGGCAGCAGAGTACAATCTGTAAACACTTTATTCTAAAACCACATAAAAAAACATTTTTTTATTTGAATACAAAAATGCAGGTCTCCTCTATTTTTTTATTTTATTTTTGAGCTTCTGTTTTACATAAGTAGGCTGGGTTTCCTCACCACCAATCATTTTGAAACTAGTACACATGAGGTTTGCTCGCATATCTGCTGTGGCACAAAATTACCATAATACTATGTATCTGTAGTGCTTTGTTACAGTTGGTGATGAATACTAGGAAATACTTTGCCAGGTGCTTTCTAATAAATATACAGTATGACGTTGTCACAGCTTGTTTTCCATCCTGTTCTCTGCTCTAATGAATGAACTGCTGTACTCTCTACTATACCATCTGACTTTCTATTGAAGTCTGTCAAAGTTCACAGCAAGCTCCTGGGACCTGTAGATAATGTTGCAGTTGTTCACTAATTCACAGGGGATTATGTTATTTCAGGAAATTAAATCACTTTCTGTGCAATTCATTTGATATGCATTCATAAGCACTCATCATAGCAGCTACAGTGCATTGAACTTTATTTGACTTACGTGAGTTTTGTGTCATTTTGTGCTTGTTTCACATTTTTTCAGTCTTGTCTGTACTTTTTTTCACAATTTGGTGCAAAACATGAGTTTACAGGTTAGGTATACACACATATTTAATACTGTGTTTCCAGTATTAAAGTGTAAATATACACATAGAAATATACACTAAGAATTAATAATAGACAAAGATCAAATCCATTAATCTCTCTATTCATGAGAGCAGGTATAACTCTTATGTCAGATGGTTAAGGGTCTTCTCATGTCCTAATGAATGACTTGTCTAACAGCTGAATTGAAGAATAAAATATTTTAATTAATTATTTTCTTTGTGTGAAGCTTCTAAGTGTTGTAAGATGTTGCATCTATCAGACAAGACAATGTGTTGGGAACAAAAAAGGATTTGTACTTCACCTGCTTCATCAGTATATACACTAATGCCATGTGGGTTGAAAGTACTGAGGTCAAGCTCTCCTTTGATTTGCAGCTCCACTGGAGTTGGATCTGGGTGTAGCAAGTCCAAAACGTAAATCTTTCCCGGTTCATCAGAGAACGAAGGCATTCCAGGATACTTTAACCCCTGAGTGGAAAACACTGCATGTAAGATGTTGGCACCGATTTTGCTTGAGGAGGTCATTACAGAACCACCTGGTCCAGAATTACATTAAACAGTTTGTAGTAAAAATAAATGTAACACTGTTGACCCATGTTTTAACATAATGTAGAGGATTCTTGAGTGAGCTGTACTGTAATTAAGGTTCATGCAACTTTGCAAAATTCTTATGGCTTTACAATAGACTTATAATGATAAAAATAAAAATAATAACATACTGTGCTTAGAAAGGCCAGTCCATCTCTAAGTATTGTGATATCCTCTGCACCATATTCTGTACAAAACAAAATCCAGTTTGTCATTCTTTTCAGTTTTCATTTCACCACCCACTTGGCACTCGACCTACTGTCAGTTGGCTGGACTTTAAACTCTTCATTTATGACCACATTTGACAAATAGCCAATAACATGTTTAGTTTTACTGAATGTTTTTGACAATGTAAATCCCCAAATTAAGAAACTGCTAAAGATGACATGAACATACTGTAAAGCCAGGAATACCTACCAATGTTCTTTACATAATGACAGTTGAGGTGTTTCAGAGGCACTTCTCTGGTAGCAAGGGTCATTTCCCTGCAGACAACATCAAATATGTATATATCTATAATAACCAGAACCTACAAGTCTACCATATGTTGTAAGTGTGTCACTGATAGAGCTCAGCAACTGATGAACAGTACTTGTAAATTCTGTCCCTCCTGCATGCCTATACATGATCCCATTAGTCAGTATGTTATGCAATAATTGTGAACAGTAGCAGAACTACTACACATGTACATACTGTATAATCTCTAACTTTAAAAAGAATAAGTACTTACTTTAGTTTGAGAAATCTGTGTCCAATGAAAGCTGCAAAAGCAGCAACAACAGTTGCAATCAGTACTTTCTTCATGGCAGCCATTTTTACAAGTCATAGGCTACACAAGGACACTTTCAGAATGCATTTACACAGCTGCACCACAGATGGCGCTCAAGTGTGTATGCAAAAAGCAGTCACATCTACCCTATGATTAGATTAGGAAAACTGGAAATGGAAAGGGGTGTTCCAAAGTGGCATCTCGATTATTCCAATGAAAACTCCTCACCTCGTGACAGATATGGGCTAGCTTTCTCAGTTTTTACTAAGACTGTTAATCACTTTCAATGTCTCAGCACTATTTAAAATATAACCTCAAAATAATGCAAAATCAGGAAGTCACATGCATCACATGTAGTCTCTCGTGATCAGGAAAACAAAATATGACTTGTGTGACTTGAGTTATGCAAACCAGTTACATCAAAAAAAGTGGTGACATATTTTATTCACTGCTGTTTTGGAGACATCCTACTAAGTATCCACATTGATATCAGGTCATTTTGTGTGCAGTCAAAGCCAGTCTGGGGAAACAGTGCACGGCTTCTTGTGCACATTTGTTAAACCAAACTACACTTACGTGACTTCTATTATGAAAGCAAGTATGTTTTCATTTAAGCAAATGACTCAACCTTAAACTGTGTTCTGTCCTTTCAGGTGTATAAAACTTAACTTCTATAGCACATCTGAGCCAAAGCAGCCAAGTGTCCACACCAGAAGCAGTACGACTCTTTATTGCTTTATTTACATTCAAATACATGGGTTAAATGTGACCAATTTTTTCAAGTTACATGTGCTTCATATGTAAGATTTCACATTTTCAAGTGACCAAGGCAATTATATGAACTTTTTACATGTTTGAAAAATATTACTTTCCAAGTACTTAATCATAGCTGTTCAAGTATTTAGGCAGTTCAGTAACTTCAATGTCTGACACCATTTTCAAATATGCTGCAGTAGCAGGGCTCACTACTATACAAACATGTAAACACCAGTCATCTATCCTCCTCCAGCTCCTCTGGGAGATTCTGTTAGTACAATAGGATCAAGAATTTTCTCTGCAATAACAGTAACAGTAGTAGTAGTAGTGCTGTAATATCCATGTATATAATCATTCAAATCATAATTTCCCCGCCTGATTTATAGTCTAGCAAAGAAGCACATCATGTTTTCCTTTTCTTGAACCAAACTTGATTAAATATAGATTCTTCTGCTTTCTAAGTATCATATGTTAAAGAGTCACAGCCTACTTCAAATCACAGCATAAGGCTTTATGGAACACTGTGCCAATGAGCAACTTTCCCCCATAAGGAGCTGCTACAGAGGAGCCCATGATCACTTGACCATTGTCAGCGTACACCTGAGTCACCACTGGCTTCTCTGAATGAATGTTCTGGATATGGATGACCTGGAGGAAACATAAGAACGTGAAATAAATACGTATAACTAGATGAGTAAATATAAATAGATGGATCAGCTGTTTGGGACAAACCTCTGATCCAGGTGGATCCTTGGGGTCAAACATGAAAGCTTTCCATCCGTTAGGGTGACAGCCTAACCACAGGCCACCAGTTTCAGGGTCAACTTCAACGTTGTCACAGAGTGAACCCACAGCCACGGACTGGTGACGTTATAGCAGACAAGGTTATAATTATGCAGTTATAATTATATATTAATAATTATATATTAATTATATAATTAATCCCCATCATCGTTTCTTGATTACAGTTCTGTTGTGACCTGATTTTGCATTTATTTCCTGGATTCCCTCACTGAATTATATAAGTGTATATTAGTTTTGCAGTGCTTTTCTCACATAAAAGCATTTATGTCTTTAGTTCACTTGCATATTACTGAAAGTTAATTACCTTCACAGGGGCCAATGCATTGTCTTCTTTCCGCTCCAACACATGCACATTGTGGTCAAACAGATCTACCACATATATGTGCCTATAAATGAGAGAGAATATTAAAATGACAAAACTCAGACATTCAGAGCATTAATCTCTGCATGACCGTGATGATCCTTCCTACCTTTTGTCTGGTGAGATATTGATGCCATTTGCAAAGTAATATCCCTCAGAGACCACTTCTACTTTCTCAGGACTGTAGTACACAACATTAGCCCAAGGCTGAGCCAGCAAAGGCTCCACCACAGCTTTAAAGATTTCATGGGAAAAATAGTGATCATTGGTGGCATAGAAGCTATCCACTCCCACGGCAACAATGTCGTTAACACTGAACAGAAAAGAAAAATCTGAATTAGAAAATTATCATAACTATATATAATAATTATATCATGAATTACAATATACATGTGGTTTATGTAAAACAATGTTAACACATGGTATTGTTTTACAAGTAAATCAGTAAATCTCAAGCTGTGGTGGGTACAATTTAAATTATCCCCATACTGTACCTGTGGAGAAGTTCATGTTTTATGGTTTTTTGATGCAGCAGTGAGAGTTCTTCCTCCACAAATTTAAACAACTCTACTTGGCTTTTGTGATGAGGATGATTCACAACAAACAGGTATACTGTGTCATCTGAAAAATGATGAATGATGAATAAAAAAAAAAGCATTGTTAGAAAATATCGGCAACCACACTGAAAACTGTGCATGTGTGTGTTTGCATGTGTGAAATTAGAGGGACATACATACAAAAAAATGAAATTTTTAAAGATATAATAGGTACAGACTCTAAAATAAGAATATATACCTCAAGGTTTGAATTTGAATTGAAGGTCTAACTGTTGCATTCAGCTGTTACACGCAAGTTTAAGGACCTTCTGAACTTAGTAGAAGTAGCAGAATTTGCTCAAATTGTCAATATTGGTACATGCATTTTTCACCTTTTACTCTTTCAGCATTGACAGATTAGAAATTAAATGGACTGATTGTTTATATTGCTCTATACCCACGTCATTAGAAATATACACTAGAAATATAAAGTGACATAGCAATAGATTCTGCAAGACTCTTGCTGCTCCCATTGTGCCCACATCACTGCAGCTGATCACAACAGGTTTGCCCACATGCTCACATACACGCACATGCAAGCACAGTTTCACAAAAACCTCACTCTAAACTGTTTTTAATACTTATGCTGTCAAGTCAACTATGGTTGATGGTGGAAGCTTTGATTGACTTAAATGTATGCTGATGATATATATGTATGTCTTCATGAATGTCATTAAATTTGGGTCAAAATACGAAACCACTGCAGAGCAACTGGATTAGTGTTTTTGTCCTTATGGCGCTGACTTAGATAGACTTGTGTCATTTGTTATGTTCCTCATACCACTTGGATCTGTGTAAACACTGATGCCATGAGGATTGAATGAGTCCAGATCAAAGTTTCTTGGCATGCGCAGCTCCACTGGTTTAATCCGAGGATCTTGCAGATCAAGGAGGAAGATCTTTCCTGTAACATCGGAGGACGGCATTCCGGGGTACTTCAAACCCTGAGAATATTAAAAAAATATACAGAATTATACAGAAAAACATGAATTATCATTCTATACAAGTAGTAATAAAATTACATCTGATCAGGGACAGTGCCCATGCTTTAGCCCTGATTCAGTGGTGTATAACCCTTACATAGACTTTCTTCTCTCCACAGCAGCTAAATAACATCATTTGTCACAGAGATGCAGGTAAAATACACTTCAAGAGAAAAGTAGGAAAATCAAACGAACGTTATGCAAAATTCATGATGTGAGTGGGATCAAGGAGAATATGTTGATCTCTTCCAAGATCATTCAGTTGAGACAAATCAAAATAATGTGAAAAACAGGTTAGTTTTCTGCTTACATTACAACGTTAGGCCACACAGATTAAAGGTGCAGTGTGTAGAATTTAGTGGCATCTAGTGGAACGGACTTATTTATGTTTTAATTAGTGTATAATCACCCGAAAATAAGAATTGTTGTGTTTTTGTTACCTTAGAATGAGCCCTTAATATCTACATAGGGAGCGGACCTCTTCCATGGAACCAACCATGTTTCTACAGTAGCCCAGAACGGACAAACCAAACACTGGCTCTAGAGAGGGCTTTTTGCTTTTTTTCACAAGTGTCACAGCACTGTAGGTTGTCCTACATGCAGGGAAGGGGAGTGGGGGGAAAGGTGTGTGTGTTTGTGTGTGCATGGTGGGGTATTCAATAATATATATTGTAGGTGAACAGATGGAAGAGTTTGGCTGTGAGTGTTGCTTCACAAGAGAAATGCCAATATCAATTAAAGGAAATCCCATTGTTATTTTCTAAGTTTGTACATCTGCCTGCTCCACAACTCCAAATACTTACAGCACTGATGAAGGCAAGCCCGTTTGCAAGGATGGTTATATCCTCTGACCCATAATCTGAAAACACGACAGTTTTCATGTTGTCAAATCACCATGATGTCACATTTTAGTTGCATTTTGTCTGAACGTTACTCACCCATGTTTTTGAGTGCAACACAGTTGGGGAGGTGATTCTGGACCAGCTCTCTAGACGCGAGGGTCTTTTTCCTGCAACGTATTAAAAACCGAGGTTATGTTAGGGCAGGTGGCCACAACGAAACTTTGGATTCCTACAGAAAAACTCGAATAAACACCACAAAACAGCGTTATCGCTTCAACCCTGATGAAGTTGCTTTCTAGTTTACCTAAAGTTGACAACCCTCTCTCCGAACAGCACCGCTAAAACAGCTATTACAATCGATATTAAGCCCACCGCTCCCATCTTGAAAATCCCGACAAACGAATATCACAAACAGCCTAAAACAACCCGACTACTGCAGACGAGGCGTGCCACAACAGGCGCGAGGGATGATGCCTTCATGACTATCAGAAAAATGTAAACAAATGTGTACTGGCATGAATAACGTTACTGTTTTGCATTTTTGTGCATTAGTACCTTACCATTTTAAATATGCAAGTACAATCTCGACCAATAACAGCACTTAAACATGTGATACCTTTTTGTTTGATATAATTTCCCACATATAAGATGTACCTGAATGCAGCATGATCCCGAATGGCTCCAGTACACAGGAGCCAAGCTTCACCCGGGCCCAAGTTGCACTAATATGCTACAGTTTCAATTGGATGCATTAAAGGTCATGGATTTAGTCTGCTCTAGATAGTGAGTTGAACATTAGTTCAGTTTGTATGTGACTGATGTGATCAGTACGTTTAGTCCTGGTGGAAGCACAAGCAGAACTGTCCTTAAGAGTGAGTCCATGCTGTGAGTGTAAAAAATCGACTTTAACTGCAGAGTTGTGCCATAACTGACCTTTAACCTCTTGTTTGTTTTCATATGTAATGACAGGAGTAATCTCTGAGTGTAATTATAATCTTGGTTGAACCTCTGAGACACCAGCTTCCTCTTTGGCACGGTTTGATTTGTATCCATTTTTTTTCAAGAGTACACTTGATTGTATAGTAGGGTGTAAATGCACTCCCCTCATTTTGGTCAGCACTGACGGGAAAAGGTATGCTTTAAAAATGTGAATCACTACTCTCACTCACACATGGTGTGTCACTGGAGATATGTAAATGTGCACACCTGATGCCTCCGTAATTCAAAAGACTCTCATTGACTTTTATATGTAGAAAATGATTTGGGGTATATGTTTTTACATCTACCTCTTCTGAGGGGAAAAGGTATATTGCAGACATTGTTCAAGCCAACCAAGATAGCAGAGATTTATATTTATGTGCAGGGGTCCACTTCAATTGCTTAAATCATTTGTTGCAAAAATTAATTCACTATCAGTGTACATTATCTTGAGGGATGCACTCGCTACGCTACGCGGTTCTGCTTTAAATCCACCCATTAAGAGCCAACCAGTCCGCATGGTGATGGTATACTCAATAACGTGTAGTGCCTGCAAAGCCCTGTTTAAATTGTTTATTTTTGAAGTTGTTTTCGTAGGTGATGAATCCTCCCAACATAAAACAAAAAGTTACAAAATTGTCTATGTAATCAAAATCATGTGTAAGAGACTTCATAAAAAACATACATGAACACATACATACACATACAGAAGTGAAAGTAACATAAAATTGGCAAACTATTGACCCTGTGATATTCAGCATTGGGTGCATGCAACCTGACAGTAACTGTAGAATATCTACAAAAGTCCAATTAAAGAATGATAGCAACTAACAACTTCAAAACACCAACAACTCCTGCACATTACATTGTGTGCAACCATTGAGTACTGTTTAGGTGGGGCACACCAGATTCCTGACTCTGTTTTGTGAAGTCGTGTAAAGGTTCACAGTGTAATACAGCAGGATCCCCATCAAACAGTTTCAAGCAAGACTGTATATTTGGAACATACAAAATAAATTTTATTATCCATTCTCTTCATGTCTACATCTTATTAGAATTTCTAGACAATGGTATTGTCAAATAACACACCCAAATTAATTCTAATAATCCTGACAGGTGCAACAATACATTTCTGTCAAGTCCAGGTGTCAAAATATAACTGAATGTGAAAAGCAATTTAAATCTTCTTCTTTGTTATTCTCAACATAAAAAGGGGAGCCATGGCCCTGGGCCGCAGTGAGAGCTAGGCAGGACATGGCCATGAGCACACATAAACACAGGTGAGGAAGTGGCTTCAGGGTTGGGCCCCGGTGGCTGCAGGGACTTGTGTGGCCAGAGTGTTGGGGGCAGAGATGACAGGTGATCCAGCAATGTTAGCCAGAGGCTGTGAGGAGGACATTGAGGTGATGCCTAGAGGAGATAGGAGGTTGGTTCATCATTTGGGAATGGTTGTTTATTTATTTATTTATTTTTTTTACATCATCACATTTAGTCAGAGCCTTTCATTCTGAGCGGTGTAACCTACCGGCCATCATACTTGAGGAGCTGACTGGTGTGGAGCTGGCAGCCATCCCTCCAGGAGTGGCCCCCCTTCCCTGATCTTTAACGATGGGATCTAAGAACAGAAGTGGATTTCAACACATCATAAACCAAGTACATGTGTTGACACAATCAAGCCACATCAATTAGTGTGCTCAATTTAGGTTAGTGGCAGTTTACTGAAGCAATACGTATGAGATGTAGGCAGGATACTAAAAAAAAAAAAAAGCAAACTTACAGAAGTAGGGATGATCCATGGCCTCTCTGGCCGTGAGGCGGGCTTGATGGTCGTAACGCAGCAGTTTGTCCAGGAAGTCCAGAGCCTCTGTGCTGACCAGGTGCTGGTTCTCACTGTGCACAAACCTCTCCCACCTTTTACGGGAGTGTCTGAAGAACAAACCAGGAGTTAGATGGATTATAAATATATTCAATACACTTTATGGAGGTCAAACAGCTAGAAAATTTTGACGGCTAATGTATACATCCGGCTGCGTCATGGCCCCACTCTGTCACGGCTGCTGGAGGTATGTCTGGAGCGTTCCTATCTTTACTCACCGGTCTGTTTTGGCCAGAGGAGCCTACATCTCTTAAGTACGAAATTCACTGGTGACTGTATATAAATGTCTGTCTTTATTGACAGTTGATTTAAAATACATTTTATTTGTTTCTGATTTTTTCTACACACATAGACAGCAAAACTATTTTTTTGTGTTGGGGGGGTGGGGGGGGGGGGGTGTGTGTGATGGGAAGGAGACAGCCCAGTCAGCCTACATAATGTCCCCTCTTGCTCTCTGTAATCCCAAATTCTGTGTTTTAATGAAACCAGATTCACAATATGGTCGTTCTCCTTTATACATTTTCCCATTTCTCTCATCAGATAATGGAATGAGCTGGAAATTTAAACAAACTGCTGAACTGCAGATAAAATCTTTTTACAAATCAGTACAGATTAATAAAAATACAGGTTAATGACAGCAGCTGTGCCGTGAGATCAACTGCATTGATATTTAAAATGAGTGACAGAGACGATTAAAGGCAACAAAAAGTTGTCATATTCAAGAACAGCCACAAAGCATCTGTTCCCACATCTAAATTAATGTGTATTTATGCCGTCAAAAAAACGTTGATACAACAACTCTACTCTGTATTATAAATGTGGCTGTTGAAACAGACGCTTTTCTTCTGATATGTTTCAGCTGACACTGAAATCGCAACAGAGCCGTGACCGAGCCTGACCGCAGCCGGATGCTGTGTACACTCTGCGTTACCTTCCCAGGATGTCATTGAACCGTGGATCCAATTCAATGTTGTACTTGTCAATGTAGTCGTACAGGTCCTCTGTGCCAAGTACTTTTGCAATTCGCACAAGCTGCAAGTCAGAAAAAGAAAAATTAAGGAATTAAAAGAGTACCATGAGTAATTTTAAAATCACATGAGTAATGGCAGCTAGATTTTTTTTTAAGGGTATGGATCAGAGTCTGTTTACAGTGTTCTAGCCAGTTAGATAGTGAGGTTTGTATAATTTAGATCAATTAAAACAGACAAACAAAAATGAGATTACTGTAGAGGAATCAAGGAGGGACAAACATCTTTTCAAATTAAGAATGTGCAAGTTTCTTTTTTATAAAAACAAACTGAACCGGTGGACATCCCTCTGTCATCATGAGCTCATGTTTCATTCCCTTTAGCCATTTGCAGAAATACCATCAGTGAAATAAACCTATTGTTGCTCTGATCTGTTAAAAGTATCTATGCAATTTCATTTTAAAAAGCAACACTTAGGTTTTATGCTTTAAGTAATACAGTAAAAATGTTTAAATGAATATTTGAGTGTTAAACCAACAGTTGCTAGTGTGTACCAATACAACTAAAACATCACCTTCAACAGTGGTGTAACATACTGTAGGCTTAAAGAGACACAAGCCCAAATGAGCCAAGGAACAAACTGGAAATGCTGTATGGTCAATGCTATAGTTTAGGTCTGGAAAAGCCACAACATAAATGACACCATCCGTGGGAGTGATAAAACCCTACATGTGTTTTACCCATTTTGTATTACATTAGATACACCAAACTGCCAAAAAAGTTAATGAGAAATGTCTTCCCTCCCTCAACAACCACGGTGCTAACTTTGAGCAGGACACAAAGTCCCAGGTGCACCAGCAGAGTTGTTATGTGGCAACTGTCCAACATGTGAAGGATGTGGTTTGATTGTGTGTAACTAGCAAAACTTCATATACATGTTAGAAAGTACTTAAAAGTCCAGCACTGTTTTTTTTTTTTAGGCCACAAGATTTGTGACCACCGACACAAAATAGATTAAAAGGCCTGATTCTTCATACCTGATCATAGTTGTCATGACCGTGAAAGAAAGGTTCCTTTCTGAAGATCATGCTGGCCAGCATGCAACCCAAACTCCACATGTCCAAGCTGTAGTCATACATCTACAAATAATGTAGAGAGAGCAAAAGAACTGCAGTTAAACAAGGAAATTCTCTCTTCTTTAATACATATCTTGATTGCATTTTGACCATGTTGCGTTAAGTTGGCACGACTCGCAGAGAAGAGTATAAAGTCCTCACCTGGTAATCTACCAGCAGTTCAGGTCCTTTGAAGTACCGGGATGCCACTCTCACGTTGTATTCTTGGTTTGGGTGGTAGAATTCTGCCAAGCCCCAATCGATTAGGCGGAGCTGGAAGTTAACAATGCATATATTGTAAAAAATGTACTTAGTTGGTGTCACAGAAGGGAAGTCAAAACATAAAAAGAGAATGGAAAAAACAAGTGTGACAATACCTTTCTGTGTTCATGATCAATCATTACATTGTGTGGCTTGACATCTCTGTGCATAATCCCCATACTGTGGCAGTAATCCAGAGCCTAAACAAGAAACAATGTTAAGGGTATGCTTGGACTGTTCAACTATTGCCAACAATGTTTGACAAATATTTACACAACCACTGCAGAGCATAAAATATGTAACAAACAAAAGTCTTTGTTTCTTACCTTTAAGATTTCATACATGTAGAACCGTATGTCAAAGTCAGATAGGGTTTGATACAATTGCTGTAAAAAACGAACACATATGCCATTAGATATACTAATTTTGGTATAGCATATTCTGAAAGACAGATGCAAAAAAGCACAGATCCTTACCTTGAAGTCTGTGTTGTTCACATGTTCGAAAACCAGAGCAGGGGTTCGGGACTAGAAAATGAAAAAAAGAAAAAAAAGCATGGAACCTTGTACATTTATATTTCTTGAATTATTCCTGTGATAATTTCAATTAAAATAAAATAAACATACCACAGGATCCTTGACGATATCTAACAGTGAGATGATATTTGGGCCACCCCTCAGATTCTCCAGGATCTTTATTTCTCTCTTGATTTTCTTTTTCTTCACCGGCTGTGAGGAGAGATACTCTTGTGAGATACACTGAAGTGACGAAACATTATTATTACTTTACACAACTTATACACAACTGCTAGCATATTCAAGCGTCTATCACCATACCTTCAGTATTTTGACGACCACCTTTTCATTGTTTGTGATGTTTATGGCTTCAAACACTTCACTATATTTGCCTCTCCCTAGTTTTCTGACAAGCTGATAGTCGTCCTGGTTCCTATTACAAAAAAAACCAAAACACAAAGCCACAGTTAACAATGCTAAAATGACTTACCCAACAAAGCAAAGCAAAACAAATACAACTAAAGCTCCCAACAATTTCCCTTTGCCTTACCCCCATTCAACAACATGGGACTCATAGTCCCAGTATTCTCGAGGTCTTTGTGTGTTTACATCAGGGTAAACTCGAGAGCGGCTTGGAACAGGGCCAGACATATTCTACACAGGATCTTCTCTAA
The DNA here is from genome assembly GCF_914725855.1 of Thunnus albacares. NCBI lineage: Eukaryota > Metazoa > Chordata > Actinopteri > Scombriformes > Scombridae > Thunnus > Thunnus albacares. Next base: position 16,379,428 of record NC_058113.1, on the reverse strand, counting down.
ATCTCCTAAAAAAAGACATGACAAACAATAAATTAAAAAAAATTACTCAATATTATACCAGAAAAAAGGCACAATATTAGCATACAACTGAAAAAATGACTCTCTTTCAAAGCATTTTATGTACAAATTTACTTAAGAAAATCATGATATTAAATACAGGTGATACAATCTAAAATAATAAGACGACACAATACCTGGGAGGTTCCCTCCAGGATGATGGTGACAGATGAATTGGAACAAGAACAGTTGAGATGCCTCTATGGTAGGTAAGCTACACGGGCACACAGATATTAAAAATACATGATTAAAGCCTACCTTAATCCAACAATTTGCATTAGTTAAACATCGTATGTAGAGGTGAGAAGTTAATCAAAGTTTCTAATACACTTTAAAATGTTTTTTCCCCCACTATTAATCTGAATGGGAGTTTTAAAAAAACTAGAACAGCGGTATATGTTAAAAGACCACAGACAGAACTTAACAAAAAACAATGAGTGGTGTGTAGTGTGTCTAAATATGGTGGTGTGTGAAATGGAGAAACCTGAATGGTAAACGGGGGCATCCAACCAGTCTAATCAGGAGGTACAGGGTTCAATACAGTCATCACTGGGGGCTACACCAAGGCAGTATCTCCTTTGGAAAAAAAGCAGAAAGTAGGTTGATTAAAATCAATGCTGTTAATTAAAGCAAACTATGTGAGCTAACGCACGCCAGCCAATTATAGCTTACAAGACTACATTTACTTTGATGTATTTATGTGAAACGTCTCATGACGAATGGTCTCTGCGGTAAAAGAGACTCATTCACTTACAGCCAGTTTGCCCGCTTAATACTTTAATGAAAAGGTGAGTGGACGCACAAACCCTCTGTGGTCCACGGCCTGCACAAGTGCTGGGGAGCTAACAGCTAGCTACCAGGCAAACCGGGCAGCTGCTTTGGGCTGCTAGCTAGTTAGCATTAGCTCGTCAACAGCAGAGGGAAAAGCCGGTTGGAAAAGTCACAAACTAACCCAGCTCGCGAACACATTATGAGGCTGCAGCCACCAGAAATAAATAGTCCACGTCAAAATAGTCAAATCGTCTTTCTAGTGGTAGTTTTTAATGTACAGCTAAACGAAAAGCTTCGAAAAATATATTTCCTAAAGCTAAAAAAAGTGCTAAGCTAGCAGGCTAAGGGAGTGAATAGCCTGCTGGCTGGCGAGGCAACTGGCTGACAACGCCTTGAAAAAACATCCTACTAACACTGAGATCGGGCAGTAGAAAGGCACCACGATCGCGTTACTTGTTCCCGGCTCTTCCTCACACGTAAAACACTCAACGGTGGCTCCAAACCTACGACGATTCGTGGTAAAAAAAATAATACGATTACCTCTCAGCGTTGTTGGGACGTCAATATGGCGATGCTTGGGATCAAGAGCTTAGTGCGAGCAGCCTTTCCCGCAGAGGGCGCTCTTCTTTTTCTTTTTCATGGAGGAGGAGGAAGGGGGGGACTGATTGAGGACAAACTTTTATCTGCATGCACTGTTATGTCTCATTTATAATCTAATCTCATTTGTATGAACGATAGACTCACTGTTCATTTGCACAAGCACTACAGATGCACATTTTAGGACCCCAGATCAAGTTATGATTGTTGATGGCAGATGATTTGGCCTACATACTACTGTACTACCTACATACTAGGCCTTCAGCAGACTAACATATTCATTTTTTGATTCTACTGAGCAACATGGAGTGAAATAACAGCCCTAAGTTACTTGTTGAGGAATTCTCTTAACAACTACATGTGACATTGTGGTTCAAATAGTTAAATAAATCATTTCTCTCCTGATTACTGCATTCTTATACTCTTCATTTCAGGATATTTCTACCAGGAGACATTTCTATACACAAATGTCCAGACAATGTGCCCTGTTTGAAAAAAGGTCTTTGTTTAGTCTAAATATAGGGCTCACTGGATAAATAGACAATGGTGAAACAGTAGCAGTTACAGAGAACAATATGTGGTCTATGTAGCATCATTTAAAAGACTACTTCAGTCGAAGAAACAGCCAGGGGCATTTTCCTGAAGTAATCAACCACCGCTAATCAACAAACAAAAGAGAAAAAGACTAATCCTTTTTGTGAGTTTGAGTGTTAAGATTTGTTTTCAGATTGAACTGATATAATGAATTGACCTTTGTAAACTGAGCAGGACCTGTAGCCTAATTGTCGCCCGTTGCCTGCTCATTCAAGGCATGCACTGTTAAACAAACAGAAACAGTCTTTGACTACAACTTAATCTGATACATCATGTCAGAATCTATCATTAAGTGGGGTAAGACCTATTAAAGGTGAAAAAGCAGGCTAAAACCGCAGTACATACAACCTCAGCTGCACTCCTGCTGCCATACAGTGGACACCGCTGCAGACCAAAGTCAACAATGAAGCTGTAAGTTTTGATATGTTGTTCTTTGAAACATCTGTCATTGAATTTTTTTTTTATTTCCCATTTTTTGTTTCAGCTTCATGTGTTGTCTGATACTTCTTCCATTTGCGACTACAGCCCAAATCAGAGGTAAACCAATCAGGAGAGAGAGAGAGAGAGAGAGAAAAAAAAATGTTTTGAGCTTACTTAACATATATAATGTACTTTTAATGTTTCTTGCATAGGGCAACAGGGATAACACTTGTTTTTCTTTCTCTAAAGCCCGCAGAGAAAATGTTTTAAGCTTCCTGAACGGTGAGATTCTAAATGTAATTTTTATATTTTGAAAACTCTATGTTTTTTACATGCTAAACAGTGCTAGCACTGCTGTTTTAGAGATGAATTAAGGCTTTAAAATGTATTTCAGGGAAATAATATCACATAACTTTTTCATTACTGTTGTTATAGATGCACTTGGCACAACTACTGAAAAGACCATATCTGCAAATATCACGGGTCTGTGACTCAAAATGATACAAGTTTTAAAACAAGAAGGTCAAACTATATATTATTGATAGCTACCATTTCATCAGATCCTCAAAGCAATTTCTTATCCCAAAAACATAAACCTGAGAAACAAAGACCAGGTCACAAGAGAGACAACAAACACAACAAAGACATGTATGGTGTTTGTGTTGCTTTAATCTTTATGATGTATTGTAGCAAGCACTTCTGACATTATCTGATTATATATACATATACAACCACCCCAGTAATTATCATCATATATTTTCTCATGGCTGCAGCATATAGAAACCCTCCCAGTAAACCTGTGAAAGAGCAAGATTCTGAAGAAGGTATGCAGTAGTTAAGTGATTTCATAGTTTCAATGCAGTTTCCAAATTTTTGTTCGGTGTTACACACACCACACATCAAAATCAGAACAGCTGTGCCTTCATTGTGCTTTTCATTAGTAGATATGTCAGAGGCAAAATCTACAGAGATTTTTGACACCGATGGAGTTACAGGTATGTGGGCTATATTTAACACACAACTGTTATTAAATGTTATTTATTTTATTATTATACAAATGAAACAAAGTTTTCTTAATGTTTCAGAACCTGGAGTATCCGATACAAACCTTGAAGGTGAAAGCAGAGGTGCAGTACGCTAAATTAAAGTTATAATTTGTTGCAATCACAATGTCTGTAACATGTCGACGCAGATGCTGTAACAATAACTTCAATTCTCCCTAGATGCATTCAAAGACCTTGACAGCTACGAGATCACGATTCCTAAAGCTGTAGAGAAAGATAAGGCACCATCAAGGAGGAAAATGGGAGTGGACAAAGACAATATGGGGCAGATGGATATGAGCAGCAAACTGGTTTGGGACTATGGAAGCAGAGGGTACAGTGGACCACAAGGGGCCTTGGTGGAGGTACACCGAGCAAGCAGAGAGCACATTGATCTTATCAGTGAGGAAGGAGTGATGGTGAGTTCTCAAGAGGCTGGAAATTTGCAGAGAAAACAAGTTAGCCATTTTAGTGGAGACCAAGTGACTGACAGCGCCAGTCAAGGCATCGACCTCCAAAGAAAGGCTTCATCAGGAAGAGCTGCTGGGTTGAATGGTATGTTGGCCCCGGGCCGAAGCAGAGAACTGCTGGATCAGGACAGTTTGGAGGACAACAATGGCAGACCTGCTGCAGTCGGCAACAGCAGAGATATAGACTATGATGGTAAGACCAGATTGTACATTAAATCAAACAAAATACACTGTTATAAGAATTATCCTCTTAAACATGAACAATTGATCTTAATATTCCCACAGAAACCAAAGAATTTATTAGCTCTGAAACGTATCCATTAGGTAAGAATTTATTTTTTTCCAATAGTGAATATTGTAAATAGATTGTGTGATCACTAATGCATGCTTTAACTGCTGTAAAGAAAGACCTTTTCATTTCTTTTCACCCTCTTTCTCCAATGTGCTGTAGCACCTCCACAGCACATGCCCAGTAGCTTCTCTGCTCCAGCCAATATTCAAGCCTCTTGATGATTGTACAACGGTACGTTTCCTCTGCATATGAATCAGACAATCTGCTTCTATCTGTCCACACGACCTGGCTTAGGAAACTCCCTGACATGTTTTTGTGTTTACCACATAATGCACATTTAAGGTCCTTTCAACTTTACTTAATCGATCTAATGTCTTTGTCTTTCATCTATTCTGAATGTAATGTAGGTTAAGGACTGTTTTTTCTGTCTTTTTGTTTTTCTTCCAGATTCTATTTCTTCTTCATTATGAGTCAGTGGCTGCCATCTGTTGACTCATATGAAGCAGACAGGCTTCTTCCAAATGCAGTCACTCCTTGGACTTTTTTAAACGGATTTAGATTTTTAGATTTTTTTTTATGTGACCATGTGAAAAGATCCGAAAAAAAAGATGGAGTGGAAACTATAACTAGAGGAGAAGTTATAGTACAGTACACTGCTACAGTGTTATGTTTGGTACAAAGATTGTGGTATACTACTTTTTCTTACTTAAAACAGAATCTATCCAAGGCTTTGTTGTTTTTAATCTCAATATCTGAACTCTTTGTATACGTTGTTGAAATGTGAAAATGTAATTTCCTGAAATAGAAATACAAAAAGACAGAAACAATAAAGAATGCATCCTTTTCCCCACATTCCTGGGTTTTAAACTGTAGTTTAATTCACAATTAATTAAATACAAATATAATACATTCTTCAAGACATCTTAAAATAAAAAACAAAAAACAAGTATTTAAGGCAGAGAACATCACTGTTAGCACAACAGAGTACTCAATGAATAAAATACAAATTCATTAAATACAAACTACACATACTGTATATATTGTATGTTATCACCTACAATGCTGCATGAGTATATGTGATGTAGCCCCATTGTGTTATAGCATGGGAAAATAATGCGAGAGGAGACATTGTTGGTATTTTTATAGTTCCACAGATTCATTTCCTAAAGTGCCGAAGTTCACTGTACACGTCTGACTGGACTCCATGTAACTCCTATAAAAAAGTAAAAGCAATTCACAACAAACAATATGTAATTAAAACCTTAAACAACACCACATCCATATTTACTGACTGTCTGTGTGGTGTGTGATAGGATCCCAGGAAGAATAGCCTCTGTTTTGATGACACAAATGGGGACCCTGATACATGAAATGAAATGAGGCTTAAATAATAACATAAGCTTTACCTGATAGGGAGATTCTGTGACCTCTGTTGTCATTTTCTTTGATGATGACGGAAGGTTTCTTTTATCTGTTAAATAATTGAAAAGACATGTCAAATTACTGCCAGATCACACGCCAGTATACTCACAAATTAGCAGTACTAGACAGAAATTTAGTGCTCACCGTTGTGTGAATCCCATTCTCTCCTTCTCTTATGGAGATTTACAAAGCAGAACACAGAAATTGTGATGAAGATGGTCAAGATTATATCACAGGCAATAATGCCCATAACAGACCCCATGTTTATTAGGTAACAGGAACCACATTCTGTAAGAGAGTGAACACATAGGATTGAACCGCAAACCAAAAGACATAACATCATATTTCAGCATCCTACACTTTTAGGAAAACTACCTTGTTGTCCCTCTGCAGACCCTGAAAGACAAAGAGTTGATAAACATCAGAAGTCTACATTTACTTACTTTCATACCATCTCCACTATCATACACTTTCAAAACACATAAAGCATGCCACTCACCAAATAGTGAACCCACAATACAAATAGCGTCAGACATATTCTTGGTGCTGGTTTCTCGTAGAGGAGGAAATGAGAGGTCCTTTTTGTTGTCTTTCAAATGGCTGTATTGTTGCACCCATAAACAAGATGTTAGAAGCCAGCAGTAGGAGGATTCAAAGAGGAAGAGCTGTCCACAAGCGATACTGACAGGGGTGTGAGGGTTGTCAACATGTGATTGTATTGAGGAGGAGGAGGAGGAGAAGGGAGTCCACTGAGACAAGAGGAAGCTGGTGTTTTTTTTTTCTTTTCTGTAATGCCACATTCGTTTGGGGGGTCTCACATAATGTAATAAACATGGAATTCTTTCACTCTGTCACATTTGATCAACCAGCACTCAGGTCTTCTTTTTGCCTTTCTAGTTAATTTGAGTCTTAAAATGAAGTCCAAGTGATGCCAAGATAAATAGTCGCATAAGGTCAGTTTCACTACACATGCAGTTTCTGATGAAACACATGCGATTGCATCTCCGAATAGAGCATTTCCTCATGACCTGTGGTTTAGTGCAGGCGGTTGGCCACACTTACTGCTATAGTCTCAGGAAATGTTCAACCACAGTTTTATCTCTAATGATGCTTACTGTCAGCGAAATGAAAGCACACCTTTATTTGTTTTTGTCAAGGGGACCTTTATATTTCATAATGTTTAAATAACAAAATAATTCAAATTATAAAAATGAAAATAAGTATGCTGAACATACACAAGAACAACTATAATCTTTATGTAACCATGAAAAAACATTACAATGTGCTGCACATTTAAGTGTAAAACTAATTAGAAGAAAACATTTAAGATAAATGGATTCAAATTGCATATTAATTAAGTAGGATGATATGTAAATATTTAAAGTTCTAATTAAAACAAGATGGAAAATCAGAAATAAAATTTAGCAATTTAATGAAGATAAGGTTAAGAGGTGATCTAAAAGAAGACAGCTACTTAGAAAACCTGAATATCTCAGGCAGGTTGCTTTAGAGTCTCCGAGATACCTGGATAGCAAAAACATCAACCCCCATCATTGTCAACAGCCAGAAGACCCATTAAAATGAGCAGTAAATGAATGAATCAGTGTATAAATAATTTTAATTACAAATATCTAACAGCAGCGTTCTGTACAAATGGGAACCTTTTCTTTTTATATATGTTAAAAGACAGGTGCTGCAAGTATATAAAGGAATATATGATCATTGAAAATCTCAAAAATTATCTATGTTAGCTGGAATCCCGGTATTTCTGGTAAGGCACCCTTTATTAAGGGTTTATATTTTATAAGGGCAATTTTTAGGTTGTAAAAACTCCCTTTGGCTGGTGTTTCTCCTTCTCTAACACAACACTTCATCTTTTTAGCTCTTTACTGAATCAGAACATTTCCTCTAAGGGGCCTCTGACTACTAACCTTCTGGAAACTTTTCTTATTTTAACATATTAGCATTTGTGGTAAAACCCATCATTAATAACTTAGCTCAAAATTGTAGAAGACTTCCTAACTTTATTTTATGGCTTATTAGAAAGAATCATGGCTCTTTTGTGCCATTTATACAGACATGATGTCTTATTAGATTATAAATCTAATAAGACATCATTAATAATCATTTTATTATTAACTTTAATAAGGACTTAACATTTAAAGACTCACCAGCCATATTTTTCATAAGCTGACAACCAAAAAGTCATTATTAACAGCATATAATTGATCTATAAATTATTTGAAATGGGGGCATTGCACTTACATGGACAATGTCTTAAACCCATACGACACATACAAGATGCCTCTATGTGAGAAAAGCTGTTTAGTATCAAACAGGTCAGGTGCAATTGTTGGATTTCATAAAGAGATAAACTGTAATTAGGTGTCATCCACACAGTTAAAGTATACAATAAAAAACATGATTGGTCCCAGAAATGAACCCTGAGGCACTCCACAGATTATAGAAGCTGAAGACAAGAAGCTACAAAACTAAATTCTTCCAAAGAGGAATTAAACCAACAGTTGGTGTCAACATATACAATGATATAGTGTGTCAAATGCTGCCATTAACAGTAAAATAATAATAGTCCCTTCTGAGCAATTACAAACTCAAGGGGAATTCCACTTGCACAATCTCCCTGCAACAACTTCCCAATTTTTTGTGAAAGTGAGAAAAGACAGTTTAGCTATAAACCTTTCAATCCCATGGCAGGCCTCTTGAATAAAAAGTCTGCACATGGGCTACTAACATCAAGAGTGTTTCCACTGTACCAGAGTTATCTGGTTAGTGATGAAACAACACAGTGCACTTACAGAGGAGGTAGGTAGATCAGACAGATAATACAGAGATATGGACTTGAGTGTGTGAAGAGCTTTGGCCAACTGTGTGTTTAAAATGGCAGACAGCCTTTTAACCACAGTGTCACCTTATAGAGCAAAACCTAAGATTATCTGCCCCGAATCTATTCAGGTTTCCTGTGTTAGTCACACTGTTCAAATGTCACAAGTAGAGAATCATAGAATAGATAAGACATATTTGTAAGAAAGAAAATTTAAAAAGTTAACAATTTGTGAATCTAATCTCACAAAACAAATCCACACATACACATGTGAAACACGCAAGTCAATAGTATTTATTTAACAGTGAAAGAAATTACTTCTGTCAGTGAATCTGAAAGTCCACTCAACATAATTCTCAGCAGACGTGGCAGATGGTGGATGTTTGGTGTTTTATTTATTCTATTAATGTGTTGGGGCTAATAATTCAATTTCATTCACACATGCAATATCCTTATTGTCAACACAGAGCTTTTTCAGATATGACATATACTGTAACACAATTTTATCAAGTCTTGCTTTAGTTTGTAAAATTACATATATCAACACACGTTTTGATAAATGCAGTATTTACACATTTTGCTATCAATAGTCAACTGCAGAGGGTGCTGTGGTATAGTTACAGCGCAGACATTTCATGAAAAGATTTCAGAGCATTTTTACTCAAAAAGGTGAATTTCATTTACACACTTCAGTTTGATACACTTCTTCTTTATAAGGTTTTACAGAATAACTTTTAGCAGATATGTAAAGAGAAAGCACAAGTCGTGACTGAACGTAAAAGGCTCTTTTATAAGATTTTCTAAAGCTTTTATGTGGGGCAGCAAAACACTTGTAGCTCCAATGAATTCTGTGTAATAACTAAAAGCTGGTAATCAGACAGTTTTTTGCCATAACTCTATGCCTTAGAGTTTATCATATGTATAATGAACTAAGCAGAAATATAATATGTGCAAGATACTCTACTTGTGTTTATTGCAAAAGAATTGAGAAAGTAAAAAGAGTTAAATTACTCTTTTTTAAACATTTTATACTATATTTAAAAAAGCACAATCTACATCACTGAACATATTACATAATGTATCGCACCATTTAGGTCTTGCAGTTCGCCCGAACATTCATATACACCTTGTCAGCTGTGAAGAGATGAGAGAAGAAATGGGAAAAGAGAGAAGTAATCATTATGTTAACAAATGAATATAATAAACAGCTTGTCAAGGAAGGGATAAAGAAGCAATAACTGCTAAAAATGAAAAAGTAACAACAAGACTTACAAAAAACAACATGAGAGGCAAAAACTTCAAAAATATAGATGTGCAAGGACCTGTATTAAGAAAAGGTTTGGGATTTCTAAGAGGCCTTTAGGAGAGGAAGCACTTATAACCGATAAATTGCTTCATCTTGAATGCCTTACACACAACATTGTAAATGCTACAAAAACATGACTCATTTCAGCCACATTGCCTCGTTACCGTTTTCTATCTTCTGACGCCGAAAGCTGGCACATCGATAGGTGACCATGACAATGATAAGGGTCAGCAACACATCTGCACAGATGATGCCTGCTATTGTCCCGGGCTCAATCCTGTAGCAAGACACAGAGTTGTCTGGCAAACAGACAGCGTATGAACAGACACACAGAGGAGAGGAGTGGGATGGAAGATAGAAGACGTGAGCAATAAGACAGGACTGGAAAAAATGATTCATCAGGTGTTGTTGTCTAGCTCTGCATACGTGTTGGTTGTTTTTCGAAACCATATAACGATCATAAAAACTGTGTTTCAGAGTTGTGTGTGTGCTCTTTTTGTTGTACATACCTGTGAGTGCCACAGTCAAGTCTTGGAGAAGGAAAAGAAATAAACGAGAAATACGTCAGAGCTTAAATGTTTGTTTTGACAGTGTGAAGCAGCAGCAACTCTGTCAGTTAAATTTCCGTCTCACAAAGTGTTTGTGGTTTCATTTTCCTGTGTGAGACCACCTCAGTCTCTCTGTAACTGTGTGTGTGCAAGAAGGAGAGAGGAACATTGTACTCACTGCAAAGTAAAAAGAGAACCACGGTGAAGAATTTGTTGTTTACCATATTTCCAAGTCAGTCGACACAGTTATGTACTTACTGAAAGACAGAAAGAGATTCAGTGAGAGATTCAGAAATAATCAGTAAACATCCTCACAATGTGTTATAATTTCATATGCTTCAAACTGTATTGTGTTTGATTTTTTAATGTCAAAGTAAAATCAGCAAAACCGTGTGTGGGTTTGACCTTTTTTAACTGCAGTGCGGAATAAACTATTCCTGTATCTCAATGAGTCATAAGTTGCTGCGTAGGTATTTGAAAAAGTTGATTGATCCTTGAATGATGTCTCTAAAGTCATTAAAATATTGTAAAAATGATTATTGTCTTTTGGCTGCCTTTAATATGGCAAATTCTATATTCATAGTTGTTTAAAACAACCTCTGCCCCCCCCATGTTCTGCTGATTATCTACGATCTACATACAAAACTATTTGGATGTGATTTGACGGATAAGAGATTTGACAGATTTGACAGACATTAAATGGTTAAAAAAATGGGATGAGTAAGAGAAAGTCAGTGAGAGTTTAAGTCCTCATACCTGCTCTGCTCAGTTGATCTGCTGTCTGGGATCCAAAAGACTCTAGTTTCCCATTAGTTTTCACTTTTGAGGGCTGACGTCAAAATGTCCTTCCTCCTCTGTCACTAATGTGGCTGAAACACTGCCTGTTTGTTTTTGTGTAATTTTTTTTGTGGGTTGGCAGTTTAATCACTTTTATCTTCAGGATGACGGATGACGATGGTTTAACTGTGACAGATAAGGGTTAGAAAAGAATAGAATATACTTTAATGTTCCAGTGGGAAATGTTGTCGTGTACTTTGCACTACAGTTCCAAAACAGCAACAAAGAGATACACAATTCACAAAAATAAACCATTACATACGACTATAAAAAACAACTAAAAGAAGTTGTAACACACAACCATACAACATATGGCTATTGCACAAACACCACACCAGCTGCATCTTTTACCTCCCTAAGTTTAAAACATCAACTGAAACTGGCTTAAGTTAGTAGGTCAACACATCTAAATACAAAAAATATTCGATGCGGTTCAATCCACATCATCTATATCTTCTGCCAGAGGGTTTAAATTAGAACTCACAATGGAGAACATGAGCTGATCATCTTGATCACACACTGCTCATAAGTCATCTGGAGGGAGATCATATCGATAGAAAGGCACAGAAGTGGGAGGGTTGTTCAAATGTCACCACTGTGTGCCGTAACTCTTGACTCTGCCGACTCTTTGTGGCCAGGAACCATCATCTGCAAACTGATATTTGATTGAATTTAATACACCCACTTTGGCTCAGCTGTTTATCTACAAATGTAATTCTCCTAGGCAGTCAGCTTATCAACTTGTCAGCTTGAAACCCCCCAAAGGAGCGGCTGAGTTAACTCTGAGACAATACATTTGGTTTCATCTGTGTGGTTCATCGTCAGTTTCATTTAAGGTTAGCTTGTTCTTCCCTTTGGATTGTGAGTCTTTGCACCAGCAGAGGGAGCTGTAAAGCTTCCATAGACAGCATCTCTCAATCTGATGCCTTTGCCGATAATCACTATCAGAAGTGACTAAGTTTTTCTTGTTATTACATTTCTGCCTTTTCAACCCACAGTTCTTTGCTTGGACCAAAATAGCCTTCCCAAGAAGAAAAGATCATCAAGGTGCAGTCTCTTTGAAAATAATGCAAAGTAGATTGGGAACAAGTTAAAAACCAATCAAAACCATACTGTACCTTTAAACCTTCAGCTATAATATACATATAGTAAACATAAACTGACCAATATTTTATCCCTTACAGTACATATACAGTTTTATATACAGCACTTCCAGAAGAAGATGAGATTTGAATTTAAGATTCAGTTATTAAAGGGTCAATTCATAATAATAATATTACATATAACATAATAAACAAAACACAAAACATGAACATTTTCTCACTTTTTCTCTAAAGGTATCTAGCCATGCAGATACTGTAGTATTGGTTATATTTGCCCAGGTTTTGAGATACTGAGATTTATGCCACCACACCAAAACAATGGACAAGTAAGAAACTTCACTTGTGGTGCCCACAGCTTATTTACATTTAAAGAATTCAACAACAATGTGTCTTTCCAGTAACATGTCCCTGCTACTCTGATAGTCCAGAGTGCTTGCTGTCAACAGTTTTTACAGGAACTATTTCTGTGGTACAAAGTAGCACCTATGAAAACTATATACAGTGTGATGTTTTCTCATATCATGTAAATCTGTAAGTGTGTGGATTATCCAGAATAACAGGCACATTGTCATTTTTCAAAACTGTGAGAACCAAAAACCTAATTCCAGTCACCTCTATTGCACTGGGGTGGTGGCAGAAATGAAAGGGGTGGGTCTCTTCAACTGACTACAAGTCAACAGAAAAGAGCTGTTGTTTTTCACTTCTTTGAAATAAAGAAACTGTGGCTGTCAGAATCTGTCAATTTTAAAACAAACCATTTCACTTTCCATATTTCAAATCAATTTTTGTCTCATCTACCTTGTTTCATTTTTGTTGTAATCCAGTCTCCTTCAATTTACCCTTCACTTCATTAGTATTATTATTTTATCAAAATATGGCTCACTTTGGTCCTTTAGACATTACTACTATGTTTTACAGTATCTTTTTTATTTATTTATTTATTTTTACATTTCTCTATGGTATTAATTTTGTTTGGTTTAGAGCATTTCATTTAGCACATGTTTGTAGAAATTCATTCATGCGTCACAATATGATGTCATCCTGTTGTCTTTGAGATGAAGGAGAGGTTCCTGTAAGGCTGTGTTTACCGAGAACAATTTACATTATTTTAAAGATACATTCTGTCATCCAGATAAACAAAAACTGTAGCTCAACTATCATAATTCAAGAGACAGGAGTGGATCTGCTCTCACTCCCATATTGATTGAAAAGTTAAGTGATATATGAAATAACAAGTTATGTACAGCTTTCTAAAGCCAAAAATGTTTAGTTTAATTATGGAAAGACTGGAATAAGTGTTGGATTAAAACATATATTTTCACTTATGATCTGGTGATAAACACAAAATACCATCATTAAAGCCAAACTTTTCAGAGAAGTGAATATTTCCCCTGGAGTAAAATAAATGCCTGATTGAACCACAAACTTTTAAAAAATGTATTTTATCTTATTGTGTTTAGTATTATGTTTAGTATAGTGTTGTTGAAGTCACATCTCTAATCTTTTGTATCTTTGTTTATTACAATACAAAACAATATTGGAGACAGAGATTTAGATTTAGATTTTGCAAACGTGTGACTTCCCAGAGAGAGGGCGTGAACCAGCTGGGGGCGGTCATGGGGAACAACGTGCTCTGTGTGTACAAGCTGCGGTGGTAACACAACAAGACAGACAGACTTGAAGTCAACCCGAACACCACAGATCCCTCCAGCTGCGAAAAACTCACCCTTGTCATTCTTTATCCCGATCTGAACAGACTGGTGACGAGCGGACGACCTGTTGAAGACTTCAAAGCAAAACCGTTTCTGACATGCACTTTGATAAATGTGAGTATGTGCGCTTTTGTTGTCACTCATGTTTCATATTTTCAATTGAGTGCAGCTTTAGGTTGAGAGTAATGATGACATCACAAACTGTTTCACTAGATTCTGAAGTTTCTGAATATTATACAGTGCTGAACTTGTTTTTAACACTCATCGATGGGATGTTGTGTTAGTGGCATTATAATGAAAACTTCGTTAATTTCACACCTTTTCCTACATCTTAAGTACATTTTAAACATTCTGTTTATTACTCTGTTTTGGGTCTTTAAGTTTGAAATTAGCCCTCCAGTTTGATTTAACGTTAGACTGTATGTATTTTCTATTTAATAAGTCCACTTGTGTTAGTTTAACTACATCAGTAATGGTGTAGTACATCCAGTCAGACATTTGAGTCGTAGGCTATGTTCTTGTACAAACCTTCCTCTCGATTTTCGATGAATGAAAACGTAATTCGGGTGAATCCAAGAGTCAGGACATCATTTGGGGAAACCCTGATACACCTCCACCCCTACTCACTTGTTTTCAATTCCCCTTTTTGATTTAATGCCAGACAAGCAAGCTGTGTGACGTGACGACTTCATTTGCTTTGCTTGGCTTTTCTTGTCCATGCCTTTGTGTGACACAGGTCCAAGTGATTACATATTTTGTCGTGTGTGCGTGTCTCTGTGTTTGGTTTGTTAAACCATAAAATGAGGAAACTGGCTTTGTACTGTGTGTTTCTGTCTCTGAGGACATGAGCCAAAAGAGAAAGGTCGTCGGAATCCCCAACCTCCTACGCACAATGTCTGACTCAATGTCCAGGGGTTTCCACAACCCTTATTTGAATATAGCACAGAGTAGCCCAAAGCAGTGCGGGGGCAGTTAATGTGAACCCAAATATGCGGGCTAATATGTCCTCTTACTTGTAGTTAAAAGCTATTTCCTCAGTTGTAGTTTCTGTCAGCTGATGTGCCACACTAGAGTGTAGGGTGCTGAGCAATTTCTATCATCTGTTAATTTACTTAACCACTATTTAATATAGATTAAGTAGTTACATGTTGCAACATGACATCATCTGTAGCATTTTGTTGTAAAGATCAAATGAGTCAGGATTGAGTAACCTATAGTAACACCTTTTGAACTTGAAAATGAAACTTTGTGTTGCTGACTGATGTCATTATTCTGATAAAGTGACCTTTATTATCTGGTGGGGCACATCACGCACAGCAGCACAAGGGCGTATTGTTTAGGACAGGTTTTCAGCTGGAAGAGAGTAGAAACGAGTAACTGACAGAAAACTAAACTGGCAAGTCCATGAACTCATATTTCTCTCTCACTGGTCCTATTTGCATTTTTTTCTTTTCAGAAGTACACCCTCTTTGTGTTTGCTCTGATGAACATATCTGCCTGCCCCCCTGTGTGGCTTACTACAACAGTCTAGATTTTCAAACTGAAAAAAAAGAAGAAATGACAAAAGAACATGTCCCTCTTCCAGACGTGTAGGTGCAATAGAGAGCACAAGGCAAATACACGTGTTGAGGTGACGTGCCTGTGACACACCAAAGGCAGGAAGATGTGGTTTGCCTTTCTGTGAGCGTAACGGAGTGAGACAGGAAGATGTCATAGAAAATAAGTAGTGGCAATCCCATGCTCAGTTTTTCTGATGAATTGTCTGGTTGACATGGCCTCATGATCTGTGTTCCTAATGGAGGAGGTTTCTCAGAGTTTTATCTTTGTAGACCGGTTCCACAGACAGGGTGGAAACATCATTTTATCTTTTCACGTGTGGGGTGAAGTTTTTTTAAGGAAACAACCTGTGTGGTCAACATCATTGCAGCTGGAAACATCAGAATTCTGTTTTGTAATATTTTTTCCTATTTTTCTCATTTCCTTTACCTGCTTAATGGAAATAGTACTTTTGTATCAACAGGGGGAAAACGTACTCATAGTATAATGGATTTTATATTGATGTGTGTCAAAAGGTGAGCAGAGAAATGCCACCATGGAGAAACTGAGCAGGCAGTATCATCTAGCTAGTAACAATTTTAGTGTTATTAAATCACTTTAAGAATATGTTCAGACCTGCGGCATGACTTCAAAGCCATAATCTAAGCATGCACTGTAATTTATATTTCTTATTTTTATGCTCTTAAACTTGCTAGTCTACATTTGTATTTATTGTCAATAAAACAAAGCCTTCTTGATGATATTCAAATTTGTACATACTCCACTGAGAGTAAATAAGAAACACTGGCAGACACACAGTGGCTGTCCATAATCTATAATCTATTTCCCTATTTGTTATCTTTGTTTGGTGACTTGGACTTATCTTGTAATTCATAACTACAAAAGCAGAGAACCCACTTAATCTGTCTATATATCATTATATCATCTTTTTTTGATGACATAAGTTTTTTTTAGTCAGCTAGTTGAAGGACAGAAAAAATAATGATTTTTCAGTTAATAATTCCAAATATAAGATGTCACTTTGGCCTCTGGGAAACTGCGACAGGCATATTTCATTATTTTCTGACATCAGACCAAATGAACATGAGTATTTGATTAACTGAAAGAATAATCAACAGATTATTCGAAAAATAATCATTGGTTGCTGTCCTAACTGTCTTATGTTCACACTGGATTGATCTCAGATACCTTTCACATGTGAACAAGACATACGACCAAATAGTCATTCCTACTGGCTTAATTTGTCTTTCACAGCGCCAAAGGAGAAGCCGTGTTGCACTCTGCCCACAGTGAAGAAACTCTTGGAGCAGAAGAGAAGGCGTGAGACATCCTCGGTGCCACCCTCCTCCTCCACAGCCAGCACCAGTCCTGTTCCTCCAACCGCTGTTACAGTAAGACACCAGCATCTCACTGAATGTTATCCGGGAATTACAAAGATGTGATTGTTTTATGATTTTGTTTTTCTATTGCTTTTCTCAGCAGTTGCCAGAACCATCATCAGAACCGTTTACCTGCACAGGTAAGAGCTGCACAACCTCTCCACAACACTTAAAGGATAAGTCTGGTAATATTCTGTATTTTTTGCAAACAAATCAAGAAAAGACCAAAACTGACAATGACTTGATCTTAACAAGTAGTGTGTGTGTAGGTAAAGCATGATGGAGTTTGCATCAATATGCCTCATTTTTGCATTCAATGACATGTTTCTTCCTTTTTTTTAGCTTTGTGTTATAACAATGTGAATGGCAAAAGAATTAACATTAAACACAATGTGAGAAACACAAGGAGTGACATAAAACACAAATAGACACACAGCAGAAAACAGATAAGAGTAAAAAGGCAATTCACAAGGAAACATTTAGAAAACACAAAGAAAAAACAATTACAGTGGTAAAATTACTGTATGTTAGAGGAAGGAAATGGAGATCAATCACTTCAGTGTGGTGCTGGATCAGTAGGGGTTTTTGTGGTTGTATGTTTGAGTGTGTGTAGAGTATTCTAGCTATGGTGGTATGTATAAGAAGTTGAAAAAATAAAAAGGGAATGTAAGTAAGAAGATTGGAGATGGAAAAATAACATGTTTCTTCATTATGATGGTCACTGTAGTTTATTTTATATCAAATCTACATTCACAACCCTGCTGCTGGAAATACTCTGTAGCACACCAAATCCACTGCAGGAAATAGTCCCAGACAAATACATTATCTACTTCTGTCTACAGTGGAAATTATTAGGAATTATTTGTGAGCTGTTTTTAATAGGAAGACATCCTTCAGCGATGAATAACAGTCCATCTTCTCCATTCCAGGTGCATCAAGCAGCTACTCAAACATGGCAGTGGGCTATGAGCAGTGGTCCTCGGTACCAGAATCTACACTTAGTTACTACCCCAGCCAACCAGGACCCAGCTATGCTGCACCCTTCAGCCACCCAATGGCCTCGGAATACAGCACACAGCAGCAGGTCCAGACCTTTGGAGATACAATGTCTCAGGCATATGTAAGAGAAATCCCTTTGTCACTGTGAAGATGCTGTGGACTTTCAACTAACATGTTGCATTTGTCTGTAAGTCCATAATCATACCTTGATGTTGTTGGCTGCATTATTTTTTTATCAGGAATGCCCGATGCCAGTCGCAGATCAAAGTATGGCTACGTCTTGGTCACTTCTGGGTCCCAGTCAGACCACACAGCTGAGTTTTGGTTCGTCGCTGGATGCCAACAAGCTGGAAGAAGCCAGGATGATGCTCAGAGGGATGGACTACAGCAGAGCCACCGGGCAGGATGAAGATGGAGACACGTGAGTGCTTATTATTGCATGTGTGTGAGTGTGTAGTGAGTTGTTTATATGTGTCAGTATATCTACAAGTGAACCCCAAGGAAAAGAATACAAGTAAATGTAACTAAAGGAAAAATGAGAGGACCAATAGAACACCATAAACTACTGTGAGCTGTTAGTTTTTCAGCATATTTTGTGAGAGATGATTCAAAACAATACACATTTTCTTCCTGTGCTCAATTAAACCACCAATCTTGACATTACCATGTTCTATGAATATGCATGTGAGAACACAATTTATTTACTTCCGTAAGAGTTTCGTTTTTAGTCATAAGTTAAAAGTGAGAGCCACATGTGCAGTTTGGTAATCCTAGAGAGATTAAGAGAAACAAAAGATGTTGATGAGTCAGCCATTCATTCTCAATGATCAGAAACTCAGATAAAATGGAAAGACAAAATCAGCACTGAAAGGGAATCGTGTAAAATTGGTTCTGGGGATTACCACAGTTTTCCAGCCTCTGTTAAAAATAATTTGTTATGTGTTCTTGTTCTGTCAGCATCCTGCACATCTACACTGCCAAAGGGCTCAGGGAGTGTGCCTTTGCTGCGGCAGAGAGGCTGAGGGATTTAGGGAGGCTCGATGCCAAAGAACACAAGGGCAAGGTAGGCAGAAAACCTCTTCAAAATTGTGCAAATTCCTCTTTATGTCAATCGTATTTTTGTCACAAACATTAGCATGGGATTATAATTTCTCAAAATAAAGTTGTATAATCACTGTTCTTGTACAGACTGCCTTACTGGTGGCAGTGACAGCAAACCAGCCGGAGATTGTGCAAGATCTGCTGTCATTTGGAACAGACATCAATGCTTGTGATGTTAAAGGACAAACTGCCCTTCATCTGGCTGCCCACTATGGCTTCCCCGGTGTTCTGCAGGTAAAGCAATATTCGGATTGAATTACTTTGGCATCACTATCACAGTGGGTCTATACTGATCAGACCTAAACAGTGATTCTTTTTTTGCAGGCTATTCTGTCTAGCAGACCTGCTGTCAACCTTGAGGCCCGCAATTTTGAGGGTAAGTTTATGTTATACTGGTTTTAGTATTGTTAGTATTTTAGTATTTAGCACCAGTTGACACCAGTCTTGTCTCCTTCTTTTTTGCTTTAGGTATGACGCCTCTGCACTGTGCAGCCATTTCTCACAGTGTCACCATGAAGGCTTTATTTACCAGCGGGCTGCCAGATGTTAACCTTCAGACCAAGGCTGCGGAGAAGCTCAACTGTGTGCAGATGCTTCTCACTGCAGGGGCGTCTCTGCTGAGCCAGGTGCAGTACAGTTTTCCCACTGTTGGCTGCCATTTGAGCTGCTTTGATAAGTAATAGGCCTAGACTCATAGATGTATAATAGAAATCTAACAGATGGATGGATGACGTCAGTGAGTACAGTAAGTCAGTGATCGGGGACAAAAACATCAAAGTCTAATGCTAAAGTCTGACCTTTCAGTGGATATACAGTACACAGGGGAAGTGCCCAGGTTTAATCTAACCACGATGATGTCATAGTGTGACTATTTCCCCACCCTACTATCTCTTTTGTTTTCTCTTTTTTGTTTGACGCTTGAATGTCTCAGTCTGACTTGTTATGGTTTCATTATGTTTTTTTTCTATCACTTCCAATTCTCAAATTCCAGGAAATCAAAAGTAACAAGACATTGCTGCACTTGGCTGTAAAGGAGGGGAACATTGATCTGGTCCGTTATCTGCTCAGGATTCCCCTGCCTAACATGAAAGACTTTGTCAACATGAAAGTGAGTCCCGCGATGGCATGAAACTCAAAACTGGATTTTGTATATGCATGTGTTTGTGTGTTTATGTATATGTACAAACATTCAGTATGCAGTATAAATAGTCTGCATCATGCTGCATCATTTCCCCTTTTTTTCTATAGGCTCACGGTCACACAGCTTTACACATGGCAGCTGGTCTCCATGGTAACCCCCATCAGGAGGAAATCCTGCGGCTGCTGCTGGGCAGAGGAGCCGATCCCAGTATCCGCAACCTGGAGAATGACCAGCCAGCACACCTCCTGCAGAGTGGCCCCCAGGGAGAGCAGGTGAGCTGCCTGTCATTTTAACAGCCATCCAGAGGCGCACTGTTAAGCCTGACATTTCTGTATCCATCAAGAGTTACTCATAGTCAACCTGTTTTTTTCTTTTAAATCCTAGCTCAAGCTTATGCTGAAGAAGCGAAATGCTTCATCTCGTCGACGTATTGTGCCCTTGCAGGACCAGGAATAATTAAAATCACTTGTAATCCCCATTTGGAGGGAATGAGTCCCAAACATGTTTCCTCTGTTGAGAAGGGGATTTACTGTTTATTGTATTGAGGTTTTAGGGAGTCTATGGCCTATATATTGTTAATATATTAATCTCTATAGGTAATTCACATTGGATTAGACAAATGATGTTTTTAACGTATACTGTATGTTAAATTACTTGTGATTTAGTGTCTGTAAAAATGTAGTGCTTTATTTATTTTTCTACACACAGGGCGAAGTATTGATTATAGTATTCATGTTGGTGACACATTTCATTCCAAAATGTGATATCCATCATTGAGCCTTTCACACAAAATGCACATGCTATTGGTAATATACTGGCATGTATTTAAAATGTTGACTAATTGATATCAAAAGGCATCTATTTATACATTAATTTTTGTCAAAATGGATATTTAACATTTTGAAATGAAGGCCTTTAAATGAACAGGTCTCAGGTCATTCATTATCTTCAATTCAAAAAGTAGACTGTGCTGTGGTAGGTGGACTATCACTCGTTTTCCTAATAGGCTACACTCCCAGTTTTATGTTGATTTCTGTGAAATCGTTATTATGACCTCCAGGACCATGTCCCTGAAACCCTTCTTACTGTCTTGTCAAAATCCCCATCATGATAAGTGATCACATTGATACACAGAGTTGGTCTTGACTTCAATCAGCATGTGTTCTTATATTAAGAATACATATGGTGAAAATGAGAGTGCTCTATCATATAACTTAACTTTCTTTCTGTATGCATCATACATCGTATGTAACAAACAGGTACAATTTTCTTTGTGGAAAAAGAAACTTTACTGTGTAAAACTGGTATATATTTGAAACTGATTCTGACCAAAGAATGTTCTTATCACAGACACATTACATGAGTAAGTGCGGTGACAAATCGTATGACAAACTGTACATTTTAGTCATGAGTCATGAATAAAAGTACAATAACACTGATTTTAAAGTTCCATCTGATTGTTTTGATGTTCAGTCCCATTGACATCTGGCTACCGAAATGAGCAGGATGGAAAATACACCATCCCACTAGAAAGTAGTTGTGTCTATGGCAGTTATTTAACAGTCACACTTAAGGAATATTTATTCTTCAAGCCCCATTTCCGTTGACCTTTACATTGATGACAATGAACCTTAGTCACAGGTGAAATGAGACGTGGTTTTGATCGCAATTTGAGTGATAAATGAGGGTTGAGCTGTCTTTGATGTATGTGTCATCTCTTGTATTACACATGTTGTAAATTCCTGTGAAGCACAAAGAACAATCTAAAGTAAACAATATTCTATTTTCTCATTGAAATGCTTCTCATCAAATTGATTTTAACACCTAAGAATAACAACATAGTTCCTAATTCACATATAAGCAAAAACACTGATAAAATCTTGTTGAGTAGACAGGACCTTTATTTGAAACAGTGGTCTCATTGTTTGAGTTTTACAAGTAATAACGCAATTTTAGTACATTTGCGTCATCTGAAAACAAAAGAAAGTTGTTACTAATAAAACCCCAAACCAACACTTATGCATTTTATCCATTGTTATGTATTTCACATTTTCAAAATGTTACACATTGCTACAGAACTTTGTCTTTTCATTTCCATCAATGTGTTGTGCTAGCTAATTCATGTTAGCCTATGGTTTAATTTATATAACATTTTCAGCATCTATTGGTTTCTTTGTTATGTTGTCATGCTATTTCTTCAAGCTTTGTTGAAAGTCCCACTCTAATTAATGTAAGAAAAAAAGAGAAATAAAGGCAAAACACAATTATTACAATTGATGAATGCATGCAGTTTTTTGTTGGGACCTGAAGATTTTGTTAGTCCATTAGTACAAAATGTGCAGCTCTATTATTATGTAATCATGCTCTTAACTTGATTGTTTTTCAAGAGTAAAATGTGAGGAATGGACACACAAACTGCTGAACATATCTTTATTAAATCAAGTCTAATGATTGGGAGTGTTTTTGTGTCTTAGACAAGGTTTCACTTTGAGAAATCAGCCCTTACACTACATAAAAATACTGAGCAATCTTTAATACTGAGCTAATATTTAGTGCACTTAAGATTTTCAAATAAATTCAGTGGAACCTCAAATGAAAACAGCTTAAGTTGTTGGGGAACCCTGTTTATTGATCATCCAGCTGGCAGAGGTATATTAGCCAAAACAGGAATGGCCATAAACAACTGGCATGTGTGAATTCGCTGTTGTGGTTCCTGTGATGACCGTCCCTCTCTCTCTTTCAAGCACATATAATATTTTCTATACGGTTTGAGGAGGTACTGTGAAAAGAAAAAAAAATTAAATCAGAGAAAGTTACAATAAGAAAACAAACATGATTGCATTTAATGACCGTTAAAGGTTCACTGCAGTAAAGTAAACTTACCTTCTGTCTTTGGAATTTGGGTACCAGATGAGCTGGAACTACAAACAGAAGAAAGGAAGGAAATAAGTACATATATTTTTTTCAGTTTATCAAGATTAGTTATTAGAAAATATAATAGTGCAGTTTGAAAACTGTGCCCATGAGTTGCATTTGACCAGGTTCCGAAAGCAGTTAAAGCCACAGGGTTCTGAGGGAATTGAGGTTTAAACGTACAGACCATTATGCAAATAGTTTTTTTGTCCTGTTCAAACAGCAGCTCTTTTCTTTCTTCTCGTCTTGCCATACAAGCGGCATGCAATCAGCTGAGAATATTCAGTATACTGCCCGCTCACTACCAACACATGAGGAGTGTGATACTTACATTTAGTAACATTTTTCAGGCGCAATCTCTGACATAAAGAGAACATCAAAACACTATTGGTGTGTCATTAGTTACACAAAGTTCTGGTTAAAACTCTTTCATGTGTTGGAAGTGTGTTTTGGGTTGTGTATGCAGAACAAGGAAGGGGCATTTAGAAAAAAGGCATCAAGGGCAGGGATAAGGAGTGCTGTGGGAAACTCAGTTTTAGTCACAGAGCAATACTGAAAAACATATTTTTCCACACTGGTTGGGTATTTCCTTCCAAAGTCAAATTCATACAGCATGCACAGGCGGATCATCCACTATGCCTTGCACAACTCTTACTTGGATGAGGATTTTACACATTTTGTGAATTTTTTACCTGTTTGAGGAATGATAAATTAGTTACAAAATTAAAGGTGCTTATGTATAAAGCGTGATAAATCCTCTGTATTCAAGGTTTATGTAAAGTAAAGTCTAAACTTACTCAGGGCTATTACAATGCCAGAGACAAACATAATAATAGCAAGGACAACCCCTGTGGTCCGCAATGTCTCATAATCTACAAGAGACAAAACCAAATGGCACTTAAACCACAAACGGATGAACTGGGGTTTATCATGAACTTAAAGCAGACTGTAGTAAAAACAACATACAACATTTTATATATTAAGCATTGTGCTTTTGATTTTTTAAAATTGGCACATTGTGTAAATCTTACCATAATCAAAGTCACTTTGGTCTGGAAACACTGATTCTGTAAAGAAAGAAATGTGTTGAGTTCAGCACAAAGGACAGCAATAAGCTTTATGGGTGTGTGTTCAATTCAGCACCACGGACAGCAGGGTTTGCAGCCCTCCACATCTGCAGGCTTGGCTCCAAACTCCTCGGGAGATTTTTTTTTTTTCACTGAGAGGTGCTCAATGCAGCATCTTTGCTCAGCAGAAAAAGATGCACCACAAAAAAGTGGGTTAAGAGCCAGCAGCAGGATACAGAGCTATCAATCATCACAGCAGAAAAGAAAATAAGAAAGCTTGAGTAGTAAAGAGAGTTTGGAGCAACAGTTTCAGGGGCCACACGAAATTACAGCATTGTTTAAGCAATCTAATCTTGATCAGTGAGTTATTTTGCAGATATAAAGCTGTTGCAGGCTGCAGCCTGTGCCAGCTATCAGGGCGTCAATAATGCGGTTTCATGTTGCTGAACCTTCACTCCCAAGTGGCTGAGCCTACAGTTTTTATTTCTTCCCAGCGTTTTCCCTCTGCATCAAAGACAGTTTAAAAACAAGTGAATCCCGATGGTGAGTTTACTGAAGAACTACCAGAGATGTAACACTGAGCAATGCACCTGCACTTTTGGCTCTTGGCACTGTAGCAACAATGCATCCGATCAATTAAGTGCAAAAAGATGGGTATGGAAGTAAAAATAATTCCATAATTGTTTTTGATAACAAAACAATTCATTGTGTGGACACATAATGAATAACTAAACAAATTTAACTCAGAAAATCTGTAGTTTACAACTATGTTACACCCACAAAACATCCTGTAAAAGATGAAAAAACAAACTAACCTGTGGTGGACATTGCTGCACTGTAGAGATGTACAAGAGCTCTGTCTCGTCAAAAACTGAGCTGGTTGCTGGGTTGCAGTAGAGTGGAAATGAAAGGAGGTAGCTCGACAGGACAGAAGGCAGAGCTGCTTTGTCAACCTTCAGTGTAAACTTAGCAGAGACCCTCTGGTGGCGACAGCGAAACACTGCATCCACTTATGCGAGTGGTGCAACCCGAGGTACTTCCCCATAGCAGGGAGGGGGGAGGGGGATAGGGAAGAATTGCAAATTTCTGAAAATGCTGTGCACGGTGTTTTTTGCTCCACCATACCTCACAGTTTCTTACTAACCATGCTGATAATTTTCTATTTTTTGCTTTAGAAATATGGGCTTTGCATGCTCAAAATGCACCAGTTTCTATCTCATGTGTTAGCATTTTTGCAGTGCAATGTTACTGCAACTCCAGGGAGAAAATACAGCCTTCACATGCAGCTTTTACTTTCATGTGGGCTGCCAGAGTCACTATGGTGGAAAATCTACCAGTAAACAGAAGTAAAAACAGATATAGATAAAATTAAGTGTAATTTTTAAAGACATTTCTCCTAGAACTGCATATTGCAGCACATAAATCATTCACTCTCACTGCTGGTGGTTACTACTGCATGTGTAACTGAACTGTCTGCAGTGTCAGCAGAAGCAGTAGTGCAGTAGTGGGCTGTTCCCTGGCTGACTACAAAGTGGAGACAATATGGAATAATGGTGCATAGACAAAACAAGACAAAAGAAAGATTTTCACGTGTTTTTATTATTGTGCATCAATCTGACAGTCAAAAAAATATAAATTTCAACCACACTATTTCTATCATATAAAGGTGGCAGATTATGTAACAGTTATTGATGATAAAAACATTAAAAAAAGGGGGAAAAAGGAGCACAGTAACATTTTGAGTTTGAAGGAAGCTTCATGAAGAGATTGTCCTCAGCTCTGATCAAGGTATTTGCTGCCACCTAATGGCAACAGTCAGTAATACTGTGGAAAAGAGGGTTGAGAGACTATTTGTTTATTTGCTCGGAAACAATTTCCGTCAGCATCTTATCATCAGCAAAAGATTAACAGATATTTCAAGGTACTTACTGGAAATCCACTGCTCCTTGTCTCTGGATCTAAGCTGTGGAAAAAGATTCAGATTGCTGTTTTGTAAAATTTTGATAGACATTAAACATTCCTATTTATCATCATTTTTGAAGAAAGAAAAATATTTACCCTTTGGAGCACCTGATTCCACATCAGGACCCTTGGACCTGGAGACAATTAACAGTAAAATAATGAGACACTTTTTGCAATTTTACTATTACATGTACAATTAAAAGTGCCTGTACAGCAAAGTGTGTAAAACCTGGACACATTTTCTTTATTTTACATACCAAAATTCTTTTCAGATGAACCGTTTTACAGATAAGGATTATCTTGACTTACCTCGACTTATCACTCTTCGAACAGGTACATTTTCGGGCTGTTTTTGGAAAAAGAAGACAAAAGTTATATGGGCCTAAAATTGGCACTACTAAAGGGACTCATAAAATTTAATAAAAAGATGTATGCAGCTGTAAGGGGCAGCGATGTACTCCTAACCTCCCCTGTAGCACTTACAGAGTAAACAGTAACATACTTCTGCCACTGGATGTTTTGACTAAGAACTTGCTAGAATAGTTGGTATAGCCTGCAAAACAGCAGAGTAATCCCAGACCAGGAAAGTGACCCACATACCCTCAGTGCTAAGAATAAAGCTGTGAGCATCTAGAAAGTTAACACTAATCCTTTATTCACTCGCTTTGACACTGGGAGGCGCCAAAGGATGCCTTTTGGCCGCCAAGGAGTCTTTTTGTATTCCACATGCAGTATTTTAAAGGCCAAATGATAAGCTTCCAGGCTCTGCTTGCTTTTATGTTCCATTTTATGCAGTGCTTTTATGACTTTTCCCTTTTTCTCTTTTATTATCTTTTTCATTCATGCTAATATACACTGTAGGTTTTTTATGTTGACTTCATGGTGTCTTAGCAAGCTAAAGATTTAATGATTTTGCTATTGCATAAACCCCAAATAACAAATACAACAATGAATATTCCAATACAAAAACTACTGTATTTGTGAAATATAAACCTGAGTTAACCAGCAACAAAATGCCTCTGTCCCACAGAGATGTAAGCAGATGTCAATAAGCATAACTGCTAGAAAACATGAATAACTTTGATTAAACTGTTGTCTGCTGTAAATCTGTGTATTATAAATCAATTGTAATCCAATTTATGAGAGATAGTAGGCTCTGTTCCTTTCAATTCTGGCAATGTGACAAGCCTTCGGGTTTACATTTATTGTGCCTTTAAAAGCCAATTAATTAATTCAATTATAATTTCACCAGCCCGTTTATCAGAGTGCAGTTAGGAATCCACTCTATTCTTGATTAAGCGAAACAGAGAGAAAGTGTGGCAGGATGTGTTGGTCCCAATGAATTATTAATTGGTTGGTTTTGGTTACAGAGCTGGGCTAGTACTGGCAGTAACAGCATGTGCTGGCAGGTAGGAGGAGGAAGCTTTGGAAGGACTGTGAGTGAAGAAAAGGGATAAGGTATAAAGGGCAAATTGCTGTGAAAGACAGAGCATGAGCGTGTTGCGTGCAAGATTGTGCAAGAAACATCAGTGTGCCTCCCTTCAAGTCAAACAGAAACCTGTTTGTTTTGCACCACCTTATGAATTTGGATCACTGTGTGGTTATCTTGCACATATAAGGATCAAAGTGTGGTGACACTGACACTCGGCTGTGTGCTTAAGGTGGTCAAACACTTACTGACAATGAGGGCGATGCCCAAGAGGAACAGTACCACTGCGAAAACTAGGCCACCGATTCTCAGAGATTCGTAATCTGAAATGAAAAAGAAATTACATATTTATATTGCTTGCAGAAGTGCATAATAAATTATGAACTTACAGACTAAACCTGTGTCAAAATCTATCACACAAAGTTCTCAGTTACAAAATATTTTAAATTCAAAAGCCCTCAGGGCCCTTTTGTGATGCCTTTAACCACACTTAGATTCAAAAGCAACATTGCAGAAATATTCTACAGCCCCCTAATGGTCATGTTGGGAGGCCAAAAATTCCTGTGAGCTGCAGTCACCAAAACTGTAAACACCATTTTTTCTGTGTAGATAGCTTTCCCAATAAGGCTGGAAACATGGTGCAGAAGAAATCTGACTTGTAAAATTGTTGAGAATCACAAAAAGGAAGTAAATGTCTGAATGCAGGCAGCAATCAGTGTGGGGCAACATCTGTCTGTTTTATATCTGGTGAGTTATTATGAGCAGGTAATCCTATAGCTTTCCAACTTTAATACTATCTGAGAAAAGTTAAGTAGAGTAGGTAGAGTCACAGTTTTGTTTATGTGGATTTAACAAGTGTTATGTAGCCTAATGAATCAGCGAAATGCCAACTACCTGCAGCCATTAGCATGGCCACAGCAAAGGAACATGAATATTTTTTTCTGAATTAATCAAATAAAGGTCATGTTTTAAAACGAGTTATGGAGAACTTATATGGGTGGAAAATGTTTTTTTTCTTTCTTAGTGCTTTCTTCTACCGTACATCCACCCCTTAAAATGAAACACTGTCTATTTGAGACCCCTTGTCACAGGTTATGGCCTTGGTGTGGAGATGAGTTGCTTTATATCAACTAATAAGTGACTTTTAACTCTCAGGTTGTTTAATTAAAAAAAGCTGTATTATTTTTGTCTTCATTAGATGGCGACAGTGGAGAGATGTCAGGAAATGAGGAACAGAGAGATACAAACAAGTTCCCCAGACAGATTTTACGCAGTTACGCTGCTGTCCACAGTTGCATCCAAGGTTGCTTAATTTGAAGGATTTTTAGAGGCCTGAAGAGATGAAAGCCACCAGTATTTCACAAGAAAAAGGAAAACATTTGAGGAAAGTCAGACAAAAATAAACATAATTTTGAGTAACAGAAATGTTTCTTTTTCTTTATCCCTGTAAATATCTTAGATTTAGACATCCAGGTTGAGAACCATTGCTGATGGGGCATTGATGATGGTTGGAATGGTACAATACGGGAAAAGAGAAAGAAATTGAAGTATAACAAGTCCACAACTGCTGGTAGGTACTCATAAAATATCACTGCAGATGTTGAGTCATTCTATGCCATTTGGTGCATTGGACAGACTCAAAAACAGGACTACAGCACAGAGGACAGAATTAGAAGTATTAGCAGTGGGACTCTAGAAGCTGGGTCTTGAGGTGAAAGTTTTCCATCCCTTGTGGAAAAAACAAGTGGAAAAAGCAAACTCAACTCGACCTTCCAGATGTTTCCTGTAGCGGGTCGGCCATTAAAAAGACAACGTTCATCTGCTCAAAACTCACCGTAATGAAAAGCACTGTCGTAGTCTGGTAGGAGAGAACAGAGACAGGCCACAAATGAGAAGCAGATTTACTCACTGACACACTTCAGAGAGTACTCGTGAGATGACAGCTATTCAGCAGCTTTAGGGCCAGAGTCACTCATCTAGTCATTAGCCAGTTTGGTTTCAACACCAATTTATATGCAAGCTAAAATGAGTATGCAGCTTATCTTAATTGGACTTTTCTAAGCTTCTGTTCAAATAATACCCACCTTTGTCATCATCTGCTGCTGAAGCTGTGGAGAAAAATGAGCAAAATCATTAGTCTTTATGAGACAGTCACCTGGTGGTGTAAATGCAAGTCAGCAAATGGCTACATTGATGGTAGTGAGGCAAATCAACTCTCAAGAGAGGGCACTCTACCCTCAAAGCCTAACTTGTACTTATGTGAAAGTGTATGTACTGTGTTAGAATAATCTCATAAGGAGTAATACCTTATGAATAATGAATTTGCTACAAAAGTTTCTCACACTCTTGCTGTGTGTTTGTCAAGAAAGGGGAAAATACATGTGCCGCTTGCTTCTTCCACTCCCAAAAGATTAAAATCCATCAACTAAGACATCAGAAAGTCTTCAGAAAAGTTATTGTAATACAAATGTGCATGCAAACTGTATGATTCCACTCTCCATACCTTTGTTTGCCTAAAACATATTCAGTTTATTGCTCTGATCTGTGGTAATCTGCGTCATGTCAGTGACGTGGGAAAGTAGAGACCCCTCTCTGCTCTGTCACGTCTCTCTGTTCCCACGTGGAAAAACATGTTGGCTCTTATCATGTTATGCTCACGTCTTTGAAAACAACATATTGTATTGTTTTTGGTAACAAGCCGCTAACTCAACCGCTATTTCTCCCTGATGTCAAGTGACATCAAGAAAACAACCAGAATATTTAATTTGAGAGACAACTTGACTTGGTATGATCATAAAGAGACAAAGCAGACATTGTTTATATGACCACCGGTGTTTGGCGTAACCATGGAGTCGCAAACTGCAAGGTTTCATAAACACTTTTCTACTTGTGCATCATTAATAAGTTATTTTTACAGCTCTCATTAAAACATTCAACAGGCTGTGAACAGCGTTTTAAATGTCAGCCAAGACTGGTATTTCTGTTTATGTGCAGCCTTTGACAGCTGGTTGTTGAATGCAGTAAAATGGTAACCTATGAAGTCATTTCCATAGACATAAAGTGTAAGTAGACATGAAGTGTAGGTTTGCTTATTCCAATTTATTCCAACATCTCATCAACATACACTTGGCTGTTAAAAGCTGAGAGATTTTTCTGACACCCAGTTAAAGAATCCTGTCATTGATGGACACTTTGAACTCTTACAGATAAGTATGATACAGTTGAAACCCTGAACTCGATAATATTTTATACAGTCAGTTGCATCCCGGTTAAGTAAGTATTAGAGCGGTGGAGTTTACTTTGATCTCAATAGCAGCCAGTAAATATTAATGTTAGTCTCTTCTATGATGCAAAAAACATCTCGGTAAAATATTGGTGCTGACAAGCAAGAAATAAAGTCTGACTTAAACAGACCTGAGAGTCAGAGAAGATAAAAAACCTTAGTGCCGGCAAATCTGCTTAACATCAAGCTCAACTGATGGCATGCAGGGTGCTCAGAGAAAAGAACCAAGGACCAAGAACTGTAATAACAATGGAAAACTTTGCAGCAGCCTCAAGAAATGATTACTCAAACTGCAGTGTAAGGAAACATCTACACTATTTTGATATGTCATTTTCTCATGGCAAAATACTGACATAAAATGATATAAATGGAAAATATTAAATGTAAATTATGCTGAAAACAGTACCTCTGCATGGCTAACAGTAAGACAAGGCATTTTAAACACATTTGACTATAAAGAGCGCATGGCAGGCAACAATACCAAATAAATGAGCAGCGTAAATCAAATGTCCATGCACTGCCAGTGACCACTCTAATGCAGGAAACTTACCTAACATTTCCCTGCCAAATGCTGATCCTGTTATACAGACACATCAGCTTGTTTAGCATGGAGGAGCTTAGAACAAACCCAAACTAAAGCAGCTGTGGAACTACACATTCAATTTGAATAAAAAAGGAAGGGGGGCAGTGTAAAGCTACTGAATGTTTAGTGACAAGATGCTCACCGAGTGCAGGAGCCAGCCAGGAGCTGAATGCCACCAACACCACAAGATCCATTTGTACCTGTGGATAAGAAACAAACAGGCACAAATATTAAGAGCATAATAGTAATAAATGTCCTCATCTGATCATGTAGAAGTGATGTGCTCATATTTTGAGTCATTGTTGTTGCATGAGGGGAATACACTGGACAGGAAGTTGAGGCTTTTTTTTTTTTTTTTTTAAATGTGATTTCCAGATAAACTTTGTAATTTACTCACTCCCTCCAGACTAAAATAACTCGGAAACTTTAACTGCCCTGCTAACAGAGAGGGGCTTGTTTTCCAAGTCTTCAGCAACTCACCTCTAATACCTCACAGAACGACGAAACAGCCAGCCCAGAAAATGTTTAGGGTGCTTAGTTTTTTGTTTCCTAGAAGAGATCAGAAATGGGAGAACATGCTTTATTTATCATCTTTCTTATGAGCATTAAACTGCACTTTAAAGTGATATTGTTTAAGGGGTACTGAGAAAGGCTGAGACATCCTGACTGTTGATCCTTTGCATAGGTCAAGCTCCAAAAACACTGGATTCTACATTTCTCACAACTGTCAACTGTTTTGTAAATTAATTAATTCTTGTTTTTTAAGAAGAAAATGCAAAAATTATCTGCTTCCAGCTTCTTAATTGTGAATATTTTCTGGTTTCTTTAGTTATCTGTAAGAGTAAACTGAATATCAGTGATTGACATTTTTCACCATTTTCTGACATTTTAACTATGTAAATGTTCAATCAACAAAATAATCAACAGATTAATCCAGTGGTTCTCAAATGGGGTCAGGGCACCCCCAGGGGTCCTTGAGGAGGTTCCGCAGGATCCCCAGCAAAAGGGGTAATAACTTATTTTCACTATAATTCCATCTATAAGTAACACAATGACAGAATGTATGACTATTTTGGTCGTGGATTAAGAGATAATAAAAATAATACTTAGTTGTAGCCTAGTTGACATCATTGGGTTATATTTTTAAACCTTGGAGTGCTCCATCCAGAGCCACAGAAGATATTATGCAACAGTTTATTTCAGGCTGAGTAGTATTGTACTCCTTGTGATGAGTAAACTGAATTTCATGAGTAAAATTGATGAACTGCTCTTTTAATGTAAATTTGAGAGATTTTTTAAATGCCTTGTATTGTTAGTAGGGACACAAAGCTCCATGTTTGGCTAGACACTACATATAAGTATCACTTAATTTATCAGAATGTGTGTCTTAATAGTATGGCCTCCTGATTTGGGGTAAGAGAAGAGGGTCTATTTCAGGCTCAGCACCTCAGAACATGGGCTTGGCGGTACAAGGCAAGGCTGGTGTTGAGTTGCATTTGATATTTGGTCAGTGGGTTTGGAGTCATTGCTGCGCCATCTACTTTACACATGGAGCATGAACTTATGACATGACCCTCTTGGGGCTGTTTTTCTGTCTATATAACATCCATGACATTCTTTGAGATTCTCTTACACCCATATGTTTATATATGTTCCACAACCAGACTCCCACTCATGACTCGATGCAGGAGTTGCAGAAGGCCCACAATTTAAGGACACAGCATGGCCAGAGGGCACACTGGTTGCAGTTTTGTTTGTTTCAAAGGCACTTTATGCCAACAATCCCCAAGAAATGACAACAAAAATGTAATGCAGGTACACACAGCTTTAGCTCCACTTGCAGAAAATATAAAGCCATGGAATAAAATGTTTTGCATTGCAAAGATCAAAGCCTACGTTAGCAGAGCCAAAGTTTCCCTCCTTGGCCCAGAGCTCTGATGAGGATTCATGCATGACTGGAGTGGGGGTGTGAACATGGAGCTGGAGTGGAGAGAAATGAACACTTCAGCCCTGGGAGCAGGATTAACAACAAAGGCCTGCCAATCAGGTTTAATCAAACAAATACAGTGTGAGTTATTCTAACAAGAACCAATCCAATAATCTTGTTTGTTAGCCTTCTGAGTGATGTAGAGGTATATAATGGGGATACAGTGAAGGAGCCAATAGAGCAACACTTATTAATTAGCATGGATTATAATAAAGTGGGATTAACATGGACAGTTTTTAATTACATAAAAAAAGAGCTTGCTTATGTACAACCTTATAGACAAGCCCATTATAGGTGTATTCACACATATTATTTCTATATATTGCAAGTAAATACTTCAGATTTCAGTTTATGTCTCCCCCAAACATTTATTTTTACGAGGTTATAGGTTAATTGAGTCTAAAACTGTTTTTAATTAACACTATAAAGAACAAAGATGGGACATGGACCTATTGATAACTGGAAATTAGCCTAATGTGCATGAGACACACTCCAAAATTCAAATTTGTCGAGACTGAATTGATGCAGACAACAGTGGCCAGTTTTTAAATAGCGACTCCTTTTCTAGTTTGTTGGCTGCAGTGTCGCTTCTGGCAGAGTGAAGTGTGACACTAAACTCCATTGAACTTCTCAGATGGCGTAGCAGGATGTCACCACGCCAGCAAAATATAAATGGAAAATTCTTTCACATACTGATCATACATAAGAAGAAAAAACACGTTACTCGTGTGCATTAAAGTTTGTGAAAGCTGCATGGCCGGATTGATGGCTTAGTGTAGCTCATTAAGTGGTCACGTGTTTACACAGGCATTTAGATGGAAGTTGGGGGTTGGAAGCAGTGTTTGAGAAACCGGCTAAAAAAAAAAAAAACAATAATAAAACCTCTGCAAGAGGAAACACAATGGCTTGTAAATGTTAGGCTGCAGGTTTAAGGAGTCTGAACTCACATTTCAAACCGCAGTGTAAAAGTATTCCTGGAAATGCATTCATTTCAGAGGAGCGTTAATGTGGACCATTAAATGAACTTACCGTCTATCAGCCTCCTAGAAACTCCTAGACTTTCTCTCCGCCCAGTGAGCTTTGCTAAAGTTTTCTTTCACTTGTAACTGCAGCTAATAAAGCAAAAGCCTCTCTTATGGCTAGCTAAAAATATGAAAAACACTTGTTAGAAAAGAAGTATTCTGTATTGCATTCTGTAGAGACTCTTCTGTCCTTGGTTGCTTCTCTAAGTTAAGGATGTGTGCTCCACTTTGGTCTTGTGTCAGGATTGAGGGAGGGGGAGAGAGAGAGAAAGAGAGAGGGGGGCGGGGTGCTCAACCACTGAAGTTACTCCCAAAAATTACCCTGGGCTGGCCTGCACACAAGGAGAGCTGTAGTGTAGTGCAACTGTGTGGGAACATTATTCCCATGCAGTTTGGTGCTAGAATTAAAAGTTTAGTTTATTAAATTTATTTATATTAGGCACCATGTACAAAATACATTAATCTCAAAGAGGAAAGATGCTTTGTACCAGATGTAGCCTCTAGCTTATTTCTGTCTGTAGTCCCTGCAAAACATGATTTCAGAGTGAACGGTAAATCATGCCCCTAAATCTAACACAAGCAGCATCGAACAGTGAGCTTGTTGTACTGTGGTGTAATTTACAGGCTTTGGAGAGTGGCTCAGTGTACTGCAACTGAAAGCATAAACACTGGTGTGCTTTCATAGACAGCACAGTCTGTTAGTGAGATACAGTCACCTCTCAGCTATATGAAAACTGTCTTCCCAAGGTCTCTTCCACACCAAACTGCCAGATTCCCCCATCTGTGATATTCCACTAGCAAATACAGAGCTGAGTGGACAAAGCTTTGTTGGCAGCAGGTCCTCTCTCAATTGTGGTGAAGTCAGAACTATGATATATAGGGTGAGGCACTGTTGTGGTATTAGATAGCTAGAAGACATTTGTGGAATTTTGTTATTGCACCGCTTTCTTTTTGTCTTCTACGCCAGGGACCTTTAGTACAGAAAGCTGAGACGTCACATTTACTCTGGATTCTTTCACCAGCTGTGGTAGATGCAGAAGAAACCACACAGACATTAACCATGTAAGAGTCATGCACTTTTAATTTAAATTGACATACAGAAAGTTCTCTGGAGGTTTTGGCAAAGTAGACAGTAAATTTGCTCAGATGCAAACTTGGGCGCACAGTGTAAAGAAAGGCTAATTATTGGTCAGAACAGTAAGGAGAACACATTTTGTAAAACACACATTTTTTAAACTAAGCCCCAATATTAAGAAGGTATAAGACTTGTGACTGTTCCTCAGTCTCAGCTGAGCTTTGTGGAGGGGAGATCACATAATTCCTTCTCCACTAGATGGAGATGTTGGTCAAGAATGAGCTAGATTTTTCTACTACTCCAATGTGAACAATAGAGGACCAGACCACTAGTTAACCAAAACCATTTCAAGAATTAGGAGGAAGTACAGAGGTATATGAATGAGACTAATGGCTGTAAGCATTCAGCTGAAAGACTTCTGGTTCTTCTTCATCCTGGAAAATGGGGGCAAAAAGCATACATGTAAGTGGCATTGTTTCATTTGCAAGGAAAACAAAGTTCAATGTTTTAGCAGGGAACAAGTTTTTACCCGTACAGATGCTTTCTATCACCACAGAAGCAGCATCTCTACAGGCCACTGAAATGAAAAAAAAGAAAAAACTGCAGTTAAAGGGCACTGGAGCAAAGTAAAGGCATGTTCTCTCGGGCAGAACAGAGATGAGAAGCAACACTTCGGAACATTGCATTTTTAAAGGCATATGTAAACACTCTAGAGCAACACTGATTCTTAGTGGTATTTTGTTGTGTTGTTTAGAGTCTGGTGATGATAAAACACCTGCAAAAAAGACAACTAGATTGCATGAAGAGTGGAAGGGGGGTGCACAAAACTCAATTCTCTAAGGTACTGACTTAAGGCTTGAACACAGAACTAAAGATGAGGGCTGAAATTAATATTGCACCCAGATGAGTCTTAAGTGTCCTTGGATGACAAGCAGTGATTGGATTGCAAGCTTGGTAGCTTTTGATGGCCATGCCCGTCAGCCTCACCTGCTTTTTAATCAGTAATTACCATAGGGGATTCTCTGGCATTTCTTAATTAAATTGGACCAAATGCAATTAAAAACCACACTCTCATTCCTTTAAAAGGGCTCGGTGGAGTCCTTGTTTAGTTCTTGCTGTTACGAGAATAAGCAGTTGAATGGTCATAGCACTGTCCCATCTCTCGCTTATCTGTACTTGATTATTTCAGTGGTCAAATTAAGTTTGTAGTTTGCATAATAAAGGGCAAGATAGAGTTCAAGATTAAAACTTCTTCCATAAGTAGAATTGAAGGTTAAAAGCGTAGACGAGGAGGCAAAGTTGTTAACATCAGGAGCTGGAGAGCAGTGTGATGAGAGCATGTATATCCCATGGTGAGGAAGAGGACTATAATCATCATGGCACTAAATATTGCAACACTTTTCTTCCTATTACATTCCTACAGATGAAATCCTATACCTTTTAAATACTCACCATCTAGAAAAGTCCCCAGCGCTCCAGGAGCCAACAACCACAGACACCTCAGTGGTGGTTTTCCCATCTGCTGTTGTCAAATCATCTTTAGAGTTGTTATTGAAGTTGCCACAGGCACCACACATTTTACCGGACAGGCTGCTGTCAATAATGACAGTGACCTCCTTTGAAATTGAGTAGGTGACCCTCACAGCAGATGCCCTCTCGATGATTACAGACCTATCTGATATTTGGACAGACACTTCACTTGTCGCTTTGCTGGGAAGAGACACTTTCCTGCCGTTTATCTGGATAACATAAATAAGGGGAGAGAAGAGGAAAAACAAAACCCTTTAAGACAAAATAAAAGCAGTGAATTAGACAACTATAAAAAGGTGCCAATCACTTCTTACCCAGGTCACATGCTGGCTGTTCACAGTGACGGTGGTGTCCTTGAAGAACACATACACAGTGGCAACAGAGGGAGATGCCCCTTTACTGCAGAGCCTGACGTCTACAACTACACGGAACCACAGCTTAGCCGTCTCATCACACAGAGATGCAACTTCAAATGCTCCGAGAGCTGCTATTGCTCCAGACATGCCATCAAAGGAGGTGAAGTGGGCATCATGGCTGACGCTGCAGTGGCCTCGTTTGACTTGGCAGCCTCTGACCCCCTCTCTTACACCACAAACCTCCCCGCTAACACAGGACAGCTTTTCACATTTCACCATCCCTGAGGCCTGGCACACACACTTGGATGTACAGTCTTTGTCCACAAGCGCCTCACCCACCTGGAAACGTAAATTGTGTGCTAAAATCATTTGTCTTCCAGGCAAATGAATAGAATGTGCTACATCTCTATTATGTGTAAATGCAATGAAAATAGAAAATATTATCATTTTTATATGCTGATGGTGTTTTTTTCATGACTAATTTTCAATTATAGCTCAGTTACAAAATAAAAACTGAACACAGTTTTACCCTCAGATATCTGTCATTGTACACACAACCACAGCTGTCGAAGGGAACACATTGGATGCCATCAAAAACAAAGCCGTCATCACATTGGCATCCCTCAAAGCAGCTTTTAGAACAGGAAACTGGGTTGATAAAGCTGGCACAGGCCCCACCACAGGTGTCAGCACACACCTCATAGTGACTGTGCTGAGGGCAGGAAGCAGCTACAAGAGAGAGAGACATTTGTAAGACTTTGTATGAGCATACCAAGACAATTCTTCAGCTATAAATCACAAAAATACTGTTGTGTGTAACTTACGGCAGAAGGAGCTGCTCCTCCAGGGCTGAATTTGAACTCCTTCATTCTGGCAGGCCAAAACGTAGGCCTGGATGCTGTTACACAGAGTATCTTTGTCGCCATCCGTAGCACAAACATCAAACACACAATGGGACACATATGCTGCTGGGTCAATTTTACTGTGGCAGGCTTTGAACGGCCCATTAGGTGCACTCATGATGCCGCAGAAATCTGGTTTTCCATACAAAGTGGCCTTGGCCTCCTCACAGGCTGGACACTGGCCTCCACAGCCACCACACACATTCCCTGGCAGGTCTACCACCCACGCCTTCCCAAAGTCATCAACGTTCTTTGTTTGTTTGCCACCAGGAAGTATGTAGTCATCACCGGAATTCTTGTTGTAGTTGCCGCAAAGACCACACATCTTGCCTTGGTATGTTGACGGAACAATCACCTCAACATAGTAGACAGTGTCATAGAGGACTGTCAGTCCAAAGTCTGTCCGGACAATTATGTTGCGACCTTCCTGGGTGACTCTGAGACGGCCATTATCCAGGGAGAGAGGAAGGTTCAGAAGTTCATCATTCACCTGGACGGAAGAGGAAGGAGAACAGAATCATTGTGAGCAATTTTTGTGAGGAAATAAATAAAAATTGAATTGCAACCACAAAAGTATTTTGGTTAAAAATAGCTGAACTCACAATGACTGCCCATGGCTTTCTCTGCTGGATGTAAATGATATAACCATAGACTGTCACTGCAACTGACTTGGTAACAGCCACTTTTCCATTCCCATACTTTTCATTCCCTTGGGTAACAGTGAATGATGTCAGCTGGCCTTTGTCATCATCACAAACCTTGGCTAATACATAGACACAGGTACCCTGGAAATCAAACCTCCGTCCATCAAAGGAGATGTAATGGGGGTCACCGGAGGCCACACACTTGCCTTGCCCCTCAGGGTGGCAGCCTTTCACTCCGTTTACAAGCTTACAGATCTCCCCTGGACGGCACTTGGCCTTTTGGCAGGACACAGCACCGTTCTCTCCACAGACGCACCGGGCCACACACTCAGTTTCTGGGTAGAAGATGTCTCCTATCCTGTAGTATTGACCATCGTAGGAGCAGCCACAGTCTTTCACAGGCACGCAGGTACCACCACTCAGCAGGTAGCCTTCGTCACATTCACAAGCTTCTGCGCAGGGCCTTTGACATGTGGTAAGGGGGATTAAGCTGGCACAGGTGGCTGGGCAACCCGTGGCACACAGGGTATAATTGCTGTTAGCTGGACACACCATTGCTGTGGGATAGAATGAGAAGAGGGAGAGAGGGACAAGATGAAAGAGATTAAAAATATTACATTTCAAGATGAAAACCAAAATTAGACAAAAAATTTAAACTTATATACAAACTCACGACAGAAGGTATCTGTTCTCCAGGAGTGGATGGTGATTCCCAGGCTCTGACAGGCAGAGACATAGACTCCCACAGCATCACAAACTGATCCGTGGTGACCATGATAATGACAGACATCGTACACACAATCTTTAAGGTAAGAAGCAGGATCTATACGGCTGTGACAATCTCTGAAAGGCCCTGCCTTGTCAGTGATAATACCACAGTACTTCTGGGCCTCGTATACTTTCCTCTGGGACTCTGAACAGGCTTGGCACCATGGCCCCTGGCAGACTGATGAACAGCCTGGTACAACGGCCACCTGCCAGCTCTCCCCCAGCTTGGTTCCATTGGGGGCGGCCTGGCCGTTCCGCATGGTCAAGTCATCTTGGGCTTTTCCATTGTAGTTGCCACACAGACCGCACACCGCTTCTTGGTAGTTGCTGGGCAGAGTAACGCTCACCATGCTACGCCAGTCAAAGGTCACAGTGATACCAGCAACTGTCTTCACTACAGCTGTGAAGCCACTGAGAGACACAACCAGCTCATTATTGTAATCCAGCGGCAGCGAAGCAAGTTGCCCATTGAGCTGAAAAGCAGAAAACGAGAGAGGGAGGAATATTTATAGGAGATTATACATTTAATAATTCTGCGGTCCTTGCTAATCCATTCTAATGTGCAGTTAAATCTTAGTTTAATTAAGTCTGCTTGGATCAAAATTTTAATATGGAATTAAATATATATGCAGAAGAGCATGAGGTATGTCAGAATTAGCACAATGCCATAAGGCATTATCATCCAGTAATTTGAATGAGGCTCAGAGTATCTATCCTGTTTTTATTTTTAATACTGTTACTACATGCAGTGTCCCATTTCTTTTTTCTCCAAAAATCTGCATAAAAACAAGTGTCAGATTACTCTTTCAGTCTCTTATCAAATCACACCTATGCTTCACGTTGTCCATATTTATACTTACCAGGACTTTGTTGGGGTATTCTCTGCTGATGGTGAGGGTGATGTCATATATGGAGAATTTGACCGTCCTTGTGTAGGATACTGCCTTGCTTCCCCGGTGGTCATTCTGCACAGTCACCTTGAATGGCACTAGCCCAGGCTGCTGAGAGCACAGTCCAACCAGCTGATATACACATGTGCCCTGGAAGTCAAACCAGTGCCCATCAAAGGTTCGGTAATGTGGGTCACCTGAGGCTGTGCATATGGCGTGACTTATGGGTCGGCAGGCACGCTCCCCATCCACTACGGTGCACCTCTCTTTGGCAGAGCAGGAAGCCTCACGGCATGTCACCATGCCAAGGGTCGTATCACACTCGCAGAGGCGACCGCAAGCCTCATCAGCCCAGAAGCGCTGTCCTGGCTTGTAGTAGCGGCCCTGATAGGAGCAGCCGCATGTTTTAGCAGGCACACAGACACCAGCGCTGAGGACATAACCCTTATCACACACACAGGTCTCCACACAGGCACCTGTGCAGGTCTGCTTTCTATCAGGAAACGGGCAGGATGGCTGGCATGGACTTGCACAGGCTTCATAGTGGCTATGACGCTGACAGTTCATTGCTGGGTAAAAATAAAATTCACAGTCATTAACCAAAAAATAAAAACTTAAACATTTGATTAAAATCTTTGATTTAAATGAATAAATGAGCTTGTCATAAATACTCACGGCAGCCAAACTTTTTCCTCCAGTCCTTAATTATTACCCCTCCCTCACGACACTGCTCACTGTAGGAGGCCAACGCCTGGCACAGCATCTTCTTGTCTCCCTTATTCAAACACACATCATACACACAGCTGTTCATAAAGGACTGGGGGTCCAATTTTCCATGACATTCCTTGAACACACTGTTGGTCTTGGCTGTAAGGGCCCCACAGAAGGCCTCAGTCTCATAGAGCTTGCGATGGTTATCGTCACAGGTAGGACAGTTTTTCTTACACGTGTCCCAGCAAGGATGGTCCTTGTCCTGTTCAGGTGTTTGCCAGCTCTTGCCCCACTCTATTACTGAGGAGACAGCTTTGCCTTCTGGATTGTAGAGCTCATCACTGGCGTTACCGTTGAAGTTTCCACACAGACCACAGACACTGCTGTAGTAGGTGCTGGGCAGCTTAATGAGCAGGTACACGTACCAGTCGTAGGAAACAATTAGGCCAAAGTTTGTCTTCACTACTGCATTGGAACCAGATTGATACACTGACACCTCACCTTCACCCAGTTGTACAGGTAGATTAAGCAGCTCCCCATTCACCTGAAGGACAAAGATCAGGTCATATATATATATATATATATATACTGTATGTACATACTGAAATATTATGGATCAAACAGATCAGTTAACAAATTCAAATCTTACCGCAACTCGACCAACTTGGTTCTTGCGGATAGTGATGGTGTAACCATAAACAGACACATCTACCTCCCTGACATAGGAAACGGCTGTGTTTCCCCGGTTATCATTCCTCTCAGTGATTGAGAATGGAACTAGACCATCCAGGTTCCCACAGGTCTTTGAGATTATGTATTTGCAGGTGCCCTGGAAGTCATAGCTGTACCCATCAAATGTTTGGTAGTGAGGGTCCCCCCAAGCCCAACAGATGCCTGTGTAGTCAGGGACGCACACAGCTTCCCCCTTCTCAACACGACACTTCTCCTTGACTCGACATTTGGCATCTTTGCAGGGATCTACAGAGGATAAACAAAGGGGCATTTACTCAATTAATACATTAAGAATAGTTAAAATGAGTTAATACAAATATGCAGTATTTGTGTCTTGCCTGGGTTGTAGCAAGCCTGGATTCCTTTCTTGACCATGCACTTGGTGCTTTGGGGGCAGGAGTGCTTTTCACAGGCGAGGCCTGTTGCTGCATTACAGGTACATTTTGTTTTACAGTCTTCCTCATACACCACTTCACCAGCCTGGGGACACAGAGCACAATCATTATACAAGGGAAAAGAATACACAGTAGTAATAACAGGTTAAAAGTGTTCAATGTAATTTCATAGTTATTCCACTTTATCAAGAAACACAAATTTAGATAATCTGCTAATTATGTCTCAAGAGAAATTCTCAGTGCATATATTAAATATCAAACTGGCTAATGTCCACCACTGTGGTGGCGGAAAAAGCAGCTTTATTTCCTTCAGTGAGAATGTTGTTATCAACTATCAGCATTAAAACAAATGACAACATTTAAATTGTGCAAAAATATCTCTCTCTTCTCTTAATATTATTGTATAATAAATGTTTGGTGTTGAGCTGTACCTTGTAAGTTTTTCCATTATCATAGCAGCCACACTCAGTATCCTTTACACATGTCTGCCCATTGTATAAGAAGCCAGTATCACATTCACAGCCCTCCATGCAGCTGGGGGAGCATTGGACTATCTCTGTGAGGCCTTGGCAGGCTGCAGAGCAGGCATCTGCGCATGCCTCATAGTGACTGTTGGCTGGGCATTTCATGGCTGAAATAAATTGTCACAAGACAGGGAAAATACATAAGAAACTGTGCTTAGGTGTAATATATGCAGTATTAATATGACAGACAAGAAGAAGAGGTTGATTCAGAGGAAAAAAGTGAATTTCTCTATCACTTACGGCAGAATGAAGGTGTCCTCCAGTTTTTGACATGTGCCTGTGCCTGGTGACAGTTGAAGGTATAAGCTGCTATGCTGTCACACAGCACCTTTTCATCACCGTTGGAAGCACACACATCAAACACACAGTCATTAAAATATGGCTCTGGGTCCAGTACATTATGGCAGTCTGCAAAAGGACCTTTGGGTTCTTTAACAATACCACAGTGAGTGGACTTTGAAAACACAGCCTTCCGAGCTGGGTCACACTTGGGACAGTTATTCCCTTCACAGCCATTTTCACACACCACATTAGGGATGGTGACCTTCCACGATTTTCCAAACGCATTCTCATTGTTGGTGAGCTGACGGTTGGGCATCTGGAAGTCATCTTTTTGGTTACCGTTGAAGTTACCACACAGGCCACAGACCTTACCACGGTAATTACCAGGTACTGTTACTGTAACATGGTAGACCAGGTCATAAGTGACAAACAGTCCGAAATTTGTCTCAATAACATAATGCATGCCTTCTTGATAGACCTGCACTGCTCCATCATTAAGATTCAGGGGAAGGTAGTTAAACACTCCATTTACCTGAAAGAAAGGCACGGGTCTTGTTAAAAGAAAATAACTACTGCTGACAAGAATGTTCAACACATATTTTTTTTAGCTAGTCATACATCTCATCAGTGACAATTCTGCCACTATATGATACAAACAAAAGATTTCAGTGTATTACAAATATGGAGCTTGTGTCTTTGCTCACCAGGACTCCTAACATGTTGTTCCTCATGATTAGAGTTAAGCCGTAAACCTCCACTGCAACCAGCTTGGTGACAGACACTATTTTGTTGGTTGTTATCATATCCCACTTAACATTCTCCACGTTAACAGAGAAGGCCGTCAGGTGTGTACCCTCCAGCCCACAGCTCTTGGAGAGTGTGTAGGTGCAGGAGCCCTGGAAATCAAATAATTTGCCGTCGAATGATTTGTAATGCGGGTCACCAGAGGCATGGCACACACCCTTACCAATAGGGAAACAGTGTCGTTTGCCATTCTCCACTTTACACTTCTCATTAGGGCCACACTTGAACTTCTTACACTCAACCTGAGGAAAACAGTTTGGAAAAGTGTTATAAAAGTCCAACAAATGAATTTCCATACAGCGAGTTCACAATGATCATG
This sequence comes from Thunnus albacares, assembly GCF_914725855.1. Taxonomy (NCBI): domain Eukaryota; kingdom Metazoa; phylum Chordata; class Actinopteri; order Scombriformes; family Scombridae; genus Thunnus; species Thunnus albacares. Next base: position 16,335,059 of record NC_058113.1, on the reverse strand, counting down.
TATCAAATTATTATTATTTTATTTTATTTTTATTTTTCCACTTTAGTATCCATTACCTCTTCATCCTGTTTGCACTTGCACTCCTCCTCACACTGTCCATCGGGATAAAAGACTTGGCCAATGCGGTAGTACCGGTCTTTATAGAGGCAGCCGCAGTCTGAGAAGGGAACACAGCGATCTCCACTGAGGATGTACCCCTCATCACAGGAACAGCCCTCCTTACAGTGAGCTTGACAACCTTGAGGAGGGGCCAGACTCTGACAAGTGGCAGGACAGGCAGTTGCACAGATTTCATAGTGGCTGTGGACTTGACATTTCACCGCTGTAGACAAGGGACATTAAAGATGATGTGAATTTTAAGTTGCTTTTTTTCTACTGGAAACATTTTAATTTAGAGTACAGATTTAAAATGAAGGCAGAGATTGCGAAACTTCCTGAAAAGGAAGAAAAACACAATGAAATAACTGAAGAATAATAAGAAACTGTACTAAAACTTTTTACACTGTTATAGTAAACAATACTCACTCTGCCTTTTATGTAATTAAAAAAACAATCTATGCATTTCTCACCACAGAACTGATTGGTTCTCCAGCTGTACACCTTGGCCCCTGCATCCTGACAGGCAGTTGTGTATGCTGTAATAGCCTCACACAGCACATCCTTCCGGCCCTTATACAGGCATACATCATAAACACAGTCTTCAAAGTACTCAGCTGGGTCCACCTTAGCATGGCAGTCACGGAACGGCCCTTTGGGGTCCCTCATCAAACCGCAGAAATCTCCTTTTTCATATTGAACCTTCTGGGTGATGTCACAATCAGGGCACACCCCTTTACAGCCCTCAACACAGCCCGGGATCTCAGCCACTCGCCAGCTGGCACCAAAATCTGCTGGTGAGACGGGTTTGTGACCATTCTTAGGAATCAGGTCATCCTGGGGTTTGCCATTGTAGTTGCCACAAAGGCCACAAACAGCTCCCATGTAGGTGTTGGGCAGTGTTACAAACACAGCACTTTTCCAGTCGAAGGAGACTTCGAGGCCAAAGTTTGTGTAGACATTGGCGTACCAGCCATGGGTAAGCGCAAACACCTTTCCTCCGTCCAGGGTGACAGGCATGTTGACCAGCTCATTGTTTACCTAGAGGAGGACACAATTATGATATTTATATACTGAAACTGATTATTCAAAATAGCATACAGTAGAATATGACCAAATGATTCACAGGAAAAATTAATCTGTTTATAAACCAGACATTACGCAGGTCATACCATAATCTGGCCCTTGTGTGTCTTAGTAATGACAATGCTGTAGGAGAACACCTTGAGCTCCACTAGCTTGGTGTAGGAAACCATCTTGCTGCCCCGGTGATCATTCTGCACCAGCACCTCAAAGGGCACTAACTCTGGGTTCGTGGAGCAGAGTGCAGCTAGCTGGTACACACATGTGCCCTGGAAGTCAAACTTCTTCTTGTCAAAGGTCTTATAATGGGGGTCACCTGTGGCTCGGCAGGTGTTGTAGATTACTTGGCACTTTCTAATGCCATCAACCACCTGGCACTGCTGCCCTGCCCCACAGCCTTTATCCTGACACTCCACACGCCTGCTTCCAGCAGTACATTTACACAATCGCCCACAGCCCTGGTCAGCCCAGAATGACTCTCCTGCAGGAATGTATCGACCCTCGTAGGTACAGCCACACTGAGCAGCAGGCACACACTGACCTCCGCTCAAAAGAAAGCCTGCATTACAGGTGCAGGTCTCCACACATGGGCACTTGCATTTGGAAGGAGCATTAGGGTCAGAACAAGTGGCTGGGCAGGCATTGCCACAGAGCTCATAGTGGCTGTTGGCGGGACATTTAGCAGCTTTATGGAGAAGAAAGAGAATAGAGTTTGATAAAAAAAAAAAAATATATGTATGTTTATTCAGTGATTAATTTTGCTAACATTACTTACGACATCTTGCCATCCCCCTCCAATCTTGAACCTGGATCCCAGCAGCCTGGCAGGCTTGAGTATAAGCTTCCAACGCTCTGCAGAGGAAATGTCGAAGGCCGCCTCCCATGCATACATCATATTTACAGTTCTCCAGGTATGCTTGGGGGTCTATGGTGGCATGGCATTTGCTGAATGGCCCATTTACTACCAGTGAGATGAGCCCACAAAATGCGTCACCCTCCCACTTCTTCATCAGGCTGTGTTCACATCGCTCACACCCACCCTCACAGTCATCTCTACACACAGCACCTTTTACCAGCCCTGGCACCTTCCAGCTGCTTCCAAATGCCACAACCCCACTTGCCTCAGTGCCTGAGGGTGTGTTGAAATCATCATTGGGGTTGCCGTTGAAGTTGCCGCAGAGACCACAAGTCTTACCAGCATAACTGCTGGACAAAGTCACCACAAGATGGTGTTCCCAGTCGTAATTGACACTCAGACCAAAATCAGCCTTAATAACAACAGAGCGGCCGCTCTGAAACATTATCAGTTTGTTGTTGTTCAAAGTTACTGGCAAACCCCACAGAGTGTTGTCAATCTGAGAAGAAAAGAAAACAAGGAAAGACAGTTATTTAGATATTATATAATATCAAGTCATGCATTTTAATATGTTCATAATTTTACACAAAAGAAACGTTTAAATCACAATGTATTGAAGTTAGGATAATATTTAAAATATGAATGTTTGAAAAAATAACCATCTTTCACCAACAGAAATAAGAAGCCTTACCCTTACACGACCTGTCTCAGATCGAACTACAGTGATGGTGACCCCATACACCTTCACCATGACCAGGGCAACATACGACACCCTGAGGCTTCCTCTGTTCTCATTTTGGGCGAGGACCTCAAAGGCTGGGAGATTATCATCCTTTGCACAGTTTTTGGCAATGACGTAGGTGCAGGTACCCATGAAGTTATAGTATCGCCCGTCAAAGGTACGGTAGTGGGGGTCTCCTATGGCCCAGCAGATACCAGGCTTGTCTTTCTTGGGGACACATGAAGGATACCCGCCATTCATTTCACACACCTCATTGGCACTGCAGGTGATACTACTACATGACAAAGAATCACTGCCTGGAAAACCAGAAATACTGCACCGTTAATTCCCACTTGTCATCCCAGTTGCATTTTGTGTAATGTATAATATTTAATTTAATCAATATGTTATCAACAAAATTGGATTGGGGGATGAGAAAGTCTTGAACTGCTACCTGTACCTTACCTGGCTGTATACATTGTCCTGGGGCACCATAACCATTCATCTGGCTGACTCCTAAACTGTAGAGAGCAAAGACGGAACCAGAGCTGGAAACAATGTGTCTGGTGCTGCTAGTGGTTCGTTCGTAGGACATCAACGCCCAAGAGAAATCTGTCCCTGCAACCTTTTTCCACTGGACATCACGGGGCAAGTTGTTACCATCAATATGCATCCCTGCCGTCACACTGGTCTTTGCCACAATCAGGGCTTTGTTTTTAAAGCCCTCTTGAGCCTCCATAGAATAAGAGGAGCAGAAGCGGTCGGTGGGCAGGATGGTAATCAAGAAAGGGTCATAGAAGTTTCTCCAGTTTAGTCTGACACCATTGAAGAGCATGAGGACCTGGATACCATGATCAGCTTGAATGGACAGTGTATCAGGGTCGTGGTATTTGATCTCCATCATCTGCCCCTTGGTCAAATGATAAATATCTTTACGGTTGGCATTCTGGACAGTGATCTGGGTTTGCTGGGAAGCCTGGAGGTAGACACTGTCATATCTATTCTGAAAGCTCAAGGGAGGCACAATAAAGTTGGATCCCCATTTGTTTACTGGTAGCAGCTGCTCGTAAACATGGTTACATCTAGAGAAGCGCCAGGTGCAAGTGTGACCTGTGAAAACAGCAACAGGGTACTGGGAGGCAACTCTGGTGCCGGAAAGTTCATACCTGCTTTGTAGCTGAACACTCTCATAGGGCTGGAGATCTATAACTATTGTGCTGTGACTCCCATAGATACGACCCTCGAACTTGATTATGCCTCGTGGACAAATCTGGACTCTGTTCCTCTCTTTTCCATTTGTTACAGAGAACTCTTTATAGGTACCATAGGGGGATCCTTCAGGTGTAAAGATGAAATATTCTGTTCCCCATTCGGTGGTAGGATATACCACAGAGGTGTCTGCTGTATACAGCTTGCAGTTGAAGGAGGTTACAGTCACATCTGCTGAGGCTTCAATGCGCACTGTGTTGGTAGACCTCTTACTGCCATACACCTCAACACTAGTGGGGAGATTTATGGTGACCGCTTCTCCAGCTTTAACAGTTTCCTCTTTCTTGAAGTTTAAGGGAGGCACATGCACTGTCACTTTAGAATCGGCCTGAAGAGTGCTGATGTATAACTGGAAGCGAGGACTATCATAGTTTGCAGCATAATTCTGCATGAACGAAAGGGCAAACTCCCTCCCTGCCCATCCAGCACTAGATGGACCTGACAGATGGGGAAGAGCAAGGAAACAGAAAAACACATGTCAAAAGAAGAGAGAGAGAAAAATCTTTCAAGCTACCTAAAATTAAGTAGTCAGGTATAAAACAGGGGTTCACGAAACTTGTAATAAGAAAATATCATATGTCAAAAAAGCGTTAGGAAATGAATGAGACTATTTGTGCCAAGGTAATCAAAGGATTCACAGACTAACACTACAAAACTTGGCTTGAGATGTGTTGGATCGCATGCACAGCACAAAGAGACAATATGACAGCAAAGAGAAAATGACTGAAAAATATCTTCATTTCAGAGTTAAAAAGCCGGGATGAGTGCTAGTCTATAATGGATGGATTGCTTTTTTCCTTGATAACCATTGTGAGAGATTTAGACTGAGGAATAGTCACTTGACTGCTTCTCAGCAGCACTCAATAAGTCACTTGTGCAGACAATATAATTGTATAATGGAAATATTATCAATATCTCTGCCTTTGCTGTGGAAAGAACATTTTTCTGGGCTCAGTCAGGGCCTGGGGGATTTAGATTACACTCCTGTTTCACCCATTCAGTATAATAGTTCCAACTCAATAGCAGTTGAAGGTAAATGCTATTCCCAACAAAAGCAATTTTCAATTTAGATGGCTATCCTTTATGTGCTGCACTCTCAAATTCTTCACCTGTTTAACATTCTGCTTCATCCACCCAAGCACCTGGTATGGCTGCACAACAATGCTCTCAACTGATGGGGTTGACAATCTGGATAAATTGCTTCAAATTAAGCGATCACTTGGCTACATGTCCTGCTGGGGAATACTGAGCCAAGGTTTGAGGAGAGCAGCTGTGATTGATTAATTGAGCTAAGCCACATTCAGTCAGGTTTAATAGTTGTTAATGGTGGGCATGATTTTTGATAGATATTAATGAAATGAAAGATTATGCTGATTTTAACACAAAAGGTTGAACCAACAAAGCCCACATACTGTGTTTGTTCAATTTAACACTGCTTAAAATACACGGACACATCAAATTGAACTGAAAATGCATAACATTCAAGTGGGTCCTTGACAATTGAAATAATAATAGAAAGTGAATTAAAAAAAATTAAAAATCACAAAATATACTTACAGCTGAGTAGAGCCCCCAAAGCACAAAGCAGCAACAGGGTCCCCATGGCTGAAAAAAGAAATTCAGTTTATAAATGAGTTTATAAATGAGTTTGGGTAGTATTAATACATTAATTTAAACAGACAGTTTAATTGATCTCAGAATGAACAGTGCTTACCTGCTAGGAGGCGTATGATGAATTTTTTACAGTTCTATTCTTATATATACAAATACGAACAAAAACACAACCAATCAAAAACCTTGAAGCCCAACAGGTAGGACTTTGAAAAACAATACCCTTCCTCTAAAACAAATAAGGCAGAACTTGGCAGTGACTTATAGGTCCTGCTGTATGTTGACATAAGTGTGAAGTCCAATACCAACTTTACATGCGAGATGAAACATTTATCTTTTGCTTTTATAACACGCCCAGTTACATGTACTGTAAATCCTGATATTTATTTCCAAGAATTTACTATGACCGTCTTAAGAATTTGTATGAGTGTAGAAGATCAACATTTGTAAGCGTTTGTAATACTATTTGCTGTTTGCTGTTTCTGTATTTGAGAGAAAACAGTCATACCATCTTTAGAAAACTTTTGTTTCCTGGACATTTCATAGATTCAGTCAAAAAAACACAAATTTGGATATCAGCAATACATTTTTATTACTTTTATTTTACTTTACTTTTATTATTATTATTTATTCAACAGGACACAGTTTTATTTTATTATTATTTTTTTTCCAATGCCATTGGAAATGTTAACTACAGGAAGGTATAAGTCAATTATTTGCCCACATTCAGCTGTATTGTATATTCTGGTGTAACCAAATAACATTATCCATTTTAGAGTGGGCAAGGCAAGAATGTGATAAGACCAAAATCACAACTTATCTCATAAGTTAGAAGTGAACAGACCCACCAACAGTTTAGTTTGATAATAGGGCTGGGTTTTGAGGAATACAAAAAAGTATACTCACATTCCTATATAAATGTGCTGAAAAAAACTGCTGGTGCTAAATAACCATTGCATAGTATAATGGTTTGATAAAATGTGACTTGATACCCTCATTGATACTCAGTGCTTTACTTTCAAAACAAAGTGGTTTGTCATGTGTGTCATTTATCAGTTAGGGATAGCCTCAATTTCACATTACTTATTGTGCACTGTATTACTAGCATGCACAAATCTCAATTTCTGCCGATATTTTAATTGTATACTTTAAGCCAGTTCATGCTCGTAAGCAAAGGTGTCTCCCTTGTGAAGCTTACAAAATGGGTGGATAATTCCATGGAACTAATAATCAAACCTTAATAAAACTAACATTTCTGTAAAGTGGCAGCAGTTATGCTAAAGGGTGGTTTCTGTTTGTTTTGTGTGCCACCCAAGTATAACAGTAGATAGAGCAGCATTTATTTGAAAGAGAGAAAGTAAATATAACTTGGCCCTCAAGAGTTTGCATTAGATGTTTATAAAATAGTGATTAAAAAACTCAAATATTTAATTGGTGTTCATTTGGTCAGACTTTCAGCCTGGTTTAGTTGTGCACACACATAGACATTGTGGATTTAGATAAAAGGTGTGCCCTCATTGCTATTTTTTTAGGAACTTGATCAACCAGAGATGACCTTGTTTAAAAAAAAAAAAAAGAAAAAAAAAAAAGGAGTGTAGGCATAAGAGTGCTGCCAGAATTATGTAAAATTTTCTGAAAAGGGCATGTAATCCATGAATGTTCAAATGAGAGACCATACAACATCTTTAAAATATTTTTTGTATTTACAAAATTCAAACAATACACATTACTCAGGATATTCAATGGTCAGTCATCATCCAGTGAAGCCACTGTGAAAAGAGAAACAAAACTTATTACTGAATCAATTTCTAAGCATTGACACCGGTTAGTGAATGCACATAATGTTGTAGAGAGTTTCACTTACCAGCCTGGAAAGTCTGGGAGAACCCATGACTTGACTGACTTGTGTGAGTGGAGGTCATTAAGGTTTCCACAGAGACCACACAATTTGCCTGAGTACCAGAGAGGTACCTTGACTGTCACCATGGTAACACCAATCTCCATCTCCAACTCTGACTCCATCCCTGCATCTCTCCTCAAGTTCACTGTGACCTCTGACTTGTCCTGGGTCACACCAGATGACAGGGACATCCCTGATGGCAAAATGTGAGGGAGGGACACAACGCGTCCATTCACCTGTGGGGTGCAACAGAGGATTTTTTTTTTTTGATTTTTTTTTTTTATGAAAAATGATTTGAAAATAAAGAAAGGAAAATTTTCAAAATATGTTTCAGTTTGTATGAGTCAGAATCCTAAATTGAATTTTACCTTCACTGTGCCATCCTGGATCACAACTGATGATCCCTGCAGAAGGATTTGAAACACAGTGACAAGTCTGGAGGTGTCCCCATCACAAGGTCCATGGTAAGAGATCAGGTTGAACCACTGCTCACTGGCCTTGTCACAGAGGGTCATCAGACTATAGGATAACTGGGGCTCTAAGCTCAGCTGCTGGCCACTGAGTGTGGAGACCTGCAGGCTGCCTTTGAGCTCACAAACATCAGGTCTGTCATGACAGTCCCAGGAACCATTCCTCAGAGCACACTGCTGCCAAGGGCTGCAGGCTGTGTTCTCACATATTACCCCACCCAAAGGATGGCACCAGCATCTCTGGGTGCAATCCTCAATATACAGTTGCTCATCCATCTAAGAACAGGAGAAAAAGACTCAGAAATTCTGCAGCTGATTTAAAATACTCAATGTGAGCTCTGATTAAAGATAATGACACCACCATCACTCACTCTTGAGAATGTGTATAACTTTCACTGCTTGTATTAAGCTTGTATATTTACCTTGATATATTTATCATGAAGAACACACCCACACTGACTGAAAGGTACACACTCGCCCCCATCAAACACATTTCCCTTCAGGCACTGGCAGCTGTCAGAACAGTCAGCAGCTGAAGAACCAGGCTGCAGCATGGCAGGGCATGAGTTGGAACCGGAGTCAACACACTCACTTGGGCTGCTGCGGTCAGGACACTGGAGAGCTGGTGGTGTGTAAAAAAAAAAAAAAAAAAAAAAAAAAAAAAATGAAGTGGATCATCTACTCCTCATTTAAACTGATCAAAATGATTCACTTACAGCAGGGGGTGTTCTTTCTCCATGATCCTATAGTTATTCCTTTAGCCTGGCAGGATGCTGCATATGCTTCCAGTGCTAGACATGCAGCCTCCATATGCCCTGCCCCAGCACAAACTGCTCTGATGCACATATCTCTGTAAATATTGGGCTCCACACCTGTGTTCCAGCAAGGGCTGAATTCAATACTCCTGGCCAACAGGATATCACAGGCCATTATGGCCTCTGAGGGCAAGCTGCACTGATCACATTTTCTCCCACAAGTCTCAGTGCAATGCTGTCCAGGGGCAGCTGCTGCCCAGCTGTTCAAGAACTCTGCAATGCTTTTGGCAAGATGACCATTTCTCAGTTCCAAGTCATCAGACTTGTCTCCATTGAAATTCCCACAGAGGCCCGAAGCTGTGGCGTCATATCTCTGTGGTACAGTTAACCTGATGTACTGTGTGGAGGACAACTCAAGTTTCACCCCAGATACAGTTGTGATAGTCATCCTGTTGCCATCTTGGTATGCTTTAAGTTTACTATTGGCAAACGGCACAATGTGTTCTTCTCCATTTACCTGAAAGGACAGAGACCAGTTAATTTCATAAAATCTTTATAGCCTTAAAGATTTAAGATATTTGCATATTCCAGAGCTTACTTCTATTTTCCATGGAGTCTTTGGGTCAATGGACACTTCCAGTGAAGGCAAGCGAAACACCAGTCTGCTGATTGAGAAAATAGTGTAATTTCTGTCCTTCTCAAAGCTAAGCAGCAGAGTATAGTCATGCATGGCTTTAGAGGAGAGGTCTGACACTAAATACGTGCAAGCTCCATGATGAGGCAGAACCAAGCCATCAAAAGTGATGTAGCCAAATCCAGCAAACATTTGGCACATTCCGTACTGCAGAGGCCTACACTGGGCAAGGCCATCCTTTACTGAGCAGCTCTCCATTGGGCTACACGGTGAAGGATTGCAGGTCACTTCTCTTTCACAGTTACATTTCTGGCAGTTATTCCCGGAATAGAAGAAGCCAGCAGGGTGATATTCTTCCTCATGCATGCAGCCACAGTCAGAAACCAGTACACAATGGCCATCACTCAGGACATAGCCAGGGTCACACTGGCAACCCTCCTCACAACCTCCACTGCAGTTTGCTGGAGAGGACAGTCCAGCGCATACAACAGGACATCGAGGTCCACACAACTCGTAGTGGCTATTCTTAGGGCACGACATACCTATGGGGAGAAAGAGTCAACAAATCTCACTATACAAGTATCATGTCATATTCTACAAACATACTTCATCCTGCAGAATTGTTTTGTTTCACTACCTAAATTTACCCCCTTCACTGTTAAAATGCTTAACCCTGAACCCACAGACTTCAACATCTACCTTGTGTATCTATCTAGTGCAAATGGTAAAAGACTGTGCAAAGGCACAACATGTTAAATGAGGAATGTGAAAATCGAATAATTTAGGACATTCTTTTGCTGTGGCTCCTGAATTGTAGTCAAAATTGTATTGTATCAAATCAGATGTAGTTTTTTGTTTTAAAAACCTCTCATAGGTCAAACAATTGCACAATTTTGGTCTGTGTGTGTGCGTGGTGCAAAGTTTGTATAATTGCTGTCATGCATAAAATTTTCATAAGCCTCAAAGTCAACAAGAGTCATCAAGTATTTGCCAATGGTGTAAGCCTGAACTCACTGACACACATTAGTATTGCACATGTAATATCTTTGAGTCTGAAAAGCAGGGCATTTTACCATAATCAGCTGTGAAGTGTTTTATTTTTCTGTGATAATGCAGCAAATAAAGTTTAACTGATGGGAAAACAGGCAGCCATTTACTCACCACAGAAAGTGTCACTCCTCCAGTGCCTGATGGGCAGCTCAGCTGCTTGGCATGCAGCAGCATATGATGCAATGGAATTGCAGAGTGCTGAGTAGTGTCCCCCATAAGAACAGGAATCTGCCACACAGCTGTGGAAGTATGGCTTGGGACTCAAAACTGAGGCACAGTCTGCAAATGGCCCTAGCTCGTTCAACAATACCCCACAAAAATCACTGCCTCCATAAAGCTTCTGTGCCTCTGCAGGACAGTGCTTCAGTCTGGAAGTACAGCTGGATCTACAGGCCTCTGCTCCCTCAGACCTCCAGCTGTGGGCAAACTCCAGTGTATTTTGGGCATGCTCTTCATTGGACATCATTTGGTCGTCATGAGGGTCAGTGTTGGCATTCCCACAAAGACCAGAGACAGAAGATCCATAACTGCTGGGGAGGATAACCATTACAGTGCCCGTTTTATAGATGATCAGCTGTAATCCCACATCAGTGTGAATGATGAGAGATGAAGGTGTGTGATAGGCATCTATATGGCCTGTTTGGTGAGAGTATGGTAAGTGCTTATACAGTCCATCAACCTGAGTGAAAAGAAACAATACATTAGAATTATATAGTGGTTAATTTTTTTAACGCTATGTTAATAACACCTTGCAAAGTACTCACCAAAACCTTTCCTAGGTCATCTTTTCTCAATACTACATTCAAACCATATATTGAGAGTGTTATGGTAAGGCTATGAAAAAGCCTTTTGTGACAACTTGCATCAGAGATGGTGATATTGAATGGTGTTAGTCCAGTTAGGTTGGAGTTGGTTTGAACTAATGAATAAGCACAGCTGTCTCTAAAGTCAAAATGATGTCCATCAAATGTTGTAAAATGCAGCCCAGTGACAATAGTACAGTTGTGGGGTTTTTCAGGTTGACACACTCTCTTGTGATGTAGTTTCTTGCAGACCATCCCTCTGGGGCACTGGGATGGGCTGCAGTGGGCCTGTCCAGTAGCCGGCCCACAGACGCAGAGTTGACCACAGTTGTCTGGGATCCAGAAAGTTGTGTTTAGGCTGTGGTATTTGCCTCTGGAGTCTGTGCACCCACACTGCTGTGGACGAACACAACCCTCTGGACTCCTGATGAAACCAGGGTTACAGAAGCAGCTCTGAACACACATCTTATTGCAGACAGTGGTGTTAAATTCACAGGATGGAGGACAGGCTGAGCCACAGGTCTTGTAGTGGCTATTTGGCGGACAACTGACAGCTGAAATGATTTATTAGTGCATTATTTCATCACCATAGTCGCAGGAAAACTTTAAAACATTATTTGCACTCTTCAACATGACTACTTACCAAGTGTCACCTCACTGTGGTAGTCATCACTGGTTTCTTCACAAACTATGGAGTAGGAATTTATGGCCAGGTCAAGAGAAAGTTTTGACCCTTCATTATGTATGAGGTCTGTTATACAACTTTCATAGAAGGAGTCTGGATCAACTCGACTGTGACAGTGGGCATATGGACCATTCAGATCCACGAGCACTGCACACAGTCTCTTGTGACTTGAGGCAACCTCAGAAACTGTACCTGCAGCCAAGGTCATTTCATCCAGTTCCTGCTTACAACCAGTACAACAGTTGGGATCCCCATCTAAGAACTGGTAAGCTTGAGCCAGCTCCACACTTGTCTTAATGGGAGGGGAACCAGGTGTAGTTACAGCATATTCATCTTGAGGATTGCTGTTAAAATTTCCACACAGCCCATAGACTTTGCCCTTATAGTGTGAGTTCAGTGTCACAAGAACGGTGGAGTTCCAGTCAAAGACTACATGCATGCCAAAGTCAGTTTTCAGCAGTGCTTTGCTTTCCTTGTATGAGACCTGGATCTTACCCCGTAACAGATTAACAGGAATATAATTTACTTGACCGTTAACCTGGAAATAAAGGGGAAATATATTAGTGACAGGAGCAAAATCTGGTCAGCTCTGTCATTCAGAAACTGACATTAACTTACATGTATGCTGCCCTTTTCACTACCAAGCTTGATGATGAACCCATGAGCTTTTACAGTCACCACCTGTGTGGCAGATGCTCCTGTGCAGTTATTCTTTTTGGACACACTGAAGGGTGTTAGGCCACATGCTGACCCTTTGCTGGCTACAAGCAGATAGGTGCAGGTACCCCCAAAGTCATAGTTTAGCCCATCAAAGGTGTGGTAGTGCTGGCCTCCCCAGGCCCAGCACAGACCCTGATGGCTCTCACAGACGGGCACACCGTTGCTCAAGTAACATATCTCTGATTCATCACATTTTCCCTCACATGGATCTAGGTTTTGCTCTGCTTAAAGAAAAGTACAACAATTTTAGTTTTAACACACTGAAAAGTACGATAAATACAAACAAATCTGTATCTAAAAATATTTTTATTTTAAATGCTCACCATCTTTGTGACAGCCCATGATTCCATCTGAAACTATACAACTGTGCAGTGGAGGACACGAGTGTTGCTTGCAGATAAGAGGAGGCCCACAGGTGCAGTTAACAGTACAGTTTTGTAGAAGTTTGCTCTCAGAGGCCTGAAAATAGAAAACAAATGAAGCAAATAAAATCTGTACTAGTATGCATTTACTGAGTTTACTCAATACTAAAATATTAATTTGAATAAGATTTTTAATTAAAATGTTGCAAATGTTAATAGTCTAATTCAAGTAAAAGACTAGTAAAATTACACTCTTTTCTAATAGGACTGCACACAAGTGTTTAATTCTGTGACCTTAAACCTCCTTCCATCCTGTACACAGCCACACTGCTTTGCTGGTACACAAGCATGACCATCATAAAGGTGTTCAGTATCACACTGGCAACCTTCCTCACAGTCTCTGGGGCACTGCTCTCCCTGGCTAATCTCAGGACACAGGGAGGAGCAAACATTTGTACACTGGTTGTAGTGGCTGAATTGAGGACAATGATAAGCTAAAAAAAAACAAAAAACAAACAAAGAATACATGTGACAGTCAATCAGTAAGACATTTTTCTGCATTCAACTTAATTCATTGTAAATTAATGAACCAGGATGTTGGGCTTACCACAGCCTGTGGTGTTCCTCCAGAGGCTAACATTCATTCCTGCCTCCTTGCATGCTGTCTCATAGGTCTGTAGTGCATCACACAGGGCCCAGCTTTGTCCCTCTGCAACACAAAGGTTTTTCATGCAGCGTGAGTAGTATTTATGTGGGCACACTAAATGGTGACAAGAGGCGAATGGTCCCCTCGGCTGGGTGATGAGGCTACAGTACAGGTCAGAGGTGTACTTGGGCACAGGGGACTGGCAGAGTTGGCAGGTGCGGTCACATGTGTCGCTGCAGGATGATTTTGTATCAAACAACTTCCACGATGGCCCAAAGATGTCAGGATCATAGATTACAGTGCCATTTGGCAGCTGCAGGTCATCTGAGGGATTATCATTGTAGTTCCCACAAAGGCCACAGGTCGTCTGGTGGTAAATGTTGGGGATTTTGACCTGTATGTGGTTGCGTAGGTCTGAAATAATCTCAACTGACTGTGGGGTCTTGATGGTGTGCCATCCATTTTTCTGATGTACACTGACATTGTTCTGTATGAATGGGAGGTTCTCATAAACGCCATTTACCTGAAAGAAATAATTCATTTTTAAACATAATACAATACAGTTTGTGTATGCTGTGAAAAATTACTTTGCAGTGCATGCTAAGAAATTACTAAATTATGCTGAAGGCTGTGAAATCACACAAAATACCTGAATTTTTCCAGGAAAATCTGTTGACATCTTAAAAGTCATTTTATTGACTTGCAAGTAGATCTGCCTGCCCTCCCTATGGTTGCCCTGTGCAGCGATCAAAACAGGCTCCACATACAGTTTTTTGATAGAGCATGTCTGTACCAGGGTATAGTTACATGAACCATGGAATTCAAATGCCTGTCCATCAAACGTGGTGTACTGGGATCCGTCAACAGAGCAGCGTGCCACTTTGGCTTTTGGGTGGCAACCTTGAACACCCTTAATAAGCTTACACTCCTCATCCTCCCCACATGAGACATTACGATAAGTCATGTGTCCCCCAGCATGACATAAACTGCTTAATTCGCATGTAGACACCTCCTGCCCTGCCCTGAGGTATTCTCCATGGTGAAAGCAGCCACAGCTTTCCGGATAGACACAGAGGCTGCCACTGTGAACTAAACCTGCTTCACAGAGGCAGTTCTCCCCAATGTTTGGAGGCATCAGCACAGTGTTATTCTGCCAGCCAAGGCAGAGGTGAACAGGGGCAGAACTCATGCTGTAGCTGGTACTGGAGGGACAGGACTGGTCTGTAAAGATACAGAGAGACATCAGTCACTTTAGGCAGGAAGACAAGAAAATGTTAGGGTTGACCAGTGATGCATTAGTACCATCTAGTGGTCCAACAGCAGCTAAGAGGTTGTGGCCTCAATACCAATATGAATCACAGCACACTATGTGATTTATACTAAAATTTTCAACTTGCTACAGATGTACACAGAAAAAAAGTACCTACAGATATGTCTGCTTTGTATGCAAATAATCTTCATGTGATATATATCAATTCAGCACTCAAACAATGAAATGTTATGTGCTTGTACAGGCTTCTGCAAACTCCATATTTGGAGTGCAATGATGCTGAACTCCAAACAGCACAGTTACAGTTGTAGAGGATATTAATTTAATTCACTTGCACAACAGAGCTGAGAGCACATCAACACTTACAGCAAAATCCAGGGCTCCTCCAGGCATAAACTGTTGCCTTGTGGGAAAGGCAGACAGCAGTGTACTCTGCCAGGGAGTGACACAGTGCAGGCTGGAGACCTCCATGAAGACACAGGTCACTGACGCAGTGCTTGTAAAAGCTGGAGGGGTCCACTTTACCATGACACTGTCTGAATGGTCCATTAACTTCCAGAATCTTCCCGCAAGCCTCCAGGTCAGAGTAGAGGGCCAAATGCTCAGATGAACATTTTGGACAACTTCCTCCTAGACAGCCCTCCACACACCAAGGATTCTGACCACTTCTCCAAGCTTTTCCAAAATGTTCAGGACTGAGACGCTCCTGTGTGCCATTTACGGTGAGGTCATCAGCAGGATCAGAGTTGAAGTTACCACACAGGCCACAAGTAGCATTAGCATATTTACTGGAGAGACTAATGCTGACTATGCCCTCTACGCTGAGACTCAATACAAAGCCTGTGTCTGTGTAGATGTAAGTATGCAGCCCCAAAGAGAAAGCTAGTGCAGTGGGGCTGAGGTGACAGGGCATGTTCTTCTTGATACCATCAACCTGTAGGGGGTGCCAAAACTGCATTTGAAATTCAACACAGGGCAACACATTTTCTAAATTAAATATTTCTCATTAAATCGGGGTTAAATTTAGGAGGCAAGAAATAAACCGCAACAGCAGCATACTACTCACCTCTATCTTCTCAGTGTTTTTACTGTTCAGCTCCACAAGCACACCACTCACACTGACCAGGACATGAAGTTCTGACTGTAGGTGTCCATCTACATGAACCTGAATGGCATCAAGGCCTTGCCTCTGTCCACACATGCCCAGTAACTGGTACTGACAGGTGCCATGCAACTCATAGTCATGCTGGTCAAAGGTGACTATGTGATGACTGGTGTACATGCATGTCTGCTGGGGATGCGGCACACAGCTTCTTACTCCATCGTTAAGACCACAGTATTCGTTGGAGCCACAAGAATCCAAATGACACTGTGCCCGGTGGGTGTAAGGGTCACAAATACACTGCTCGGTACAGCTCTCGTCAGCCCAGAAAGTCTGGTTGCTGTGGTAACCATTGTGAGTGCAGCCACACTGGGAGGTGGGGACACACGTGTCACCGTCCAGGACGAACCCTGGGTTGCACTGGCATCTCTCCACACAAGCCAGGGTGCAGGGGCTTGAACTGTAGGGGGCCTCACAGGTGGCAGTGCAGGCCGTGCCACAGGACTCATAATGGCTATTCAATGGGCAGGACATAGCTGATAGGAGAAGAGAAGGAGGAGAAGAGAAGAATGATGAATAATATGCATGGAAAACTGCACATATGTTTTATTAGATGCAGCAGTTGGGCTTTTAAGTATAATAAGTGGGACTGGGGCTTATTAAACAGTTATATTTAGGAACATTTTGTGGCGGTTTGAGAGTCTAGTCATGTGTAAAGCATATCTGCACATTAAAATGAAAAACAAGACAGCTGTAGCCAATTAATTATGTGCTAATTTGTAAGACATTTTAAATCACAGAAATAAATTCATGAAATTCGCTTCATGGTAACACAAATTTACTTACGACAGAAGGTGCTATTTCTCCACTCCCCGACCCGGATCTGAGCATTTTGGCAGGCTGCAGCATAGGCCTCCAAGATTGGGCAGAGGGCCTTCTGAGTGTCGTTATTAGAGCACATGTCAAATATACTCACTGCTGTGGAGATGTTACTGTAGTTAACAACTTCCTTGCACAGGTAGAGAGGATTTTGTGGTGACCAAATGTACTCATGCAGGGAGATCCATTGACTGGCCACATTTTTCTCTTGTAGCTGTTTAGCAGAGCAGCGTGAGCATGCATCTCCACAATCTGCTGTACACTGAGCTTCCTGATCAGAAACTCTCCAGCTCCAGCCAAAAGTGATAGAGTCAACTGCTTCACCCTGTGGGGTCTGGAGGTCATCCTCTTTGATGCCATTATTATTTCCACACAGACCACTGACTTTTGTTGTATTAGAGATGGTGATCGTGGCAATATGAGAGCAGTCATACTTAATCTGAATGCCCAGATTAGTATCTACAACAACAAACACACCACTCTGATGAATCTTCACAAGTCCAAACTGTAGAGTTACAGGCAGGAGCTTTTTCTTGCCATTTATCTATGGGAGATCACAGATACATTTTGTATAATTTAGTTTACGATGCATTTCTTATATAAATTAATGATGGTTTATCACTTATAGGCGACAGGCATCTGATCCTGTAATAAAAAAATAATGAGAACAAAGCCCTGATGTGACTATGCCTCCAAATTCAAACTTACCCAAACATGGCTGTTTTCCCCTCTGTAGATAGTAAGATTGTCTTTAGCCACTTTGACATGAATAGCTTTCAGAGCTGAAGCCTCACTGGGGGTCCTATCTTTCTGCACTCCAACCCAAAATGTATCATTCTCACTGCTGTCATTCAATGCATGGATCAGAGTGTAGGTACAGTTTCCTTGGAATTCAAACACTTGTCCATCAAAAGTGTAGAAGTGGGCGCCTCCCAGTACCCAACACTTGGTTTGGAGAGGTTGGTTCTGGTCACAAGTCTCTTTATTCTGACATTTTTCAAAATCAGCTGAAAAGAAAAAATAAGGGAGAAAAAAAAAGATCGATCAGAACAATGGCAGTTTAGAAGATGTGCAGCTAAAAATACCTGTAGACAATCAGAGTTTAAAACTCAACTTATTCACAAATTAATAAAGTTCATAAATAGATTTCCTGAACTGAATGTGGCTGTCAAACGATGAGTTCAAGTGCAAATACTCTGTCGTCACAGGATGTGGAAAAGTATTTGGATAGCTTTAGTTGTAAATACACATTGTCATTTGTGACATACATTCAAATTTCATAGGCTTTCGCAAGGACAAGTGAAATCATAAAAGTGCATTATTACTTGTGATTGACAAGCAGTGCAATCATGCTGAAGCCCCCAGGCAGACAGGAGATTTTAAGTACATAATTGACTATTCAAATAGGGGTGAGGGGTTAACCTTGTTTTGGGTTAAATGACAGGACACTCAACAAAACTAATCACCTTGTGGTATGCATGAGCTCCAACAGCAAAACAAAATTTGATAATGTAAGACTGACGAGTGTTGCATGGCGGAGTGAACAACAGCTACCCTGTGAGGAAATGTCACACAACCCAGCAGAACCAGCTGGTCCTACCTTTCCCTGAACAGCCCCAGGTATTGTTGAGGGTGCAGCTCTCTTCCTTGGGGCAAGAGGCTGGCTCACAGTGCATGGTAGCAGCGGCAGAGCAGTTACACTGCTCAGAGCATCCTTCAGCCCACGTTATCTCCCCAATCTACAGAGAACAGTGAGTCACTGTGCAAATTACCCAACTGTTTTTTTTTTTTGTTTTTTTTTTTAAAAACACCAAGCAAACAAAACAACTCAGAATAACACAAAGGCTTAGGATTTCATGATTAGTCATGCCACAGGTACAGGTGAGGCATATACGTGTTTGTCCAAGTCATTAATGAGTCATGTTATTAACAGTACATGGCGTAACAAAGACATGTCACCTGTTTAGCCTGATTTTGGCAACATGTCTGTAACTACACTCGCAATGCAGACATATGTTAATGTGTTACATCACCACACCCTCAGTGAATTAATTGGTTTATCAGAAGTGAAACAAAGCAAATGTTTTCAGGTCAGGTCTCATGTTTAATATTTAGTTTCAACAGATTAGGAAGATTCATACATTAATTGCCGTGATAAAGGGAAAATGTACATAGTTGGTATAAGCTTAAAAAGGATGGGTTCACAGTTTTTCAAGTCTGTCTTAAAACAATTTTTAGGTGCCCAAATGAATATTGAAATAGGTTTTTCTTAGCCATTAGAGGATTCCTTAATAATGTACTTTGATGGCAGCCAAAATCCAAAGTCCTTCTGTGCAAAAATATATTTAAAAGTTTATCTGAAGCTAATATGAAGCTTCAGTCGTACAAATTAGTTGAATCTTTCAACGTTACAGTTTTAGTGACAAAGTCCCTCTTTTTGTTACTATGCTTCCACCGCAGTTCAACAGGGAAACACTGTCTGAGGAAACACAAAGCAGGAATTTTATGCTAAAAAGGCTGTAAATGTGGCAGATATCCACTTGATATGACTAACTCGTTGACTGCTGAAGCCTCATAAGCTTCAGATAAACTTTTAAATGCATTTTTGTACAAAATGACACACTGAATTTTGCCCCCCCCCATCACTTACATTGAAAGTGCATTTGAATGAATGGTTAGTATGAATAGGAGGAATGATTACAGTGAGGAAAACCTCTTTCAGTGTTCATATGGGCACATAACTGCTGTTTTAAGACAGACCTATCCTTTAATAATGTGCAGCTACTTGCCTCATAGTAGTGCCCATGGTAGAAGCAACCACATTGCTCAGCTTTGACACAGCCATTTCCACTCTGCGTGTATCCAGAGTCACATTGACATCCCTCATAACAGGGCCACGGGCAGAGGATATCGGATAAATTGGCACAGGACTCAGGGCACGCACCAACACATATATTGTAGTGGGAGTATTGAGGGCATGAGAGTGCTGTGGGAGAGAGAAAGGGGTTCATATACTGTACAGAGTCCAGATAGCCTTATATCAATCTGGCAAATTCACTGTATAGTTTGCCAGAGCTCTAGCATGTACTACAACAGAAGCATATGTGCAGTCCTGTATGATTTACACGCACTGGCACACCATGACAGACTAATGTAACATGTACATATAAGAAAGTCAAGAGTGATAATACTCACAGCACTTCTCCCCCCTCCATGGTTTGACCTGAGCTCCTGCCTCCTGGCATGCAAAAGTGTACTCTCTCAACCTATTGCAAAACAATTCTTCATTCCCATTAGACATACACATGTCATTCACACAGTTCTGAAAGAAGGGCTCTGGGTCCACAGTGGAGTGGCAACCACTAAATGATCCTGCAGGAGCAAGCAGCTTGCCACATAGGCTATTAGATGCAATTTTAGCTGTCATGGTAGAGTTACACACTGAACAGAGATCACATTCTTCAGAGCAGTTTGTTCCAGGTGGTGAAAGTGACCAGGAAGATGCAAAGATGGAAACATGACTTGCTAGGCTGCCATTCAGACTTTGTCTGTCATCTGTAGCAGCAGCACTGACATTTCCACACAAGCCACACATTTTTCTATGGGAGGCAGGAATCACTATTTGTATCAGATTAGGCCCTCCATAAGTGACAACAACCCCAGTGTCTACAACAACACGAGTCAGTGAGCCAGAATGCAGTATTGCTATGTGATCCAGCTTGATAGGAGGACCCCTCAGAACACCATCAATCTGCAAATTTAAAATGTTAAAATTAAAATTAAGGCACTCTGAACAATGTGTGTTGTAAATTTGTAAATGCTTACCTTTACTTTTCCCAAATGCTCCATCCCCAATGACATGTTCACTCCGTGCATGATAAGGTCCAGCCTACCTTGCTGGATAACAACAGTAGGCTCAGACTCTTCTTTGTCACAAACTTGGGATAGGACGTAACAACAGCTTCCCATATTAAAGTCAAAGCTATGTCCATTATAGCTCCTGAAATGTCTGCCACCCATGACTGTGCATTTAGTAGGTTGTGATGCATGACATGCACGGTGGCCATCTTTGATGGCACATTTTGTTCCATCTGGACATGTGTGATTTGTACATTGCACTTGATTATGGCCCACACATACACAGTGCAGCTGACAGTGTTCATCAGGGTAGAAGTTGTCATGGATTTCATGGTAAACACCATTATAAATGCAGCCACACTCAGAGTTTGGTACACATTCCCCACCACTGTGGAAAAACCCAGCTTTGCAGAAACAGCCTTCTTTGCACTTCACTGCTTGAGGATGTGGGTTTTCTACACAGTTAGACATGTGACTGGAGCACAGGTGGTATTCACTATTAGATGGGCAGGAGAGATCTAAGGAAGCAGAGGAAGGTAAAACCAATTAAGCCGTTTCATTTTAAATATTCCTACACTGTACACATTAATACATTTAAAATAGTGAGATTTCACTATAGTAACTTACAGCAGAAGTCTGAAGCTCTCCATTCATCCATTATTGCTCCCATTTCTTGGCAGATAGCAACATAGCTGGATAGAATCTGACACAGGGTTGTCTGGTTACCATAACAGAGGTCTGAAACACAGTTATCATAGAAATCTTGTGGGTCAGCTGTTTTGTGGCAGCTCTGGAATACTCCCTCTGTGTCCAGTAACCTTCCACAGAAATCTTTTCCCTGATAAAGAGCCATCTCTTCTGGATTGCATCCTGAGGTGTTCATAGGCACATCCACACATTCATGTTCACTGCTGGTTCGCCAGTGTCTGACGGCTTGAGAGATATCAGAGTTGTCCTCAGGCGTCAGGTCATCATATGGATTAGCATTAAAGTTCCCACACAGGCCACAGAGATGACCAGAGTAGATCCTGGGCATTTGGACAGTCAGGATGTCTGAGCTGTATGTCACAACAACGCCAAAGTCAGTCTCTAAACACTTTGACAGTCCAGCCATGTAGAGATTTACTTTGCCTTGGCTTAAAACTGATGGAAGACTCAGAAGCAGACCATTGACCTGAAAGTGAAGTAATGATTACACTCTGAGTTGAGAAAACATCTGCAAGTCTAGATGTGCTATGCAAAATAAATGAACCTACCATAACCCTGTTACTCCAGTCATATGACATCTCAATGGAATAACCAGAGACCACCATTTTAACATGCCGAATGGAAACATTGGTGGCATCCTTCATCTGGTTCTGAACCTCCACACTGAAGTCTGCTAGATCTCCCCATGTGGGACAGTGAGAAGTGAGTAGGTAACTACAGTTTCCATAGACATCAAAGTTACGTCCGTCAAAGGTGGTGTAATGAGGATCTCCTTTAGCTATGCACATCCCAGGCCCATCCTTATAGCAGCCCAGGACTCCATTTAAGACCTTGCATACTTCCCCAGCCTGGCAATGAGACTGAGCACACATAACTGTCTTGGAAGTAGGCTGGCAGACACATTTCTTCTGGCACTGCTTGTCAATCCAGAAGTTCTCCTTGGGGAGATAGTAGGAACCATGGTGAACACAACCGCACTTGCTAGGTGCTACACACTTCCTGCCACTCAGCAGATATCCCCTGTTGCACTGGCATGATTCCACACAGGGCAAAGAGCAATTATGATGGGCCTCTGGGTTAGCGCAGGTAGCAGGGCAGGCAGAACCACAGATCTCATAGTGGCTGTTTTTGGGACATTTCATAGCTATGAAAGCAGAACATACTGTTAGAATTTTTTCAGCAAACAATATTGTTATCACTTAAAAAGAACATGTTTTGAAACTCACAGCACTTTGCAATGGTTCTCCAGTTGTGGACTCTGGCCCCAAGCCTCTGGCAGATGTTGGCATAGGCCATCAAGACCATGCACATAGATGAGGCAGCTCCACTGACACACAGGTTGTTCACACAACTACGCACAAAGGGCTCAGGATCAATATATGAGTGACAGTCTGCAAAAGGTCCATAACTCCTCTGCAGTAGAGTGCATCCTCTCTTGAAGGAGTTGCCATTAATGCCAGGAAGAGATTTTGTTTGGCTTTGAGTGCACACTGGACATGAGACACCACCACTGCAATCCTCAAAACAGGAGCCTTTGTCATCATTCACCACCCATGGGAGGGTAAAATCAACAGTCTGGGTCTCATCAGTGCCAGAGGAGCTGTGATTAGCATTTCCACACAGGCCGCACAAGGCTCCATACAGCTCTGGGCCAACTTCAACCTGGAGATGGTGGTTCCAGTCATACTGGAGAACCAGGCCAAAGGACGTTTCTAAGACAACGCTGGTACCGCTTTGATAAAAGTTCAAGGACCCATTCCACAGGGTGAAGGGCAGGTTCCTCTTCTGTCCATCAACCTATGAGTTCAAATGCAATAATAGACAGTATACATGAACACATACACAACAGCTGCAAAAAGTATGTTTAATTTAAATTAGGTTCAGTACTCTTACCCTAATATGATTTTTTTCTTCTTTAACTATGGAGATATTAAAACCTTGGATGCTTATCTGCACTGTGTGGATGGTGGAGATAGTGGCACTGTTCATATATGCTCTGGCTATATTAATCTGTAGTGGAACAGAGGCATTTAAGCCTGGACAGGTAGTCTGAACTAAGGTGTAGTTACAGTTTCCCAGTAGGACAAAATCTCTTCCGTCAAAAGTGCGATAGTAAGAGTCACCCCACGCAGAGCATATTTTAGTTTTCAAAGAGCATAGTGGTTTCGCATTTTTGATAGAGCACTTTTGTTTCTGACCACAGTGCAATTCCTCACAAGAAGCTGCATCTGGGGGGACACAACAAAAACAATAACACAGAGAAGTTAATTATACATTTTAGATTAGCAATGTAACCAAATGCTTAAAAAAACCCAACAAAAAACAAAACAAAACATACTTTTCTCACACGCTGCTGGATACAATTGTTTGTTCATGGTATTCAGATAGTGTCCCACATCTGTGTGAGGAGAACTGGGCTCTGTATTATCAGGCAGCTGAGCAAAGTTGGGCTCTTGGGAGAATGTAACATTAGACTTAAAATCTCCTGTGTGAGTACTGTTATCTTGCCACTCACTCATATCACCTGAATCAAACATTGGTACAGTCTGGCAGATATCATCTACAGAGAGCAGTGCTGTTAGAGTTGAAGAACGCTGTTCATTGTCAAGTCTAAAGTAAATAAGTTGAAGGGGATTGTCACTAGTAATGTGGATTTTATCTGAGGTCACAACTGGGATGATCTTCATAACACTGCCAACAAGAGACACGTTCTTTCGCTCAGTGCTGGTGGTGATGTCCAGATCTGAGTTGATAGTAGCTATTGCCAAGAGGAAACTGGAACTCATTCCTGTGTTTACCCAAGGAGGGATAACATAATCAAACCTCCAGTGAGAGACTGGTTTCAGTTCAGCAAATCCATACAAGCAATCCCCTGGTGTGTGTTTGGAGCAGGTAAAACCCACCACAACACCCACAGCTTCTTGGGAGTTTAACTCTGAGCCAGAGAGACTGGAGTTACTCTGGAGATGAAAACTCTGCAGTGCCCCTAAATGCAACGTAAGGACACTTCCCTTGGGGTACACATTGCCTTCAAAGACCACGTCCCCTGAGAGGAATATGTCTGCTGATGTCTCGTGGTCTGAACTGGTGATCACCATCTGGCTGACAGCAGTGTGGTTGGGGAAGTTTGGAGTGATAGGATAGTAGCAGGTCCCCCAGGATGACACATCATGAAGGAGGCTATGCTCACAGCCAGTCTGGGTGCAGAATGAGGCAAGGACTGTAACAGGCCATATAGCGTTCACACTGAGGAGGCAGGAGGAGTGAGCATTGGCCATTCCCACAGATGAGGGCAGGTGAATAGTCTTTGACTGGCTAGCAGAGAGAAAGATGTGTTGCACAAAGCTGCTTTCCAGAACCTTCACAGTGACTGAGGTCCAGACATCAGAGGCTGTGACAGTTACTTGATGGCTAACATTTGCTGTTGGGTCATTATGAGGGGGAAACATCATGAGAAACTTCCTACCAGGACTGGCCCCAGACAGGCCTGCAGAGAGAGAGAATATAAAATTGAGTTACTGTTTAATCAATATAAAACGTCTGAACATGCATATAGACTGAACACTAACATGATTATGTTAAAGATGAACTACTCTGAGAGCGGTTGATGATTTTTATGAGTGTAAACAATACACCAGCAGTAAAGTGATTACATCTATCCACTGTGAGCGGAGTTATAAAGTTTCCCAATAGGCGCAGTGAGTCTGCTCGGGTAATAGAGATAAGACTT
Source organism: Thunnus albacares (assembly GCF_914725855.1). NCBI lineage: Eukaryota > Metazoa > Chordata > Actinopteri > Scombriformes > Scombridae > Thunnus > Thunnus albacares. The sequence goes on along the minus strand of NC_058113.1, from coordinate 16,309,851 downwards.
GTGGTATCAGGTTTCAACCAGCTCAGCAGCCAATGACGAACATCCTAGTTCCTGACTGAGTACACCTGTATTAACGTGCACACTCACTCTGGCAGTTTCCATGATAACAAGAATCTTGGCGTGGGAGCAACAGCATACCAGCAGTGTATAGAGAGAATTCTGAACAACAGCTTATTTAAACGTAAGTAGCCAATATTTTAAATGAATATGGGGTTACTTGCATAAAACTATTGTATTATTTCCTACACATTGATCTATTAGCACAAGCTTATATGATAGCCTGTGGATTGTCACTGCCAATAGTAGTAAAAGCTAAAATAAAACAGAAGCAAAACGATCATACATTTTTCTTTAACTCATAGCAAAAGCATTGTGACAAAAAGACAAACTATTTTTGAGGTGTGTTCCATATTTGAATGCAGTGATGCCTGCTAATCACCTCCCAATGCAGAGAAAAGAAAGATTTTAAGACACCAATTACTGACCGCAATTCCTTTTTAAAGTGCACAGATTAGTTTTTGTTGTCCCAGGGGCTGAGACATAGCCACACCCCATTCATCACTCAAAACCAGACAAATAGAAGTAGTCAAAGTAGACATAAGAACTGTTGAGATTTGAGTGTTGCAGGTGAGAGAGAAATAACCGAATGGAAATATGCTGCAAATATAGCCAAGTCATTGAGAGGTCAATAATGCCTGAGTGAAGAATGAATTGATTCTGATGTTTGTGCAAACGACCTTTGAATCTAGGGTAAGTACAGCCCAACACGTACAAACAATAGCCTATAAACCACTTACCAAGTCCCAAGAGGCACACCTGGAGCACCAGTACAAACTGCATTACTGCACTTAAAAAAGAAAACTTACATGAATGGAGCAACTACAGTAGCCTATATTGATTCTGTTTTCTCATGCACTCGAGATATTTTTACGCTATTTGCATGCCTGGGAAGACACCAAACAGCAAAATCTACTGATGGGAAAACAGACTACCAGGCAAATGGCCAATTAGCACACCTGTGGTTGCTAGGCAGACATGAGCCTCTTTATCAGTTCACGTTGACGTCATCGGGCTGCAAATGCCAGCTGAACCTCACTAATTACCACAGCTACAGTGGCACTTATAATTTTGAAATGTATAACTGGATATGGCCAGGTAGCTACGTTTTTTCTATCTCAGGATGCAACTTGTTTATAACTAGTCTGTAAAAAATGCACCAGTCATCGATCATTACTCAGCTTTTCCGGAAATTGTGGCTAGTTACGGCTTATTTCACCGCTTTGTGTTATTCATGACTAACGCTATTGTGTCTTATAGTCGTTTTCAGGAAACTGCCTGTGACAGCGGTTTTGATAACAGAATCAGAGAGGTATTTTCCACTGTTGTCAAATTTTGACTGAGATGCAAACATAGAAGGGGCAGTTCAGCGAAAAATGAGGTGGCTGTGAATCCCCTTTGTGGATGAGAATGAATTTGCCCTTAACTTGGCCTGCGCAGCAGCAGTAGACAGCTTTTCCTGTTAACGAGTCGACTCTGCTGAGGCTCGTTTGATCGACTGGTGCACAGCTGCGGTGAGTGCGTCAAGTTTAAGGGCACAGACGACGAGAGACATAGAGAGAGAGACATAAGGATATGATTTCAAAACTTTAATTTCCACAAACGGAGGAGGTGTTGGTAGGTTATTGGTTGATATTTTAAATGTTGCCAGTAATTAGACTGTAAGAAAACAAAACAAAACAAAACATAGCAACAGCATAGACTATTACTAATAGACATATTTGTAGGCTAATGAGCGTCTTCCTGTAGTATGCAGCGCAACTTTTTCATGCTATTTCTGTTTTTCTTGCCTCCTCCGTGGAGTTCAGCAAAGTTCACGGCAGTTGTTTATTACCTGTATCATTGTCATTGAGTGTAACTAAATAAACTCAAGGAGAGGCGTTTCAGCTCTTAACAACAGCAGTCCTGTTTGTCATACAGTGAGCCAGTGTGACAGTAACTTGATTTCATCCATTCAAATGTGCAGATTTCTTCCTTGAGGAAGCTGGTTACAAAAGGTGAGGGAGCTGTAAATTTAAAAAAAAAAAAAAAAGATTTGGCACACTGCAGCAACCTCTTATCTCACTTCCTGTGTGTGTGTGTGTATGTGTGGAAGTGTGTGGAAGTGTATAAGGTTGAAATTTCATTCACATGTGCTCTTTAGTGGCTCTGTGACCTAAATATTATCTCTTGTGTTTTTTCCGCTGTTATTAATCAAGCTGATTCCCCAAAGGGTGTCAGAGGGTAGGCTGGAGCACCTGATCTTTGTTGAACCATTTACATCTTTTGTTTTAAGTTTAACATTTTGTTTTGCTTGTTTCTCAGAGGTATGATGAGGCTGCATTTCAGACTACATTGCAAAAAACCCTCAGTGTGACTGGGATAGGTCTTGTGATAGTGTTGTTAACATAACAAAGAACAACAGCTTTGTCTCCATCTGATAAAAAGTAAACCTGAGGTGTACGTGCCCAGAGTACTGCAGGTCCACACTCTGGTTGTTGCTGTTGTGGTCATGGCAGAGGCTGTGCACCCATCGGATCATGTCTATTCATTCTGGTGTGTGGTTTTATAGTTTTACACACACACACACACACACACACACACACACACACACACACACGTGGAGAGAGAGAGAGAGAGAGAGAGAGAGAGAGAGAAAGGGGTGGGGGGCAGGCAAATACAGGATATCTGTCTCCAAGACGGCTATCTTAGTCAAAAGCACTCATATCCTCTTAGTAATACTACAGTGGCCTTACTGGCCTAACACTCAACAAGTCATCCACAAACCACGTTTCTACTGGAAATAACTGCTCACTTTTCAGACTCTTGGGTATCAATGGCGGATTGCTCACTGGTATGCATGGCACCAACCAAGGTATTGTGGGTTTTGCTTTATTTTATTTATTTCATCATTAGTTTCTTTGTTACTTTATTTGTGGTCCAGTAGCATAGCAGAGTATGTTGTGTTAGAGATATGGGGGGAAAAAAAAAGAATTTGCATCAAGCTCACTTAGATAAACAGCTTCTGTAGAGACGGCAGAGTCGAGTAAACATTTCAATAAGAATATTTTCTCTCCTCACTGAACCAGAGTAAGCTACCACTTTTATAAAATTGAATGGCAATGAACAATGACAAAACAGTATAACAATAACAAATGATGCTTTCCTCCCTTTTCTCACTCTTTTTCCTCGTTCTTGCGCTGTTTTTGTTTTGACACATCTTAACAATAATCATGAAAGTTTTTCTTTGCTATCTTCTCTCCCTTTTCTTTCCATTCTCCTTGCTAGCATTTGTTTCCATATGAACTCTCTAGGCTACAGTAATTCTGATATCTGCACACATTAGTGATTGTTATCGCTCGGTGTCAAAGTCTTGTCAGCGGTGCACAATGGTTGAGCAGAGGGCTGTTATCTGTGTGAGCAGATAAGAAAGAGATAGTCAGTGTTTCTACATGTAGTTTTGTTTATGCACTGAACCCCTGTTTGTGTGTGTATTTTATTGATATAGATTGTACTAGGTGTGTTGGAAGGAGTGGAAAATGTCCAAATTAAACCTGGTGAACAAGAATGAGGTGTTCTGTGGGCTGGTCTGGTCAGACAGGTATGAGGTTCAGGGTTAATCATGTCAGCGGAAAACTGCAATGGGGAACATGAAACAAAAACAAGAGATATTCACCCTCAAGCAATATTACAGTATATGCCTTTCTTGCAGCACTGCACTCTTTTATAGATTTGTACATTTACCCTCTATGATCTTTGCATCTCTATCCTGAAGGCAGCTGGCATGTCTGCTTTATAAGCAAGCCGCTGGTTATTATACGTTGCAAATTGGGTCTGGTATTAAAGAGCAAATTCAATTGGCATTCAAATGTACAAGAATATATTACCCAATTTGAAAAATAATACAGGCGTCAGGAGCCATTTTGATACAGAGGCGGTGGACTGGGTTGATAAATATTTCCAAATTGGATCAGCTTATTATTTCACCCAAAGCAAGTCTGAAAAGCAAATTGGATACAGAAGGGGATTTTATTTGCAGCTTCTTAGGTTGTTTGCATTTGGAGATTTACTGCAGCTATTCAAGAGGCCAGAACAGCCCACACTACACTCCCTCTCCAATCAGCCTCAGTTGTGTGATTAATATCTTTTTCCAATATAGTCAACCAAAATAGTTCATGATACTGTTCTGCTAATTTAGCATGAAGATAATCTTGTTGTGGATTGGGTTGCACCCGTCGCTGTGCCGCCCTACAGGGTGGACATTTGTCTTGCATGAAATTTTGTAGACACCAACTACCATGGCAGCATTTATTGGATTACAGTATATGCCCTGATTTCCTGATGTCCAGGTATTTTTCAAAACTTAACTGAAAGAATGAACTGATGTTGACTAGTCTTCTATCTTTATTCTAAACACCTGCGTCTTTCTTTTTCACTTCCATTCACCAGATATGGTCATCGGAATGTACTTGCCATACACGGGGCATAATTCTCTTCCTTTAATTGTAGTAATGAGAAGGGAACTATAAGTGCGAAACTGCCATGTGGGGGTGTATGGTGGATGTTTAGAGGTTTGCTACTGTCCATTAGAGCCCTATTTAATAATATGGTCAACTCAGTTCTTTCCACATAGTCATTAACTATGAAGGAAACAAGGACACAATGGGCATGGGTAACAATGCAGAGGCGCATACAGCATAACATATGGCACAAAGTTTAATAGGAGAGTTCACTCTGTACAACAGTATCAAACACAGCATGAGTGAGTATTGCTTCCTGATCCCATGCAAACATCAATGGCTAAATCTGACCAGCGAGGCTTAATCCGGGACTTCCACTGGAGGAGAGATCAGATTCCCATGTTTTCCCATTTAAAAATATCGTTGCATTGTGTTGGATACAGCTGGGGCTTTGTTTGGCAGGATAAGAACATCCGAGGCCTGTGCCATGAGGAAGTTGTGAGATTTCTTCTTAAGAAACAAAAAAAAAAAAAAAGAAATCATGGCCAAAGTGTATCAGTTGGTATCTGTCCTATGACACATTTGGCAGGTAAGTATTTGTTCAGGCTTATACCTTTTTATAAGCCTAGTATTTAGTATTATGTAGAGAGATACAACAAACAAAACAGAATTGATTGCTTTGATTTGTTTTTCCTTCACCAGTGGGAATCATTGGACTTTTTTTGTTACACAGCACTTGGCATGGCACTCAGGCTTTGCATAGGGAGGGGAAAATGTTGAATGGACACTTGTTGGCAGCTGACTGTGACAGAATTGTCAGTAAAGTGTTTTTTTTTTTGCTGAGCACTGTGGGAAATAAGGTTCTCATTTGCTGACCCTCTTACCAGCACCCACTTCAGACTACAATCTAGATACACATGCATACTTTAAAACCGGTCAAAACGGTACAAGGACTGGTTAGTTTGGAATTTGTAGTTTTCCGCTTACTGGTTATACGTGATCCAGAAACTGAAAACACCAGACAAGATACAATAATAGACACTGTTGCTGCTTTCCATCACACTACTTCTAAACCAAAAACACCAAGATTTCACACACATCAATGGCTGAATATTAATAGCAGATATTTTTAACTTGGGTTTCTTTTCCCCCAGCAGCATTTGAAGATGATGCGATTGCTGTTCCTGTGTCTGCTGCTGCCAGCTGCTACTGGTATGTTCTCATCTCTGTGACGCTTTCAGGTGATAAACATCTAATCAGGCTCCATGCATCCCTGTGCCGGCATGTTTTCCTCACCTACTTACGTATGTGTAGTGTCTGTAGTGTGTGCAACAGGATTAATGTATGCACCTACTTTTGAATTATATAGCAACATGACAGTATGATACAGTGATAGAAACAATGTTCACACATATAAGTATAACATTATATAAAGCCTAACATGTACAGAGAAATGACCCGATTTCACCAAATGTACTTAATACAATGACCAAGTACAGTCGATTTACTGTAGTCCACCTACTTCTTCTTCTATGTAAACATCATCTAAATGTTGCAGTGTTACAGAGCAAAACTATGATGAATAATAGCCTTTTAAAAAACTGTATTGTGAATTAATGTAATGCCCTACTCTGTACCTCTTTATTACAGCTTTTTCAGAGGAGGGTGAGGGATCAGCAGTTGGAGGTACGTCATGCATCTTTGTCTGTAAAATGAAGAAAGACAGGAGCACTTGCCTTTTTTTTTTAAACCTGTGTTTAACTTTTATTAGTTATTCATAAGCTGGGCATTATTCAGTTGCCATGGCGCTATTCAAGACTATCAACAAGTAAACTGTAACAGGTTCGTCCCTAAAGTCAATTTAACACTAAAAAACAAGCAAAAAAAAAAAAAAATTATAATATTTATTAATCAGCTGGGAAACCACATCCATACTCAAAAACAAAGAATATGTTTTATTTGTTTGTTTTTACAGGAATTATCAGACTTATTTTCATTCTCAAGTTTCTACGTGTTCCTGGAACTGTTACTGTCAGTTCCAATATTTCAGCGTCAGCTTAGTGGGTCCTTTAGGCCACGTATTAACACTTGTCAAGGATCACACCAGACATGTTTGTGGACATGAACTAGTGAATTTCATGTCAAAGTGAATAACTTAAAAGCATGCTGTAGATCATAATACAGCATGACTGGACATGAAAATTAATGATGTCACCTTTCCCAGGTGTTTGAATCTCCACATTCCCACTCGCTTTACACATGTACAAAACAGGAGCTGCTTGAAATAAGATGACTCACATTTACGGCTCAATGGTTTTACTTCCTCATTTAGAGTTTCGTTGTTTACTCAAACTGGTCACATTTGTTTTCTTGTTTGCAATTTTGCTATTACTTATAGTTTTGATCACTCATATATGGTTATGGTTTTCTGTCCACGATATTAATTTTTGACTATAGTTTTTCGTTTCTTTGCTCTCAGACCTTTTTGCCCTAAACTGACTTTATAAAACCCTCAATCAATAATGTTGCTAAAAGATTAAAGGCATTGTCTATATCTTGACTATTTCACAATAGAGAAAATCTTACACTTTTATACTATTTGCCAAAATGCTCACAACTGAGAAATATGCATTTCTGTGCTGTCTTTACAAGCATCTGTTCTCTCTTTATTTCACAGCTCTGGATGATGATGAGGATTTATTTGATCAAAAGGGTGAGTTTATTACCTCAGTTCCAGAGAATAGATAGGAGGGCAGTTGGACTTTGTAGTTTCTTCTCTCCCACAAACACTGTAATGGCAGCTGTCCAGAGGAGAGTATGTGAAGGTTATGGCCTTTGTAATTATTGTCAGTAAGTTAGCATTGTTATGGCCCCTGTTGGCTTTCCCTCCTCCCAACCATTACACGCTGAATGGAATCAATTAGCTCCCTGGAGGGGCCCTGTGGATTCTGCTGAAAGGCCAATGAACACGTCGACATCAGCCCCATCCTGCTGGTCAGCTAATCAACACTGGCATTCTCATTCTCTCTCCACGCCTCTCTCCGTCACTCCTCATCTTCGCTTTGATAGACGTTTGAATAGAATTACAGATCTGTTCAGACCAGGGCTGCAGCCAGCTGGTTCTTGGAGAAGGAGCCTCTCTGCAAAGACCTACAATTCCACTGATAAAGCCTCAACCTTCTCGATTCCTGTACACACAAGCATGTTTTTCATTGTCCTCAGCTACCTTTTGAATAACTCAAGTGACACAAAGTCAAAACAAGCTAACCAGCAGCCGGCTGTAGCTTCACATTTATCGTACAAACATTCAAGTGGTACTCACCTTCTCATCTTAATCTTGGCAAGAAAGTGAATAACTCTAAGAGCAATCACCATTCAAAAGCCATAATCAGAAGTTCGGCGGCACTGTTGTCTTGAGTCTGTAATAGAAGAGGTGTAGAAGTGTTCTGTGTGGGGAGGGTTGAGATATACATCTGTAATCAGCATAACTCATGTTAACTTTTTTTCTTGCTCTCTTACAGTGGATTCAGGGATCCTCACCAAAGGTGATCCTGGCTCAGTTGTAGGTAAAACTACAGGCGCAGAAGACACGTCAGGTGAGAGTATTTTAATTATAAGCAGTGATATACAGTAAATGTACTGAAATATTTAAACACATAACAAGTGTTGAGGATTTTATACCGTGTAGTTGTGCCTATGTACATTAATAATACCGTACACTGCTATCAACTTAACTCTCTTGGTACTGCTTGTTTAAAACACACCTAACAACCTCTCATATTTTGTCCTTTAGATCAGTTCACCCTGATTGTCACTGTTGTAGGTGTGACTGTGTTGACTCTTTCAGTTGCAGCTGTAGTCAGTAAGTATTCTGTGTTTTGTACATAATTTAGTAAAATGTGAAGTGCCTGTTTCATTCCCACAATTGACAAATGCACTGCTGTAAAGTCCTTCAGTGCTTGAACAGAATCACTGTAGTCTTTGTGTGTGCCTTGTACAACTGTTAATACCTAAGCAAATATGAACTTTTCTCTTGTGTAGCTGTGACATTTTCCCATTTTTTTTCTTGCAGCCATTATGTTAGTAAGACGCCACATGCACAATCGGCAGCAAGGGTAAGGTCCAATTTCTTCTCTCTCAAAGTTTAGATTTGATTTCTTTTTAACATTTGATTTATTTATTTACTTGAAGTTTTCATTTTAGTAGGCTTGGGTTTACTTCATTTTCACACTCAACTAGAGAAACAAATTTATTTTCCTCCTATGGCCTCTGTATGTACTGTATCAGTGTCTTAGAGAGAAATGCATGCTCCACTTTACGCTAAGTCAGCCTGCAGGTGACAGAACCAGTCTGGTGGGTAACAGCCTTTCTGCTGCCTTGCCAATTTGCCCTACTTCATCCAACTCAGCAGCATCAAAACCAGAAAAAAAACACTCAGGTGGCAAAAGACAACCAACATCCACCCATCTGAGCCCGTCTGGACTTGTTCAGCAATTAGTATCATAGCCTGAGGCCCTCCACCGCCACCACTGAACACTCCCCACCTCTAACCCTTTCCATCTTAGCCATCAAACAATAGCCTTAAGACAGTGAGTGCTACTGGGTCTGTATGACCCAATGGGGACAGGACCTAACCTGTTCCAGAGCTTGCCTCATGATCCGAGACCTGAGTCTACGGCTACACTCAGGAATAAAACAACCCTGTAAACATGATCCTGGCGTCATGACAACAATCTGCCAACAGCGATCAGACAGCAGAACAGCCTAAACCAGTTAAACAGAGAGACTCTCTCTCTTCGCTCTTTGCCTCCCTTCCACACATTGCTGATTTAACTGCTGTTAGCTCTGGGATGGCTTTCTGCAGAGTAATCAGTTTCCTTTGTTCTAGGGGTGCAGTAATACATGACCTGCAGGTTGTGTCAGAAGGGTTACAGAGTTCAAATTAGTCTCCAGAGATCTTTAAGTAGCAGGAGACCTGCCATTGTGGTGCAGACACCCAAGTCAATCTGAAAGGGTTAAATTCCTCCGCAGGATTACTGGCTGCCTCCCGGGGCTGCAGTCAGCTCTGTCAGTGTTTGGTGCTGACTGATCGCTCTGCTGAAAAGAGGCTTAATCACACAGCAACCTCTGGCTTGTTGGATCAACAGTGCCTTGCCAGGTTTATAAGTCCCACCTGGGGATGAGCTGTGTTTTGAGGTGATGCAGTCACCGTGCACCTGTCAGATCCCTGCAGCATGAAACAGGCGTGTGTTTCCTGGATTCAGACACTAAGGGATGTTTCTTGTGTCTTTCTGCTAAAAAACTGAGAAAGAGCCTAAAAATATCTTGAAGATGACACATTTTTGCCCTGTCTCACCTCATCTGTTTTCCCCCTTTCCCTGTATTCCCTTCCTGTGGCCTTTCCTCCCTTTCTCTTCAGGATTTACTCTGTGCCTACAGAGCAGGACCAGAAAGGGGCGGTCTAGTTCCTGGCAGAGCAGCAGTTCTATAACACGCAGGCAAGAGAGGAGCAATGCACTGGGCTATGTCATCCCCTACTCTTTAACTCAGGACAATTCTTTGCACAACCGCTGACTTCTCACCCTTCACTTTATTGCTCCTCGCTGCTACACAACTTCCTATCAATCCATATGCAATATGTTTTTTTTTTCCTCTGCTGTCATATACTTTTGTCTTTGTCCCACCCGTTTGTACTCCACATACACACAATTTAGCCCGGGACATTTGGAACACATTCAAACCTTCTAATTGGATTCTATTTGAGGAATCCAAATCAAAGCCAGTGAATATGGCTTAAAGCTTCTTTTGTTAAAGGGATAATTTAGCACAGCCAGAACTCCCCCTTTTTTACTACCTGAAACAAGAAATTATTCCCACCAGCTATGCAGTGAAACTGTATTTGCCTTTGATTCGGTACATGTGGAACAGACCCGTCTGTGTGAAATGGTGGCTGAGTGAGACAAACCATGCTAATCCACACTAAGCCAGCCCAGTGCTCACTTCATTCTCCTGTTCACTTGTCTGACATCTTCTGTTCCAGGCCCATTAGGGGTGTCAGGAGGCAGTGGAATAGGAAAATAAAAAACAGTTCCCTATCTTACCTCCAGTGTAAAAAAAAAAAAAAAAAAAAAAAGAAACAAGTGGAAAAAGCCAGTGTGAACACCCTCTTGCAAAGCAGCAAATTAATCGACCACCATGAATGATGATGTTTTCTTTTCCTCCTCTCTTTTTCATTTTGAAAGGCTTTCACTTTAACATCTTGCAGATTGTAAATAGCTCTTTGACTGCTGTATAGAGTTAGATTAATGCCTCACACACTGGTACAGAAAGGCCGGGTGTGTTAGGGATAAAATCCTGCGAATCAAATAAAGTGTAGGGGATGATTTGGAAAATATCAACAATGCCTTTGTTTCATTCATACAACACTTCATGGCTTCCCTGTTTTCATTTAAATGTGAAGGAAAGCTTTTATTCCAAGACGCCAAGGCACTGGTTGCCGTATTTGCTCCAATACATGGAGAAGAGCTTTCTGTGGCCAAGGTTAAAGGGGAGGAGGGGTATGATGCTCCTGTTAGGCATGACACTTTTTCACTTGTAGCTTAATGAGAAGCACTTATAATACTGTCAACAAACACTGGAAATGGCAACATGGGGTTAAACACTGGATTTGTCAAAGCAGAATCTCACTTTGCTTTTCCACTAAATCTTGTAGCTAATCTCACCACTGGGAGCAGGGCCTGGCTCCAATCCAGCTCGACTTGAGAGCAAAAACAATTGTATAGTCATGCCCTCATCAGGGTGCACAGTGCCTATAGCTCTGTGCTGAAGAAAATGATGCATCCCAGTTTATTTTAGCACAGAAAGTCAGCAAATGGGATTATTGACTGCGCATATGTTTTACTGGTCATATTTGAGAGCTGTGTGTACAGTATGTGTTTCTCAAAAGCGTAGCATAGCCCAATAAGCCTTCAGTATGTGTCAGCATTTCAAAGGGAGGACAACTAGTCAAAAATTGCAGTAAAAAACATTTCAGTTTTTTATGTGTTTATCTATTCATATTTGCTTATATTCGCCATTTCTATTGGACAAACAAACCACAATGTAGATGAGTCTTCTCTTTGAATGCTTTTCCAAAATGTAGAGAGGAAACCAACTTGTGCAGAAATCTAAGGAGAAACACAGTATTTGGTCCATTGTGCCTCACACAGGTGGCCAAAGTCTACTCCATTATTCCTCCTGTATAGCCTCTTTGCTGTGACACTACTTGTGGAAATGTAATAAATATAGCCATTGAGCATTTTTTCTTTTTCACCATGATGCATGTGGAAAATGTAATGCTTTTCTTTTTTTAAAAAAAATGGCTATTTTTTTCTGTCAAAGCATTGTCTGAGCTTACTCCATTGTTATATCTTTAAATTTATAATATATTTTATGTATTTACACATTTACTGAGCTATACATTTGCATTGTTTGTCTTCATGCCAAAATATTGTATTTGGCTAAGTGGTATTTTTATATGGTTGTTAAGTTTAAGGGTTTGATGTCTCTCCAAAGTGTGTGTAAAAAAAAAAAAAAATTGGCGAGTGGGAGTCTGTTATTTGCCAAAAATCTTTTATGTAAAATATTTGTATTTTTGTATTTTATTGCAACCAAAAAAATTGGATTTAATGTTAAGTACCTCTGTTCATATGCACTTGTATCCCGATTAAGCCATGTGTCTCATTTGTACCAATGACATCTACAATGTTTTTTTTCATTATATAAAAATTTACAAAATGATATAATACATGGCCATGTATCTCACAAGAAAACAATTGCAGTGGGTGACTATATCCTGTGTATCCCATTATTTTTCATTTCCAAAGCTGCAGTCTTCTTGATATTGTTCTGACAGCAATTACAACAATGAATACTACTGTATATTATGTAGCTGAACTCTGGATTGTGTTGATTTTACCAAATCTGTTGTAAATTTTTCCTGTTTTTCTCTGAGTTTGTTGTCTGCATCATTTTGATGCCATATGGATGCAAAGATAATGCGCCAGTGGATCTTGTTTAATCTAGGGCTTTACTCACTTACAAGCATAGAGCCACTAAGAGGCTTAGACACCCCTTACTAAACATCACGTTTTTGTTGAGATTGAGAGTGTAAAGAGCGTGCAGGAAGAGTAAGTGACCCAGCTTCATTTCTAGATCCTGATTTAAGTATTGTGTGAGTTTGTCAAATGTAGGAACTTATGGGGTTATTCTTCATAACCTTTAATAATAATCTTGGCTGTGAAACACTGCCTATGGCTATGTTATAAGATACAAAGGTCATTTGAAACAAGCCTGCTTCACAGCTGATGGTATGACTAAAATATGAATCATCTCTTCATTGTTTGCCAAGATAAATAATCACTTTACTATTTCAGTGCAGTTTTATCACGTACAGAAAGCAGGTGATGGCATAGCTTTTCACTCGTCTGTATAATTCATGTTTTCTGTTTATTCAGTGTTTTTCTATGACATTGTTACTAAGCAGCATACAGTCATTCAATCAATTCATATTCACACAAAATGCGTGTTGAATGTGATGAACTCCAGGTTGGTTTTCTGCAACACTTTACTATTATCACTGCACACATGCTCTCTCCTTATCCTTGGGCCACTTGATATGACCTAGAAAATAAAGACAGACCATTAACAAGAATCACACATTATTCTAGCAATCAATTATAATTATCAAACATAATATACACCACAGTAAGGAGAACAAACAATTTGCACTTGTTGTGGTTGGTCTGATACAGTTCTGCCCTACAAATAGCTTAATCAGGATCTTTCTGATCTATTAATCATAAAAGAGATTTTAGTCAGCATTCTGTTGAGCTGTTATATGTCTAAAGTGACTGATTGTTTGCCATATATCATCCTGTAGCCTGTGGTATGAATTACTTAACCCATTCAACTGCAGTTTCCAACAGCATGGTATAAGAACAGCTATCCTTCATGCACAATGGGCTGTAATTTACTGTGGTCAAACATCACTTCTGTCAGTCTTAAATTATCCAGCTGTTGTGCTAATCATACACCTCTCAAAAAACTGCACAAATACAAAATCCGAGCTAGAATTAATGAAATTAAAGATTATGGCCGTAAACATCAGAAGTACTTACTTTGATGACTTCTTGCGACACTTGGGCGGCTTACACACTTTACCACCTACAGTGAGAAATGAAACACAAGAGAGAGAAATGGTTGAATATAATTACTGCAGTTTACAAGAGATCACAAAGGACAAACATGTCTCTCAGAGTTATACTTACAGCTGATGATCATGATGCCCAGGATGAAGAGAATGGCTGCAATGCCCAGTCCAGCCTTGCGCAGGGACTTATAATCTAGACATATAAAACTCATATCAAACACTCAACCATAGATGCAACAAGTAAAAAAAAAACAAACAAAAAAAAAACAGTCAAGAGGAGCTTCTTACCATAGCTGAAATCTTGGTCCCACTTTGGATCTATAACAGGTAAAAGTAGAAAGAAAAGTACTGAATTAAGTTTTACTGTTGAAGACAGGAAGCCTCTACAGGAAGAAAAAAGACAGAGGATCATCAGGGAACAACAGTCAGAGATGGCATGACAGATCTACTGGCCCCGCTGACATGCTGTTGATGGTGCATCAAAACCCTATCTATGGTAAGCCAGCACAGAACGAGCACACAATATCTTATCTCTTCTTGCATAAGGTACAATCAAGCATTAATCTGCTGGCAAGAGAGGAAGTGAGGTGCTCTATTCTACCAATCCGCCATGGGTTTTGTTTGGAAGACCGGGAATTGTGATACTGTCAGTCTGCCATGAGATAACAATAAAACCGCAATGCCTGTGGCATTTAAGGTAACTGTGGAGTAGGAAAATTTTTAGTTACCCCAGGCAACTGTTTGATGGCTCCCGTTTGTGGTGGTTTTCTTAGCTGTGGATGTGGTGGAGTTCACTGTGGATGCTGGAAAAAGAAACATTAGTTTCCCTGAATTCAATATTCATTAGGTTTAGTATTTGTTACACACAAGTTTATAATGTAAAAACATTATCTTATGTATTGGAACATTTTTTTTGACATACTGAATCCTTATCTTTGCCATGTGAGTCCATACATAACTGCTTCTCATTATATTCCAGGTTCATTCCTATATTTAACTAAATTTTTAATTGAATTTCTGAATATTTCAGTGGAATGACTCTCAGGGGACATCAAGCTGACACTTTTTAAAGCATATCAGCGCTCTGACTCTAGTTCTCTCTCTGGTGTGGTGGAATACAGCAGAAATACTCCTCTGTATATCTCAACAAGGACAGGGAGTTTAACATTTTCTAATGACCTCATAATTAGTTTAAAGCTTTCTGTATTTTTGATGGGAAAGCTTACTGTAAGCCTTTGCTATTGGTGTGAGGGGATGTTATTTATACTGGAGTGCTCATGGTCTATCTACCAGCCAATAGCTCCACCAACTGGGTGCTCAAACATGTCACTGAGAGGGCGAAGATTGTTACCTGGAGTGGATGTGGGCTTTGTTTGTGAATTTGTTGTTCTCTCACTGGACACTAAATGAACAGAAATATAAAAATCACATCAGCATAAATTAGAATGATTTAAATCTACATAAAATTATGTTACATACAGCGCTAACATCACACCACACTACCTGTGGAGGGTGTAGTCTCTAATGTGGTGGTGTTGACTTTAACTGGGTTGCTGGTGTTCTGGTTTATGGTTTGTTCAGCAGGGGAAGTTTCCAGGGAGGCAACAACATCTCTGGTGACTCTGGTGTCCATTCTTCTTCCTGTTACACCAAGATGATAATTATGAATTACAATGAAACTGAAAGATGTTTGACTTCTTCTAATACGATTAGATAGATAGATAGATAGATAGATAGATAGATAGATAGATAGATAGCTATTCTGTTCTATTACCATCATCCTTGTGACTTTACAGCAAGAGTACCGTGTTTAGGTCCTAACATGAATGATTATGGATGGTAACTGTAAAAAAACAAATTTGCCTGGAGACTCTAAAGGCTGCAAGTGGCATTTCTCAGAATATTCACAAGTATCATACCATTGGGAGTCGGAGCAGTGAGCATCGTTGCGCCTGCCGTACTGCTGCTCACAGGCTCCATTTGATCCACGGGTGTGGGAGTCTGAGCTCTTGACACTGCAGGGAAAAGACACATTTTAATCACCAAGTGCACAGCGAGTTCATAGTGAGGCCTAAATACAGTACACTTTACAGGAAGAACAAAGCACAGTGTTGTTTATTCCAGTGACTTTCTCAAACAAGGCTGTGATGTATTCCTGGCAGAGTCCAGACTTGAGAATGTGTCTGGCCATTGCAGGGGAGAGAGAGGCCTGCAGATGCACTGGGAGTATGTCACAGTAATAGTCTTGTGAGTGGGGCAGTGCGGCACAGCTACAAAGAAGTAGCTCTTACAAAACCTCCAGCTACAACAGAGCTGGATTGTTGTGTGAGACTACAGGACAGTGAGGCCGTTGTCTGTTTACTCACTCAGCACCTTCCAATTAGTGCTGAAGCTCTATAAAAGCTCTACTTTCTGCGGTTAATGCAGTGGTTTCAACTGCTTTAATGAACCTATACTGTAAGAAGGGACTCGGGATAATGTTTCATAGTTAACTCCAATTTTTTTAATTTAAAAATTAAAAAGTGTCAGCCTATATTGTGTATAGATGAAAAAACTCTTTGTATTCAATGCATATGCTCATAATCTAAGGAATTGATTTTAATTATTTATTGTCAGTATTGTTTATTTCAGGATTTATTGTGAGTTTATCCTCATATCTGGACTAAATAAGGTTAGACCCTCAGCCCACACTGAAATAGTTGGCTGCTGAATGAAAAGTGTTGCAATTTCTTCTTGTTTGTGTATTGACTAGACCCCCATTACACTATACACTCTGTATTATTAGTTTACACATTACTGTCCTCATGAATATTTAGTTATCCTAGTCTTGAATATTTATTACAATCCTTTATGTAAATTCCTCAGCATTTGAAGGAGCATTCCACTGATTTTACACATAATGATCATTGTGAACTGTGAAAACAGTGCTCCTCTGTGGCCCTTCCTTAGGCATCTAGCAGGTAGGGTCTAAAGAAAGATGCTATTGATGTGCTTCATGAGAAATGTAGGATCCAGTGTTTTTGGAGCTTG
This sequence comes from Thunnus albacares, assembly GCF_914725855.1. Lineage (NCBI taxonomy): Eukaryota > Metazoa > Chordata > Actinopteri > Scombriformes > Scombridae > Thunnus > Thunnus albacares. Next base: position 16,293,135 of record NC_058113.1, on the reverse strand, counting down.
ACACTTGCTGGGGACTAAAAGTTAAGATATCTCAGCCTCTGCTGCATTTTGACCATTCTATTTCATACTTGTCTCTAACAAGTCCTCTAACTTTTAAGAGGGGAAGTATTAAATTGCTTGAGTACCCCTTTAAGTTTCTCATTCCCAAGCTGCAGCATTAAGTGACACAATGCAACTTTTGCAAGAAGGGATAACACATTCTTCCTCTTACAAATGATATGTTGAGGTCACAAGTTATAGAATACACTCTTGCACAATTCATTGCACTCAGGGTTTTTGCTGCTAGTCTTACTTGGTGTGGTGTGACCACTAGCTTGTGGTGGCTGATGTTAATTAGCTAATTTTAGAAAACTTTAAATAGATATTTCTGTGTAAGTGATATTAGTGAGTCAGTTCACTGGCTTTGTGACTCTTCGCTACCTATACTAATGTAAAGCCACGTTTTAGCATTTACATTTTTTATTATCCTGTTATTATGATTTAAGACCTAAGTGGCTCCTGTTCAGAATAAGGTACTTAGGTCTTACTTTAAATGCTAATCACATGTGACTTCTCAGCAAGCTGATTCAGTACTAATTCAGAATTCTTGGCACTCACCATTTAACGTGACAAAAAGGAGAATGGTCAAGGAAGCAAAATGAATCTGAAAAAAAAAAACATATTGTGAGGAGAAGAGGTGAAACAATAGCATAGAAAGAGTAAACCAGGTTGTATCACAGCTAGTGTGAAATTATGTTTCAACTTGTACAGTTTTAACACATGATAAAAACTAAGACCATTTCAGATGAAATCTGCAAAGTCATCCAGAGCCCCTCAGATAGCACAAGTGATTCTATATAAGAAGACAGGTGATATAAATACAGCCACTGTGGTACATCTGTTGCAAAGAATTGGAGCAGATACACAACATCCAAAGAAAATGTCTGCTCATCAGCACACAGAAAGACAATGCCTCTGTAGCCATGGTAATGATTTTTGCAATTGTTTAACCAGGGCACAAGTGCAATGTGAATGTACATACTAAATTGTAAATTAAATGATCTGTTTAGCTGATTGAAACAAGAGAGCAGTCACTCTGGAACATTTTGTACATTGCAGGTCTACTAGACAGGAAGTTGTACTCATTGAGTTTACCACATTGCTAACCCCTCTTCCCTCTAAAGCGCACATGCAACATCACTCACACTCCTCACACAGCATGACAGAAAACAGACTCTTACTCTGAATGTCAAATTGTATAAGACACACACATCATACCCACGGTTTTCTTTTTTTTTTCATTTGTCAAATATGAGAGATCGAGGCCGCACATCGTGTATGCAATCCTCCCACACGTCTTGTTGAACTTTGTATCGCTATTGATCAAACTTCACCACATTTTTTAAGTTTGCTACTGTCACCAATTAAAAAATGGCATTGGAGGATGTGTCAAAACAAGTCTTTTTAACATAATGGAAATCCTGTACCAGTATGCAGCTCACTTTGAGTCAGTGGAAAAACATACGCTTTCCTCCCCCTCACAACATAGTGCTCCCAGCTTGAAACAAAACACTATAGACAATCAGAAAGTAAGCAAAAACCTGTCCGACACTGTATTATTTCATAGCAACACAGAGAACAATGCCAAACATACATGCAGACAATTTTCTTTTACACGCAGCAGAGGCAGGTAGAGTGACAGATGGAAGTCTAGGCCAGTGGCTCGGTTTGAATTCACCCCCAGCAGAAAATGAATCTCGATCTTTGACCTATCCTGGTGGCAGCTTGTCCTCCAGGCTCGGAACAGTGTGACAGGTGAGCGTCCGTGGCCGTCATGAGCTGTGACAGCTCAGATTAGCAGGTCATGCCAATCTTCATTTCACTCCAGAGCATATGTCAAGATGAGGCCTGTTTCCCTTGGGCTGTACAGGCGTCTTTCCCTTCCCCTAGCCTGACCTGCCTGCCTGTTTGTCACATCTAGCACTCTCACTCACTCTCCGTCTGTCTGTTCATCCGTTTGTCTGTCATCCTCCATCAATCTCCTTTCAGTCCGCTTCTTCAAAACAACTCCTCAACCCTCTGATATTTAGTCATCCACTCAGGCTATTATGCTTACCTTTGTATCCATTCTGTAAGGTGCCCTGGTCCAGAGATTTGTCCACAGCCTCATCATCTGCGATGCTTTCCTCTGTCTGCCACTATTGAAAGGCTGATGGAGTAACTGCTAACCAACCACACCCATGTGCTCACCATCACTACTTCCTCATCCAACTGTCTGAATTGTGTTTCAGTCTCTCGCTCACCCACTCCTTCTCACAACATGGCCTCCTCCTTCTTGTTGTTTGGCTTCCAGTTTTTCACTCTCACTCACTCTGCTATGACATCTGTCTGCAGTTCAGCATGGTCGTTTCTCTTCCTGCTTTACTTCTATATTTCCAACAGTAAACTACATGTTTCTCTTATTTGTCTGGTCTGGTTTGTTTCAAACAAGGAAGCTCTATCTGTTTGTCTGTCTGTCTGTCTGTCAGTTTGTATGTAAATTATGTTGTAGTTAAGTTATGTATGTGTGTATGTATGTGTGTGTGTATATATATATATATATATATATATATATGTATATATATGTGTGTGTGTGTGTGTGTGTGTGTGTGTTTGTGTGTGTGTATGTATATATATATATATATATATATATATATATATATATATATATATATATATATATATATATATATATATATATGTATGTATGTATGTATGTATGTAGGTATGTATGTGGGTTTGTCCTTTGTGTATCTCGAGAACCATTCATCTGATCTACTTCATACCTGGAGGGTGGATTGATGGGGAAACGAGGAAGTGCAATGTCGATTTGTGAAGTTGTTTGGATTAGCTGTTCTCCAGAAATATATAAAAATACCTCATAAGTAATGTTGATTTGCTTCTTTTTCTGCCCGTCGAGTCAACGAGCAGAAATACGGGAAGCGCCACTCTACCATTGCAACCCACACTGTGGTCGGAGGTGGGATTACATCCATAATGTTAATGACTTGAAAATGTTTAAGAGACTTAAGCTCTACTATTGAACTGTGTAACGTTACTGTGAACGAAACTTGGCATGCACTTTCAAGACTGAGTACTGGATATCTCAGACATGTTCAGAAATATATAAAAATACCTAATTTGCTTCTTCTTCCGCCCGTGGGGTCAACGAGCGGAAATCCGCACAGCACCACTCTACTGTTGCAACCCACACTGTGGCCGGAGGTGGGATTACATCCATAGTGTTAATGACTTGAAAAAGTTTAAGAGACTTAAGCTCTACTGTTGAACTGTGTACTGTGAATGAAACTTGGCATGTAAGACTTAGTGCTGGATATCTCAGGCATGTTCAGAAATATATAAAAATACCTCATAAACGATGTTGCTTCTGCTTCTTCTTCTGCACATGGATTCAACGAGCAGAAATACAGACAGCGCCAATCTGCCATTGCAACCCACACTGTGGTCAGAAGTGGGATCACACCCTTAGTGATGAGACCTACCATAGAGAATGAATTGAAAAAGTTTAGAGAATTAAGCTCTATTCCTGTTCCTCACATGCGGGAACTTTGTAAGTATGTTCAAGACATAGTGCAGGATGTGTCAGGCACGTTTTAAACTGGCACTACAGTTAATCTGATCAACTTCAGCTCAACTCAAAATTGTAGTCACCAGATACCGGTAGCCTGCATGTGAGGCGTTTAGGGATCATGGGTAAATTATAACACCTACCGATAGGCTGCATGTGAGGTATTTAGGGAGCATCGATAAATTGTAGCGTCTACCAATAGTCTACATGAAAGGCGTTTAGGGGACAGGCACAACTCTCTGCAGGTATTGAGAAATCGGCCTGTTCCGAACAGGCACGTTTTGAGCGGGCACTGCACTAGTCTTGTCTAATTGACTGTCTGTCTCCATGTTTATACTATTATTTCTGTCCACAGGACAATCTGTCATCTCTGTCCTTGTTTCTGTTTCACTTCAAGAAATTAATGGTTGTACATGTTAAACGCAATTTTACATGTATAGCTTGCTTCTATTGGTGAATAATTATATTACACCCTCTACCTTGAACACACTGGCACTGAGGATATTCTGTAGCCGTCAAGTACTCTGTATTTTTACTTTAAATACTAACCATTTCAAGTCACCCCTAAAGAAACAAATCTGTTTGTGTAGGGCATTACTAAAAGTTCTCTATCTTGCTAACACCTCAATTATAAAAACATCTGTAAAACATTGTATATAACCACAGAAAATCATCTGCTCCACATTTATCACATTGAATTGCGATTAAGCAGTAACATTGCCAACTTGTTGAATGAGTGTTTTTGTCAGATTTTTCAATTTCTGCTTCAAGACTGCAAGATTTGTGTGTGTGATTGTGACCCAGTGGCATTACACTGAGAAACACAAACCTAAACTGTTACAGCAGACAAAGCCTGCAATTCATTCACACTAGCAGAGGACAGTCTTTGTCCTGAGAGCTGTGGGGACGCTTTCAGATCAGCTTGTTCTCTGTCACATTCTTCATTTCTATGGTTGCTCGAAAGAAAATTGTTAACACTTCACACTAAGCATAAAATATTATTTTCTTAGGTTTTCAGATATTAAATATATAAAGAAACTGTTGATTTGTTAAAAGCAGATTCTGTCCAACACTTGACCTTCACACATCACTATGGACGCCTCCAGCCAATCACAGAATGAGATTTAGCCACACAAGTAATAAATGCTCTTGTGCACAAATACAATTAATATTCTCTATTCTGCAGAGAGGTCCATCAATCTGTTCATAAATTATTACTTCCTTAATAATTTGCTATTCATTCATTTTTCCATTCTTACTATAACAATTTATTTCTGTATTTTATTTCCCTCCAATTGTACTGCATATGTGTAGATAATATTTTAAAAAACATTTCAGAAATGTACACAGGTACACATTATGTGCTCATTGAAAAGCAATGATCTGTCTAAATACACAGTTTAGTAAACACAATACTGTTTATGAAGTCATTTAAACAAAACACATGTAAAAACCTGTAAAATGTATATAAATGTAATATGGGTTTCTGCTTGGTGTTGTTCTCCAGTGGTGGATGAAGTATTCAGATCCATTACTTAAGTAAAAGTAATAATACTGCAATATAATGGTAAGAGTCCTGCATTCAAAACTTAAAAGTATGCAAATATAATTAGCACAATGTACTTGAAGTATTAAAAATAACAGTACTCATTATGCAGGCACCTGTCGGTGTTAATATAATTTATTAACATTGATATATTAATATTTGATTATTATTATTTCTGATGCATTAATGTGAAAGCAGCAATTTAACCATGTAGCTGGTCAAGGTGAAGAAAATTTGATGAATTTTACTCACTCTTGAGTAGTTTAATCTAAATCAATGTATCATATTGCATGAGATGATATTTATTTGAATGTTAAATATTTATTTGCAAAGTGCAGTACCTAGAAATTGCAGTTGTCAAATAAATATAGTGGAGTAAAAAACAAAACAAAACAGCATTTCCTTCTGAAAATTAGTTAAATAATGTAACATACAATTGAAATACTCATTTAAGGTGTCTCAAAATTGTCCGTAAGTAAAGTACTTGAATTGAATGTATTTTTTTATGTTCCACCACTGTTGTCCTCCTTTGGTCATTTTGTCACAATGTTTCAGTGGGAGTGTTAAGTGCATTTTAATGAGTGAGCAGAGAGGGATGTGTGAATTCAAATGTGCTTACATACAAAAACAAAAAAATAGATCCAGGTTCAAATGGAACTTGAAAAAAAAAATGTTATGTTAAATATGTGCCTTTAGGCAAAAATACCAGGGGCGTATTGTTTGTCTGTTAAAATAAAGCTTACACTATTTTATATAGAGACAAATGTGGACTATATTTCTACAATGTAAAAATGTGATAAAAATGCAAAACTCATCTTTTTCTTGTTTTACTTGTAATCTCTTGGGTCATTAGGCTTTATTAGTAACTCTACTTTACATGTATTAATTTGGCATTTGCTTAAAGCATTGTTCAAATGAGGTACAATACAAGCAATAGAGGATCAAGGAGAAGCGTGCTGCAAAGTTCAGTCCCATGTTCCACCTGAGACAAGGACCACAAGGTTGCAGGTACGTGAAGTAACACATAAGTGCATAACTCTTGACAATTTATTTTCTACTTTTTGAGAAAGAGAAGAGTGGAGAGAAAAAGAGGATATTAGGTGAGTAGGTACTGACTGCTGACCTCAGGGTTTCTACAGTATCACTGACAGCGGTACTGTCTCAGTGGAATGACTGCTCTTAAAACTGGACCGGTTTAAATCAAGTAGATAATTTTGAGAGAGGGGATTTGAGACAGCATGCTCTAGAACTCTGGGTTGTAAAGTGTGCGATCACAGGCATGATTGTGTGTGAGGTAGCTTGAAAGCCATTGGAGGGAATTGGAGGGAGCCAGAACAAGATTGGGATGATTCAAGAGCAGAAGTTTGGAGACATCTTCCTCAGTGAGAGGGGAAAATGCAATAAGTGACACACCCTTAACTGGAACAGACACACTGACATACACCACATGGTTCACAAAACAGAAGGAGGATGCAAAGTCATCAGCTGAGAGAAAGGTGGCTGGTGCAGGAGGCTTTCCAAAGTGGAAAAATACTAATCTGTGGTACAGTTTTATTTTTAGTAAAGTACATATACTATGGCCAGCCATAAAAACCATCTATAATTAAAGAGGATCACATGTTCTTTTAGTTTCATTATGCTGTAGGATCTATCAAAATTAATAATTCATTGTGTTAGCTATCTGTCATGCACTATTGTTGTATTTATTCAGTTGTATTCTTTCATCCACATTGGAGGGCAAATTCCATCCTCATTACTGACAACAGGAGAGCAGATGCACAAAGTGAGTCATAAAAACTGCCTGTAAAATCATGTTCTAATTTGTAAAACCTGTGGTTGCTTTTGATTTGATTTCTATTTAGTTCAAATTGAAAAATATGAATAATGAGCGCAATGACAGGGTTTGCAGAAATTTGAGTTAAAATTGAGTTAGCTCCCCACCGGTAGCACAACCTGTTAAAGTGATAAGAGTTTTACTCAATCTCGTATTTCTTTTTTTCAAAAAAAAAAAAAAAAAAACATCCAGGAGAGGGGTAATAAGGATGTGAAAACAATCCTAGAGCGGAGGTAATTAAAGTCTCTTATTTGTTTCTCTTTTTGACTTAACTGTACACTTATGCAGCCTGTGTGTTCAAGCTCCCTGGAGATTCTTCAGAACACAACATATCAACGTTTGCGTGAGGCAAGCGAAGAAAAATAGGAGTTGACATACAGTATTGAGCTGTCAAACCTTCAGTTTAGCAGATTACCGTTCCTGCCTGAGCTGAAATGATGCATCAAGAACAGACTTTGGTTTGAACACAGCAGTCAGCTTGACAGGAACTTAAACAATTGTTCAGTAATGAGACAAACATACCTTGACAGCTCATGATGGAGAATAGCGAGCCTAATTGAGGGAACGCAGCTCAGTGAAACATAGAGATTTATCTCCAGGCAGTAGGGCCCCATTAAGGAAACAGAATTTTGCAGGTTGGACAAATTTGTGAACAATAACAACCTTGCAAAGATTTTAATATCATCATACTGTAAGTAAACATCTCCATTGCAATCATTCCTTTGAAATGACTTGATGAGTGTTTTACAGTAATAACCCAAAAAAGAGTGATGTTATGTGAACCTAGATTTAATCAAATTGTCATCTTCATCAATAAAGAAAACGTGTATTATTGCACACCTACACACCATTATACCTACTTATGAACACTAAATAAAGATTACAGCCTTTTTTCTATATATGTGTGTCTCATTGGACTCTATGAGTTATCTGTATTGCATGTGTGTGCTCATGAGACCGATGTGACGAATCGTGCTTGAGGGAAAAAGCAGAAGTTGGAAGCAGAAACAGGCTGCATGCATAACGGCTCTGTGCAAAGATATTATAAGAGCTCGATCACTATTTGTGTACACTACAAGACAGCAGGAACCTGAAAGAGCCAACTTTGAGGAAGTTTCTGATCTCTGCAGTAAACAATAAAAGAAGTAACATGAATACACAGAAGACACAAACTCTGTTAGTGTAATACAAGAAGACACCATCTATTTTTGCATGTGTTCTGTATGTATTTTCAAGCTGCAGCTAAAAATGTACATCATCAATAGGTATGAATGGGTCATATTATATATATATATCTTGAATGAAGTCAAGAAACAGCCACCTGCACTAGTCTAGACTAACTAGAAATTATATTCATAAAAACATTATGTAGTCTAACATGGTTGTAGGTTGCAGGCTACTAGGCCATCTTCAAGGTTAAACAAGGACAGACCATTTATACAAATGAAATAGTCTTACAACACATCACAATATGATTTGGATAATTTAACCTGGTTAAACAATGTTACACCTAAAGGCTGCTATTCTCAAAACTCACAAGGCCATCTTCAAAGTCGAACAACTGCAACAAAGTACAGACAGGTTGGATGAATAAAATGGCTTCACAACTATGTAATTCCACTCCAACACACAGGTTCTAGTGGTATCTATTAGCACCACTAGCTGATGTAGTTGTAATGTTATACAGGAATGAATAACAACTTCAAAAGCAGATTATTTTATTCTACATTATCTCAAATCACGGACTATTTTAATGCACAGCACAGAAGGTGATTTTTGTTCCTCAAGACTTAAAAGGGACATTTTAGTTGAGCACTAGACCGTATTTCCCCTTCGAGTTAACTTATTTACCTTGTATGAGAAAACGAAAGACTAATCATAATGAAAACACAGCGCAGAGCACGGAGTGATGCATCATCATATTTAAAAATAATTCCTTCAAAAGTCTAAAACTGAAACTAAAGCAAAGTATTCTGCAGAAGTCTAAACGAGTATATATATATATATATATATATATATATATATATATATATATATATATATATATATATGTATATAGTCAAGGCACTGAGGCTGTGGAATGACTTGCCTGATTAGGCTGGATGAGTCAGTAACATTGTTTTAAATATCTTCTTCGAAAAAAACCCTTTTCGGAAAACTTATCCCGATTTCCTTTTGCTTTTTATATATATATATGTGTTGAAAGTGATATGGAAATGTTACTAGGTCCAAACTAGTTAGATTGCTGTTGTGACTTTTATGTAAAGGTGACCAGGGTGCTTATTCAGACATTTGACCTACATGTTAAATTGCCATCAGATTAACATAAAGGAGTCTGGCTGTTGACTTGTTGTATTTTACTTGAATTATCTTATTTCTTTTATTTTACATTACTGGAATTGATTTTTATCAAATCTATTTTAATCTAATCAATTTGATTAGATTTTGCTTGATTTTATAACTTGTTGATTTTAATTTGCCGCTTTGTGTTAAGCAACCTTGGTTTTGAAAACTGCTATATAAGATTATTATTATTATCATAGAGCCTATGGTGAATTGCTTTTCCTTGAACTACAACTTTAATAATAATGAAAACCAAAGAAAGAGAAGAGATTTTTTTTCCCTTTTATTTGTAGCAGTAACCACAGTTGCAGCTTAGCTCACAGTAGCCTTCTCACCCTCTTTTTCTGTCTCTATCTGTCTTTGGCTGCCCACTCTCAGTAAGATGAATTCCCCTCATGGTCTCTCTCTCTCACTGATGTTGTGAGCTAAACTTCAATCCGAGAGAAAACAGGATTAGAGTCAGGCCCAAGATATGGTTTTACCTCCTGAAGACATAACCATGCTAAATACCACTTGGTACAATCCTATTGTAGGGATTCCCATGGACTAACAGTGAGGACTAAAACTCCTTGTAGCAGACAGGGAAGGGACAGGCTACTCTTGTCAGGTCCTCATCTGGATACACGGTGGAAAATGTTAATGTTGGATGGGTCAAAAGGATGATGTCTTCCAGGGTGGCACCGTGAGTCTTCTGCTCCAGTGCCAACCACAGTGATGTCAGTCCATTTTTGTGTCTAACTGACTGATTCATGTCTGTCTGCAGGCCAGGGCAGGGGGAACTGTGGGTAGTGACCATGACTGGGCTCCAAGAAAGAGGGCAAAGGTGAAAGAACAAAACAAGGTCAAGGGAGGGGGGGGATAGAGTAAGAACATAAACAGAGAAAAGAAAGGAGCTGGTGAAAAACAATACTGTCTGTGTTTTAAAGTCTGTGTAAAGGACAATCAGAGATTTCTTTTTAAATCCATTATACATGTTAGAAAATAATTGCTGAAAACATGTGAAAAGACAGTTAACTATGTATTACTGAATTGTGGAGTTAGAGTGTTAAACTGTTTCACCATTTCTGTGTTCAAGATCTTTTGGGCAGGCCTGAAATGGTGGCTCGATGACGTAGATGGGTTACTAGCAAGACCTCTCCCCCTCTATATAAACACTAGAAATATACTTATAGTTAATATTTTACACAAGGTAGTTTTACAAACTTTCATCAGAGACATCTGAGATTCACTTCATACAATCTGCTATCACTGGTCAATGGGGCCATTTTTGGTCAACGTTAGCACTCAAAGAGCTATTTTAAACCCAGCTAAAGCATCCATTGACGGGTGGAGCTTCAGCTTAAGCACTGGCTGTTCAGCTGGGAAGACAGGTAGAGTCAATGCCAGCAGCTTCGGCTTCAGCACCGGCTGTGTGGCTAGGAGGTCCCTGGCCGGAGGGAGAGCATTTGCCAGGAAGCACTTCACCAAAAAGCAGAGCCAGAGAGGCAACTGCTCCAAGGATGACGATGACAATGATGAAAATATCATCCATGTTTCTTGCCTTACATCACATTCAAATTTGTCTGGGTGGATAATTACACATTTTTCTGTTGTGTGACAAACTCAAAACACATTTATTATTGCTTTACATGGACTTTAAGAAATTGATATGCAGTACATTAGCATCATTTTGACATTCTTCATTGCATAAGGCTATTGAAGCTTTCAGATAAGTCTTCTTCATATTATTCTGCCTTGCTTATGTTCAGTCTGTCATATCTTACTGTACATCCACACATTGCCTTTGTGGAAAAATGTTCAATGTACACAGTAAAATTTCAAAGTGAAATAGTGAGTTATAGCGTTTTACATCAAGCACTCCAGCTACATTCTACTCTTCTGACTGGTGCATTTAAGGTTACTTCTAAGTTTCCATTCAAAAAGAATAAAATAAATAACATTGTACAAGATTGTACTGAATATCTGCTATACAAGCCCTGTCAGAAAGTATCTGTTTGTTTCGACCTTCTCATTCTAGACTAATTCGCCTCGCAGTTCAAAGGGAAGATCAGTATCTCTCTGTGGTTGTCGAACATCCATGATCTCCCTCAGTCTCTCAGGATCCTGCTGAGACACAGATTGCAACTCAATTACCACAATATACATGATGAAGCTACCTTTTCTAAACTTTAAAGTTTTTAACTAAACTGTGATATTAACACTTTTTAAATTATTGTATCAAATAGGAGCTCTCACCATAGGCTGGGGTTTTGTTTACAGACCTGAGGGTAGGATGCTGATCTCCAGTCGCTCCTTTGATGAGGCAATCTGTGGTCAAACACGGACAGAGGGGGAGGACGAGAGGAAGGCAGGACATCCTGGTACAGTCCATCTCTCACATCATCATACAAATGGCTGTGAGGGAGGTGGGTGACATCTTAGAACACAAGAGAACAAGGAAATATATCAAAACATGAATATGGACAAAGACATAATATAATTAACACTTTTCTAAAATAACTTTAGTTGAATAATTGCTAATAATGAACATTAAGATAAATCAGAAAATATTCTAATTAGCCTTAGATGCTATTATAAACAAGCACAGATGTAGTTCCTGATTGGGATATCAGGTGTTTACTGTTGACCTGTTCACTGCTTACATATTTCCTCAGGGTGTGGACTGAGAGGAGGCATGTAGTCGCCAGTGGGGTGGTAGTGGGAACTTTCCTGAAGTTTGTGAAACAAAAGCAAGAGATAGCATCAGAATGACTTAAAGTAACTTCAGGTAAATGAGAATTCCAGGTGTCTTATGAATGGTTTTCCCAAATTACACACACGCAAAATGAAAACCCAGACAAATAAAAATGTGTTTTCTGACTGGCCCCTACAAGTATTCAACCATGCAGTTAGTTTTGGTTTTATTTACTTAGCTTGATACATCCATTTCAGATAATTCTGGGGTGGATTTCTGTCTCCTCCCCAGTAAAATGGAGGTGAATAAAACTTGCTGTGAGTAGTTTTAAACGGGAACCATAGAGGATGACAGAACATATAGTCCCTATAAAAATGGTTGTCAGTGAGGTCTGTGGATTATCCAGGGTAATGGGTACATTTTTCATACAAAGAAATGTTGCAGTTGAATGATTTTAAATGTAATTTTCCAGTACTGTGAGGACCACCTGCATTGTTTTGCATCTTAGAGACAGACATCTCAAAACCTGGGTAAATAAAACTAAAACTATTTGTATACAGTTAGATACCAAATGAGGAAATATATTTTTAAAGTTATTTGAACCAACTCTCACAGGTATGTGTTGTTCTAAATCAGGGTTGAGATAAAGCCTGCCTCCAAGGGAATTTGAGGTTTCATTATATTCCATCCTGACAGCACAGTTGCTATCTGTTTTCTTTTACCTCACTCGACGGATTTCTTCAAGGTTCAAATCCTTGTTGGCCTTTTTGAAGTACAAAATGATAATTTCTCTGAGATCGATGTGTATTTTGAATGCTAATGATGCAGTATTGATCTATGTTCCATCTCTGTGAACAGCTAAAGGTTTCATTAGTTTATCTATCCACTTTCCTTGTTATGGATGAATTCTCCACTTCCTCTCCTGCCAGATTCCTTCACCCCCTGTCTAACCTCTTTCCTCCCCTAATCTGTTTACTCAACCTTTTCTGTATCTCTGCATATTTTTCTCAATGTCTCTTTCCCTCATCCTGCTCTTCCCTCTCCTCCTTAGTTCTGTTCTTACCGCCGCATAGCTCTCGTAGACATTGCTGTCTGTTTCACATTCAGAGTCGATGAGGAGGGTGCGCAGGGCTGCTTTGTTGACCTTTTCTCTGCTTTCATACTTATTGGAGTTGCTTGCAGTTGACTGACTGGACCTGCATGGAAAAATTAGAATCTGTCATTTGCTTTTACTTTTCTGTGCTTTTGTTACTTTCACATGTTTTTTTGGGGGGGGGGGGGCACCGTTTCACAGGGCTGATTTTTCCAGTATTTTGTTTTATTTCTATTAATTAATTTAAGATTAGAATTAATAGATTAAACTGTTTCTTTTAGGACTGTATCCAACAGCAAATGTCAGTGATGAACAACAAATTTAGAGCAACTAATATTAATACAAATTTGGCAAAAATTACTCATATAGAAAAATGTTTCCTCTGTGTTGCACTACCAGACTACAGATGTAAAAATTAGAAAGGTTTTGATGTAAACTATGAAAATTGAGCTTTCTTCAAGGGCCAAATGTTTTTGCTGGAGGGCCAGATTTGGCCCATGGGCTGCTATTTGCCTACCACTGCTGTACTGTAACTAACAGAGATGCACTCAGGACACTTTGCAACTGTTTTTCCTAAGAGGCTGTTTACACTTGGTTTTAAAATGCGTTTCAGTGATCCGAACACAATTGGGCAGCCGAGACACACTGCTGTTCACACCTGTGTCTACAATGCGTCTCCAAGGTGTCCAGCTGACCACTTGTGTTCAGATTTCGTTACTGCCTATGTCACTTCAAGGTCAAAGAGCCCTGCGCACACTTATTACATCAGTCTGTTGCCAGACAAGTGCCGTATATGTTTCACATGGGCTAGCTAAGAAATGTTTCCAGACCTGATATACATGTATGGGCTATTCCAACTGTTGAGATTGGCAGGACAAAGTATTTGGCGTTGGTGCGCTGTCACCAAAACAACCACCATGTCCTGCATTGATGACATATTTTCTTGTTATGTCCTTGTCGGTGACGCATCAGGACACATTAGCGTTTACACTACAAAAGATATGTGGTCAAATTCATCCCAGACCACCTTGGCAAGCGGTTTCAGTGATTGAATCACAATGCATCTTGGTTGTCGTTTACACTTGTATTTAGCACTGTTCACTTGTGATCCAATCACTATAAAACACATTATAAAACCAAGTGTAAATGGGGTCTAAAAGTCTTTATAAGAATGCATCTTGTGGTATGCTGCATATCCCTGTTTATTGCAGGACTGTGGTGCAAGTTTGATGACACTGATATAAATGGATATTGACAGAAGCTTGTTTTGCCTGCCTGGCTGTTTTAGTAGCTGGGTCAGCCAATGGATCAGGTCTCAGACTTCTTAGAGTGGATGCGGATGTGTGTCTCTTTATTACTTCTACTGCAGGTAGAAGTTACCTGCAGTAACATAACTTACCCATCCTCTCCGTTCTTCTTCTCATTCAACACACTGCCTTCCCTACCCCCTGCAGGGGGAGCAGACACAGGAGGAAAGACGCTTAATGTGCAGAAATTAGAACTTGAAGAGAGGAGCATCATCTCATAAGCACTGAAATTGATCAGAGCAATAAAAAGGCCAGAAAAAGAGAGTGAATGAAAGACAAGTAAGCTGGGAAAAATCTATGTAAAAAACCAGAGGGCAGAAGAAGGTGAGGAATGAAAAATAAAATACAGAGGGGGGTGTGAACCTGACAGTTAGACTGAAGAAGAAACAGAAAGAGACAGAGGGAGAGATAGACGAAGGACATAAAACTAGCAAATGAGATAAAAGATATGGACGAAACACAGAAGTGACAGCTTTGAGGGATGAATGTGGCGGGAGGTAGAGGCTTAGAGAATGAGCAGAAGGAAAGGAGACAGGATAGACGGATAGAAAGAGGGACATGGAGAAATGAGAAGAGAGTGAGAGGCTGAGCTGACAATTGCATCATGGTTCAGAGTAATTTCTTTAGAGTTTTGTTGAGGAATCAGGGCATTATCATGACAGAAAGTGATGTAGGAAACACTTTCACATCCTCAGATGAAAAGATCATTATGGTCACCTGTTTGGCCTCGCCTCTTTTTCCACCTTAGTCCAAGGAAGCAACCCAGTGAATTCAATACCAGCAGGATACCAAAGACCACTGTAAACACCACTGTCAAATAGGCTGGCAGTGCACCTGGTTCACAAAACATTGGAAATTAGCTCAATGCATAACAATGGAAAATAAAGAGGAAGTAATAAGGACATTTGGGAAGATATGAACTGACTGGGGCAGACCCAACCACTCTCTCAATTGTCTTTATTGATAAAAGACTAGCAGAGGGGGGAAAGTATGGGTGGGCACCATGACAACTGCTACTCTCATAGGGCAAACATTAGCAGCCTTGGAGGTGCATACATTAACATGATTTAGCCAAATGAAGCTAGCTGCTGTGCAAATAGCAATCTCCAACTCCCCTTAAGAGCTTTTTTAGGGAGTTGTGATAAAAGATAGACCTGATGAGTCATCTGTGGGGACGTCTTCTACTTCTTTCCTCTCTGTAGAGAAAGACAAAAACTTAAATGTCACACTTTTAAGCATAAGAAGCTGTTTTGATATGGACTGTAACATGGTTGTACAGTACAGTACAATCATGTCACTGTCAGGCTGGGGTTACTCCAAACTGACCCATGGTGGTGATGGTCAGTACTGCATTGTTGTCAGCATAGTCACTCTCTCCCATTGCATTGAGTGCATTGACAGAGAAGTTGTAGGTGGTGACAGGCTGCAGGTCAGTGATAGTGAATGTCGTCGCACTGGGAGGAAAGACGTCCACATACAAAAAGCTGGCTGAGCGCTCCCAAAGGTATCTGTCAACCAAAAGGCACCGTCACATACAATTCTTCGATTATGTCATTATTAAACTAACATCCTCTTATGATGTCTCACCTTATGCGGAATCTTTGTCGCAAACCACCATTAAAGCCGGGGATCCACTCCAGAGTGACAGAGTCATGGCTAACGCTGACCTGGCGAAATGATGAGGGAGGATCTGGGTGACCTAAAGGTTGAACGAGAAGAAGATATGTGGAAAAATCTAATGTTCTCTGTGGCTATTTGAAAAAGCTTTAGTTGCTCAGAAATTGAGATGTGTGTCATGAGATAGTTATGTGTTTATATCCGTTGTTTCTGATTTAACACAAGGCCCTGCTGGCCTACAGGATTGTGTCTCCCTCTCTTCTTTGGAGCTGTTATATATGGACGAAGAGATTATATCAACATTGAGTCCTTTTGACAGAAATAGAAGAGGAAGAAAACGATTTGATTATTTTCACATTTCCCATCGGACACTGCTTTCCAATTCAAGGGGTGCAATCACAATCCCATCATATTGAAATGTAATGCACATGTACCATCTGACTATTTCACGATAAGATGATTTTGTTTGAAAATGAAGTGTTTAATGAAAAAGCATTTACCTCAGGGAAAAATGTTTGATTTGTGGTTGGAGAATTGTTATACGATTTAAGACACATATTTTTAAGTACTACAGTATTTTAAGTGTGGAAGATTTCATGAAGAAAATTGGCAATAACCGCTGATGATAAATAATGAAAAACAGGGAGTAAAATTAAATCAGGGAGGGGAGATGATCATCATGGTCAAAACTTGTCAACAAGCCTCCAAAGCCTCTCCTGTTTTTTAAAAAAAAAATCTCCTCTTAATCAGTTTATACCACGGGCTTCTAAAGAACATGTTTTTGACAGCAACAGTTTTGCATTTTTAACAGTGCATCACTCCTTATTTGCTTTTTCTTTAGATCGTGCTTTGTTGTATGAATGATCAGGAAACATGGGCAGAGCCGATCCCTCTCAGAACAAAGTGGCTGATTTGTCCAATATATCCAACCAAAGTCATGCAATGAAGGATGAAGCCTCTTGATTATTATCAATATTGTGAACAAAGATCAAAGGAGGCTAACCAGGCCTTCAGTCTGACACGAGGCACTGCTTCAGTCAGGGTAGTGAAGAGAAAGTGGATTATTTTGCATGAAAAAAAAAGAAGGGTGGTTTTGGGGGCAGAGGGAGAGATAGTCAAGGAGAGAAGGGGGAGAGATAGTTGAGCAGCAACACAAGAAGAAGATGCTCTACCCGTCTCTGACTCCAGGCTGCAGCCCAGTTTGCAGAGTAAATAATTCCCACTATCAGCTCCACTCATAAGATTCTAGGGCAAAGAGGTCAACCTTATTTGGATCTCGCCTCCTTCAAATCCAAAAAGCACCATGCTAAGAAAAAAAAACCCCTCTCTTTTCCTCTCGGGCTCTCAAATGATAAGGAAGCATTTAAAATTTATTATCACTGCTTCAGATTAATTATGAATATTCACAGTGCTAAGAAAATTACTGTGGAAAAACAGGGCCAATATTGGATTGTATTTTATGGTTTTTATAATAAACATTAAATGTGTGTCCAATGGTGGCTATGGGCCTTCGCAGGACTGTGTTGATAATAGTGGAGGTGTAAGGATACACTGGTAGCTTGAGGGCAGAAAAGTCTAAGCACACTGGGACAGCTAAGTATATCAGTGCAGCATTATCTGAGAGAGAAGTGAAGTAGTGCTATAGGCTAAATGATAAGGTAGAGATACAGCAGTGGAATACGTTTTTTGAAGGGCTGACACTCAGGAGCAATAACAGCTCTCTCAAGTTTACAGAATTCTGCATCTTCAATGGCCCTCCCACACTATTGTAATGTTGCTGGAAAAGGCTGATAAACCTTGGACGAGGCAGCATAGACACAATTATTTTGAGATGCTGCCAAATTAGAACCAAAGGAAAAATTTGTGCTCCGCTGCCAAGTACGTGATATGCATAATCCCTACATGTTGTGTGCCCTAACCACTGACTTTGATCGTTCGCCATTAATTTAAAGCTGCATTAGGTGATTTATGACCACTAGGGGGCAGAAAGACTCCAATACATATGACAGAAACACAGGCTTGATATACTATAGGGTTTTTTAGTTGCTTTAGCAAACAATTACTTACACATCCAGACACAAATCAAAAGGTGTCTGGCTATGTGACAACTGTAAGTAAATCCACATGCCTTTAAGCTTTGGTTTAGTCCTCTAATTCTGTTTTTTTTTATCTTTAGCATACCTGATGATTTTCTTCATAATCCACTCACCTTTTAGGCTCTCAGCCATTTTGTGCTGGGCAGGTAGCCTACACTCGTAGGCGCGTAGCCAGTAATGGGCCTGGGCGGCACTGGCCCGCCCACATTACTCACTGGCCCATCCAGCCAAGTTTGATCAAAAAATATTTACTTTACATTTACATTTACTTGATTTATTGTTGACTTCATATGCGTGTTGAATTTGTCCTCTGATTAAAACGGAACTGTTGAAATAAATTGTAAGAAGAATGGTTGCTCTGGTTCTGACACACAGTCCTTCCTGAGTTACCTTCAGTCAACTAGCTGCAATGGCTAAACAAAGTTTTTAATGTCTTATTTGAAAAAAGTTGAGGAAGAAGAAACTCCACCACCTCCATCGACTGAGGCCACCAGACTCATCAGCCCACAACGAGGTCAGCCCGGCCGCTTGCTCGCTGGCGATATAGTGCTTACTCCTGATCAGCCTGATGCAGGTTCACCCATAGCCGAGGGAAGTAGGGGTGCTTGGGCTACTGCAGCCTCCAGGTGGCTGGCAGCCTATGGGCCCATTTGTGTTGCAATATTTTTTTCTGTTGTGTGTGAGCTGTCCGGCAAAAACAGACCCTGCTGTAACAGTCATTAAGACATACTGTGTTGCCTAGATATAAGAGAAACAACGTCATCAGACAGTGCCGCCTTGTACTCTTTGAGTTAGTCGAGTGGCATGTATGCTATGAATGGACGCATATTATTGAGCTCCTGTTTTTTCTTTTTGTCTCTCAACTGAAGAGTAAGATTTTGGTTACGCGTGGCCTCTGTTTTGTTCATGTATGATAAAATAGTAGCTGCACAATCGGGCTTGGTAAGGATGATGTGAATACTAGTAATAAACAATGAACATGGTGGAAATCCCAGTATCAGTGTGACTGTGAGTTTTTGACTTGTCCTCTTCTATTTCAACCAAGAAACACTGACCAAACTGTTACAATGGATGTAGAAGATAGTGGAGTGGGGAAACGAACTGGGCGTGGGATGTGTGGCTCACAGACCCAGTTGAAACATGCCTGTTAGAATTGTCTCAGGCAGCCCGACTACTAAAAACTGTAGTTATCAACTTGACAGAACAGAGGAAACTCTCCAAAGGAAACAGAATTAAACTTTTAGCTTCTGAAATAAATTTTTAAGACAGCCCTGATGGAGCTCAGAATTTATCAGGAGGACGGCTGCTTTACTCCAAACAATCTCACTGTATGAACCTGGACTGTGTGTATGACCTTTTGGATGTGTAGAAGAACACAGAACATTAATTAAAATTAGATCCTGACTGATCCTGTCGGCGTGTCGGGAGATTTAAATAATCAATGAAGTTACACTGTGCCTCGTGCGTAAATGCGCAAAGCGTCTCTCTCAATGGAGAGACACACTTATTGTTTCTGCTGTGGTGGTATTGCTGCAAGTATTTAATAAACTCAAACATTTTTGAGGGAGGAGGTGTTTAATAATCAGCAACACCCCGGCACCACCAAGTGAAATCATGTTCTCGCAGCTATGTGTTCACCCGCCGATTTATGTGTCATTTATAAACCACATTCACAGCTCAATTTGTATGCATTTCCCTGCACAGCCAAGAATGGAAAATCAAGGTGCTTCTCATCAAAGTGTTATGGACAGTTTTCTTGATTCGAGAATAGAGTGTAAGGATGAAGTTTTCTGTAAAATGTGCAGATTTGTTTTTTTGTGAGATGACTGATACTGAAGCAACAATGGCTGTAGGCTATAATGAATGCACGAGGGATATGTTACATGTGTGATTTTTGTCTAAGTTAACACCTTCTCTGCTGTGTGAATTTATGTTTAGTTGCCACTTTGTGCAATAAAATAGTAATTAACAGTGCTTATCAACAGTGCTGTAGAGCCGATGCACAGCTGGTCTTGCTGGTGCAAATAAACTGTATTTTAGGCTGAGTAGGCTATAAAAGACCACTTTTTGTCCATAGCCTACTGTTGTGTACAGCCTTTATAGTCTGATGCTCGGTTGGTTGAGCATGTTGGATAGGTAAACTGGTCGCTCGTTTTCCAGTTTGTCTATTTGTTCTTTTTTCTTCTTCTAACTTTTCATAAGTTAGTTTTTCTAGAAAAAAGATGGCCCACCCACTTTTGTATTGGCCCACCCAAAATACAGTTTCTGCCTATGCCACTGAGAGTGGTGAGACTCAACCACATAATGCTGGCTAGGAAACCAAAACAATGAGCTAAAAGTGGATAAAAGTGGCTAAAGCTTTGTAGAGCTGCAGAGTTGGATGTTCATTCTCAGAGGCTTTGTATTACTAGTGACCCAATCACATGACAGAGTAATACTACGTATTGTTACAATACAATAACACATTGTTGCTGTGCATGGAAAAACCAGGTGTCACCAAAATTGATGATTTTGAAACTTTCAGATGAACTGAGCGATCAGTGAAAGAAAGCTGAACAAACCATTTAAAAACACACTGAATTATCTGAAAAATGCATTGCCACAAAGCTAAAAACAGGGTTGTTTTTTTAGCTCATGAAAAGCTGATGTTTTGGAGATACGTGTTTTTTTACAGGACTGCAGCAATGGATGTTGTGGGAAGAGAGCTACCTACTGTATACACACACAGAATAATGCAGATGTACACAGATACAGTACTTGTGCTGACGAGCTGGATGTCTAGCTTGTCTTCCCCAAGTGAGTTGCGAGCAGTGCAGCTGAAGACAGCATAGTCCAGAGCTGCGCTCACATTTACCACTCGGACTGTGCTTGTGTGGAAGGCGCCCTCCCTCACAGTCCACTCCTCATACCTGCAGCACGCACGTATGCACACACACACACACACACAAAGAAAGGGATATAAATCCTAAGCAGACAGACAGCAGGGATTTCGATGTCCTGCAGATTGCACTAAGTCACCCAATTTCACACATCAAAGAAGCATTAAACAGGTATTTGCATAGTGAAAAGCTAAGAATAAAATGCACTAAATCTGGATTTAGTAGTGAAATAGCAAGAAATAGCAAAATAATATATTATATTAGGGTACAACCTAATGTGATTGTGAGGATTCATCTATATAACCAAATGCTGACAGTAGCACCAAAGTTAATAATGAAAATAATAGCAAGAAAAGAATTTCAAATAAAATAATGTCTACTCTCTAACCTGGGGTTTGCAAAGTCCATGAGTGCACCATTTTTTTCCCAAGAGAAGTCGACACGAGGAATACCCTCTGCCTGACATACTACTTCAGCTGTAGTTGTGCCATCCCCTCTACTTGCTACCTTCCTCCATTGGGCTCCTTTCTGAAGCTCTGGTTTGACTGCCCAAGACATGATGGACATAGAGGTAACTCATGCAGAAACCAGACACAATACAGGACTAAATGTACACATGTACTTGTTGACAGGTACAAAAGCATGTGCATTTTCCTACAAATTCTGTTCTGCTCTGACACAGAGAATAAATGATATGAACTCACACTGCACTACCAGCTGCACATCTGCACTGGCAGGGGGTGCTATGCCATTATTGACTATGCACTGGTAAAGTCCAGCATGAGCCCGAGTCACATCATGGATGGTCATGAGGCCTGATTCATCTTCCTGGGTCTCCTCTCCCATCTCCACCTCCTCTTCTCCCTGTGGAATACAGAGTGAGGGTGAATAAGCGGAGGACAGCAGCTATCCCTCAATACACTTTCCCCTCCTCCTAGGTGAGGGCTAGAGCTGGGGGGCTGCGTGAAAGAGCAAAACAGATAGACAGTGAAGGAGAACTGAGTGGGAAACAATCAGGACTTGAGGTGGGGATGAGAAGGGCGTCGGGGGAGCGAGCACTGAGGATAGAGAAGGATAATGCCAAGGGTTGGAGAGCCACGGGGAAAGAGAAAAGGAGGGGCTGTGCAGGTTGAAAGCGGGACACACAGTACTGCCAGGGGGTGGGTTAGACCAGAGAAGGCATCAGTAGATACAGAGACCACGCCACATTGACAAATGTGCCCTTTAGTCACGCAGCAGTAATGAAAGCTATTTTTCTGGATTTGGGCTGAGTGTAGAGCCGGAAGAGGTGGGGTGGAAGGATAGTTAGAGCCAGTGAAATATGGTGCATCTGTGCATTTAGAAAGGCCAGTGGTAAATGGTGAGAACAGATAAAATAATAGAAAGTAAGCCAGATAAAGGAAATATAATTCAGGGGATGACTGTGTTTCTGTGTATGTGAGTGTCTGTCCATGTGGCTCTCACCAGCCATTTCCAAGAGAACATGTCAGGTATAATGGGGTTGGCATCTGCCACACATATCAGGTCTGCTGTTTCCCCCAGGTTCACAAACACAGGGTCTTTCTCTGCCTTAACACTGGGAGCATCTGAGAGTAAGAAAAAGGGACAAGGCTAAAGCAGGACCAAAGGTTAACATGCCAACCTGGGACACATCATTTACCAACCCATTAAACAGGCATGCTGCATTGCTATAATTACTTTTTAACTCATTTGCCTTTGAACTTGTTCATAACCCCGTCCTAACTGGCCTCTAAGTTTCAGATACAATGCCATTAACCTCTCTATATGTTAGAGCATTGCAGACGCTTTTGCAACAAACTGAGAAATGGTCATGTCACCCACAAGCCCCACTCCACTGACGGTACATCCCATTTCTGACTTTGATAGACTGGTCAATTCTTCCTCTCTTGATTCTTCCCTTCATCCATCTATCCATCAAATAATTTCTGCTTCGCCATCACATCCTGACTGCTCCTATTCTTGTCTTTATTCGCCTCTACGTCACAAGTTTTTATACTTCCCATGGGTGCCATGTACTTGCAACAATAAGGCCATTAGTGCCTACTTGTCTAAAACTATGTTCACACTTGAAGAACAGTGGTGGGAAACACTTGAGAGACACAGACCTCTGGGTTGGTTGGATCCACTTGTGTTGGCCTGCTAACCAAGACAGACATTGTTAAGTGGGCTACACTGCCACCCATAAAAGCTACTACAATCCTCCATACATAATGAATATCTACAACTGTCAAGCCCAGTCAGATCAGGACGGCAGAATCCATTAGGCTTGTACCATGGGCTTTGGTGAATCGGGCAGACCTACATTTTCAACACTTCCATTATTAAATCATCACTATCGGGGCAGAGGGCCTGGAGCTCCAGGCTGGGCCTGGGGCAGCAGTGGAGGTGCACGGCCTTGCATGGAGGCCTAATGAATGAGGCATGTTTGCTGGGGAGCAGTTGAAAGTCAATATTGTTTGGGCGTGTCTGTGTGTGTGGATGCACTGAAAGTTCCGATACTTAGCAGCTGTAGTCATGTTCAAAAACATGCTGTCAGTGGCCTAAAGACTCAAAGCCAGTGTACAAAATGAAAAATTATTTGCAAGTAAACTTCAAGTTGTTCTCTGTATTTAAAAGGAAATCAGGCTGCTCAATAGAGATGAATGATGTGTTTGACTTGTGACCCACAGAGCCCCACAGGTGTACCTGCAAATCTGACATGTTAGAACCAATTCTATATTTACTCTCCCAGCTCTCTCTCTGTCTTTTCTATTTTGTCCATTTTTCTTCTGGGACGTGCTCTTAGGTACTTCCCTAGAAATTGTTGTAAACTATCAAACTAGCTAGTAAAGTAAATTGTGAAAAAACAAAACAAAATGACAAATCAAAAAAGATTGTTATTTTTAATATGTGCAAAGTAATCTACAGATATGAGTATTTAGATTTTTTTGTTTTCATGATCACAAAGAACACTACATGTACCTTTAACATGAAAGACAAAAACTCTCACAACCTCTGTGTGTTGGTGCAAGGATGCATGTGTCTGCTCATCTGTACTGTGTGCGCAGGTTCTTACACTGGACGTCTAGCTTGATGTAGATTTGGTTGACACCCTCATCATTTGTACACTTAACAGTGTAAACTCCGGCATCCTTCCTTGTCACATTCTTGATCTCCAGCAAGGACTCGTCGGACCAGTCGTAACGTGGACTCTCTTTTAACAAAAACATGGACACACACACACACATACACACACACAGGCAAACCAATGGTAAATTAAGTATTCATTACATGCTCATCAACCGCATGTCCTCTGGCCACTGGTCTCTAAGTGACATCTAATCCTGCATTATTGATTGGGCTGGCTGGATTCCCACATCAAGCCAACAATAGGCTGCGTGAGAAACACTTTCTGTACCCCAGCACTCATAATGAAATAGGTGGATTTCCACATAAAGGATGCAGTTATTCTATGGGGGGGGCTGCGTATGATGGAGCTAACAGAGTTAACAGAGAAAGAGAGTGGGTGCAGCAGGGTGACATCGGCCTGGAGGGGAAGCCAGGTTTAGAACCGTTGTGTTGTATTCAGGGAGACAGCAATCCTCATTTAGACTGCATACATTAGAGCCATAATGAGAATCACATTTGGCAGGGTCCCATGCTGGCTAACCTGCCATGTTTTATTCAGACCCTGAATGGCAGAGCTGAGTGCTTACTTGCTGGCTCAGCTCAACTAGGACCTGGTTTATAGAGCCATCACACAGCCCTGGATCACCTTTGACCAGCTTCTCCCTGCGGTGCAGCCAAACACAGGAGACCTCCTCCGGGTTAGCTGAGACCAGCAGTGGGATGGTTGCCATGTCATCCTCCACCACCTGGACCTGCTTTGGCTGGTCTGGGCTGAACTCTGGTGGGTCTGACAGAGTACACAGCACACAGCACACAAATACAGCTTAGTTGGATTTGCACCAAAAATTCATGAGCACAGGCACAGATACAAAATCAGGCCCACAGAATGACAAGAACCAGCAAGATAGGACACAAACACACACAAAACATGTTGAGCATGAAAACAGAGAGAGACACTAATGAGAGTCAAAACAGTAGAAAGTTGACATCCCACCAATAATTCCAGATCTAACCAACTTCACACACTTAGACGATGGGGGAGTAAGGTAATGCGGGAGGGAGAGGGACAGGCATTAAAACGACGAGTGACAGTACTGTTGTCCAACTGCAGCTCCGCACAAACACACAGTGACATTCCTTCATGCTCATACACAGTACCAAGCTTTGAAGCAGTGGCTGGCTGCTGCCTGTGAAATGGCATCAAAGACAAACATGGCCATGCAGCAAAGCAAATGCACAATTAGGACACACTGCCGCAGAGCTCAACAGACCCACAAATCACAACAAAGGTTTCCAGTAAACAAAAAAAAAAAAACACACACACACACACACACACACATACACATACAATGTGCAAAAGTACACCAGCAAAGCAGCTTACATCCCCACCATTATAGATCATCATTATGCATCGTTTAAGATTTATGCAAACCACATCTCTTGATCACTCGCCAAGAAAAAAAGGAGGGAACAAACAAACCAAGAAAGACAGAAAAAGAAGAAACTATTCACCCTCTACTTACACAGCACATTGAGTTTGAAGAATGTGTTGGCCCCCTCAGCTAGCACATGACTGTAGGCCTGGCAAATGACCCTCTGGTTGTGATGCTGTGAACTCAAAGTCAGGGATAGAGAACTGCGCACTGAAACTCCACCAAACTGAGCTTTCTTGGGTGGGTGCTCCACCCCCTGGAACCTAGGACACAAATCCCATTCAGCAAATCCAATCAACAGGGTAGTTTAAGTTAACCAAACAATCATGGATATTTCCACATTTAACAGGATAAACATCATTCGTTCAGACTTGTTTTCAAAGTGTTTAGCCCCTATCAACATTTGTCACTGGAACTATTTGCTATGGGCTTTTCCACCCACTGCCTTGCCAAACCTGAGTGGGCCCAGACTCCATGAGATGTTGGCCTTTGGGTTACTGCTTCCAGATAGGCACTCCAGCGTTAGCATCTGGCCCTGACGTACCTCCTCCTGGTTGGCTGTGATTTTCATACTTACTGCTGGAACTTGGGAGCCAAGGAATAAACAAGAAAACACAATCTTGACTAACTGACAATATCAAGATCAAGAGTAGAAAATGTAGCTGAAAATCTGTGCAAATGGGTTTATATCAAACCCATTTATCTGATATTGTGCTTTTTCTCTCAGCCAAGTTAGACTGGAATAAAGGTCAGGCTGTGTTTAGAGCTTCAGTGTCACTCACACTGAACCATAAGCTTAGTATGGGCAGAAATGGTCTTGTTTGCCTCATTTGTGGCGTCACAGCGGTAGGTAGCCATGTTATCACTTGCAGTCAGGACCAGGACCAGCTCTCGAGCCACACCCCTATCAAAGGATGTCTGCTTCAGTGCATCTGTCACCTTCTTCCCATTCTAAAACAGGAAGGAGTTATATTACACATAGAAGTTTATGTACTCTGGGCATGCTAACACACACATACAGATAGACAGGCCTATATGAACTAACCTTGAACCAAGTTAGGCTTCCAGTGGGATTCCCTCCAGTGGAGAAGCAGATGAGATGGACCTTGTTCCCTGAACGAAGGGGGACATCTTGAGGAGGAGCTTCAAGCCATATCTTTTGAGGGGGGTCTATCATAAAAGGATCAACAAAAGTTTGAAAATTTGGTAGAATTCTTTCACAATTTTAGTTGATGTTTAGCAGACCAGTTGTTCGTATTTAGAAACCATCACTGGCATCCGTAAGTTGAAGTCAATACCAGTCATAAAGCCTCTTTTCTTTTTCTAAATCTGGTCGAAAAACATTTCTTCTAACAAAAATATGACAAGGCAGACTGAAAAATAGTTGCTGATTCTGTGTTTGTGATTATATTTGTCAAGTGCTATGTTTGCTTTTTGCATTTGTTGACATTTAGAGTTGTAATTACAATTGACCCCTACTAAAGCACAATTGATGTAGAAAATCAAAAAAAAAAATCACTCTACTCTGATGTTTTATGGTGTTTATGTCTACAAGAAATACAACCATTTCAAAAAACTACACTCACTTACAGTAGACAGTGAGTTTGGTGATCTGGGTCTTAGAGAAGTGTGTGCCCTTGTTGAAAGCCTCACAGGTGAGTTTCAGTCCATCCTCCTCCCGGGAGACTCGGTGGGTCATGTTGGACATGGTTGTCATCCCACCATTGTCTCCCTGCAGACACAAAGCACAGATGACAGCTCAGTCGGGGGACAGAGAGCCTTGGTCTCTGGCATTCTCAATCTTAGGGGAGAGAAAAAAAATCACAGAGAAAAACAACCTACACTGGATTGTCTGGCGAATACAGATGGCAAATTAGCTGCTGTAATAACTGATGTTTTGCATGGTCTGAGATAAATAAGCATATTCATCTGACTCACCTCCTTTGCACACTGTTATAAATTGAGCAAAGCATCATTTTGCACCTGCCTGATAGTGGTCATGCCTATGCAGCACATCTGGTTATTAAAGCTATTATTGAGGTGATTACTGTAAAAGCCACAGTTAGAAAGACTAACAAAGACACTGGACAGGAGCATCAGTCTTCATTAACCTCACACTGTTTCAGATGCATTAAAGCTCACACACAGCACACTGAGTGCCTTGTGTAAGATCAAATGAAAATGCTGCTGCCAGATGAATAAAGAGCTTGTTTAATAATGCTCATCTTTTGTGTCAGCTTTTATTCACTTCTTATTAACATACACAAAAGAGGAGAAGAGCGGCAGAATACTCTTTTTGGAATCGGCTGCTGATTCATTTGCAAAGCTGCAGCAGGCTATTCAGAGACTGCTCGTGGTCATACCATTTGCTTTCATCTATGGAGGTTCACATGGAGTCAAATTTCATATTGAGGATTCTGTTAATTCAGTGGGAGGCTTTTTAATAATTTTTTGTTGATACCCTGAAGGCAAGCTTGACTGAAGGGCAATGCTTTTGCACTTAATCGCTCATGCCTTTTGCCTTGTGTTCACAAAAAAAGAAACAAAAATATACCCCTTTTCACTATTCTCTTTATACTGACCAGCATGATCATCAGTTATAAGCCAATGTGTACACTGTCTCCTGCTAAGCTTGTTCTTGTCTACCTTCTTGATAGATAGATCTCAGCTTTGTGCAAATTGTGTTCTGTGTTGTCCCACCTCTTCCATAGTGACAGCAGTGGTGTTGAGCTCCTTGTAGCCCAGCCACCAGCGAATCTGGACAGGGGGATTACTGGAGGAGGCGTAGCAGGTCAAACTCAGCTCCTGCCCCTCAATGGCCTTGGAGGAACCTGACAGAGTCACCTCTGCAGGCTCAACTGATGTACACACACACACATTCACACGCAAACATACAAAGACAGTGAAGTCAGTAAAAATATCGCCCCATGAATAGTATATTCAACAGCTACCTATTCTGATCACAGTGGCAGCGCAACTATTTTTGGATGTGAAACATAGAGCTATATCAAGGGTGAGGAGGAAAATCACTTTGAGTGGCAACTTGTTTTCTCAGGAGGTTTTCAATGTGGTTTTTAAAGTCTGCTTCCTTTTAACCACAGGGGGAGACAGGGTACAATAGCTGACGGCAAAGTGATGCAGCTGCATAAAGCCTTGGGGGGAATACAAAGACTGGGGACTGAGCTCGCAGACATGGGGGAGGAGGGGTCATGTATGCAGATCTTTGTGCGTATGTGTATCTATCCCACATGACACCAAATGGGTGCATTTGTGCATGCCACACATAAAGACTGTTGAAATTACACAGGTGCCGTGAGGTAAAAGAGGCATATTCATATTACACCAGTGAGACTTATTCTGTGCCCTCCAGCTTCTGCCAGAGCCTAGAGCGCAGTCAGGCAGTCAGCAGCTCATTTTCAACATCCCTGAATGGATGACTGGGAGGCATGGCACCAGGGCCTGTTGGGGGCCTTATGAGGAAAGGAGGGGTACTGGAGTAACTTCAACCACCTTTACATAGCATGAGCAAGAGATTTCTGCAAGGACCAATCCCAGTTTAAAGCATATTTACATAAAATAGATGCATCAGTCAAACAGCATTTAAGGCTCTAACTTACATTGTCTGACTCTGTAGTGGAAATCAGGCTAGACTCAATGCACCTCATTTATAATCATTGCATAAGGAGAAAATGGGGCTTAATAGATAGTTATGTCACTTCCCAAGAAAAAGTTGGAACTTATAAAAACAAACTTGATGGGAGAATGTGTGCACCTGTACGGAAACTCTGACCCATGCATATGAGCATTTTAGAGACAGGGGAAATTGGCGACGCAGATGGTGAGGTGGTGAATTGAAGCCAGATTGTATAATGATTCCTCTCACACATTTCAATTCACTTAATATCAGATGTTATCATAAACATTCAAGCCAACAATGTTATTTTTGCTTGTGCTAGTAGTGAGTCATAACTATTCTATAAGCACCTTTCAATTAAAAGATTTAGAACAACTCAAATCTTAACCAATTACATCTGTGATTTATTATTGAACTATTAATGAAATACTGAGCACAATGTGCTTTCTCACCATCCCAACCCCCAGAGCGCAGAGGAGATGGCTGGGTTGCATGGTGCTCACACTTGTGGTCAGTTGTGGACCAGCACAGCACTTCTGAAATGCCAGGATGATGCCAGGATGTGGCAGGTGGCAGGATTCAGGAAAGTCTGGCTTGCCTTTCCCCAATATTAAGTGTGAATATACAGATTTCTTTTCACCTCAATCATATTAACTAACTGATGAAATGATCATCATCAGTTGTAGAAGTCCAAGATAACATCAAATAGCATTAAAGAACTGCAGAACACAGTGCTAATAGATTTTTAATAATATATTCTAATACTGTGCATATATCACCAAGTACGATTTCAGTTTTCATATAGTTTTTGTGTGTAAAATCACTGCCTTGAACATGACTGTGCCGTCAGGCGCACAGAGCGTATTGGAGACACCACAGTGGCTGCCATACACACTCTGCCTCTCCAGTCACCTACCCCGATCCACTTGTATGCCGGACTTTGGAGTAAATTTAAATGAATACAGTGTATATTGTATTTTACTGTAGATATTAAGTGTGCGTGGTGTCATCAGTCATGTATGTGTCTATATACAGTTGATGCTTAACAAACACCAAGCAGTGATCTTCGGTGTTCCCATGCCTCCACTAGTCCATACCCTGGACTAGTGTGCAGCAATGCGCTTCTTGACCTCCATGTCGGACCACTTTGTTTAATTTTTTGAATTCCAGCCATCAGCCTCAAACTTTCTTCTGCTACTGCTGCTGCTGTCCACAGGAACAACATATACATCAATATTCATGAGGGCTTTTGCATTGACTATTTATGGTTAATTGTAGAAGTGTAGAGGGTGGGATATGAGGTTCGTCCATGTGTGCATGTTTTCAAATTGATTGTGATTTATAAAGGGAAAAAATGCATGCGTACGGTTTTATGAATCTGATTATTTTTTGGCGCACGCCATTTTCGGTGTACGTACACTTTTGGTTTGGATCATACGCACTGTTTTATAAATGAGGCCCCTGGGCTATTGAATATTAATTCTGTATTTGTTTTATTGTTGCTGAAACAAACATTTTATATTCAGAGAGAAAAGTATAATCTATTAACCATGGGCGTTGCTGTTGCACAAAGTGTAGGCTTTACTGCCTCAGGATGGTGCATTGAAGCAATTCAGCTAAATTTGCGTAGCAGTATGAAAGAGCATGCAGTGATACTAATCTGGAGGCAGTCGGAAATGTGGGCTGCAGCCATAATAATCATTAGTTTCATTAATGATATTAGCATTAGAATTTTGCTGGGACAGCATAAATTGGTTTTGGAGGTAAGACTCTTATTATATTCCTCTGCCTCATGTCCATATCCTTAATAATCCATTGCTGCGAGTCCTGCCAGGGCTTTGTGTGTGTGAGTGTGCATGTGTATGTGTGTGTTTCAGCACTGTGCACTATATTAAGCATTATTTTGACTCACAGAACACAGTGATTTTGCGGCTAACAGACAGAGGCGACGGGGACACCAGATTGACACTCTCACAGCACAGCACTGCCTGGTTGTCTGCAGGAGTGATCTTCAGGTTGAGAATACTGCTGGACTTTTGAACCACAATGTCCTCTTCCCATGTCGTGGATAGAACGTCCCCATTCTGACACAAAGATGAACACATCATACACAAAAAGAGAGGCAACATCAATGCTATGACAAGGATAAGTTTGTATGGTCCCATATGGTGCAGTCAGTGCAGCTCAGAGGGCACTGACAATGGGATACCTACACCGCAAGTTCATTAACTAAACTGACTCATTTTGCCAGACTGACAGTGTGTTACAAAACTTCCTTGGCAGATGGTGCAGATACTTTACCTTGGTCCAGTGGAGAGTGGCTAAGGGGTTTCCACCATGAGACACACACTCCAATGTGAGCATTCTCTCTGCTAGGACTTCCTCTCTTTCCAGACCCACAATAACTGGAGGCAGAGGAGGGACTGCCCAGAAACAAGAAATAAAAATAAAAATGGAGTTGACAAAGGCATAGATGGTGATAGAAAACAGAAGAGAAAAAGGTGAAGGAAGAAAAGGGATGTAGTAACTTGGGGAGGGGAAGGGGGGGGGGGGGGGGGGGGGGGGGGGGTGGAGTGACCATCAATAGGATAACATAAAAAAGAAACTGCACTGCGATGAGAACACTCTTGGCAATTGAGTAGGGAGCATCCCTGTTTGTTGAGACAGGGCCAATAAATTGGGCACATTCAACATGACTGTGGGATAAGAGGTCCAGATCTGATGAAAGCATTAAGTATTAAGGGAGCAGTGAGCTGGATCCAGTCCATAAAGCAAAATAACAGATGTTCAAACAGTAATAAGGCAACATGAAATATGAATAAATTACAGCCCCCTTGAATAAAATATATGCAGTAAAATAAATTAGAGGAGGACGGGCCTTTGTTATTGCTGCAATCAGTTTCAGAGAGCAGGCTGCTGACCCTGGGCCAGCGTGACAAATTGCCACCTTGCTAACAATCTGGCTGGCTGAAAATGGCCACCGCGCTGGCTTTGATGGGCTGGCATGCCGAGTAAGACTGCAGCGGTGGTCCCAAGTTCTGCAACATTAGCACTTAGCACAGAGCCCTGTTGTTGTAATACTGAACAGAGAGATAGAGAGGAAGGGAGTAATGCTCACGGTTATTGGTGATTGTTAAATCAGCAGCAGCGGCATCTAATGTGGAGGAGTATAGATAGAGACAACATTAAAGTGTCTAGTCAGCCTGTGGATAATACAGCAGCAGAGCTGGAGGAAGCGCTTGCTGCAGAAAGTGTCAGCAGCCCTGCTCCACTTTAATCAACAACATGATTTAGGCCAGGGAGAAGCAGGTGGGTAGACTCTCAGGGCTAAACAATCAATTACTTCAACTGATCAACAGAGTAGAAAATACTAAACCTACTGTAGTAAACAGAAGCTGCGGTGTGTCACACAACAATAGCTTTCATTGTTTCCTTGCCAAATAAAAGGAAAAAAAACGCTTAATGCAATGAGAGAAAAAGACACAACACGTATGCCAACTTACCTTTGAGTGCTGCAGTAACAGTTTTATTATATAATGTCACAGATTTTGTGATAATAACATGAAAGCAACAGAAACAGCTTCCCCTCCTGCTTCAGTGGATTCTAAATTTAATTTGAGCTGATGAGCATAAAAGTTTCTGGGTTAGTTTTGTAGGATTCATTATTATTAACTGCAGTGGCCTTAGCCTCCCATATTAGTCATTATAATAATGTTTAAAAATATGTAGTACTTGAAGCCTTGCTGATATAATCCATCTCAGTTAGTCTAATGGTTTATGTGTTTTGGATAATATTGGGGAAATAAGACTAAAGGTGTAAATCATTTTAATCTTGCTAAATAAAAAAGTGAATATAAATCAAACTAATAAAATTGCATTATTAGTGTCTGATTTTACTCTGCTAGCCACCACTGTGAACATTCTCATGTACTTTGGGGTGACAAAGAACCTCATGCTTTGGTCATATCAATCTCAGCCCACCAGGGGCAGCCTTGTGAAGTGGGGACAGTCACACTCATGCTGTCTTGAAGTAGGTGTGAGTTTCCCTTCAGGTTGAATGTTTCTCCTTGGACCCCTAACACAGACTGAGCGCACTAGGCCAGTTACCCGTGGGCCTCCCTGAGGCTAGGTTCCTGTGTTGTTGTGTGTTCATGTGTGTATTTGTATGTTTTTTTTTTAAGAGAGGGGGTGTTGATTGTCAGCTCACAGACACGTTGAGACACTCACAGTACACGTTCATGGTCAATGTGGACTCCACAGGCCGGAAAAGGGCGGGGTTCTTGGCATGACATGTCAGCTGCCTCCCATTGTCAGAGCTCAGAGCTGTGACCCTTTGAGAGAAGGAAGAAGGAGAGAAGAAGATAAAAATAAGGTTTATGTTGAGCCATACAAAATGCTCAAAACATCACATCACGGTCATGTCTTGCCACTTGCAAGAACCGTGTAACAATATATTCAAAAACACACTTTGTGATGTACGTTGAAAGACTCATACCATATTGTGTAACACAAGCAGCACAGTGGGTTTATTCTGAGCCTAGTTTACTTTTTCAGTTTATGTCTACTATATCAAATTACAGTACAATGTCAACCGTAACAATCACACATGGCCCACTGCTGTGTACGCTCGGTGTGAATATGAGGAAGGAGCATCAATATTGCTTAAGACCTTGGCTGTTCTGCAATAGAGCTGAACAACGTTGCAGCTCCTCAGGACCAGTGTTATCTCAGGATATGACAAGAGGTTATTATCTTTGACACAGAGGAGACAAGCAGGATTAAAGTAATCTATGGCCCTGTTTAATGTATAGGCACCTGGCGAACCGGTGAGGATCGGATCTGTCTCGCTGCTGGAATGTAATTTTGTGCATTTGACAGAAGCTAATTCAATCGCACAGTGCCAAGTAACAGTTTGCTGTGTGCAGAAATTCATTGTACTCACTAAGACAGAAGGAGAAAATAAGAAACAAAGACCGACTTGGAAAGATTGAGCAGGCTGGTGAGGAGAATAAGTCTGGCGGGGGGGGGGGGGGGGGGTGAACACATACGTTACTTCAGCATGCGTGTTCAGGAGCTTATCCTTTGAGCCAGACATGGTGAAAGACTCTGCACCTGTCAGCTTGACTCCGTCTAAAAGACACAATGGGGGGAAGACACACAAAAAGGGAGAATGCTGCTTGTAAATTTGTTCCTGTGAAACAGAAACATCAGTGTTATTCTCCTGTGGAATGGTAAGTACTAGAATATGATATAAATAAGTGTATCTGTGTGTGGGTGCATGTGTAACAACACATATAATATCACCACTGCCTCAACCTGTCTTGAAACTTTCTAAATAAATACTAATCAAATGTTGAGATTACATTATCATCAAAGCATAATTACACATCATCAAATTTAATGAAGATCTACATTTCAATAACAAAAAATAAAAAAATAAATATATCTTACACCTACATACAACACAACCCTGTACATAAATTCACACCAACAGAAAGCAATAGAACATCCCTCTCTATTTCGAGAATACACAGTATAATAAGTGTGACAGAGGGAGCACAAGGCAAAAACAGAAAATGGTAAAATTGCAGTTGTTTTTTGTAAACAACTAGGAACTTGTGATACATCCACTCTATATGCATTGTAAAGTCAGTGGAAATTGGAAATTCAAATGTTCAGGCTATTTCTTCCCACACAGACACTGCTCCTCTCAACTCATAAGATTTAAGATTAAAATTTAACATTAGCCTTTATTGTCTCCCTTAGGAAAAATATGTCCTGGGCAGTCAAGATAACCCAGGTGACATAGCAGCATACAGCCTCTCCATATACACACAATATATCTGTATATACGTACACTCAAACTACAGTTAACATTTAGTATCACAGATTCACAAAATATAGTGCACACATCAAGAATACTGCATGATGCCCTACACCAAAAATATATAAGGTACAGGTTACCAAACTCTTCAAATGAAAGCATATGAAATAAGAAATCTTTATTGAACTTGCATTTTATCCTCTGCAGTGTTTTTAAGATATTCAGGTTGTGACCAATAGAGCTTCCACAATGTAGGATATCGGAAAAACTATTGACCCGTCAGGCTGACCATTTCTGTCACATTTAGTGCAGCTGAAAGGATGACTCACCTTTATAGAATGTGACTTCAGCCACAGGCTTTGCATCAGGGGCAATACAAGTAACAGTGTACGTCCTCCCTGCCACCCAAGGTGCTGCCATGTCCACCTCAAAGTATGGCTTGGACGGAGGAACTAAATGTGGGAAACAACAGCTCAGTTTCATATTCATCACATCAGTAACCTATTATCCATCATACTAATTTTGTATTCGTGAAAGCTGGCACTATCTTGGATATTAGCTTATGCAATGATATGATAATAAGCACTTGTAACATTTGGGAGTGACTGGGATGTCACGCTGTCAGCTTTTGAGTGATTTACTACAATGAGGTTTGATGTTCTTTTGAGTTAGAATACAAATTGTGGACAAGAAGAGAATACAGAGATGAAATAGTGATGAAACCGATCCAGTGCTAATCTATCATAGCAAACACCAAACACTTCTCCTCTCAGATCACCCCCAAGCTAAATATGTGCTTTCTGGACTGATCAAAGCAGTCCTCACTTCTCCACTGTTCTACTCAACAATCCTTTTATCTGACCATAAATAGGAATTCCAGAAAAAAAACACATAGTTTTTAACACAAGGGACCGAAAATTGTTTGGCAGTAAATTGAGAAATCTGTCACAAACAATCATCAAAGAGATTTCTGCAGATCTGTGAGCCACTCTTTACCAAGACTATCAGTTCAATCATCCACACACTACAGAAACCTCACTATTGTGCCAGCTTTTAGCGGCTGGGTGAGCCTGTACAATTAGAAAACTATGGTCACTGTTAATGTTGTTTTACTTTCATTAGAGATCAAGTGAAAAGGCTGCCTGAGTTCAGACACAGAGTAGGGAGTTTGAAAGCACAGGAAGCATACGTGTGTGTAAATGAAAGAGTCTGGCAAAAAAGTAAAGAGATATGGCAGGAATGAAAGTGAGTGTAAGACAGCCTGTATAGGAGAGCAGGGATGAGAAGATAGTTGCTGCTAAATTCTGAGAAATAAATCCATTGCTAATGTGCAACAGCTGGACAACAAGTAACCAAACCAGCCAACCATCCAGCTCTTCACCTTCTCTGTTGTTGGCACATTAAATTAACTCCTAGCCACTAGGAGGAGCTGTTGCTGTGTGCAGAGTCGCCCATTGGCTCCAGTCTGCTATTGAGACAGATGAGATGTGGCTGCAGCTTCAAACTGATTTAAAAGAAGCAATTGAATCTGTGTGGACTGTGATGGGTTACCCAGAGCACTGCAGAGGCGCGTGCTGCAATAATGAGATGCATTTGTTTGTTTTCCCCCCCTCTTCCCTGAGAAGATGACTGGGCCATGCATCTATTGACAGTCCCTGCACTCTCAATCTACTAAGGCCCACACGATTCACAGAGACGCATCACTTGTTGTGCTCGAGGAGTGTCTGGCAGCCTAACAAATCCTAAAATAAGAATAATGATATGTTCGCAAATGAGTCAGGCAGGTATCAAATTTTTTCCTCGCTCACTCATGCTGGCCCATTCCTCTTATCTCTCATTCACTCCATCATCCCTCTCTAGCAGCCCGAGCCCACCCCCCTCTCCCCACGCTATCCTTCTTGACCACTGCAGTTAAACTGCAGAAGTGCGGGGGAAGGTGTGTTCCAGCTTGGACTGAATTACAGCCCTCTACCCATCACATCCACTCAGGCAAACCATGTGACCTAATCAGCCCAGTCAGGATGATTTGTACAAATGTGATAGCACATGTGGGCAACAACAAAACACACATTCTATTCAATTTACAAGACATGCACTCAGAGCAAAGAACAGACAGCAAACATGCTGTTCTCTTAATTAACTCTTTCTCCCCGTTCTTTGTCTACTTGCCTGTTGGATTTTTTATTTTGTCTCCCTGTCTTTCTCTCTGCTTTCTAGCTCTATCTCTCTTATTAAGGTACATATATGAACACAAAAAGAGATAGGCGTGCAAAGACTTGCTTCTGCTGTTCAGACGAGAAACAGTGAGCCGCAAAATTCGATTCATTAGACAAATACAGAGGGATGGATGGATAAGGCAGATAAGAAGCAGATTAGCAGACACACATCAATATGCATAAGCAGCTCTTTCCACCTATCTTTCTCTCTCATTCACATACAGATGCACCAACCTTCTCTCCTTTGCAAACAAACACCCAAAGATAAACTCAAGTCTACAGTGCATGCAGATTTGCACGCACAAACACACTGACACAGGCGAGCCAATGTGCAGGCAAGCTACATTCATCTCACTTCTTTCTAAAAACAGGCACCAGTGTGTGCACAGTCTAACATGTGATATCAAGCTGATTTTCTGGAAAATATTGGAGAAGGCTCAGAGGATAAAACAGTCTCTAAAAAGCTTATTATACTGAATTAAGAAAATAATGGAGGCCTGGAAGATCAGACGTCTCAACACCAGACAGACACAACTCATTGGTTTTATCTCTGGGAAACCACACATCAGCTGAAACCACTCACGCATGCACATGTACATGCACAAGGATGTGTTTTTATGCTCAAATGTGCATAAAGACACACATTCACTCATACACACACACACACACACACACACACACACACACACACACACACACACACACACACACACACACACACATATACACATTGTAGGTCTCAGGTGTGTGATCTCTGGCAATAAAAGCTTCTGAAACAGTGCTCTTTTTTCCAGCTTTCCCTTCCTCTCTCCCCCTTCCTGTCTGCCTCTCTTCTGTTCTGGGAGAGAAGTGGAGCAGGTGTCTAGGACAGAAATAAGACCCTCCCACCCAACCCCGCCATCCCCAACTCCATCACCCCTCACTCACCCACCACTCCTGCCTGTCCCATTCCCACTCTCTCTCTTACTTTTGTTTTAGATCCATTACATAACAGTTAAATCCTTATTTGACACCCCTCTCCCAAGTGACCATTTACAAATTTCTGTCACACACTGTCTGAACTGATTGAGTGGTAAATCAATCTTATTGATGGATTCAAAATAGAGTTAAACGCATATGAGAGACAGTTATCACTATAGTGTCTCATTTTACAATTTAGCAGAGCTTCCCCCGCTAATTGTTTAGACCCTGACACTGTAATATCAGTCTGGCACTGTAATATGCACACCGTCACACCAGTGTATAACACATCGTCCTCTGATGGGGTTATATCTTGGGCGACTGTCAGAACTTTTTGTGAACGAAGATGAATAAAGTCACCATGTTCTACGTTGCTTGTGCCCCCGTTTATAAGTTGTTCCATTATTCATAACAGGGAATCATAAAATGAAGGCTCATTATATACTCTTCAAGTGCTAAACTCATTAGCTACTGCAAAAAAACCTCACCATAGCCCTGGTTCCTAAAATGTCCTCTAACCTCCAACCAACACTGATAATAAGCTTACACACACGGGTACACTCATGCACACACACATATCTCTATAAGACCCAAGTATGGCAACTGAATGAGTAACACAGTCTAAAACCAGAACACATCAAAAAACTGTTTTGAACATTTGCAGGAGGCATCTGTACAGACATGCAATGCAGTGAGGGAGAGAGTTGTTCATTAATAGGATTAAATGCTAAGGCTAATGGTATAAACCGAGACACAGGATGTGTCAGGTATGTGACGGGCACAGTGCGGGGTAAGTTTTAGCAGAGGAGGGGGTTTCAGTGGAGGGGGTAGAGGTTGTTATTGTCATGGATTACTCACTGCCACTTGATCTGCCTATTGCAGTAATCCCCTATCTAAGCTCTGCAGGAAGGCAAAAACACACAGGAGTTATGTTGCACCAATGGAAATGTCTTGAAAACATCTCTTTGTAAGCCCATGGATGGGGCTTATTGACATTTTTGCCTCCATCTCCGCTATTTACTGCCTGTGGTGATCCATCTTGAATTAGCCAGTCATGATACCACTCCCTCTGACCCAAGAATCCAATTATACGACCAGCGATCTCTGTTTTCTTTTTACATTCCTCCCCTCTCCCCCACTGTATCTCCTCATAAAGAGTTAATCGTGTTTTGATTTGATGCAGGGCTTGATGGGATATGGCCATGGTTGACTGGCCAGGGGTGTGGGGCCTTGGGAGCTGTAGTTCAGTGATGGAGAAATCTGTGGGGAACTCATCAGAGACAGTACTCTTCAAAAGGATGCACAGTTTCCAGTCCCAGTTCAGCACTAACAGGAGATTGAATTCATCAGCTCATTATCAAGCCCCAGATTAAGTCATGTATTTTGAATCAGTTGAGTTGGTGGGGTGGAACAAATGACCATTTAAGACCAAGGCTGCAGAGTACTTTTTAAGTCAGTCCCTTCACTCTTTGTCCTTTGTAACAGTACAGCTGCAACTGTCTGTCTTAAACAGTCAACAGCTGGAAAGTGTTCCCAGGACACTGAACAAAAACACCAGCTGAGATGTGTGTGGAGAGGATTCAGATCTCAACATGTCAGGAACACGGGGCAGCAGTAGGTTTCAGTCATGGTAAATACTAGTACCAGCAGTTCCTGATGCAACACAAATGTATATTCCCACACATTTTGACCTTTTTGACAAAGCCAAAGGCAATCATGTTGACTTTGTGTATGTGGGAGCACATGCAATAGGCATCTCAGAGATAATAAATGTGGGAGTCTAGCCTGCTGTGGCTGCAGGTGTAGGCCTGTTGTAGGACATAAGACTGCTGCAGTGTAGAACAGAACACAGTCATTCAAAGGAGACGTCTGCGGTCTATGCCTCTTCCTATCCCACACCACCCGCAGTCCCTCCCACCGGCCCATTGATGTCAGAAAAACCTGCTTTCTTCCCAGAGAAGAGTGAGGCTGCTAGAATCGCCACAACACCCCCCCCAAAAAACCCCTCTCCATGGTCACCAAAGAGAAAGCCTAAAAGCAAGGGAGAGAGGGAGAAATTGTGCAACGGAGAGAATGGGGCAGGGGATGTAAGCAAATGAACTGTGCCTGGAGAAGAAAGCTTCTTTTAGAGTCCTTTCCTTGCCACATATGGGCTTGAGTGACAACAGGTGGTCTGATATAGTCACACAATTACATCTATTCCAGCCCATGTATGAGAAGGAACTTTTCAATCACTTCTGTTATAATTTATTCCTATGCAAGGGAAAGACATGGATTGCCCTGAGGCTGTCAGAGAAAGCAGGCTATACTGATACTATATATTGTGCAGCTGCTGGTTATACCCATGGACATACTGGAACATGCAGGGATGGAATAGTACTTGTTAAAGAAATAAATACTGTCAAAAAATTAGAAAAAATGGGACTTTTTTCATGGTGCATACATGCTTTAAATGTGATTTGTGCATGAAGGAAACTGCTGAGTTCTACTGTACCAAGGACATATTAAATCTAGTCTCTGAATTCAAGTGTGTGCTGCTTCAAATGACACTGCCTTGTCTTAAGCAAATTAAAGCTCTTTATCAATAGAAATGAATATTTAACAGCTCTTTATATGCTGATTGCTGGTCAAGGGGTCGTGTATGTTGCTGGAGTACTGAGGATGCTTACTCAGTACTCTATACATCATATGTCATTTTGTTGCTTTGCCAAAATAAATGTTTATAAGCCTCCAAGATCCTCTCTGTTCAAAAACTTCATTGTTGTGCTCACTTTGCAAGTTGACCCAGGCTGTACTGGAAATGATTGCTTGACTGCTCTCAGACCGACCCACTTGACATTCATAGGAGGCGTCATCTTCCAGTTGGGCTTTTTCAATCTGAAGATGGTATTGCCCTGAAATAGAGATGGAGAGATGAATTATATCTGTGACACATTATGTTGTGATAAGGATGTGCACACTAAATACATGTGAATGATTAGAATCAGGTTTCTGTAGTTATGTTCACACACTGCTGAATATAGCACTCGCTGCTCAGAGCTGTTGCATGTATATCGATAAGTACCTCCTGCAGGCCCTATTTCTCATCTTTTGATGTCAGTGTGTCTGAATTATAGGCAATTTTCAACTAGTGAAATGGGAAAATTAACAATAAAAGCAATTTGTACAATGACAGTCTGCATTTCAGTTCAATATGGTAATACACCGTACTACTGACTTTTGGGTGTTTGATTAGATTATAAATAGACTATTTTCTTATTTCTGTAGAATGGAAACATCTTCCTTGCTGAGAACCTCCTGCTGCAGGCATTTCTATTGACATGCAAGTGGTTGTCTATACTTATAGCAGAGAAATTCTGTTTCAGAATGAATTTCCAGAACGGTAAATGAAATCCAATCCCAGATTCACAACGCCGACTGAATAAACTGTCTATTAATTGATGCCAGGCAGAGTCCTTCTCTCTGTATCTCTCTTCTGATAGTCTGGCATGCCAACAGGGCTTGATTTGTTTGATGCATTGCCATAACCTGTGGGGATTAGATGATGTTCAGTGTTGGTTCTCCAGTTCCCAATTCTCTGGCTCACAGCCTACTAACATGTGCAAAATAGTATCTTGGTCTGACAACCACCCAGGCCTAAAAAAGCATGTGTCAAGTAAGCTGGCAAGATAATTAACACCAACCAGAAGCAATTTTCACATCTAAGTTATCATTGAGTGCAGAGAGAGAGAGACATTGAAGTTATTAATCATATTCCTCTTTCCTGAAATTACACACAAATAGTGCAATTAAGTTGAGGAGAGTATGCATTTATGGTTGGGGAGATGGCGGATGGCTGCAACACGATTCGTTCATTTGTCCATTGCTATGTATTTATTTCAGCAAGGGCGTTCAAAATTTTGGGATACAGTATATCTACATAGCCATTATGTCTGTTGCAACAGAATATGTTTTGCCCATTGCCTGGCTGGCATGTGTATATTTGCCTTAAAGATGAAGACACTGATATATTATATATTATGTATATATTATTGTTGTTAAATATTGTTACATAATTGAGAAAGGTGATCCTACACAGCACAATGCCTATTGATACGGAAAGTATTAATGGCAATATGTTTTTTTATTTTTCATTTATCCAGTAAATTTATCCAGTAAATTAAATGGTGTTTAATCTCACTGTTTATTTTCTAATGCTTTTAAACATTGGCATGTGTTGAAAACATGAAAGTTATGCAGACGATAGACATTTAATCTGTTTAAACAGCACAGTGTTCCTACAGTCTTCTCTAAGATATAAATATTACTTTTTATGGATAACTTTATGGTGGCCATTCAAAGTAAAAACTAACTAGAGTGTATTGTTGATCTTCATTTGGACAATTAGTTTCCATTATTTAGTCAGACTGTATAATTAATTATTTAAATAAATATAAATAAATATAAAGCCAACCTCATCTCCAACGACCTGTTCGAACCATTTCAATCTGGTTTCCGCTCATGGTGCAAAAACAGCCTTCCTCAATGTCACAAACGACCTCCTCCTCTCCTCAGACTCTGATCACCTCAGCATTCTCATCGTCCTCGACCTCACTACAGCTTTCGATACCATTAACCACACCATTCTTGTCTCCCACCTTCAATCCTCCCTCAACATCACCAGTACTGCCCTCTCTTAACTAAAGTCATATGTCACAAAAACAGACAACAGTTCATAAACATCAACAACTGCACCTCCTCCACCACTCCTCTATCCCAAGGTGTTCCCCAGGGCTCAGTGCTTGGTCCTCTCCTGTTCATCCCCTACATGCTCCCCTTTGGTAACATCATTCGTCGTCACGGTCTCCGCTTCCACTGCTATGCTGATGACATCCAGCTTTACATCTCCACTAAATCCATCTCCACTGCAACTCACTTCACTCTGACCAACTGCCTCACTGAAATTAAATCATGGATGCAAGCCAACTTCCTTAAACTAAACTGTGATAAATCAGACATGATAATCATCGGCCCCAAATCCCTCATCAAAACCACTCACAACTTCTGCCTCACCATCTATAACTCCACTCTGTCCCCCTCCCCACACATCTGCAACCTTGGAGTCATTTTCAACAGCAACCTCTCCTTCAAACACCATGTCAAACAAATCACCAGAATTGCTTTTTTCCACCTAAAACATAGCTTGTCTCCACCCATCACTCTACTTTTCTGCTGCCAAAACTTTGATCCATGCTTTCACCACATCCAGATTGACTACTGCAACAGCATTCTTTATGGAACATCATCCAAAGTCCTAAATAAACTCCAGTACATCCAGAACTCTGCTGCTTGCCTGCTCACCAACTCCCGCTCCCATGATCACCCCTGTCCTCCAGAACCTCCACTGGCTCCCTGTCCCACAACGGATCCAATGCTCTGCATCTGCTCCTCTGATGCTAACCTCCTGTCTCCACTACTAAGGACCAAGCACTGGACATGGGTCGACAGAACCTTCTCCATAGCTGCCCCCTCCCTCTGGAACTCCCTCCCCAAACACATCTGAGACTGCACCAATCTGTCCATGTTTAAATCACACTCACCTTTTTCAGAACTGCTTTTAATGTGTGATGTTGTGTATCACATGTTTTTAGTGTTTTAGTATTTTCTATGATGGTCATGTGTTTAGTTGTTATCTATTGTACGAGATACACGCAACATGACAGGTGTGAACCAGCTGAAAGGTCTTTATCACATCTTTTTCTGGCTCTGTTCAGCATTACATAAAGGGCTCATTCAAAGGCAACAAAAACACAACAATTCTTATTTTCAGGCGATTATACCCTAATTAAAACATACTTATGAATATTATATTCTATTTCTGCCAGGTCTGTTTTGTTAGATGCCACTAAATTCTACACACTGCACCTTGGTGCAAATGGTAAAATTGATATTACCTAGCTGTTATTAGTTAAGAAAAATATACACGACTTGCAAAGTGATGTCATGTGAACACTGTCTTCATGAGTGTTCACTCATAATTAAATTTTGCCTAATTGACAGGCTGCATGCCCTGTACTACAATTATGTTTAACCTTGTGGATCAATCAGTGAAAAGGAATTAAGAAAAAACTCACTTAATGCTTTGGTGCCTTGAACAACCAGTTTTATTTGTTCTTCTGTGTGTGTTTGTCTTGACAATTCACATTGTTGAACACAAATGTATGAC
The DNA here is from genome assembly GCF_914725855.1 of Thunnus albacares. Classification (NCBI taxonomy): domain Eukaryota; kingdom Metazoa; phylum Chordata; class Actinopteri; order Scombriformes; family Scombridae; genus Thunnus; species Thunnus albacares. Next base: position 16,248,738 of record NC_058113.1, on the reverse strand, counting down.
ATCCTAGTTCTGGGCTCATGTCGATACACATTTACATTATTGCCTCAGCTTGGGGAAAGTAAGGGTGCTACATCTACTGTAAGTATATGTTGAAATCAACGCTGGCCTCTCTTGTCTGTGTGAATGTGGGATTTCAGGCTTTTCTAAGCATCAATAAACATCACTGATGGTGACAATCAGTGAAAACTGGTGGAGTATCAAGTGCAGTCAAGTGTCATCTTAAATGATTTTGCTCTTTCTGTGAAGTGTAAAGTGATTGCATACATCAGTCTTTTCTTTTCCTTGTAAAGTGTACCTGCGCTGATGGGTATTTTATTCATGAGTGCATGTTTGAGTGTTTGACAGTTTGCGTGTGTTTGTGGTCCATATATCCATGTGTATATTTTCTTATTTTGTTGTTGTTGATAAAAAAAAAAAAAACAGGCAGGTTTTTCTAACCTTTTATCTGCTGTAATGCTTACTGTAATTTGTTCACTTGTAACTAATCAGCCAACAAACAATATTTTGGGGTTAAGTTTGTGAAAACGCTGGGCATTAATAAGCATGAACAATGTATGGATGGGCATCTCTCAGTTATTATATGTTGTTGGCGGTTTCCCATACACTGCAACAGTGAAGTGCAGCTTGTCTAGTTGTGGGCTGATCAGGAACAGATGCTCTTCTCTTACTCGGGATTGCCTTCTAATTGGCTATTACTTTTTATAGACTGTGGTGCAGATTCTGCAACACACTTTATTCCCACCACATTTCACTGATTTGCTGACACTCTGTTGCTTTAATTTCTTTTTTTTTTTACGTCTTTACATGTGAGTGACAGTGAGGGGGGGTGTGTGAGAGGCTGTTGACAATCACATCAACGCCTCAGTCCCAGATGCTCCCTGCATAGAGAGCCAGTATGCAATAAGGTGCCCGTAATATCTATGTTGGTTTATTACAACACTTTGAAGCCACGGCAAAAACATCATCTCATTTACTTTTAGAGTAGCCAACATCAAGCTGTACTGCTGGATGCTTCCTCATCTGACAAGAGCACTTCACAATTAAAACCAGATGAACTATATGTCACAAGAAAATAAAGTATGCTGTAGGATAAATCTAATGTTGACAGCATGTTATTATGTTACTTTCTTTGGTAAATCATCGTGACATTTACCCTTCCACATCTGCTATCATGGTCTAGCTCTACCTTGACCTATGTTATTTTATTTTACTCCACTCAACTGGATCTTTAGAGTTAATTGTTTATATGAGATTTTTTTTTTCTTTTCCCAACTTGGTAACTGTAAACTTAATACAACTATAGGGAGTTTACTAGTTATGATGACTAATTTTGGCATCTTTTTAATGGCCCTGTTATCAAATAAGTTCATTTATTTAGCTTGGATAAGTCCATCAAATCCCAGTTGGCTATATACTTTATTCCGTCAGTATCCTGTTTACCTCTCTTGGGGTTTCCAATCATGCTGTAGCGTGGAAAGCCTGGCAGGCTTCTCTGAGGTCCCAGGAGGAGGCCATCTTTTACCCACTGCACAGTCCCTGAGGCCCGTAGCACCTCACACCTTAACACAGCTGTGGCTCCCATCCGCACAGTGAGGTTCCTGGGCTCAGACCTGAAGGCCTGCTGTGCCTGCGTGCCTAGAGACATAAAAGGAGAAGGAGGAAAGGAGTTGGAGTGGAATGGTAGAGGAGGGAAGAGATATGATGGTATTTAATTTAAAGAGGTGGAGAAGAACAAGGGCTAAGTATGTGAGAGGAGTGTTATGGAGGAAAAATAAAAGGAGTAGAGGGAGCATGACATAAACATACACCACAGGGATGCAGTCTTGTGGTCTTTTGTCTGAGAAGGCACCCCATTGTGTCTGGCCACATTATTCATCCTGGCATATGTTTTATTGATGGGAAACTGCAGTGATACGGCCCTGAAAATGAGTCAATAAAGTAATTACTGCGAATTAAATCCCCCCTCGGCCATGCAGATAGGATATTGGGGGGAGGAAAAAAGCACGGGGTATCAGAGACCTCGTTTACCTGCAGTTTTTCTTCAATGTCGATGTCCCACTAGCTAATTCCTCCTGGGAAGAGTAATGATTATCACTTTAATCCCCCTTGTTTGTCATAGGTGGGGTTGGCCATCCTTCAACCAGACTCTTAGGTGACATTGGTGCAGTGTGCTTGAGTCAGGAAGGTAACCTTAAAGCAGACCACCCATGAGCCTCTAACACTGGGGCTAGGATTATATGATTATTATACATAGGAGTTTATGAATAAATTCAGTTAAAGGCGCCAAATGCAACTGCATACTCCAATTAGTGCCTAATATCTAAGCGCAAATCACGTTTAAACAATACCCCACAGGGGAGCCAGTCTGATTCCACTAGGCTGTTTGAATCTTGACCTTCATTGAAGCAATGACCAAGTTGTTTGTGAAGTGCATGCTCTGTTGCGTCTGACAACATGAGTGAGAGGCAGAGCTCTCAGATCAAGGCTGAACCAGTCACCTCACGTCAAATATGAAGGGCAAGATTGGCCATTACAGAGGATGCATACAAACAACCAAACACAGGAGAACATTTGCATAGAGTTTACATAAATGAATACTCAACGGTGGTCTACAGTGGCTGCTGAAAGAGTATTATGCTGTATTATTCTGTGATAAAAATACTAAATACCATAGTAAAATATAGTGATAAAACTCAGTTTTCATTTTCTGAAGTGAGGGTATGTAACATTTAAATGAAGAAATAATACAGTCTTCCTCCTACAACAAGTTGAATTCATTAGCAATAAATTGCACCCTTGCTCAATTTAGTACATTTAGGGGTTTTGCCCAAAAGTCTTAGCATAGCTTCTGGTGGCTAAGCTAAGTTAGCTAATATTAGCAAACTTGTTAGCAAACCATGTACAGTAACTTGTATTACTGAGTAAATATGACTTCATGTCTCTTCTTTTTGTGCTCTTGTTACATTTTATTATGTCACAAATGCATTTCAATGGTTTTATCACAAAAGAAAAACACGAAGTGAACACCTCACAGAGAGACATAAATCTTTGTTGTTTCCTGCTTGTGGCCTTATTCCACCACTCTATTCACTGTCAGTCTGGCTGCCTAAATGACTAAAAAAAAAATTGGGAAATGACGGGAAATTCAATGTACGACTATCATGTGATTATCACTTGCGACCTCTGGCTTTAAAGGAATAGATAGAGCATAAAGACCGGAAGCCAGCTGAACAGCTAATGCTATCCTGGCTCTGTCCCAAAGTTAAAATATACCAACACCTCTAAAGCTCACTAGTTAACATGTCTTGTTTGTTTAATCCATACACAAACAGACAATTTGTAGTCCTCACCAACAACAGAGGGGAGAGGTGACTTCATGGGGTCTTGTCACTAGGAGGTAGCTGGGTGGATGGATACATTGATGTTTGTCAAGAAATACACTACAATCACTGTTACTTTTTCTAAAATGACCATTTGTCATTTTTACCTTTCTGTTTGTGTATGGATATAAAGAGATACAATGTGTTAACAGAACTGATGTGCCAGTAGCTGGAGTTTTAAACTTTGGAGAGAGATGGGCTAGCTGTTTTCCACTGCTTTCAGACTTTATGTTTAGCTAATAGCCTCTTGGCACTAGCCCTATCCTTAACTTACAAGTATAAGGATGATATCAATCTTCTCATCAAACTCATTTTGATTTGTCATTGCAGAAGTGAAATTATGTTGATGTTTGTTTATTTTCTGTATAAACTACTCAATGACAGAGGTGAAAATAGGAAACACCTAGTCTATGAAAACTGTCAAGGTTAACATGCACAGCAGCATACCGCTCACACCAAACAGATTTACCTTCAGCTAAGAAAAGTTGCAATAGGGTCACATCACCTACCGGCCATTTATACAAAAGCACTGGTTCGTTTGACATGTTGTCCACATTAGAGATCAGTGTTTATAGCTGTTCAGAACAGCCACACTTGAAGGCGGCATGAAAAGCAGGCTGTTATAGAGGGGGGCTAGACGCATAATGGTGCACATTTTCAGACATTTATAGTGTTGCTCTCAGTTATACAGTATATATAAAAAGTGACAGAAATAGTCTTGAAAATAATGAAAAAAGAGCTTTAGAGAGAAGTTCAAGCCTTTTCTCACCTCCACACAGCGGGCCAATCATTGTGTGAAGTGAGTGTGAATATCAGATTGTCGGTTTCAGAAAGTTACATAAACGGTCAGACACAGCCCCCCAATTCCGACGTTGGCTAGGGGAGTGCGGTTCGGAAACTAATCGACCATCTGAGAAGCAGTTTACTGGCAGGTCAATACCCAGAGACTGAGTTTCACTGTTACCAATTGTTCATAGGGACAATGGTCCCCCAGCAAAAGAGAGAGAAAAAGATGGAGCTTCTGGTTTACTTCTGGACTACGCAATAACAACAGTGGAAGGTAAGAATGATCACAGTTTTAATAGCGGGTCAGTTCACTACTGTGATATGCTAACTGATGTCTTATTTGCTCAGATAAATATAAAAATAAAAGTTAAAGGAGAAACATACAGTATATAGTAAGCCAATTTATACTGAAATAAACCTGGCATCTCAACCAACATTATCACAATGTAAAGTGTGTATGTATGAGATTAACTAGGTTAGTTTAACTGATTTACAGTGCAGTGACTTTACAGTACATGCATCACTGTAAGCTTTTGTTACTCAAGTAGCCAGTTTGAGAAGGCAAGTCATGCATGTAAACATACAGCATCCATTTGTGAAAATTCAGTTAAGGCTTCAATAAAGTAAAGGTTCCCACTGCTCAGTTGAATGCTGAACACGGATGTGATTTGAAAAGGCCACAGTTACTGTAATGATAGCTCCATGGTGGCATTTGATTCTCTTACCCCAGATGAGACAGAGAAAGGGTAGTGCTGAAGGAGACACAATCCATGCTGACAAGAAGTCCATTTCACCACATCTGACCTCCAACAATCCTGGAACAACCATGAAAATACAAACATATGAAACACATACAAACATAAACTACTATAAACAGGGCGTCTATGCCTCAGGAGGTAGAGCGGGTTGTCCACTAATCAGAAGGTCTCCGGCTCCTCCAGTCTGCATGTTGAAGTGTCCTTGGGCAAGATGTTGAACCCCAAATTGCTCCCGATGGCTGTGCCATTGGTGTGTGAGTGTGTGTCTGAATGGGTGAGCATACAAACATTGGACTTTCTTTTGTCATGGGTGAATTGTATTTCTGTCCACTGTTTTTGCTGATGTGCTTAAAAGTCAAAGCAATGTTAAGAACTGTCTGGCACTTTGTTTTATGGTCACTTATTTTGTGATTCAGTATTGCAAAGTACACCACACAGGTATCCACAAGTGCATCTATGCATATAGGAACAAATTCCATGACAAGGTTTTTATGCTCTTCAGGAAGATTTCTTGGAATGTAGCCTTATGGATGATATGTTAGATGGCCACATATGAACAATACTGGTAACCAGGTTAGCTTAAGTAGCCAGCTAATGTCCTATTCATGCTTTATTTTAAAATACATTTTAAAAGGATTACTTATCTGCATGTCATTGCTATCCAATGAGAAACATGTATCTCTCCACCCATGAGCCTCCACCCAGTAATTACTTCATAATTTTTCAGACAAACTGATGAAAATTCACAAAACTGAAAACACATCTGTTTGTATTAACTCATGAAAAGTTTCTGTTTTACAGATCCACAGGAGGAGATGATGTGTGTGTACATGCTATTTCCATGTCCTCTGCAGGCTATATGTAGTAACTGTGGGAATTGAACCTATGACCTTCTAGCTATGACCTTCTCCTTATTTCTATGAGACCCATGACCAATGATGTACATACAGTACTCTACATCAAATTCACTATAGTTACCATTATAGATATTAGTTTCAGTTAAAGCCATTGCAAGATATGAACCATCCTGATGACTACACATAGAGAAATTGGCCTCAGGCACACACTGAGTAAGTTTTGTTTCGGTTATGTGTATTTTCATGGACTGCATACTATCAGTCACAGTAATCAGTACAAACTGACTGTGAGGGTTAGGCTAGGCTATTTCCTGCTCTCCTCATCAATAACCTTTTATAATCTCCCTCACAATTTCCACTCAAAACTATGCAGCAATGATCAGATCGGACAGATGTGATCAAAGCCGCTCAAAGTTATCTGAGGCAAAGAATCATGTGTGGATCAAAGGCCAATTAAAGGATCACTCTGAAAGCACTTATCACTCTCAAAGTAGGAAGCTTATTTTTTCAGCTCAGTTTTTTAAAAGTGATACCTAGCAAAATCATACTCCCATCTTAGTATCAGTGAGCAGCTCTGGACTTTTACTGTGTCTGCCTTGGGACATGTTCATTATCATTAAACTTAAATCTATACGTATTAAATACAACGGTTAAACATTATAGTTCATGCATCAAAATCTTCCAGATCTTGTATGTGATCTAGTGTGTGTGTGTGTGTGTGTGTGTGTTTTCAAGGTTTGATTTTTTTGACAACATAGACTATGTTTGCAACACTGTTTACTATTACTTATTACTATTCAGCATCCAAGTCTCAAATGTTGGAGCTTTCAATCAGATTATAAAATGATAATGTGAATTAATGGAGAACAATAGCTGTCAAAAAATAAATTCAAAGGAATATAAATTGCTGCATGGCAAGACAAAATGTAAATACTATAAATTATCTAAAAGTTGAAGTAAATAGTGATTCTCTTCTCTAGAAGCATGACAGCACAGGTCATTTCTTCAAATAGCTTAAAACAACCTTTGTTTATAATCAGTTCAAGGAAGGAAACAATGTGACATTCTTACAGTGTTTGTCTATTCTATTTCTATCTATATCTATTGTTAATGTCTCCTGTATTTATGACCTCTGTCCTTCCCTACACTAAATCAATTTTCTTTGTTTCCTAACATTAACATTGTGATGACAACAGTCTTTCCATAGCTGCATAAACATAATGCACTTATTTCATAGTTGACTTTGAATAAATAGGTTAGAAACATGCAATCAGATTGGCATGGTCCTTTAATAAGGAAAGTCAGTTACAACATTGTGTTTTAAATGATTGCACTGCTGGCAGTTTTATAGATATGAATAATGCTGAACTCAAAGTAATAACGCTGAAATTTGATTGTAATTAATATTTTTAAGAATTACATTATTTGTGCTTTTCAGAAAAAAAAAAAAAAACATTTGTTTTTTACAGGTAATTTCCCATGGATAAGTAGAGTATGATCGACATGGCGTGGTCTTACTGCGAATCAATCCCAAGGACAGTTTGAATTTGGATGACTGTAGGCCGTGCTGTGGGTCCGTGCCCACTGCATCAAATACTCTTCCTTATTTGACCTGAAAGAGCCCTCTGTGGATTTTTAGTCAGTTTGTAATCACTTCAATTTATCTGCTGCAGGAGTGGAACAAATAATAGTGATTTACTTAATTGAAAACTAAATATTTTCTCATCTGAATAGACAAAATGAATTGAAGGCAACAGCTCTTTGACGCATCTCCCCTCAGTCGATTAGTTGCACTCCAACAGGCTTTGATAAGAATTAACTCACACTCAATTATTTTTTCGCTCTCAAAACATTTGTGTATTTCAGAGCCCCCAGTATACTCTTTGAACACACAAGGGCAATTACTTCCCTCTTCAATGAATTGTATTTCTTTTGAGGTTAAAAGTGCCCATCTTCTCTTTATCTCTGCCTATTTTAATGCCTTATATAGGTAAACACAAACACAATCATTATACCCTGTCAAATGTTGACAATGTCTGTCATATGCATTGTCATTTACAGCCATATATCTCCTGATGAGCAGTACCAGATTTCCTTCTTTTGTCTATAGTACGATGAAAAAGCCAGACTTTGGAGCTCAACCAGCAGATATTGCCTGTGAGGAAGAGAAGTGTTTTGCCAACATAGAAAGGTTTCTGCTGGCCTCACGAGTCACCATTTTCAATGGGACTCTTAATGAAAGCAGACGTAGCCCACCTGACCTCCCCACAGTACTCTTACAAATTCAAACAATGCCTTCATTGCAATATGTGTTTTCTTTGTTGAAAAACCTTGCATGGTGTAGCATTGGTTGAATAACTATAATGTATGTCATTTAACAGTTGCTTAAAATGTAACATTAAATATATACTGGACTGAATGGCAATTTAATTGGTCTTCAAATAAAAGGAAGACCCATATTTTACTACAGCGGCACTCATTGCCACAGATTTTTTTTTTTTGACTTTGGTCTTCACCAGCTTCTTACAAATGCAAATTAGAAAGTTTGATTTGAAATTTGATTCGCTTTCAGAGTCAAGGCTGTCGCTCTCCCCGCAAGGGCATTAGAGGTAGCTGAACCATTCAGCGTGACCCCGACAGGTAGACTTTTAATGGCATCTTTCATAATATCATCAAACGACTCAATACACTCAATCCTAGACCAATTTAATGTGAAACCCCATGAAATCAGTCAATGTGCAGAAAATGAAGTTTCAGCCTCCATGCAGCCATCCAATTCAGATGTCGTCCTACATCTTAATACCAACCTAACCTCTTACCAATCTCACCAGTTGCCTGTGGGTCCAATTACTGTAGCTTATAAAAGCTGTGTTGTGAACCATTACTGCTTTAACACTGAATTGCTGATATAGAGGGTTTCTAAAAGATGCAGATTAGATTATCAACGGAATCTAATCACGTGCAAATCATTGATTGTGTGTTAAGACGTGGCATTCTTGTAGCAGTCTGATTAAGACTTGGTTGAATGTGCTGAACACAGACAGAGGAGACTTCAGCCCCAAGGATAGTCAGGCTGAAACATATCAGCTTGATCCAGCAGTTCAGCAGTAGCTTGACAATGTCCAGTACAACTTCAAGGCACTCAGAGAAACCCAAGTTAGGTGTTTGTCTCTGCTCCTTTCAGCTGTGTTCAAGTCTACTGGATACTCTGACTTTGCTACATAGACTCACACACACACACACACACACACTCTCCCTAGGAAAAAGTTGAGAGACAGAGAGGCAAAACCTTCTTTCAACCTCCACCAACTCAAACACATCTGCGTGCCTATAGGGTGCAGAGACAGAAAAAGAGCAAGGCGGGCAGACAGACACACAGAGAGGGCGCACTTCTTTCTAAAAAAGCCAAGAATCTTTGAATAGGTGTTCAGATTTGCATGAGAGAGAGAGAGAGAGATGTGCTTACCTGTTGAGTGACGCCAAGGCTCGGGAGCGTCTTTTTGTCTTCCTGATCTACAGATGGCTCTCTGAACACAAGTGAGCAACGGAGATGTTAAAGAATGCCAATGGGACTCCCCCTTCTCTCACTCCTTAGTGTAAGACAGAGGCAAACATATAAAGAAAGAGAGAGAGGCAGTAGGAGAGACTGAAGAATGAAGGGAGAGGCATGTATGAGAAGTCTAGGTGGCGGCGGTTGCAAAGGGGTAACCTGAATGGGAGGATAAATACCAAAAAACACCAACAATGTCACGGCTGCCCAAAAGATTTCAAGAAGTCTATAGTTTTAAGGCTAAATAGTAACAAACTGACCTTTTCAAAAGTTACAGACCCTTTGGTTTCAGTAGAATTTAGTAAATAACTATAAAAGTTGCAATGAGACATAAATGAGAGCAGAACAACATACATGTTGCTTCTTTCTGGGGAGTATTCATGGATCCCATTATTTAGCATTTCACTGTGCTGGGTTGGAAGGAGCAGAGCAGCCCTCAAAGATACAGATGCAACATGGATGTCTTCACAGCTGCTAGTTTGTAACATTTATGCTCATACATAATGAATGGCGTAGAGAGTATCCACATAACTGTATTTCCTATACTGAATACTCCTGGGGTGATGTGTTCCGCTGCAGGGATGGATACAGAGATAGGCCAAAGATTTCACTTTCAGTGGAATACAGTGGTGGAATATTTGATTTTTTTCTGAATATTGCCCCCCACTACCCCACCCCGCTCCTCCTCTTTTGTCAATTATATACTTCCAACTGAATGGTGGCTGGAGAATACCACTATTTGCTCAGTGGAACATGCTGAAAGCTCTCCTAGCAAGACAACTTAAAGGTCATGTTTATTTTCCACGTGCATGTATTTTTCATTTGATCTGCTGATAGTCTACACTTGTTCCATGGCTCTGTATTGACTACATGTACAAGCTATTTACTCCGTATAAACACAAAAGCAGTTATTCTGATGCACCCATTCTTCTACTGTGGGTCAGCCATGCGGTTATGATATACAAACCACCGTCTCTCAGAATGTATTGCTAAGAAACTCTCACATTTGTGCAGCAGACAATAAAGAAAGAATGATAATGACACGCACCCTTATAATGCCACAAATTCAAAGGCTGTAACCTAATTTTGAACATATAGTACTGCACATGTGCCAGTGTCCAGTATCTATTCTGTGCGTAGTGTGTGTGTGTGTCTTTGTGCATGTGTATAGGCAGTGCGAGTGGGTGTGTGTAGCCCAGATGTTAGCAGCTGGGCCATGTAGTCGGAGCCGGCCCCACAGACAGTCATTAAGCCCAGCAGCCCAGGGCTGGAAGGTTAATTCCCCTGCCTGGAGGGGTATGTAGGTGGGAGGCAGGAGGAAAGGAGGGAGGGAGGTGGAGGATGAGGAGGAGAGGCAGCGGGGGGAGCAATGGGAGGCGAGGGGGCTGTGAAGCTCAGCACTCAGTTCACACAAACAGCAATGTCAGCAAGAGTGGAGCCGCTCCACTGCCAGGCGAAGGAAGAGGAGGGAGAGAGCTGGGTCTGACAGAGGTGAGGGAGGGAGGGAGATGGACAGAGAACCTGAAAATGAATGGCGAGTGGAGAAATGCAGGGAAGAGGAGGGAAATACAGTAAGAGGGTAAAAAGAATTCATGTCAGGAGGTTGGACAGGCAGAGGGTGAGACGAAGGGGATGCGAACGAGCAAGGTAATGGAGCGAGAGAAACGGATGGAGGAACGAGACAGAAAGATACTGTAAAATGGGCTGTGGAGTGATGAATAGAAGACGAGGGAGGAGCAGGGGAAGAGGGGAGATGGGAGGAAGGAAGGCTGACATGAGGAGTTGTTTTGAAAACCAACAGGAAGTCTACTGACTCAGACCAGTGTGGCAGGGAAAGCAAGGAGGAAGATTAATCAAAGAAAGCAATAAGCACTACGGTGGAAAGCAACACAATATGTGGAAGAGGGAAAGATAGGGTCATGTCCAGGAGATTGATTCAGAAAAGTGGAGCAAGAGTGAGATTGCATGTGATATATTCGTGTGTGTGTTTGAGTTCCTGTGCATGTACAGTATTTGTGTGGAATGTGCATGGTTTGGGGGCGTATTTGAATCATTTAGATTGCCATTAGCAACGTGGCAGCTCCCATTCTGTCACTTGTCAAAATAAAGAAAAAAAAAAGCTTAATTATAAAATGCATATGACAGCTTAGAGTCAGAAGCAGAGGAGCTTGGGCGAATATGCGATCCACACCACGAAGAGGATGTAACTAGTTCAGCCCCCACAGTTCTTAGGAAGTGGTTAATTTAATGAAAAAAAGGGGTTCAGTAACCCTTCAAGACTTCTGAGGGCTCCGACAAAGGCCTGAAAAATTGTCTTTGTGCATTGAGCTGGAGAGTATTACATCCACACTCTGAGCCTGGGCATTAACTACAGCCATCTGACCCGATGATCTGATTGGAGCCCCGGCTTCTGTTGCCTGCCACAGTACAGCTGCCATATCAGTGATGCTTCTGTGTTCTAAATCTGTAGACAAGGTCAACATGTTTTTTTTCCCCTACCAATCTGGCTCCCAGTCGACCACAGGAGAAGGAGATTTAACAGACAGCCACAGACTGAGAATACGCATCACCAGAAACCAGAAATGACAATTACAGGCATCACTAAAATAACAGTAGCAAACAAAGATAAGAGGACTTTCAAAAGTCTGACAGCATAGATAGTCGCTTAATCCCCTTCAGCAGCACTTTCTTCAAAAGTCTGTTATAGTGATGAAGTCTGAATAGGGACATGAACCACATCCTCACTGTTGGCAAGTTTGTTTGAAGCTATTCTCAAGTTGGTGTGCCGTGCTTTGGGTGACCTGTAGACCAAGTGATGCTGGAGCATGTGGAAGGACATATATCGGGGTTAAGATGGATTTGGAAAAACCCAATTAAACACACCGACACACTCTTTGCTGTTCCCCTTCAGGCCCCATCCCTGTCTCCCTATGCATGTTGGCAGCAACATGGAGTTCAGAGCTGTGTGTGTGCAAACGTGTGTTTATGTGTCAGGATGGACAGAGAGGCTTGAGACAACCAGCTGTGGTGTCCAGATTGGGGAGGGATTATTTCCCAAATCTCCCCCATTTACCTCAGCTGCCTAACAAGCTCCTACATAACCATGTTAATTCATTGATATTGTGACTTTGATTTCGTTGTAAATAACAACACTATTGTCCAATAAAATGGGATCTTTCTGTGTCTGGGTTAAGTATAACAGGAGGCTTACTGGGCCAGTGTGAGAGGGTCTATGTTCAAATCTTCAGATCAAATCTTCATTAGACTAATAAACAGCATTACAGGGATATAATTGGTAATGCTAATTCAACTGTAGTATCATGTAGACATAGAGTAATAATAAATATATATCACTTAGTTGCTGCTAGTACATATGATCACACCAGGGCCAAGGAAGAAGCAAAAGTTTAAAAGTACAAGGCTTCCTTGGGAAAGTGGAACTCTTCATCTAACAGATTCCTGTGTGAAGTCATGAGGTCAGAGGCTGGACAAGATTGCTGAAACAATATTATTAGGTCACTGAGGGAAAAGGAGCAGGGTCAGATAATAAGACTCAATCCGGCTGAGTGAAAATGCATGGGAGGGAAAGTGCTGACGCCTCCCTCGCTCTCGCTCATCCAATTCCCAGCGCTTACTCTGTGCCGCTGATATTCATGCCGAGCTGTCCGTCCACGGCCCACAAACTTTAACGTTCGCCCCCATCTATCACCCCTCTGTGGTGATGGACGAATGGAGAGCAAAGCAGAGAACATGGTGCTGGGTGGGGAAGGAGGGTGGAAGAGACATAAGGGGACAATATTGAAATTTGAGGTCAGAAAAGACAATTGTTATATCCACTCTTGTGTGTCCCATTCATTTATTCATAGATACCTCATCCATGTAAAATAAATACACACAAAAACATATGTGCATGGAGGCACACACACCCACCCACACACACCCACACACACACCCACACCCACACACACACACACACACACACACACACACACCACCAGAGCCTCCTATCACAAGCAATTCAATATAAAGATACACAGAGCTCAGGCAATAACCTGATCCTGGTGAGAGATGTTATAGGCTTTGACAGGCGGGGCTGAGCCACACAGCCCAGGCTGTTCTCCCAGTGTCACTAACAAAACAGAAGGATTAGAGGATGAAACTGAGCTAAATCTGGGCAAGCTAAAAATGGGGGCAAAAACAAGGCATAGGGAGAAACAATATTGAACGGATCCAAAGCAAGCCTTTAACAAAAGCTATTAAGCAATAAAAGGCCACTTTAATAACAAAATCCTTGTGTTCTATTATTAATGTTCTGCTGTCCACAAATACACCCACACACCCTGCACATGCACATATACAAATGTGCATGCCCCCCTGCACATCTCTGTACTCCCATCTTCTATGAAAGTATCACCATAGACCAAATTCATCCTACCATCAACCTTTAACCATCACTCTCACCACTAACTTTAAGTGAGGTCAGTCGTAATATTCCTCCTCACCTCTCCCTCACAGAATTAGTATATACATAAATATATATATATATATGTATATACATACATACATACATACATACATACATACATACATACATACATACATACATATATATATATATATACACACACACACAATATACAGTATATATCCTTTATCTAACCAGGTAAACATCTCATTGAGATTAAAATGTCTTTTCCAAGAGACCTCGCCAAGACAGCAGCATAAACATTGTTACAACAGTAAACACAAACAATACAAACAGACAAATACAACTGGCACACACTACAAACAAGTGAACACAATATCCAGTTAATATGCAAGACAAGGTCAAGGACAAAAATCCAATTATGATGCATAAACAGGTACAATTTTCTTAAATGATTTCAGTGAAAATGTAGGAGCAATCACATTTACCAAGAGTACTATTTTCTTGATCCTCTAAAATTGACTTAAATTCCCCCATAGTAATCAGCTCTGACAATTGTAGGTCCTTCTGTAAATTATTCCAGGAGGAAGGGGCAGAGAAACAAGATTTATTCCTAAAAAAGAAACTTATTTTAAGTTACAGCTTGGAAACAAGGTTTTCAATGTGTGATTTCAATGACAAGTTCTGATCAATAATAATACCTAAATACCTAATATATTGTTACCATTTTGATTTCAACCCCCTGAGCAGTTGAGATCTTAGGAAGATTAGATGGTAACTATTTGTCATTTGAAAATAGCATGAATTTGGATTTGTCTGCACTTAATACCAACTTAAGTTGAGTCAAATGGGACTGAACAACATCAAAGGCAGACTGCAGGAATTCAAGGGTTGGTATTAGTAGTATTAGTGGTAGGATTAGTATTACCAGAAAGTTGAAGATTTTGCACTTTTTACCTCAGGAGAATGTGATTTTTTAAATTTTTTTTTTCACAAGAACAGGTCAGGTAATGTTGTCACCTCAACACTGAACCGAAGGCCAAACCATTGTTTAGAGTTATAATAATGGGTTGTGTTGTATCATTTCATTTGTTACAAGGCAAGCGCTCAATTCAGTACACGTTGACTGAACAGGCAATTCAACATTGCAGTGAGTTAACCTGATATTTTCTTACAAATGTGGTGCCATGGTTGTTGAGGTGAGATGTTGTTTGCTGTTTTTATCATCAAGTGCGGATGAGTTTATTATTGTTCAATAAAGTGCTGCTTTTGTTTTGTGTAATATAAGGCTTGGGAGGCCAACAGTAGACTGTTGGAAAAATCAAGAATTTGAAGGTAATTTCCTGAAATAAGTGAAACCTTTTGCAATACCTTACTTACTTTATTTACCAAAATAAAATAACAAGTAGGAATGGTTGGTAGACTCTTATTTGATTATCCCTAGCACAAGTAAAAAAAAAGGTGTGTTCTGGTTCTTACTGTGTACAAGGATGCTTACCTTGAATTCCCATCAGTATACAGCCTTAAACAAACTCAATAAGCCATATACTGCAAAATATTTAATAGTCCCTCCATATCCCTGTAGCTAGGAAAGGAAATGCCTGGCCACCTGCTTCTGTGTCTCATATTTTATCGACTTTAAGCATCACACAAAACTGACCAACCTTTATTTTAGCTGTGCAGGCTGAAAGCTACAAGGTGCAAAAGCCAATAGGCTACTGCAGATTGAACTATACACATTACCTGCTGCAGACAAAACCACTTCATAATATGAGAGGACCAAAACCACAGGGAATTATGGTGAACCAGTGTGGTGTGATGTTACATGTCACATTTTCAAGCTCTATATCCCAAAGAGAAGCCAGTCTAAACGGGTGGGACGAGTCTTAAATATTATAATATTACAATACTTTCTGATGTACTGCAAATGTCTTAAATCATGATACTATCATACCATTTTGAACAGGACTGAAAATTTTGTAGATCCTTTTTAAACAAGCCCCTTGCAAAACTGATCACAGACCACAATGACCTCCCTTCACATATATGGCCTCATTCTGAAAGGCTCTAACTGGTTCTCACAGGGATAGGAGTACAAGAACACACAGCCATTAAAACACACACAATCAGGCCCAAATACACCTCTGCCAACAGATGGGCTTATGGCTTTGTTGAGGTGGAGTTTGCCATCCTGCCCGTCCCATTTTCAGAAAATCTACTTTAATTAACATATCAGAGCTCCCAACGAGGCTAAACCTCTTCTCTGCAAACTGTAATCTGCCCAGTTTGAACTGACCAACCACAGAGCCTACATGATAAGGCTTGCCAACCGAAACACAAGGATAATCCAGTTATACCTGCTTATACAGCGGACAGCTAAAAGCACTGATCTGACAGGCGCTCTCTGCAGTGCCATAGCTCACATTTTGATCTAACCAAAGTGTTTTGATTTACTTATATCATGTGGCTCAATCTCTACAGTAAGTCATTTTAGCCACACTGTGGTATACGCGCCACTTGAACAATAAGATTAAATATATGGACTCCTAGTGCCTTTCTTTTATTCCTCCCATGTGCCTTTTATCACTTAATTTCTACCCATACAACTTCCTCCCACTCTGTCACTCTGTCCTAATCATCTAACTTTTAACCACCCCTACCTCTGAAACACTTCATCCCTCATAAAGTGTATTTATTTCCCTTCTTTCAAGTTAACTCCCAAAACATTCTCCCTCCCTCTACTGCCATCAGTCTGCGTATTTATTATGATCTGAAGGTGTCACTGGAGCAATGGCAGGGTGACTATGGTTCCCTCCACCTGCAGACTCACAACCCCCAGAGAACCGTCAGGGAAAGTTGAACGGGCTAACAGATGGAGGCTATTGTATGAGGGAGGGCGCGGGGTAGAGCGTGGCAGCAGTTGAGAGAGTGTGCGTGTGTGTGCATGTGATTTAAAGTGTGTTTGTGCATGTGTATATGACGTCTACACTTGTTTTTGTGTGTGGGCAAGTATGTTTTGTGTGTGTGCATTTGTGTGTGCGTGCGTGGGGGTGAAGAGGGGGGAGAGCACGGCGGTTTAACACAAGATGTTTGAAATCTGTTGGCCTGACACAACTGCTTGGTTAATAGAGTCTCCTGGAATGTCCTCTATTGCAGTTTTAATGAACCCCAAGCCAAAAGGCCTAATGAAGCGTGCTCCGTTTGCCAAAACAGTCCCTCGGCTTGACCTCCCCTGACCCGCATCACTCCCACGCCACTTGAGGGTGGGTCTCCATGGTGACCGGCCTTAAGAGTCTACAGAGCCAAAGTTGTCAAAGGGACAAAGGCAGGAGCTAAGTTAGAGAAAAGCATGTGGTTAAGACAAAGAACGTCAGCTCATGTGCCTGCATATGTTTAAAAATGGAGGTGGTTTCGCCAGTTTAAGATTTTAAATGTTGCATATTTCCTCTTCCCTTTGTTATCCTGACAAAAAAAGGCCAGTTAGCAAAAAGCTGCTGTTTTCTGGCCAAGAAAACATTTTTCTTAACAAGCTCTTCCCCTTTGTCAGCATCCAAAAAAGATATTCATCTACACACAAACACAAGCGCACGTGCACATACACACACGTTGGTCCTCATTGCAGTTTAACTATTCTTTGTTCAAGCCTAGCAAGAGCCTCATTATTCAATAAGTTAAGACTATAACGCAGGCAGTGTTGTGTGTATTCAAGGGGGATGCTTGTGAGCGTGTGTGTGTATGCGTGTGTGTTAAGTATGAGTTAAGGACTAATAAAGTGCAAGGCACCTAATTAAACAGTCTTTGTTTATGTTCTATAGCAGTGGTATAAACTCAGCAGGCACAATACAGGGTGGTATGCCAGGTCGCTATGCGCTCATTTGAATAACTACAGACAAAAGCAATGTGGAGAGAAGGGGGCAATCAACTTCAAAAGAAATTCTTGCTTAATTGCAAAAGTGTGAGAAAACTAACTAAGACAAAGGAGAATGAGCTGATTAAAGTTGCATTGAACACTGTTTGGAATCTAATACAAGATCTGAGTCTGATCGCTTTAAATAGGTAAATTAAATATATCCTTAGGGGATCCAAATGCGATAGATAAAACCTAATATGATTAAAAGTTTGTATTTCCCATTTCTGATTACATCTTGACAGGTCCTGAAAAGAAAGTGTGAATTCAGTTGAGGCTGAAAATGGACCAAAGATAAACAGTTTCTAGACTGAGTAACTTTTGATTAATGTTTTTGTTTTTTGCCGTGCAGCTGCAAACTGTTGAAGCACAGAGCTATGAAGTATTTCAAAAAGAATAACCAGCATGGACATGCAATGTTTTCCTTCCAGCAGCAAACATATAAAGAAACAAACTGTGCATGGATGGCTGGACTTTTTTAATTATAATGTGAATCAGTCCTGAGACCCCTCCACCAGTCCCCTCACACCACCCCCTTTAAGAAAACACGGTGGAAAACCTGAATGAGCAATCAGTGCTGTTCCGCCTGTGCACATTCCTGAATTCAGTACTCTAATGGTGCCAATCATTATAAGCCTTATTAAAATAAACACAGACTTTATGATATAATAACAAGTAAGCCAGGCTGCATATACTGTCATAATCGACAGAAATTAAAAGTGCCAAGGAACACTACATTACCTCTGTAACCTGTCTCTCTCTCTCTCTCCTCTCCCACACACAAACACATGCGCCCACTTACACACACACACACACACACACACACCGAAATAAAGTAATCAAGGTTATTTAAATGAGTGTGCAGGCTGCATAAACAGTGCAAACGGTAAAGAACATTACAGGCTGAACGTGTCTATGCATTCCTGATCTCTCAAGGTGGTGAGAGGGGGTGTGCTGGGTGGGTGGTTAGGGTCCATTTACAGACAGTTGTAACTAAGTGAAGGTATATGCGTGCTAGGGGACCACACATGGCAAGAAATATGCAGAATATGCTGATTATCACACACATATAAACAATATCAAATACATGCATTGCATACATTTAGTTTATGCTCTGCTACATCAGTGCAGTATTTTTATTTTTTTTATTTGTTTGTGGAGTTGGGATGAATCTACATATTGCACATAGACAGTATTAAAAAAAAGGGGGTGTCAGGGGACGTTGGGGGATATTGGGGGTGGGATTGGAGATTTAGTGTGATTTGCCTGTGTGTGTGAGGAACTGGAGGGGTTTCTGAGTGCTACCAGCTGACATTTCCATGCAATCCAAAGACTAATTGATTAAAGGGTTATGAACATATGTGTATGATGATGCCATTGAGTGTGCATGTGTGCGTGGCAAATATATGCCATATAGCTGAGGGATTGCACCTCAATTACTATGAATGGGGTAACTGTGCTATGTATCAACACCACCCCTTTGGCACACACACTCTGTGATTCGATCCTCACAGTAAGGCTTGGGTTATTGTTGAGTCCTGAGCAGACATACCAAACATTTGAACATACATAATAATGGAGGCCATTGACATGAGTGCTGCGGGGAAAAATGCAAGAACACTGTGTTTTTTATTAATCCATTTCTACAAAAGTACATTAATCATATTGCTACAAAGTATTTTAGCATCCTGTGATATAGAGAAAGCATAAAACATTTTCAGGGTTAAAAATGACTTTTGGGGAAATCCATACTGTATGTAAGTCAGGCATAAATGCCACCCTGTGTTCTTATTTGCAGCTTGGGTATATTTTAGTCACGTGTAGACAGACAAAAAGATATATAAATAATATATATTACTATATATTATATTTTATCTGTAGAGTTAGAAAGTAACTAAAGATTAGATTAAAGATCGTAACTAAAGAAGCAAATAAAATAGATTTATAGTTAAGATTGATACTACTCTCATATCTGTCTCTCATCCAGGAGATAGTTAGCTTAGCTTATCATTCAGGCTGGAAGCTGGGTGAAAAAGCGAGCCTGCCTCTATCCAAAGGTAAGGAAATCTCCCTGTCACCACCTCTAAAGCTCACTAATTAACATGTTATATCCATTTGTTTAAGCTGTACAAAAATGTAAAAGTGTAAAAAAAGACAAAAACAAAAAAACCCCCATTTTTGTCACTTTAAGGTTGTCAAGCCACCAGCAGAGACTCCAAGAAGTCACTGCTTTAATTCTTTTTTTTTTAATTTAACCTTCAGACAGAGCTGGGATAGCTGTCTCCTTTGTTTTCAGTTGACTGTAGCTTCAGACCCAGATATGAGAGTGGTACTGATTTTCTCATCCAACTCTTGGCAAAAAAGTGCATAATTTCCCAAAATGTCTAATTATTCCTTTACATGTCTATAGTGTAGTAACTACAAACATCTTGGATCAAAACAAGTTCAGCGCAGCATATTGAGACTGTATTTTAGACACTGTGGATTGATTTAGTGTTATGCAGAACTTCTGTACTAAACTGAGGATTAGGCCTATTTCATAGTGCTGTGTTTTATTATGGTGAGAATGTGCATTTGGGGCTGCTGTTGGATGAATCGACGCTACCAAATTGAACTAATTGCACTGTTGCCTACCCAATGGACCCTGTCCGGGACTCAGGAGAGAAAAGAGCTGAGAGCAGGCGAGTACATTACTGAATCCAACTAATTGCTCACACCTGTGTCTGCCCAGTTGACTCTACTGGGGATTCTAGGGAACGATAAAGAACAAAGCTGGAAACATGGCAGTGGCAACAGGAGTTCAAGTTTACAGATTTGGTTTGTCAAAGGTTTGTTGGTCATAAACAGGGGTGTTTTTAGTCAATCTAATGGAGATAAAATACAGTAGTGTCCGGTTCCACTCAGTAACAGGAGGTGGGTGAATTTGTGCCTTCAGTAGTGTATTTATTGCTCACTTTGGCTCTAAAAGTAAATGTAAGTGACCTGTCACCAGCTCAAATACTCAACCTTATTCACCTGTCTCGTTTCGAAAAATTAAAAAAAAAAACAAACAAACTAAAAGACACGAGGTGACTTCAAGGACCAGTGTGTAGGATTTAGTAGTATCTAGTGGTGAGGTTGCAGATTACAATCGACTGAATTTATTTGTTATTTTGTGCATTATGTTACTGCAAAATAGCTTAATTACTTTTCCAAGCTCATGGTTCATTTAATGGTCTTTTCACATGTTTAATTTTCTCTTCACATTTAAAGTGAAGACAATAGAGAGGAGACAAGATAAGGGAAGATACAAGAGAAGAAGTGAGAGAAAAAAATTAAAAGAGAGGGACTGTGCTGAGATAGCTGTTGTCTGACCAGAGGCTTCCTGGGCAGAACAGAGATGATCTCTGAGTCTCACAGCATGAATCCCACACACCCTTCACCACACAAACAGCATGAATCCTATGCACTGCATGCCCGCGCCTTGTGGCTCACACACACACACGTACACCATGTCTCAGACACACACGCACAGACACACACACACAAACACACATAGAATGAAAGACATAGACAAAGCATCACTTCTAGCAAGACCCCAAACTCTGACCAATATGGTATCCACTGTGCTCTCATTATAAACACTAAAGAGTTCATCTTCATCCAGAGGCAAAATAAACTAGACTTAAAAATCCTCTTTATCTCTAGAACTTTTTTTCCATTCAGAGTGGTCATTTTGAGGATAACGCTGTTCCTTATGGTCTACAAAGAAACATAAAACAGCTACACAACTGTAATTTAAAGATGCTGCAGTTCCACGTCAAAATGTCCAAGCAAGCAAAATCTCCCTCTTTATATTCACCAGCTACTTAACTGTGACTTTTCCCGGACAGGAAATGACTGTTATTGCATTCGGCTTCACTTTCCCCTGGCTATAATATACAAAATAAATCTACCTGCGCACACAACTCTCACTGTGTGTAACCATCTGTTCAACTTTGCTATGGCATCTCACTTTTTGTCCTCACTTCAGACTTTATACATACACAGGCACAACACATATCCACTCTGCCTGCTTTCCTTTGTACAACTGTGTGTAATTGTGGACAATGTCTGGGTTTATTGTTGTTTGTGACCCCACCTTCATACACCTCCTGCTCATACCTTGGTAAGGTTAACACATCTCTCAAGGGGTATGATGTACTGTACCTTATGTACAAAATAAAACAAAGAGAACACCATCTGTATGAGTTTGGAATGAAGGGAGGTTTGAGTGTGTGTTTGTGTATATGTGTGTCTGCACATATATCTAAGTTTGAGGGCACAGAGCCATCCCCTTATGGCCCATTGTTTTGGAAAGGTATGACTCTTGCAACCCTCCCCTGGATGTTGGGGGAATAGAGCACAGCCTGGCTAATATTTAACTAATGACTGTGCCTTCCAGACTCGACCGCCCTCCTCTCACCAACTGGCAGACCTGAGCCATCTCTGCAGTGAACGTCACTGAAGTGTGGCTGTGTGAAATAGAATGTGGAGGGATGGGGCTCTGCAGAGTATCAGGGGAGAGGGGAACGGGAGAAAATAACTGTTGGAGAGCCCATAAAGGAGCTGTGAGTGAGGGAGAGATGGATGCACTGTGTTGAGTGGGAGGCCAACAAGTCCAGCAGTCTGAGAGAATGCCATATGCTACCTTGAGGCAGGCGAAGTCTAGCAAAAGGCGAAGAAGAAGCACAGTTAGACAAGAGTGGCTGGTTTCCATCAGCACTGATATTATGTGTCTGGCCTTCACATTTCTCATCAAGGAGCACACTTATCCCCCTCAGTCTGCCTCATGGATAGAGGCTATGCTACTGACAGACACAGAGAGAGGAAACAAGAGAAGGAGCTGAAAGAGGCAGAGGAAGGGAGGGACTGAGATAGGGAGAATGAGTGAAAAGGCATAATTAGATAATGAGGTCTGCGTTTGTCAAGTGGGAGAGACGGAAAACAGAAATCTGTAAGGGCAAAATAACAAAAAGAGTGGAAATTAAGGAGAAGTCAGGGAGACGGGGAGAAATGAAGAGGGCTAGATAGATATAAAAGATGCAGCAGGGCTGATTATTGTTATGGTGCCACCAATGTGGACTGAAGCCCCTGGTGCTGCCAGGCAAATGTAGTATTAGTCACTTCAATAATTAATCACCCTGGGAGCATGTCGTTGCAGCCATGCACTGACCCATTTCTTTAACATTTTTCTCAACAGTAACATACCCACAGAGCCCCTCTTCTACCATACTTTCATTTAGTGAGGTGGGGGTGTAGGCCCAAATCCTCTGGGTCAAGCCTGGTCATTTATTAGCCACTTTTCTCAGGAGAAATAAAAGTAATCTCGCTGCTCTTCTCAAAGGCTGGAAACCATGTGGGGAGACAGAATAGCGGCCTCGGCTGTGGCCCAATGGGCCTTGCTGACTGTCTGTCCTGGTGAAATATGAAGCCCATATGTAGGACGGCCATCTGAAAGAGGGACCCAACAGGGCTCCTTCAGGCTTTGATGCTCATCACCACAAAAGCAGATGGCGGTGTCCTGGTCTTAAAAGTTTTTTTGAAACAACCCCCCTCTTCTTTTATCCAATCCTATCCGGCCTATTAGCCCCCTGCCTGCCATGGTCTAGCAGCCTATGCTTAGCCCCCAGGGGGCTTCCAGAGCTATGGAATGAAGTCAAGCTTCCCCATTGACACAGGTCTCACTGGATAGCTTTGAATAGAAGTCAACCAAGTGAAAAGGCATGTTTTAGAGGACAAAATGGAATAAGGTGTGGGGTGGATCAATACTGCAGGGTTGTTTGGACTTGAAATGCTTTGCTCTCTGTGTGCTCAGACAAAGCAATGCTGACTGCAGGTGGCAAAGAATTTTTCCGGACATTGGGTAAAAAGTAACAAAGACTGTTTAATGGAAGAGATACCTGCATGCATCTATCTGAAAGATTGTGGTCAAAGTGGAGAGATAACCTGCTGTGCATGCCCTATATCTATTCCTCTTCCCTAAAACAGGCAGAATTTGTCACTGAGGTCCAACCCCAACTTGTGTACTCCTCACACCCAAGCATTTTCTTAACCAGAAAGGCAATCAGGGACTTCAAGTCAGACACAATGCAAATAGGTCTGAGAGCCCATCTGTAGTAATCCAACAGTCCCTCCTGCACCAGTCTGCTCTCTGTCTCAGCCTCTCTGTGGCACAAGCCAATTAACTGTTTGATTCAGAGCCGGGGATGAACATCCTAATTGATTACATGGTGATAGTCGATTCAATTATCAATTTAGGCACAAAAAGCTGAGCAGAGACGCAGAGCCCGGAAGTTTGCTGAACGAGTTCTTCAGTTACTTGGCAGCACAAGCACCGTGTATGTTTGTTTAAGCGCAGGGATGAAAAGTAAAGGAGGAAGGCAGGGAAGCAGAGGAAGAGATGTAGGAAAACTGACACTTACTGTAGCTACTGCAGGTTGTTTACTTGCAGTCTCTGACTTACACCTCTCCTCTGCTTCTTCTCTCTCCACAACACAGACATTCTTCGGTGCCTGAAGCGCACAAAGAAACACACACACAGACAGATAGACAGAGACACACACACATATATAAATACACACAAATGCACGAATATTTGCATGAATACAAACACCCAAACACAGGAATATATTATATGGTATATATCAGTATGGACACATTGTATACAGGTGCATTGCATACATACAGTCAAATTTACATATAAAATACTGCCATAAAGACACACAAACATACACACACACACACACATACACAGGAAATTTATGCATAAATAATTAAAAAAGAGAAACACACTAAGATATTTCCGCTTGCCCACACTCATAGGTGTGAATACATGAGCAAAAAACACCACAAAGATATTCAGGGATTTGCAGCGATTGAATCACATGAAGAAAACCTTTTTTTTCCTCATCATCCCTGTGATTCTGCTTTGTTTACTCTGTCATAGAGAGTTGCTCTGTTCGATCAGGCTGGAGAGGCACTAGGTTGGCTGGTTGTGCTAACGAAGTCTCAATCTGCCGTCTGTCGACAGGGTAATTTCCCAGGATAGCTCTATGTCTCAGTACTCAGTTCCGCTGGTAAAGATAGAAGAAGATCAGCACCTGAACCATTGGAGAGGAGAAACCAAATGGATGGAGTTTGCTACCTCCATCCACTGTCCTCCCTCAAGGTCTAAGCATATCTCTTTCACTAATCCTTTTATGTGGACATGTGCAAATCATTTATGTGTACTGTACATGCTGCTGACTTCCTAACACTGTAGATGACGCTGTAGACAAATTTACAACAAGCACATCGTAAAAAACACCAAGTTGATGTAAACTAGGTACACCCATGCATTTCTTTGTTTACATGTTCAACAATTAACAACAATAATTTCCTTACAGTTATGTCACATGCTGTTGGACAGTTTCATTTTAGTGTATCTAGCAAGTTCATGTAACTTCCACACATGTAAAACCTTAACTATTACTCTGCCAGCGTCATATTTTTTAGACTCACTGTTATACCACATACCGTATACTATGTATTAGAAACCAACCTCAACAAGTTCCTTCCTCCGCCTGAAAAAACAGGATTACGCCAGATGGGAAAGAATGGCAGAGAGAGCCCATCAATGCCAAATTTCATGCAGCTGCAGCAGGAATGATCTGTCAAGGACTGCATGGACACAATTCCCTGTTGATAATGTGCAGCTTATCGTCTTTAAATTTACATATCTGCACAGTTTGGGTTCTTATATAACAAAAAGAAAATCATCAAGTGGTGAGCAAAGAGAAACAAAAACAGTGTTTCTATTCATTACACAGTCTACAAGCCAGGGAGCTACACACAGCTGGAATGACACAAGCTGCAATCGTGGAAGATCACTCTGACACGTGGTAGCACATCAATAACCCAAGAAGCATACTGTGGCCTTCACCCCCCATTGTAACGTCCTGACTGACAGATAAAACCACCTCTCTGTCATTATAGACTCCTGTCAACCACTGATGACTGTTCACACAATGACACATAAGTTCCATCCCTTTTCCATTAGCACAAAATGGTCCAGGAACAATGTGCTTCTCTTGCTGTGCTTGATGGAGACAAGGATGGATGGAGAAGGTCTTTGCGGAGAACATTTTTTTAAAAATGTTGTTGGGAGACAAAAGTGTGCCAAGGGGACTTCTCCATCAATCTGATGGGGTTCGCCCTGGCCCAGCATGGATTTCTAAGGAAGCTGAATGTGTGAATACATTGGTGCACAGCAGGAGGTTGCATGGATATAAGGCACTGTAAGTGGTCCTCCCAGATGGTTGTGTCCCACTGCTGGGTCTGCAGCCTTTATCTATGACAGACAGTAGGTCTTAACATCATCCACACATACTGCCCTGCTCCAAGCCTCGGGCCCACTGGGCTGAAGTTATGAGAGAGGCAGGGTGTTCCAGCGCAGGAACAATTCCCAGCTTCCCTTCAGTCTTTTTTTTTTTTTTTTACCAGAGAAGGAAAAGACCTCAGTGACAGCCACCGCTTAGAAATGCAGGGGACTGAGGATGCTCATTCGGTTTTTTGGCAAGGACTATCTTCCCTAACTGCCACACACAAACACATACCCATGAACGCCTGTACACATAAATGCCCCAGCATGGCTTCTTCCTCCTCTGAGGGATGAAGCTGGTCCAGAGCATCAGCATTGTTGGAGAGGCTTAGTGAAGGAGAGAAGGAAAGTCTACCAGAGGGGGAGTGAGAAAGACTGAGAGAGAAATGGAGAGACAGACACAGAGATGTCAGATGAGACACTGAACCACAGAGCATTCCTAATCGACTTGCTGCCGACTTGCAAATCCAGCATTCTCATCTGGTCTTTGCAAGGTCAACTGTGAGATGTACTGAAACAAACCAAGGGAGACAGAGGGAGACGTTAAGATGGGGAGGACTGGATGAGTAACCGGTGCAGTGAATGACTGTTGTTAAAAAGAGAGAGATGACAGGATCTAGATTTAGAACAGTGTGTCTACTGCTACATGAATTTTAAAAGTTGTCCGCTTTGGTGTCCTCCCCAATGCCACCTTGTTACCACTCAAATCTCCAGGAAGTCATTTTTCAGAGAGGCTGGTGTGTTTCAGTATGTGTTTGTGTGTGTGTGTCATAGTGTATAGGGGTTATTCTTTTATCCTTTGACCCAGATTTGAGGGAGAACTGAACAGAGGACATGAAAGACACGGACCTCCCAGCGGAGCCAGGGTCATGTGCAACCTGAACACAGGCGCACACCGGCACAGCCAGCCAAGTAGAAAATACTATTATGCATACACACAGTCCATGCAGACACACATAGCACACATGCTCTCAAAAATGCATGCATGCACACACACCTTCAAAAAATTCATATAATTAAGATCACCCAAAACATGGCACCTGACATGGAAAATCTGTCAGACACACCTGCCACAGCTCCCACGACAAGCTTGTACCTTCTCTCCTCCATACACATGCACATTGCATATTAGTTCTAATGAAGGAACATGCAACATCACCTACATGTTGTCACTGATTATTATTGGCAAAACAGCCTTTCTCTGCACAATATCACACATGGATATTCACAATTACATGCAAATACTGCAGTCATCCACACCTGTACATTTGTGTTCATATTGACAGTTGCAGCTCAGCATCCATGACAGTTTTTACAAGCACATACATTCACAAAATGTGATCAGCTATAAGCGTGCCATAGGTGAAAGAGAATGATTGCTGTCTTTCCTCTCCATAGATACAGCCATAAGTGTGATATAACAGCCTGTAATGGAAGTTGGCGTGGGTGAAAAGAAATGTGTCTCAGAAAAGGACAAAGATGAGCATGTTTGTGTGTCAAAGAAACCCAGGTGAAAAAAAGTACACTTAAGTTGTACTTAAATTCTATGTACTTATTATACTTTATTCACAGTAAAACATGCACGTACATTCACAAAATATGTTTAGCTGTAAGAATGTCAAAGGTGAAAGAGAATGATTTCTGTCTTTCTTCTCCATAGATAAAGTCCTAAGTGTGATACAACAGCCTGCAATGGGGGTTGGCGTAGGTGAAAAGAAATGCGTCTCACAAAAGGACAAAGGTTAGCATGTCTGTGTGTCAAAGGAACCCAGGTAAAACAAAGTATACTTAAGTTTTGCTTACATTCTATGTGCTTATTATACCTTATTCATGCTATACTAAGTGTATACTAAGTGTGTTACTTTGGAACAACTTTAAATATATTTAGTGTTCTTCAAATTAAGCTCAATTCAAATCCAATGCAAATGTATTGTAGTATATTGTACTTATTGTGTTAAAACAGACCAACTTTAGTGTTATCTTTAGTGTAAATGAAATATACTATTTATTTACTGCATTTAAAATATGTTTTTGTGTTTTATTTCTATTACACTTTGAATACATATTTAGTTAAACATAAATGTATTTTCTGGAGACATTTAATATGATAATAGCTCATCAACAGTTTATAGGCAGTATACTAGAAATGCAGCTTATGTGTAATAAAGAGCAAATTTATATTGGAAAATATGATATTTTAATCATATTTTAAGCATATCTACAGTGTACCTAAGATGGCATGTTGTTTCTTTTGTGACTTAGTGAAAAATACACCCATTATATTTGACGCATACTAAAAATTCCCTGCTAAACACATTCCAAATACATTTTTAATTGTGTAAACACCTGATTTCTAGAGACTTTCAGAGCCTATTGTTTGTGCAAGGAACCTATTGTTTTTATAGATATTATTATTCTCCTGCGCCATTGCATTTTTGAGGGGCTTTGGGATGCTCATGAAAATTTGGCATGCCAATTTTTGTAAGTTCTGTAGCGATTAGGTTCTTGTGTGGCCAGCGGGCTCCATAGGCCCTCAATGCCTGGCAGGCCATAATTGGAATAAAGTTGCTCTGATATTCACGAAATTTGGTATGCACATTGTTCCCATCATTTTGGACATAGCTTTCATTAGCGCTGCCGAACTTTTTCAAACTTCTCCTAGGGGGTTTATTGGATTAATTTATAACCCTCAGTCTAATGTGACACTGAATTGTGAGGGAATAGTCAATACCTCATGTGACAACACGCCATTTTAGGTACTTTACAGGTATGGAACTTTTCAAAACTCCTCCTAGAGGATTCAACAGGTCCATCTAAAATTTGGTCAGCGAAATCTCAAGACCTTCACGATGTCAAATTGCAAAGCGTCAAAGAGTTTCCATCAAACACTATTGCTGTGGCAATAGAGAACATTTAGATATTTCGCCATGAAATAGGAAGCTGTTATAACTTGACTTTACATTGTCCAATCTGCCCTAAATTTCACATGCTGCATAAGAGTCCAGCCGACCTCCACTAAATGTATTGCTGCATTAATGACCCACTTGTTTGGCACTGGCATCAGGAAGTGAAGCCTAGGTAACACATAGTACACAGATGTAAACGTCATCCAATACGTCATCTCCAGCATCACGTACTGCACACAGGAAATAATATTTTACCCATTCACATAGTTTCCAATAATCCTGAAAATTCAGAGCTGTTTCAACCGACCTCCAGTAGCATTACCATGGCTGCTGCTCCCTCCTCAGCCCTGAATATCTTGTAAAGCTCTGAATATAGCACATTTAGTTATTGACGGGCCCATGTGTTGTGTTTACTGCCACAGAAAAGAATAACTCTTTGGGTTATTTGTATAACCATGGTTCTTTGAGTAACACAACATCTGTTGTCTCTTATCAGGATTGCTAATGTTAATGCAAATGCTAACAGCAGCTCTGTGTAAGAACCACAAACTGAGGCTATAGTTAGTCAGTGTTCTGATATTTATATTTGGCGGCAGCTGATATGAAAAATTCCTTGGAGTCTTGCCTTCAGACAGTTAGAGTACCTTAGAGAATTCGGACAGAAATTTTGAGCAGAAAAGTAGTTTTTACACATGTATTGTTAGAAAAATCACCTGTATTAACATCATATGCCAACATAGACCTATGTCATTATGTGTACAGTGTAAACAAATGATTTGGTGAGTATTTATTCCTTAAAATCACATTAATATGTTGTA
Source organism: Thunnus albacares (assembly GCF_914725855.1). Classification (NCBI taxonomy): domain Eukaryota; kingdom Metazoa; phylum Chordata; class Actinopteri; order Scombriformes; family Scombridae; genus Thunnus; species Thunnus albacares. Next base: position 16,218,970 of record NC_058113.1, on the reverse strand, counting down.
CTAGCTTTGTGTGTTACCTAGGTACACTTACCTCCAAACAGCAGTATTTTTGCAGCCAGCGTTTTCGGTTGTCTGTTTCTGCTTCTACTTGGTAGTGACACCTCCAGTAGGGGTGTGCCATACATTATTTGGCAAAACACAAATAGCTACTTTACTTTAATTTTCTAAAATTAAAAGCGTAAGAAAAACAAATTAGGATTTTTAAGCTTCTTTCCACTTTTATTCGAATACAAATACAAATAATTTTGTTGCCTCAACAAATATAGATACAAATAGAAATACTGGGCTCTCTGCACATCCCTAATCTCCACATAGCCTTCCTCGCTCCTGTGGTGCTGAGGAGACTTGACTTGAAATTCTTCTTCTCTGTATTCTTTACTGTTTAACAATATATCAATACATTCAACTTTAAGCAAGCCAGCGCCGGGAAAACGGTCATTTGAAGGCAGAAGAAACTGTTTGGGCAATGACTAGTGCCATTGCGAATTGTAACGTGATTGGTCAGAGTTTGGCATGAGTTTGATTTGAAAATAATGATACTGATTGGCTAAATGTAATGGAGACTTTAGCGGTCCCTCTTTTGTGTATAATTATTTTATTAGGTTCCTGGGTTCTGTTTACATGTGGTGCTTTCATTCTGGCACGTCTCTTGGTTGAATCTGGCAAGCGGAGGCAGGGGGTGTCATGCCATTATTCTGAAACTACCATAGTTAAATAAACTTCCCACTGGATCGAAAGCCCATTAGTCCAACAGCCCATTATCCCCAAAACAAAGGAAAATATACCCTGTCCCTGGAGTTTTTTTTACCCTTAATATCTTAGTGTATTTTGACATGCAAATGCGAAGATACCATTTACAAAATACTTGCTTTTTAGTGCATTTAGTGCATACTAACGCCAACCCTAACCCAAAAGACAGAAGTAGCCTAATTGGAATGCCTAACCATTAATAATGGTTAGGCAACAGTCACCAGCAGTCACTAATCTCCAACAACTCCATAGTGTGTATTTTCGGAGCAATGAACATTTGTTTTCAGGTTAATGGGCCGTTGGATTAATGGGCTTTCAGTCCATTGGGAAGTTTTTTTTTTTACTATTTGGGTTTCAGAACAATGGGTGGTCGGACCAACGGCATTGCATCCCATCCCTGCCTCTACCTGCCAGATTGCCAGGAATAATGGGCCCTCAGACCAATGGACAGTCCACAGGCAAGATGGATGCTGCAGAGAATTTCGCAGTTCACATTAAGATTTTATTATGGTAGGCTAATGTCATAATATCATTATAGTACAGTCCGATAAAATGAGACGGGAGAGAGAAAAATATAACTTACTTTTCTGATGCATAGCTAACTGAAACAAGACCTGGGATGTTCACATAAAAATATAATTTAAAAAATGCTATTTGTACACTTTGTAGAGTCTGGAAATAAAAAAGCGGTTAATACGTATACTGTGAATTAGGGGTGTTGCAATATACCAGTATTGACAATAACCATAATGTTTAAAAAATGAAATATTGATTATCATGTTAATGATACACATATGATGATAACATGTAAATAATTCAGTGCCTCTTAAGACCCCCTAATGTTCCGATGGCCCGTCCACAGGCCGTCACACTGTTATGTACACAACTATGCTATGTACACAACTCCTGCCTTTAAGTGGGTACCATGCGACACATCTTTGGAAAGTTAAGAATCTTGTGTTATGATACAATCATAACAGCAGGTACAATCAATACCTCTTTTAGACCAGCAATAAACAATTACAAAATTCATGCTACTCACCTATGAAGCCTCATATTACTCCACTGACTGATACAACTCCGGCAAAAACGGTATTGTTACATTGACAAAAGTCTAGTCAATCCAATCCAGTAAAATATGTAGTCCAAAACTCGTGTCATAACTCGTGTTAGCATGTAAACATTAGCCACATCTTGGTATCAAAATAGCAGCTGCACTCTGACCTTTTGATTGACACCTTCCTTGACCCAATAGGAGCTTCCATGTCCTGTCCACAGCCTACAATAGCCAATGAGAGTCTGCGCTGAAAGAAGGTGCCTGCCCCTCTTCTTTTGTGTAAAGACCGAGCCAATAGGAACAGATGCCGATGACTGGTGCTTAAACTAGCCAATGAAATTCTGAAAAATGACCATATGCTGCTTTAATGCTTTTTATAAAGCCACAACATGGGAATTATATAAATATAAATAGTTTGCTGTGATTTACTTTTTTATATGAACTGCTTTTTCACCATAGCACTTGTCTTGACTCTTTTATATGCACAAAGTTTAGTTTCAACAGGGGAACAAAGCACTAAAATTTGTTTATATTTCAGTTACTCTGAAGCAGGGGTTATTTGGTGTCTCTAAATGGCCTTTTTTGGAAGACACCTAGACATACCCTTAGAAAAACATGTGCAAAATATTCATTTTCTATGGTATTGTTATTAAATTTGAACTTGGACTGGGTAAGGCTCCATGCTGTGGCCCTATTGTGTATTTCAGCTAATAAGTCACAGCTATAGGTCATCTGCAGGCATCTGTTTGCAAAAAAATATTTCATTATTTTCAAACTTCTTTCAAACTATGTACAGAGAAAGAGAACTCTTATTCATTGGTTTGTTTCCAACCAAAGAATATGAGTGAGAGGAACTGATGAGAGAGACTGAGAAAGAGATAACTCATTAACACATTATTAGAGCAGATAAGATGCTGTAGACAAACATGATAAGTTAAAGATTATGGTTTCTGCATGTGTGTGTGTGTGTGTATTTGCTTGCTGATACCTCAAGGAACAGGAAAGGAAAATAGTGAATAGTGGGTCCAAACAGATTGAGAGGAAAATTGCAGGAGCAAAATGGACAGATTTACAGTGGGAAATGGGCAAATTTACAGACAGAAACCTGGATCCACCAGAGACACAATATTGGGCTTCCGCCAGTGTTAAATATGGTCCCTCACCTACAACCAGATGGTTCCTCACTTCTGACCGCCACCGCTACACTCGAGTCCCTCTCCCTCTTTCAATTTCTGTCTCTTCAACAGTCTCCTGCCTCTCCTTCAGGGAGGGTAATAGCTAAATGCTGTCATTTCAGCAACTCAACTTAGTGCCGCAACGATTGTGCTGTCACAAAAAAATAGTCTTTACTCTGGATATGAGTGACAGTCTTTGGCCAGGCTCCTACCACTACTCCATGACTACTGAAATCCCTTAAGGTTCTTGTTAGAGATGACAAGTCAGCTTGGAGAAGAAAGCCATTACCAGAGAAGAAAGGTATCAGGCAGCCTCCTGCTGGTATAAATTGAAACCAAATACAATGGCTCTGGGCCAAGGAAGTATTCTGGGAAATCTAATAGTGCCATTTCCTTGACTTGCTGGTAATTTTTATGAAGTTTTCTGTACCTCTTATGAAAAATCTGTTCAAATCTGAGATTTTCTTTCAGAGTTGAAGAGCATGCTTTTTTTCCCCTTTCATTCAATTAATTCATCTATCAAAGAGCAATGTCCTAGACATCCTGCTAATATTTCTACAACATCTTATTCTTTTTATTTTCAAACTCATTTTCAGAAATGCCTTGTCACCTACTTTATAATTGCAGGCCTCCTCTTTCCCTCCTCCTTAGTCACAGTGAAGCATGGGAGTTTGGCCACATGGTTCAGGCCTGGGCTACAATACACAAGGACGAGGGGGGATGAGGAAACTAGTGGGGGTTCAGAGGCATAAAAGTTCCTTTCTTCTCCGCCCTTGCCTCTCTCTTTGAGCCAGAACAGAGGGTTGCCACGGCGATGAGGTTGGTCTGTCTCCCACGGCGTGGTCTGGGAAGAGCAGCAGCTTGCTCTGACATTTACTCAGGCTGGAGGAAACAGACATGATAGAGGAGAGAAACACAGACATACACACACATAGAGTGAGAAGAAAGAGGGTGACGCGTTAGCAACTGGCGGCTGCAGAAAGTGGATGGATTAAATGATAACACCTGTAACATCAGAGGGTTGACACACACACAGAATTGGCTGTCACTGCCTTTATCTAAACCTTTTATCTTCTTCTCAATGTCCATTCATCCCCAACTTCTATTCCTGGCCTCCTTTTTCATTTGCTCTCATTTAGACTTTGCCAGCAAGTCAGTAAGCCAACACATATTTCCATTCTAATCATATTCGCTGCCAAACTCATGCACACAACCAATGCACAGACATGATCACAAACAAATAGACACAGTTAAGACACACAAATGCACACAAACACACACATACAAAACTATGGCCAGCCTACTGAGAGACCGACTAACAACGATGCCAGACAGTTAGTCAAAACTGGGAAACTTGGCCAGAGATTTTAGTGAACACAGCTCAACAGCTTTTGTTTCCCATTCAGCACAGGAAAAGTTGACCTAGCAAAATTGCTATTGACCTGATTCCTTTCTATTGTGTATCTTTTGATATGTGTGTGCTTGAGTACTTGTGCTGCCATGTCATTGTGTGCATGAGTGGCTTTCCGAGATGTGTTGGGTTTAGATCTTGCGTCTACGAACCAGTTCAGTGTGGAAGATCTCCATGCTGAAAACACCCGTGATGCTTGAAAACCCACAGCAAGTCATAAACGCTTTTATATTTTATCAAAAGCTGTTCAAATGCTTTCTGTTCACGATTAAAAGAGACAACAAGCAGTCATATCAGCAAATACAAGCAAGGAAATAGAGGTAAGAAGGAAATCTCTGATGTGACGTGGGTATAAAAGATAAGCTTGAGTACAACATATTGCCACATTTACAGTAAACATGTAGTGTTTTTCCTCTAAAAGACAACATAACGTGCAACCCTCAGGAAGCAGGGATGCATCACAATATGCCACAATGCAAGTCATGCAAGCTGCTGATAGAAGTGGCAGCATTTTATGAGATACATCCATATGTGCCACTTTAGGGAATGCTAATGCACACTTTTCTCTCTGACAGTGAAATACACAAGGCTGTGAATGAGGTTTGTATTCCATGAAACTGGAGCTCCAATGGAAATGTTCAATTTTAGCCTCCCTCTATTCTTTGGAATGTAAATATAGACACCTTCAATAGGCATATTCTTTGTTACCATCTCCCATATGAACACAGGTGAGAGAAAGAGACAATTCTCCTGACATGTCAACTTTTCCTCTTACTCAGAGTTCTATCCACCCATTTGAAAAGCTCAACAGCAACATTTCTTAAAAATAAGCAATGATAATGCAGAAACCTCATTGTGAACAGTTTGAGAACTACCTTCTACCAGCTGTTCATCCACATGCAGTAGGACAAACCTATCAATAACAAGGTCTGTGGGTTATCATAAGTCACTGTGTCACTGTATTTGGTTTTTAGAAAAGTGTTGAAAAATAAAACACCAGTGTTTCCAGTTTTTGAGCTGTAGGCCCTTCTCTTTACCTACATTTGTCACTCAAAGCCACATTTTGTGATTTTTGACTGCTAGAAAACAGAAAATCGAATGAGAAACAAACTCAGCAATGAGTCTTGATGCACTATATCAGAGCATTGTTCTCTACCTGTTTAATCCATTAATGAATATTGGTCTTACATTTGGCAAAAAACTAACAATATCTTATCAATTAGCCTTCCATCTGCCTGAGTGAACTTTATGTGCATTTGGTGGTTGGTGATCAGAAAACCATGAGTGGAAGTGTGTTAGAAGCTGCTTAGAGCTGCTCAGAGCTGCTCATTAGATGTTGATTCCCAGTGGGCACCGTACTACTGGTGACATGGGGTACTTTAAATCAATGGCAATATAAAAAATATTTATAAACTGTAAGTTGTTACCCCCTATGGCTGCAAGAGGTCATTAAAATGATGTTCAACATGTGTTTGACTATAACAAAAATGACTTCCATCCAGCATCGAAGGTTTGTTGCCTCTTTTAAACAAACTTACATTAATGATATAATCATGTGGCTAGTACAATTTTATCCAATGGGCAGAAATATGTGTCACTAGAAACTGAATTTTAAGCATTTATATTTGAATTTGAATTACTCAATTTGAATAATTGCAACGAAGTGCAGATTCACAGAATTCCTTTTCAGCCAATCAGCACCTATGTTTTTGACCATTTCCTTCACTCCAATTGATCCATATTGTTACAGTACATGAAAAGGAGTTCTGAGGATCTGCACTGGATTGCTCTTTCTCAACAACCAGATATGTGTCTCAGTAAACTGAAATTGAATTGCAAGAACTGAATTTGAATTGAGAGAGCTTAATTTGAATTGTGAGAACTGAATGTGGAAGTACATAGAGAGCTGAATTTTCAGTGAGGTTCAAATACAGTTTCAGAACAACTGAATTCAATTTCATAATATGAAATTCAATTTCAAGTTTATTTATAATTTGTTTATCAGATTCCGTTTTTCAGTGCGATTATTCAAGTTAAACAATACAAATTCAAATTATGTGATTCAAATTCAGTTTTTTAATGCAATTATTCAAATTGAGCAATTCAAATTCAAATATAAATGACACATATTTCTGCCCATATCCTTTCATCTTTTCACTATGACTATTAGTAATGGATATTTACAAAGTAATTTTTCTGAACAGCTAGCTTCGGATTTTATTATTCATTACTATTACGCAGAAACTATTATTAAAATAATGAATACATTACCTTTCCAAAGTTAGCAGTAGTCTTTGATTCCCTGTAGTTAGTGAGTGTCTGAATTAAATAGGGGGCAGGAGGGGCCAAAATGACAGCAACAAGTGCAGTGGGACATGAATACTTCATCTCCATGGAAGAAAGGAGAATGGACCTCAATGCAAATTACATGAATGAGATACAGTTCTCTGTCTGTGTGTCTCAGTCTGCCTCTGTATAAGACATTATGAATTTGCTTGCTGGTTTCTTTCCTGGTGGTTAAATGTGTCTGCGTAGCTGTCCTTGCTGTGTTTTGGTTATATTATGTAGGTTATACTCTGTGCTCTATCTTGTTTGCCTGGAGCTGTTATAGCCGTTATTCACACAGACACAGCCAGTCAGCAGGGACAGAGCTCGCAGTACTTTGAATAATTTGTAATTTCCTCAGTTTTGCATTTATTGGGTGTTCAGTCACCTGTTGATGTGTGGTTTTTGTTACTCAGACAGTGGAGAAAGGGTTGGTTAGTTGCTTGTAAGAATTCCTTCATTCTTGCTTTGTTTTTAAGCTGTGCTGTAACTAGAATATCACATGCCTTGCAGGCCATCTGTTATATGCCAACCATAGATAAGGGAATGTAAGTCATGCATTGTTTCTTTTTGATGTTACAATGTTAATATAAATCTATTGTCAAAAAATTCATTAATTGAATATTATGTGGTTTGTTGTATTACATCACAATAAAACAGTGCTACAAATCTGAATTTGTTAACAACTTGTGAGATAGTGTCACTCCAAAAATCTCAATACTATGACCTGTTTACCATTTTATTTTCTAGTGATTCTCTTTCTCTTAATACGTTAAAATTATTTACACCATAGTTTTTTAGATGACTTGCCTGACTTGGCGTCAGTACCATGAAAATAAGTGCTTACATTCAGAGTTAATTTAACTGGAAAGGAAACTTTTTCCTGCACTAAGGGCTTAATTTGTTGTAATTGCTATGTTTTCACAAGACTAAAACCTTTAGTGTGAGCTGTTAGGTCAATTGTGGATGTTATGACAGTTTTGAATGTTACCTGTATTTATAGAAGCAGAAGGAAAAACACACACACAACATCGGCTTTGAAAATAACATCTCTCATGCTTGCAGTCTAATTCCACCTGTTTTTCAATTCAAGACAGTATTCAAATGAGCTGCTTTCTGATCCCCCTGCCATGACATTAGATACCGTGACCCATTATTAGTACACTAAGATTTTATGTCAGAACAAGCACTTTGCCTGACAAATATGCAAACACATATTACCATGCAATTCCAGTTATTCCCAAAGTGGGTGCCAGGGGCCCAGGCAACCCTTGGGAACAGTAAAGACGGACCAGTGGTGCTGTAGGATTACTTGTTCATTTGCATGTTTGTAATGCATCAGTGTTTAACCACATACAGTATAAATTTAATTTGGACTTAATTTTTACATTTTAAATATGTCAAAATGGAAGAAGTAAGCACTAAACATCAAAATTAGTCATATTAATCACCATTGTTAAAATGCACAGTTATGTTACAGCTGGCATAGATGCCTCTCTCTTCACTTGTAGACTCAATGGTCATAGCTTCATTTGTAACACTCTCCCTCTCTTCAGTACATGTGGTCACTCCCACAGTGATGTGGGGATAAAGAGAGACCAAACGATGCTTTGTAGCGGCTTTATCCATCTTTGCGTATGATCTTATCACTTGCTGGAGGCACTTTGCTACAAACCAACGGGGGTCTCGAACTTGCTCCTCTCTGCCACGTGTCCTATCTACCCCTCAGTCTCAGGGGGTCAGTCATTCTGCAGAGGATGAACTCAGGGGAATAGAAGCAGCAGGAGCGAGATGAGCCTGGAGGGGATCTTCTCACCCCGAGACGAGTGATTACTTCGCTGGGACTAAGTTATGCTAATGCATTCATCTCCAAAAGCACCGTGATTATTTAGAGTTTCTCACCAACTGTTTTAGATTTTGCTTGCTTGCTATTTTATGCAAAGATGCTTTTTTTTCCCCAGCACTCCGTTGGCACAGCGCTTGCCGAGCTGAGGGAGATAAGAGGGGAGAAAATTCAGAAGATTGTTGAATTCTTTGCCCTTATTTTAATGTGCCCTTGATGTGTGAATGAATGCAAATCAAAATATGTCTACTTTTTTTCTCCTGAAAGTATCGCATGTTGCAATTTTACAAAATGACAGTGGAGTGGGATAGAGCAGATGATATTGCATACAGTATATCATTTCCTTTATTTCTCTGGCCCTCTAAATTGCTCTATGTTTTATTTAAAAGGTTCCAGCACTTTCATTTTAATCCGGACAAACTTGGTGCTTTTCCCTTCTTCCTCTGCTCAAAAGCTGAACCCCCTGTTGTCCCATTTGGCTAGGTTTGAGGCCATATTCCACCTGGTGCTCTGCATGCCGTTTGCAGTGAGGCGATGTCCTGGCCTGGCTGTGGTGTTCCTGTGAAGCACCGTCAAGGGATATCAGCATAATACCAGACTGAATATGTTAGAGCATATTCCCTCTAATCCTAAACACACTGTAATCAGAGGAGACAGGGCTTCCTACCACTGGGACGGCACAAACACATGCCATTGGTCTGCTGAACTATGCAAAGGTGTGTGGGTGGAGGGGTGAGGAGTTAGAAGCAAGGGTAGAGGAAGTGGAGGTTACAGGGGCCTGAGGAGTTAAAATGCTTTCTAGGCAAAGCTGCACTGAGAGCTGCACTGAGCTGAGAGGAGAGAAAAGGAGGAAATAATGCTATATCAGATGCAAAAGAAGAAGTGAGGAGAAGGTTGTGGTGAAGAAACAGCGGGAGATAGAAGAAGTTGCAGAGAGGTTTAAAAGGATTCCGAAGGTCGCAGGGATTTGCAGAGAATTTGGAAGAGATTTCTGGAAATGAGAGCACTGCCCAGATGCGCTGCAGAAAGAAGCATCTGCAGCATTAATTACAATAGCCCCCCCCCCCGCCGTACTCCGCCACCTGTTTCCTTTCAATGGCCTCACTATACGTGAGTGAAATCCAGGAATCAACATTCAGCACTATGGCTGATGCAATCACATACAACCTGCATCCTCCTCCCACCCCTCCATCCCCACCCATCCACCCGCATACACACATACACCAATACACACCACCACAAACAATTCCCAGCTGGTATCTTGATGTCTTATCTATTAGGAAGTGAAAGTGAGAAAGCGAGCAAATAAAAGCTCTCTGTCACCTAAGATGTCTTGTCCGTGCGGTTTGTTTCTTCTTTGCCACTGAATTGATGGACAACCGCTTCACTGATGGAGAGATTGTCAGTCCCAAGAGGCCAGAAGCACGTTTGTGGCGTGGCAAGCACATTGCCATGTCAGGGCTGTGTTGTGCCAGTGTTGTGGTTGCAACATATCGCTGCTATCTGAATCCCAAGATTACATCTGCTCAGCTGGAATTGTTTTCATGCTGCTCTCATGGAAGGATGGTGAAATTGTATCACAGATTAAGCTCAACCTATTTCACAACATTCTGGCCTGCGATGAGTTAAAATGTGGGTCGATCTTTACCTTCTAGGGTCTTTGGGTGAGAGAAGGACAGCGTCCATAAAGTAACACAGATTGTAATACAGTGTGTCAAATGTCTCTAAAAGAAAGATCTGCAAAGAGGATTTGTGGTAAAAACACATGAGATCAACTCTCAATGTCTGCAGATTTCCCTCATAAGACCAAGTGGTAAAGGCCTGGGCTTATCTTAGTAGAGGTGAAAGATTGATGGGGGGATGCAAAAGCAGTACAAGCCTCTTATAATTAAAGATCTCTTCCAGAGAGAGAGAGCACGCTCATGTGACAGACCACACCTCCCTGCTTAACCCTCTTCTGGCCCAAATACTGCTGGGTTTTTCCAACTGATCAATTATATAATTAAATAATTAAGTGGCAATTCAGAAATTTGCTGGTTAGATGTTGGATCAATGGTATGGACTCCAGAAGTCAAAGTTGCATCTGAAACGTGGCTATTGAAACAGAATTTAGAAACAGAGATTACATCCACCATACTTGTACTCCTGGGTGGTATTCCAGAAAGTCGGTTTAGTGAAAACTCTGAGTTTGTTAGATGAGGGAAACTCAGGGTTTTCAGTTTCAGAAAAATATATAACTAAAACTCTGGGTCAGTTACCATGGTAACTGACTCTGTGAACCTAACCTGCTTGCTGGCAGGTTTTCTTCAACAAACCCTGAGTTTCTTCTGTTTCCTCCTTCTTACAGAGTTTCATTTCCTCATTGATTCAGTCTGTATCAAAGCACATGCATTAGTGGAGGTTTACGATATATCAGAATCAAAATCCTGGTTGGATATTAGTTTGTTACTCAAGGACTATCCAAAGCTACCACTACCGCTTTTCATCAGTCATCTCATTGAACAGCGGTGTTTGCCCTCACATTCAAATATTACACAGTGTGAATTCACCCTCAGCTCAGAATAAAACCTCTGCATGTCCTTCTTTTTGTGAGTGGAAGTTCTTTTTTCTTTAATACCACTCTGACTCTGTGCACACAAGACAGCTGTCAGTTTGTTAGAGCAGTTCCTGCACTGAAATGTTTATTGCACATAATGTGTAATCTCAGTTTAAATTTAAAGAATCAGTATGAAGCTTTAGACACATAGGATCAATGAATAATTATCTCTGTCACTCATGATGTGATTGGTCGCACTGATGGAACATCGTTCCTATAACACTGGCGATTATATGTTAATATTTCTGATTGAGCAGGATCAAGCAGCATCACTGAATGCTGTTGAGCCAAGATACAATCTTGCAAATCTTGCCTATTGTATTTTAACCTTGATGCCTTTTCGAGTGAAAATCACCAAACACATTATAACTGGATCAGATTGTGAGCTTACAGTCATGTCTCTATGTCTTTGGTCTATGTATTTTTTGAATCTTTAACTGTATTTTTCATCTTCATTTGCTTCTTCCTGTATTTTGTCCCTGTCAGATTAAAGCGGAACAAATATATTTAAAATGTAATGTAGGCTACAGTCTAATACACAGTCAGGTTCTACTTTATCATCATTAAGTAACTGTAAGTCTGGTAAATGATGAATTAATGGGCAATACTGAATAAAACGTATTTGTGTTAACTTATTGACATTTTTCCCTGCTCTGACTCACTCAGGCTCTTTTTTTTCACTCAGATAAATGTGCACCATCTGCATACACATGCATTAATATCTCTATGTCCACTGGATTAAAATAGGAGCTCCTTTTATTTACTTGTTGCCATGGCGATTTGTAGTATTGGAGCTCCATTGATGGTGTCTTTTTTAATTCACCATGCACACACTTAACTCAGAGTGAACAAACTCAGAGTTGATTGAACTGACTCTGATCAGCTGTTCTGGAACCAAAAACTCTGAGTTTCCCATTTCAGCCCTCATCAAATCAGAGTTCAGGGTTAAGCTCAGAGTTTGTTAAACCCACTTTCTGGAATACCTGCCTGAAGAATTCACTGTCTTACACATATAAACACACACAAACACAGACACACACACACACACACACACACACACACACACACACACGTATACATCCATGCAGACAGGGAGATGCAGGGTTGGTGAGCTCAAGCAAGAGAAAGATATGTAGAGTGAGATCAACAACAGAAGAGGGAATTTAAGAGTGAAAATAATATCAGCTGTTACAACACTAATGAACACCAACACAGAGGAAGAATAGAGACAGAAAACTATATGTCCTTTTTTTCTCGCTTGACCTCCTGCTGAGATTCAGAGGCTTTAATTCTCCTGCTGATGTTGGGATCCAAGCAGCTACAGTGAATAAACAAGATTACCCATTTGGACATGCTAGTAAATCTTATCATATTGGAGCAGGGAGAAGGGCCGGGAAACAGGACCAAAGCAATAAGGTTGACAGAGGCCAAGATGCAGGCAGCCATGGTTGCTGAACACAATTCCTCCCTCAAACAAATTTTCCTATTTCCTTTTGTGACTTACTGTAGATTTTGTTCTTTGGTCCTGCAGAGACAGTGATGTTTCATATGTTGTGGCAGCAAAGATTATCACTCTTTATAGGCGTGAAGCATGTACTGTATCAAATATGATTCTCTGTCAGATATTAATCACCACCATTTGCAGGAAGGCTTCATTATAGAACCAGTCATTTTTCTTTCCTCCCCTCTCCCATTCATTTCATTCTCATACCACAAAATCTTGAATTTTGAATTAAAGGTTGCAGCTGGGAAAGAAAAAAAAATTCAGAAAGCTGTAAAACCATTGTATTTGTGGGAACGCTCATCAGTTTGAATCGGATTTGGTGCAGATAAAAGGCGGAAGTGTTCCTGAGTCTCTATATGCCCAGATACCAGCCTAATTGTCTTGCTCAACATAAAGCGATACAGTGCAGAAGCCTCTTGTTGTTAAGCGGCCTTGTGCCAGATTTGGTTCTTAGCATGAGGCAAACAGAAGCTGTGCAGCACGCTGTAGGGCTGGGTGTGATGAAGGTCGGGGGAAGTCAGAGACGGCAGAATGCACCAGGCTCCACCACACACAGAGGCAGCCAGTGGAGCCGAGCCACAGACAGAGTTAGTCAAGGAGTGATTCCTGATCATGAACATTGTGCCTAATCATGATGAATTCTTGAGACTGAGATCACCAGAGGCAGTTTTTTATGGGACAATAACCTGTAAATAAGATGATTACAACAGCAACCATAATGTGGGCGGGGGTGGGGGTGGGGGGGGGCTGTGCAAGGCACACCACTGCGCTAAGCATACATGACAACAACATTGATAAAGGATTTTGAGCTTATGAGAGCAAAAAGATGTGGGACTTGTTACCACAATATATTTGACATGAACATGCAAAAAAAGATGAGGAAAAAAAAACTGTCTGCAACACTCCTCCACACACACACAACCGCACTTGATATAGGGATGACAAAAAAAAGAGAGATTTTTTTTCTTTCTCTGTCTCTGAACAGACGCTGATCTTCTCAAATCCCTGTGTATCTCATGTTAAATCCGTGTAATGTGGATTAAGACCTGTTGAGACATATATATAGTTGTAACACAGGAACAGATTGGGGCAGACTTCTTTGCCAAATGCTTACTTGTTTGCCCTGGAAAAAAATGACATTATTAGCACGGATGGGTGATAGGCTGATACAACGATATGTACACCATCTACCATCAGAGGTTTTGCCATACTGGATACCATAATACTGTTTATATCATAGTAAAGTAATCATAGTAATCATTTTAACTGCATATTGGGCCATTGTGGGCAATGTTGTGAATCAATGACCGTATATGATTTTTGCATCAGTGTGATGAGATACTAAAATACACATTCCTGTCTGGTTAATTTTACCGATTAACTACTTCTCAGTTGATTTTCCAGAAAATTTATTATACACTGATTTATACTGTGAAATAAAATTACATATACCATGATATAGGATTTGCAGATATGCAAGATGTGTATACAAACACACATACACATACAAATACATCACCTTGCCACTTAATCTCTGTTCTGTGCAGCTTGCATCAACTGCTGTCCATTAAGGGAAGCCTTTTTCCCAACATGCCGCCAAATCCTTTTCTTTTTAGCTCATCACTAAAAAAGATACTCCATGATTCCCTACTGAGTCCTGCCGTCAAACAGCCATTTCTTCTTTCTCATTCACTTCAATCATTTATTCTCTCTTTTTATTGCTTAATTACCCCCTCAAACTCAAGGTTGGGGGACCTACTTCCTTTTTACCTGAACTAGTTCTTTAGCATGCATAATTTCTGAAACCTGTGTTCTTGCTGCTATTATCATATAACTTCCATTCATGATATCATCTCCCGCTGTGAAAATAAAAATAAAACCTCACACTGAATGACAACTAAAGAGACAAAAACAACAACATACTGTCACAGCAAACACAGCAGCAAAGACATGTAAATATTTTCCCTAGCCAGAGAAATTAATAAATAACCAGCTAGCCCTTCCTTACCACGTGTGCTGAACACCTGCTAGATGCTGCGGATTTGCAATGTCCCAACCCGTGATGTTTTCATCCCGCAAATAAATAGCAGCCAGGTGAAAATGGTGTTTTCCCCTGACTCCACCAGTAGACCGGGCTCAACCCACCAAAAGAGCTAGCAGCTGTCGGATGCAAGTGAGCATAAGGCTTGAGAGCTGGTGAAGTAATGAATATACCAGATCGGAGTGACTTTGACTTTCTGAGACCTGCTTGGAATATTTGTATAGATATCGCAACTGTGTTGGTAATTCTTAGTCAGTCCCCCCCACCCTACACACACACACACACACACACACACACACACACACACACACACACACACACCTTACACACCTAGTGCTCCGTGTCTGATACCTTTTGATCCCAGTAGGAGTAGAAGGATGAGTAAAAGAGACACGGTGAGACACATGAGTAGATAGAAATAGATGGAGACTGTTTGAGGGAGAGAGAGAGAAATATTGAGTATGTTTTTTCTGTATGCATTCATCTTACATATTTGATTGCTCATGAGACAAAGCACTTTATTCCCAGTGACTTGTCTCCTCCATGTCCATCTCCAGTGTCACACATGACCCTCATTACATGTTAGTGCATCATTTAATATTAGTGCATTGCATGTATAACAAGATACTATGTGTGTGTGTGCATATTTGTGTGTGCAGAGGGGTGAATGAATAGAGCTGTTTTGATACAACCACTGATCCAGTCCGTGCAGGGAGAATGACCACTTTAATGAGGTAATATTACCACACCAAATGATGAAAAATTCATGTTACAAGTTGGTGCTGGTGTAGACGGCTCTCAGGAATTTCATTTGCTGTTTGATATTCTTACTTGCCAGCTCAGCAGGCACTATTGTATGATTGGGCCAGAAAAAAAAAAAAAAAAAAAAAAACACACTTAGGACTGAAAGCTCAAGCTATTACCGTGAATAGCCTGTAAACACAGCAACACAAGTGGTGTTTATGTGTGTGCCTCTGTACTTTGCTTAGGAGTGCATATATTGTATATGTGTGCGCTTGTTTGTGTATCTGTGGGCAGGAGTGTGTGAAACACAGGGCAGCGCAGGTGAAGGCATGTATACTGAATGCTAAGTGATCATCCTGCCCATCTCATTGGCATTGGAGAGCTTGTACAGCTCTGATAAGTGCATTTATGGAAAAGTCAGCACAGCTTTATCTCGTCATTGCAGGTTAGATCACAGATAAAAGGATTGGACTCCAAAAAGTAAATAAAAAAAATCAAGCCTGAGATAAGACACCAGCTCCTAAGCTATACCAGCCTGCTTCAGACTCACACTGAATAGTGACTGCTCATCAGTATGGCCCCTATCACTAACCCAGGGCTCTGTATGAGGCCCCACTAAGACCGCTGAGGACAGTACAGATAACATTTTCCTCGAGAAACTACTGATGTTAAGATTGTGCTGCTTATAGTTGTCTTGAGCTGATTTTTGAAGTCTTGTGCAAAAGTGTTTCCCCCCAAGGCTAGAGTGGAGCAGTCATCCTGGGTAACATTTTGCTGGTATGTAAATTCAGACAGCTATACCTTCAAAGCATTTAATCCCACTCTACCCTCTCTATTCTTACTGTTTCCATCCACTCAGGTCTCTATTTCTCTTCCTCACCATTCTTTGCATCTGTTTTATTCTGTATCTCTTTGATATATTCCTTCTTCTCATCCACTTCGACACATTCTTCTGAAAACCTTCTTTCTTCCTTTCTAATATCTCCATCCCTTTCTATGCCCCAAACCTCTCTGTCCCTCCTCTCCTCTATGTGTGGAAATAAGGCTCCAGCAGTGGACCCTTAGGGTGATGGTGATGGAATGCATTTGGGGGGCCAGCAGCTTTCTCTCTTCAACCTGCATGCAAAATCATCCCAATGGGGAATCACTGGCTCCTGTTTACAGCACCGAGAGGGGTGCAAGCACCATGGTAACGCCATTGCTCTCCTTAAAACCCTTGGCAGATAGGTCTGCACAATCACCCCCAGTTAAAACGTTTTACTGTTGGATAAAGAAAAAAGCTGAGGAGTAAAAAAAAAAAAAAAAATTGGCTGAAAGTATGCTGGCACACATCCAGTCACAGTGGAAGTCTGTTTTTTAATTCCTGTTTCATGTTTCTTGACTTAGAAATTAAATTTATGAGCATAACAGAATGAAAGATGCCTTTATAGTTGCAGAAACACATACTGTACACATAAATCCTACTGGAATTGATTCACACTGTACATTCAGACACTAGACACCCAAAAAGTATAGTCAGCAGTGCAAAAGGCACAACAAAGGGCTCACAACTAAAAATCAAGAATACCCATATGCAGCCATGTACACATGCATACATACTCTCACTCACACACTCACTTACACTCAATTCTGTCAGGAATTGCTTTTCTCTCCCAGGCAGAGTGCTCAAGAGATTAAGCTCAGGGTAATTTATAGTATTTTTAGTGAGACTAAATGCTTTACCCAGATTTCCATTTAAAAAACCAATTTATTGATTTCCACTGTACAATTTTTTTTTTTGCTGAGTGACCCTGACAGTTAAATATTCATAAGCCATTAAAAATAAAAGATGCACATTTTGTACGTTCGACCCGTTGTTATGTACAGCGCAGTCTATAATCTGTTCAATCCGGTATACTGTCCCACTCAGAGGTGAAGCAGGCGGCGTTTTGCAAACAGAAAAACACCATTAGTTTCCCACATGTTCGCCGTTGATTAGAACTGGATGAAAGAGACGGCAATCTCCTCATTTGGCACACAAATATCTTCATAACATTATGCTATTGCTGTTGTTGTTCCAAAAAATTCAGTTTTTCTCTTCAGATATAGAAAATTGCCTTCCATTATAGCATTTAGATAAGATAACTGAAGAGGAATATGAAATGAAACTTTGGAAAGCCATAAAACCTTTAATTAAGATGTGGATAAGTTTGAGAAGAGAGAATTGGAGAGTGCATTTTTTAGCATCCCTTTATGGAGAGCGAGGGAGTAGTAGGCAGTAGGATGTAGAAAGCAAGTGAAACAGAGGGTGGAATTAGAAAGGTGAGCTTTGCTCCCTTCAAAAAAAAAAAGGAAAAAGGGAACATCCAGTGCCTCCAATAATGAGCCTTAACTTGGAATTTTACTTAACAGGTCACTCCATCTGAAGGTGTCAAAAAGAAGGTCCAATTTTGTTTTTTTCTCATTTGCTCAATACTGTCTTATTTAGTTCTTCAATAAGCTTTTCACACGTCTGCCGTCACAGGATTGGGACTCACTGGCTCAGTGTGAGTCCCCCCGTCTTGAGAAATTATGCATTGGCTGCGATGCTCCCTGCTGAATCCCTGCTGGGGCTGAGCGGTGTTCCGGGATACAACCCAAGTCTAATCATCCGATACAAGTTTAAAAGCAGCCATGGGTAGTTTTTCAGTGGCAGGGAGGGGAGACCACCATGAGGGGGGCCTGCAGAGACGCTCTGCAGAGGCAGCAGGCGACTCTATCCAACTTCCCTCGTATGAAGCAGGGCAGGTAATGAAAGGCAGAGACATAGATGAGTGATCTGCCTGCAGGACTCACCAGTCTTGATTAGTACTTGTGTGTTCCTGTGTGTTCAGACAGTGTGTGCAATTGGTTTCTGCAGTCATTAAATCACTAAATCCACATTACATTCGTAGCATTTGCTCAAAATGCTCCTGGAACATTTTGTCCAGTCTTAAATCTTATATACATGATATGACCACTTGTGCATCGTGTGTCACCATATAAATTTGTGCACATAGTTGCACAATCAGGAAACAAATTTGGATCTTCTTTGAATTTATCATCACACAACACCATTGACCATATGAGTGGAAATCAGCTTCTCATTTATCCCCTTAAACATCCAGCGGATGGTATTGTTATTGTGCCTCTGGTTATTATTATAGCTCAACAGCACAAGCATGAGTGTAATAGTGCGAGTGTATTTGTTGCAGTTACCATATAGTCCTTCCAATACCACCTCGACTCAAGAAACTCCAGTGACCTTGAAAATGTATTGCTATACTGTGGGTGTGAAGTGGTTGACATGAGGGTCAGACTCTGCTTTGTCTGTCCTGGATGCAGTGTGTATGCTGGTAACAGGAATTGTCATGTGTTGAGGTTCAGAATGATTTGCCTCGAATTTCAGGATGAACCCAGAATAGGATGCTACAGTATCACTATGTCATGAGAGTGAGCATGTGACACAATAACTGAAAGGCAGCATTTACTGACACACAGCATTCTCAAGGAAAGAAAAAATTCAAACAAACACCCTGAAAAACTTTCACAGATCTTTGCCATCTAAATAACCAACTATCCCCCACCCTCTGACTGCAGTAAAGTAAGATGAGAAGCAGAACACACTTCCCCACTGCTCTTCTATCTCCGATCCTTTTATCCTCTTGTCATTTACTCCTGATCCCTGATTTCTTTTGTAAGCCGACTTCAGTTGGATAACCCTGTAAATGCTTAGAGCTCCAATAAGGTTATCGCTCCTGAATATGCGTAATTACTATCATGGTCACGGATAACGTGGATGTGTTTACATAAATCGGGCAAAAACACAAGGACAGATAAACAATGAAGATATAGGGCAGATGACATACTTCTCAGGATAGCCCACATAGGTTTTAAGCTCATCACTCAAAAACAGATAACTAACAATAACATAGCACTTTGTTTTTGATAGTTACTGTGACTGTAAATTGTTGATGCCTGAAAGACTTCCAGATGAAAATAAATTAAAGCAATACAACCCATTTCTTCTTCTGCTAACCGCTGACTTTGAAACTAAGTGGTAAACACAAACTCTTGCAGTTGAATTATGTTTCTGCATTGTGGTGTTAAGGTGCCCCACATACTGTGGTACACGTGTCCTACAAGGGACTTGTAGGGAGGACCAGACAGTATCAGTGGGCGGGTTCTCAGACTATGTGCTAACCAACTAGTGCTGGTGTTCACAATGATATTCAACCTGTCCCTGGCTCAGTCAGCCATACCCACGTGCTTCAAGAAGTCCAAGTTCATTCCTGTGCCCAAGAAAACAAGACCAGCCTGCCTGAATGACTACAGCCCAGTGGCACTCACCTCTGTAGCGATGAAGTGCTTTGAACAGCTGGTCAAGGATTACATCTGCTCCTCACTACCCAGCACACTGGACCCACTGCAGTTTGCCTACCGTCCTGATCGATCAACGGCAGACGCCATAGCACACATCCTCCACACCACCCTATCTCACCTGGACAAGAAAGGGAGCTATGTGAGATTACTGTTCATTGACTACAGTTTAGTGTTTAACACCATGGTTCCCTCCATTCTCATAACAAATCTTAAGGACCTGGGATTAAACACCTCACTGTGCATGTGGATCCTGAACTTCCTGACGGGCAGACCTAAGGTGGTGAGGGTAGGCAGACACACCTCTTCACCTCTTAACACCAGAGCACCCTAGGGCTGTGTTTTGAACCCCCTGCTGTACTCCCTGTACACATACGACTACATAGCCACTTTCAACTCCAACACAATCATCAAGTTTGCTGACGACATAGCTGTGGTGGGCCTGATCACAGATAGCAATGAAAAGGCCTACCTGAAGGAAGTAGAGGACCTGACCCACTGGTGTCAGGACAACAACCTACTCCTGAACACCAGCAAGACTAAGGAGCTGATAGTAGACTTTGGGAAGAAGCAGGGAAGGAACTATACCCCCCTTAATATCAACGGGTCCTCGGTGGAAAAAGTGGATAGCTACAAGCACCTTGATGTCCACATCACTAAGGGCCTGACCTGGTCGTTGCATACTGACTGAGAGGTGAGAAAGGCAAGGCAGAGACTGTTTCACCTCAGATGCATGAGGAAATTCCGTGTATCCCCTCCAATACTGAGGAATTTCTACTCCTGCACCATTAACAGTGTCCTGACAGGGAACACTGCCTAGTACAGAACAGCACCGAACAGGACTGCAAGGCCCTGCAGAATGGTTCCTTCAGCTGAACATACAATAGACAGTGCTCTACCCTGCCTAGAGGATATTTACACCAGGTGCTGCAAGAATAAGACTAGGAGAATCATTAAGGAGCCCAACTACCTGGATAACAACCTTTTCTCCCTGCTGTCGTCGAGAAGAAGGTACCAGATACACCAGACCGGCACTGAGAGCCTCAGAAAGAGCTTCTACCCTCGGCCACTAGGATCCTAAATGAGGTCGCTGCCTAAACCCCCCCCCTCATTCATACACATATATTTATTTTATTTATTTATTTTCTATTTAAACTCTTTTTAATGCACAAATTAAAGGAACTGGTGGGATTACATTACACTGTGATTGTGCCTTATATGATTACATGTGACAATAAAATTGATTGACTGATTGGAGACTGAAAGAATTGTGACTGACCTTCTTGGGCTGCTTTGTGTTCCCACACATTTCCAGTGCCAGTAGTGCTAGTGGACAGTGGAGGCAACATGCAGCAGGTTAAAGAAAGGCAGTAATGGCAAATTCCTATTTTGTTATCTAACAAAGCCATTTCCAGTGCAAACTTCCTCCTCAAGTGAGTGAGAGACTGTAAACATGACTACTTTAGGTGTATTAAGAAGCACCAACACTGCCTGATAATGCGCAAAACAGCAATGTAGAATTGTTGCGGTGCGTTCAAAAGTTAAAATCCATCGAGCTCTAAAATAATCTGCGTACAATAGGTATTTACAGTTTGACTACTGCAGCACCTTGACAGTGAAAAATATTCAGCCTTACATTTGTCCACTGCTCAGCTGAAGCGGGCACTTTATTTTACTCTTTTAGTGACTTTTACAGCAGTAGCTCTGACATATGGAGCTGTACTAGGGAGAACTAACAGAAAGTTAATCTGCCCCTGATTCCCATGGCTTGGCCAAACTCCCCCCTTTTAATAAACTAGGTCACAACTAAGCAGAGCCAATCTAGGAGAAGAAAAAGCCCTACCAACTAAAAATAAAAAGTGTGGTACAAAAAGGGGAGAAAACAAAAACAACAACATTAAGGAATCAAAATTGGATCTCGTTGTTCTGAATTTGGATCATTCACAACTTAATTCTTCCACTGTGGTGCGAAGGGGTGGAAACCGCTCGCAGGCCAAGAACACCATTGTCTTTGGACTAGAAAATAAAAGAAGAAATCCCTGCATAGCCTACAAACACAAGTCAGCGCACCGCCTTACACATGAACACCGAGCTGGTGTAATCCACTATAGACATAAGCTGCAGGATGTAATTGAAACAGTGCTGACAGCAGTGCAAAAGACGAAACACAGACACAATTGAAGGAGGGTGAAAATGACAGCAGATGGTACGTTTCTTGTGGTTTGTGATGCAGTGAGAAGCTTGTGTTTAGTTTGCCTGGGTCATCTGTTATGTAGAAAATATGGTGGACACATTTCACATCTAGGGTTACATCTTTTTTCATATCTGATAAACACAATTGTTAGGTTCATGTCTTCCAGACTGCTGGCCACCTCTCTTCTCCGCTATCCTTTCCTCTCCTCTCCAGGGTCTTTCCTGTACTTTGTCGTGGCAACCCTGCAGGCATGCTGTCTCTCCTTCTGAGCTCAAAGCTTCTGCAGCACCTTGGATGTACCTCTCATGGGAAAGAAGACAAAAAGAGAGCCTAAGAGCCATAGAAAAAAGTAGTGTAGGAGAGGCGAAAGATGGGATAGATGGGGGAAAAGTGAGTTGTGTTTTCATGTTCACAGCCTGTCCTTTTGATGTACACACCAAAACAACCTGAGGCCCACAGCAGCCAATCCCAGTGGCTAACATGACAGTCGGCTTGGCAGCCATTCTACACACTTGAGATTCCACTCCGCCTCTGTTCCCGCCCTGTCCTGCCGTTCTCACTACCATCCCTTCCCTATATCTTCATGGCGTCCCCCACTTCTCACTACCCAACCCTCCATCTCACATGCCAAAGCACATTTGGCACCCCAGGACCAAGCCTTCCATTTCTGCCAACCAGTCTCCCTATGATGCCAATGGTTTTGGAAACAACTCCGTACTGTGAAACTGGCACACCATACGCTACAGAAAATACTGCCCACCTACACTCAACTTTCTAAATAAAAACGATAGGGGGGGAGAATCCTCTTTGTGTGAGAGATCTCCATTGGACTGGTCCAAAAATGAGAAATTAGAGAAGTATGAACAATGTAGGGTGCAGGCCCACATTCATTAGCATTATATCAGCACAGTTGCACACGAACACACATACGGACACACAGAGCATTATTCTTTTTCATTACAGAATTCATAACAATGATAAGGCCAGAGCCAAATAAAAATAATTACAACAAAGGAAAGAATATTAATTAAGATATGGACAATCATTATATGCATACATAGCCAGCAGTGTTGTGATCATCCCTGTTATTGTTTTTTATTGTCTTTCATCTCTGTTAAGAGGCGATGAAAATCAATGGCAGGCTCTCCCTGCAGCTTGGCAACCGACTGCAACCCACTGAAGAGGATGGAGATGGCTCTCTGTTATAGCTTGCTCCTTCAACACACATACACACAGAGAGCCATGCACATCCACATGTGTACTCACATACTGTACACACACACAGACACACAAACCTCTCTCACCACTGGCTGCTGCGGAGGGAGATTGCTATCGGGGTGAGGCAGGGTTTTAATTGATCTTGGTCACAGTTTAATGTGAGGCAAGGATTAGCTGTTATCGGTGGAAGGGAAGAGGGAGAGGGAAGGGTTTGGGGAGGAGATATCACAGTCCCTGACGTTAAAACCCGCCGCCCTTGATGACAGGAATTCTGTGATGTGACCCACAAAGATGTGAGAGTGCTGCTGAGAAAGTGCTAGTGGAAAGCTGGGCAGTGGAGAGACGAGCGACATCAAGCTGAACTTAATCCCAATTTCCCTGTGACGTTTTGGGCCAAATCTTGGCTATTTCTAGCCCTATGTGGAGCGAGGGATAGAGCTGGTGCCAGGGTTTGGCCTGTGCTATTTAAATCCACAATTTGTTATTAAGCTTTATTGGAGCATACAAGACATGAAAGTGAGGCACTTTTGATTATTGGCAGGTGAATCATCAGAGAAGTAAAGGGCATAAAAGAATGGCCTGGGAAGAGTTGCAGGACTCCCATTTGCACCACACACCTCACACACTTGTGGCATCCAGAGTCTGAGTTTCTGCCGTCCTTACGATTCCCTGTGGCTCAATAAAACAAGAGATAAATAAGGTATAGGGCAGACAGGGTCAACATTAATCACCAAATTACACAGGCTCAAAACATAGCAGTGTGTCCTGTGGCCGCCACACATCAGTGGGGACGGATATAACTTTTTTTTTTTGAGCCACACATTTCAAAGAGTGCTTTCGCTGTAGCTTAAATGCCAGGGCAACATGAAAAAAGCAATAGTGTGTGCCAGTTGGTGGAGCTTCAAACTGAATGAGGGAGAAAAAACATCACAGCTGAATAGGGATGGCTTCGTTGTTATTTCTCTGTACAGAGTTTTGTTTTGTTTTGGGTTTTTTTTTTTTTTTTTTTACCAAAGCGAACATTGTGAAATTCCTAATCATACAAAAAGAAACAGGGAACTTAGGAACAGAGACTGAAAACAACACAGCAAGCAGAAAAGCTACATTGTGGCTAGCAGTAAAGCAGCTTTAACTCTCCCATCCCATGACTGTGTACATGGCATGGAGCTATAGGCCTACTTTGGTTTTGCTCAAGTGTGTTTCATTGATAGTGGAGGCTGGCAGCTTCAGGGGTTCTAGACAAGCAAAACAAATTATCCCAGCCATGAATCTGTTGCTTCTTCTGCCTCTCTTTTCTCCTCTTGGACAGTTTTCTCATTCAGCACTCTCCACTGACAGTAGACTATAGTTCAAGAGCCTCTTAACAGTCTCCCTCACCCCACTCCACCCCCAGCCGCCTGCTTTTCTCCGAGTTCCCAAGACAACACTTAACCCAAAGGATGGATGAAAAATCAGAGGCAGCAGAATGTTCAATTTCTCCACAGAGGATCCAGTAAATGAGACGGGATTTGATTTGAGAGTGTTGTGTTGCATTAGATGCATTTATAACTTTGTTGTGCAAATGGTCAATACAATATATAGTGATAGCATCCTCTGCAAGACAGACTGAGAAAGATAGTTTCAGCAATCAGGACCTTTTCTTACACTCAGCTCCTGATTTATGATGTATAACACGCTAAAGTATGATTGACATGGTATTGATTTTCATATTGTATAAGCTAATTAAATTAGAAATGTTTTATAACCTCCAGTATGAAGAATTATACTGTATAGTCTAATACACACACACACACACACACACCTTTATGAGCACCAAACATCTCTGCCCCAACTCATTCAGGGCCATAAAAACATATTTATGAGAGCATCAGGCCATTGAGCCACAGCAATGTTTGCCATTTTCTCTGCGCTCTATGATTCCATCCAAGCGTCAAGATTGATTCTGAGAGCTCCTACTGTGTCACCCTCCATAAGGAATATGTATAATTCAACAGCCTGTTTTTTTTTCTTTTTCTTTTCTTTTTTTTTTTTTTATAAACATACACTCATACTATTACCAGCCCTCAGCGACGAAGCCATCCAAGGAAAAAAGAGGATTGTCTGCTTGGAGGACAGAGAGGAGGGGTGGTGGGGGAATTGCTGGTGTTGGTGGATTGGTGCAACTTTTTATTCTCTTCAATGCCCAGAGTGCTGCGAACACAAGTCCTATGTTGTTCTTCATGCAGAGACACTAACAGACTTTCACATGGTAAGACACTGCCAGCTGAACAATCACCAACACCAATCCTGCCTGGCAATTGTCAACCTGTCATTTGAAATGGCCACAGTTGGCCAGATGCTTGCAGAATAGGCAGGGCAGTCTAACACACGCAGCAGTTCAGGCTTTGTTCCTGAGCCTAGTGAAGCCGCTGCTGAGCTGTTGTGTCCATGTGGCTATGTGTGTATGTACTGGTGTGTACTGTATCCTTTAGGGGGAACAACTGACTGTGTACAGTATGAGTGGGGTTTCTTTGTGCAATTGTGTGTTTGCATGCATGGATGAATGTGCACTTGTACATGCATGGTGTGTGTGTGTGTTTGTGTGTGACTCTGTGGGCCCAGTAAGTGTGCGCTTCTGTCAAGCGTCTTCCCAGCAACGGAGGGCTCACTGGGCTAGGCAGGACTACAGTCATTACATCCACGCTCTCGCACAAGCAGATGGCAAAACAGATGATCCTCGCTCATCTCACTCATGACCATCCATATTTATTTCATGGTTGCTGGCCCACAGACTCCCCATGCCTATCACTTCTCCATGAGTGCCTTGGCAGGGAGAAGGGCTGCCGACACACACAAGTGTTTGGAAAACAAAATAGGCATGAAAAAGGAAGCAAGTGAGAAAGAAAACAAGTGAGAGCGAAAACAAGAAAAAGCTGTGAAAACCGGAAAGGAAAACAATGGTACTCACGATGGTCGCCCATCAAAGCTGTTAAATAACTTCACATTGATCAAAGACAGCAGCAAATCCATGTGTTGTTGTGAGCTACTGTTCATGAGTAAGGCTCTGGTCGATGCTGGTTGACGTGATTTATACCGCTTCTTGGAGTGCCAATAAATGAAAGCTCTGATTGGCCCAGTGTAGAACTGGACAGAATGGCTCTTCACTCACTGGCTTTGATCTCCTGCTACTTACTGGGGAAATGAGCGACCTAGCTTAAGACAAACTCACAGAAAACCCCATACATTACCATCCTATCCCCTGGAGCTAGGCCAAAGCTAAAAAGCCCAAATTGGTCCACACCAATGCAGTTTAATGGAACGCGGTATGACAAGAGGCCATTTTTAAAACCACTTGACCAGTTCGATACACACTGTGTGACATCAATGCAGTATGGGTTTTGCTGAGGCAGGAAAGTTGGACCTTTTACCTGGTATCCTAATTATCTTCATCCTTACTTCTCTGTTTTATGTATAGATGTGAGCATTAATGGGTGGATTTTGCCACCATCATCAAATCTTACCTTGGCCTTCTGCTCACCCCTTTTCTCTTCCTCTCCTTGCTTTTTTATTGTGGTTGTCTCAACACATACTTTGTGGCCTTACTAGATCTGGCAGCAGTCCTGGACGATGGATGAAATTTAGGTTAATCACAGGAAGTGACACAGGGGTGTCCCCTATGGCCAGTGGCTGAGTGAGCAACTCAATTAAGAGCAAACAGCCTCAGACAGGGCCACCCATGCAGGCTTGATCTCTGAGGGCTTCAGGGGACTGTGTGGGGAGCAAAGTCTTGCCTGCCCTCTCTTTACTCTCCCTGGGCAGACGATGGATTCGGCACTGGCACTGTCAAGGCAGAGCTAGGGGGCAGAGTGACCGTGTGCTCCAGTTACTCTGTTCGCAGATGATTCACCATAACTGAGAGGGGGGGGGCTTTGAGCAGGACATGTGACACACATAGATGAGTGGACAGCAGCTTTGTTCCATTATCAGTCAGCTACGGGATTCAGTGAACAGGAGGGTGGGGAGCAGGAAAGGGCAGCAAGAGTGGGAATCATAAACAGCATCCAAACCACCATTTCCCTCTCTCCCCTCCCCTAGAGCCAGACTCAGAGAGGGGACCACAGTAGGGTTAGCGATAAGGGCAGATTGTGGCCATACAGTTATCAGGGGTATAGAAAGAGCCAAGAGGCTCAGAATTGATAGCTAGCTGTATCAAGGCTAAGAAAGGGCCCTTGAGTCTAAGTGCCATCATTTCCAATAGCAACAAGCAGATAAAAACAGCTGGTGCCCATGGCAGAACTCTGCTACTGATTTGTTTAACCCAAGGACAGAAGACAGGTGAGATACAAAAACGATGTGTTGCCAGAGTAACAGAAAAATGTGGCCCTCATTTTTCATCATTGAAATATATTTTTCTATGTTTTATTAAAGGTTGTGATAACATTGTGGTATGATTCATAGATGAGTAGCTTTTGCAAATTAAGCTATTCAATCCTACAAAATGCAGAGTCAGTGTTAATTCCATTTTAAAAACCCATATTGTAAATAATTTGCTGCACTGCTTCCAGTGGTGTTTTAAAGGGCCTATGCATTAGCATATGAGTTCAAGTCTGAGTACCAAGAGCTGTGTGGTCCTGAGCAGACAGACCATCAGTAACAGGCAAAGTTGGCAACAATCAGCTGTCAGCTTACAAAGGAGACGGTGGACAGCAGAGGAACATGAAAGCTTGGCTGCTTCTTCTTTATGATTTATGACTGTAGCATTTCAACCAGGGCACCAAGTTCTCCAAATTAAATGACAAAATAAGTTGTTGGTTCATTTATCCCAGAATGACACATAGAAGCATTTGTTTGCACTTTTCAAAACACTCCAATCACTATTGAGAAATTAATAATGATTTATGATGTGACAATGCTGTGGTTAAGGTTTGTTAAAGTTAAAGGAATTTATACTATGTCATCATGGTAACAATAATAATCACATGGTTATAGTTAGGGAACGAGTGTGGTCATGGTTTTAAAAAAATAATGTTTACTCACGGTTGTATACCCATCCATCCTCTCCGACCTCTTCTTATGTTGACTTTGTTGCTCTCTAATGTCATCTTGTCACTTGAACATAAACATATATCGTTTTAGGCCACTTGCTGAAATGACTGATCCTGTTCTTTTTCTCAGGAACACTAGTCTCCACTAGAGAGTGAACACTGACTGCATGGTGCAGGGGACTTGAGGAACTAAGGGAGGTGCAGGAGGTGCCTGGGATGTAGGAGCGGCTGTGACTAAGGAGGTAGAAAGCAGGTTTCCACCACCCACAGGGTTGGGGGTTCGATGCCCAGGTCCTCCTGTCCATGTGTTGAAGTGTCCTTGAGCAAGACACTGAACCCATGTTTGTGCATGGCAGCTTTGCCGCCATCTGTGTGTATGTGAATAAGAGGTATTCATTTCTCAGAGGCAAAAATTGTGAAGCATTTTCTCCATTAAGGTAGAACAGTGATATATAAGTCATTTAGTCCATTTAGGAAGGTCAGGGGTCTCCTACAGTGGAGCAGGTGCAAAGTTTTGATTCTGAAGGTTAGAATCAGAATATGCTTTAACAGGTACATTATAAAGACCTTGCAGCCTCCTCATCACATCCTTTCTTTTCATCATTTTTATGGCCATAATATTTAGTTCTTCAGTGTGTGGGTGATACTGCCAGAAACATTATGAGTCCTCTCACCCCTATTACAATCATAAACATACTCACCAAGTAGAACTCCATCAAGGTAAGAACCATGAGGTAGGCTGCAGTCTGGGTCTGGGTCCTTTATATGCTTCTTTTAAGTTGCTGTGCTTCGGTTCTTTGGTCCATATCCAGTGCTGATGCTGTCTGACTAGGAGAAGGTAAATTTGAAATTATTTTAAAAAGTATAGGCCTACTGTATTTTTCTGGCAATACTTTCAAATACCTCAAATGTAAAAACACAAATGTACCCCAAAGTTATTTAGTAAGTACCCTAAACCTAAAAAAGGTACAATATAGTTTGTCTTTCCTCTTTTGATTATTGTCTGTACCACTCCAGTGTTGGTAAGTAGTATATGGTGATTTTGAACACAGCAGATTTATAAAGTGCAACAGAACTCATTATACTGTCTTTCCCCAAATGTCAGTAATGGTCAGTAATGGTCATACCGAACCCTGTAATAAAAGAATAGGTAGCTGTTGCAGGGTGTAATTTAAACCATAACCAGCACGATAAGACTAGCAATGCAGATATCCCTAAACAGACTGCATTATCACCATCAATCACCCAAGCTCATTGTGACTGGCGGCTGTTGCCTCTTCTCATCTCATTTCTCTCATCTCTTTTTAGCTTGCTGGCTGACTTGCAAATAAGATAACAGCAAAAGACTGTAATGTGCTGTCTAACGTCACCTCTGAGTTCTACGGGTCTTGTTGCTGTGGCGATTGCAGAGGGCAGGTTGTGGTGCCCTGACCTGTAGTCTCTCCAAAAGGATAATGAGCCTCATGGCTCCCCAAATGAATGGCGTGGGCGGCCAAGGTTCAGCCTGTTTCCCCATAATGAGCTTCCATCCCTTCAACAAAACGCCACAAGGATTTTTTTTTAGCCTTTTTAATTTCTTCCCCATCCCAACTAATCTATAAGAAATAACTATGGACAAAAAGCAGAGTTCAAATATGCAAAGAGCCTTAAGCATGATCATGCACACCAGTGCATGGAATAGTGAGAGTAAACAATAAGAAATGCAACACCAGCTGACATTTTGAGGTCAGCGTCATTCTGCTCTTCATCTCTGGCTCCTCAGCATTCCTGATTAGCTGTAGTGGCTTTGAAGGGGCACATTCTAACTGTTTGTCCATGGAGCTAATTAAGAGTGACATACAAAGCAACAAACAAAACAACATATCAGCTACATTAAATATCTTCTGAAGGCGCTGAGCAGTACAAACATGCCACTCACTCAACCTCCCACCCCCTCACCCTCAGGCCGTGGTGCGCTTGCTGCTGAGGAGACAGAGAAGGTAGACAGTGCAGTGATTTTGGCCATCAAACACGTCATCTTCCCTGAGTGGGCATGGAACAGAGGTGGCCGAGGGAGACAGTTGTTGCAGCACAGTATTGTGTGATGGGTGAAGAAAAGTACGTGTGTGTGTGTGTGTGTGTGTGTGTGTGTGTGTGTGTGTGTGTGTGTGTGTGTGTGGCAGCGGCTGAGGGGAGCAGATAAGGGGTAGACAGGAGAGAGAGGACAGTCGCTCACAGCGCAGGGACTTTTCAAGTGCGAGCCTGTCAAGCATGGACTCCTGTGACAGCCATACTGAACTCCTGGTGAGCTACTATTTCCCCTACCATGGTCAAGATTACAATGATTGTCCTCGCTGCACAGGCCACCCATAAAGCCGCAGACACAGATGTTTAGACAGACTCACCGGGTATGGCTGAAATTCCTGTGTCTGTGTCGGTATAATGTGGACAGGACCTCTCTGAAATCAGCATGTGAAGCTGTGTGACACCTGAATCTCCTGCAGTGAATTATACAAGAATGTACTTATGAATTAACATTTCAAGGCCAGGCTACCATGCACAGGGTTTTGGTAGCGCAAAGACAGTGATAGTTCACCTAAAGCCATCCACTTCAGCATAAAAAGCTAAGTTTAACTAACGCCTTTATGGGAAAGGTGTATTTTACTTGTCTTTTTGTGTGAAAAATCATCATGGAATCCAGCTGAGGACTGGAAATAAAAGTGCTAATGCTAGTACCATCATGAATTCAAAACGCTTCCCTTCCTCACCGTATTGTTAATTAGTGGCAGAAACAGGTGTGAACTTGGCTCAGTGGAATGAAT
The DNA here is from genome assembly GCF_914725855.1 of Thunnus albacares. Taxonomy (NCBI): domain Eukaryota; kingdom Metazoa; phylum Chordata; class Actinopteri; order Scombriformes; family Scombridae; genus Thunnus; species Thunnus albacares. The sequence continues at coordinate 16,187,910 of NC_058113.1, read as the reverse complement.
AGTGAGCGACGGTTGCTGTCACAGGAGCGCTGGTCCCTATGGAGCACTGTGGGATAGAGGGAGATCTGGAACCTGGCCCTGAAGACTCTCAAACAGCCCTATAATGATAGCTCTCAACAAGGCTCTGATTTCATTGAGGCTTTGATGTGACCGCTAATGGCTGCTGACAGATAGGCTCACACCCCGCTCATCACGCAGCTTCTTATTGTATTTCCCAGCCTCACCAGGACCAAGCTCTGGCTTTACCAAGAATTGATTTAATCTGACCTTTGTCAGAGTTGTGTTAAATCCTCATTAACCTGTCTAGGATTAATGAAGAGAGTAAAAAAGAACCTATTTGTTATAGTGATCCACCAAAGATGACTCAAGCTGATGACATTAATTCTGAATGTGATATCTCTCCATGTACAATTACATCCCCCTGGTACACTTCCCTCAGTAATCCACAGGATGTAGCTGTGTCTGTCTGTGGTCAGATTTGCACAATGCCCTGTTTGTTTAAAATGTGCAAACAGATGTTAAGGAACACTCAGCTTCTGTCATGTTGTATTATGTTTCATGTCAGCCAAGGCAAAATACAGCCCATCATTTCATGCATGCATCCATACATACACAAGCACACGCATGCATGTGCATACTCTGCCAAACATGGACATGCAGTGTCACACACAATCTCCATCCCATAGTGGACTGTTTGTTTATATCTCTGCTACCCTACTTGAGCTGTGGCCTGGCCAGCCAACCATAATATTTGCCATGTGGCAGTCACAATAGGTTTGACTCTTCATTCGGCCTGTTCTGTGCACATCGAGTTAACAGGTTTCAGCTGCAGTGGGGGCATGTCAACCCAAGAATGCACTAATCAATCATATTTCACTTCAAGCACGCTCGGGCTAAACCACAACCTACCATTATCCCCCCTCTCTCCTCTACAGTTCCTTCTTTCTTTGCTTTCTGTGTGTCTCTTGAGCACATAGTGCGGGAAACGCTTAATGAATCAGACAAGCTGTTCACATGGACAATAATGAGCAGGTTTTGGTTGAGGGGAACCACAATTTCTAGTTCCCACTAAGGTACTTTAGCTAGTGTTACAACAATAATGAATAGTACCACAGGGATGTCTGTTAAATATACTCCTATTAAAAGGCCAGTGCAGCACCAGACTTGCATAGGGAGAGTGTTTGGCACATGCATACAACATTTTATGTTCAGAATCAGAATCAGATTTATTCGCCAAGTAGCAAGTACATCAGGTCCTGGTCCAGATGTCCAGATGTAAAAAAAAAGTGCAATTAACATGAACATTAAACAATAAACATAAACGCAAACATAACAGTGTAAGAAACAGATGGACAGCAATCTACAAAGCTTCTGTGTAGTGGGGGTGAACTATGTTCTTGCTTATTGACATGATGTTACTAACTTGACTAAAGTGATGCTAACAACCATAAGAATGTAAAACTAAAACCCTGTTTAGGAATTCCTCTTAGCTCACTAAATTAGGTTATACAATGTAAACAATGAAAAGGCATATCTGTAGCAATAAGCCATTTTAGAAGGCTTTGATGTATTCATGGGTAAATTGCCATATCCCCCACCCTCCTGCAGTGGCCCTCAGGACAACATCTTAACTGATATAAATCAGCTTTACTGCAACTGGTCAAAATTTTACTTATTCACATCACAGAGCTTTCAAGTGATCGTCTATCAGCAAAACTAATCTGTCTTCCTCTCAAACGGGGCCCTTTTTCATTTCAATTCATGGGTCCACTTAATTTGAGCACGACCTGTTTTAATACAACACGTATTATGTGGAACGGTTGTACCCTTGAGCAATGTACTTTACCTGCATTTCTCTGGTGCAAAGCTCAGCTTTGCAAATGGGTTCCAGAATTTGTGAGTCACTTGGGATGAAAGTCTGTGCCAAGCCATGAAATAATAACACTAATATTTACATAAGGTCTCAATTCCTCCTACCTCTTTCATTTTCTACCAGGTATAATGGTTTGGAAGCACTGATTGACGATTCAAGTACTCCATGTGTTGTTGGCTGTGCATTTGACAGACTCAAACTTGGTTTACAACCTCCAGTGTTAAATATAACTAAGTCACAGGGGTAATTGGGGAGCATTATGGCGGAAGTTTGAGGCATGTTACTTTTTATGGCAAAGGCACAATAAACTTCCTCTAAGATTCTATTTTCTGAAAACACTTCTCATCATTGTGAGGACGTGACCTTAGAAAGGAACTACCAGGGAAAGTACACACAGCACACAAGAACTGGGGATGTGGTTGAGACAGGGATGAAAAATGCAATCAGGAAATACTGGAAGGAAGGCAACTGCAGGGAGCGAGTGGCCGGCTAATAATAGAGCTGATAAGAGAGCAGTGTAACCCAAACAATACACAGACTAACTGCTTTAAATCTGGTCTCGAAGGAAAATGAGTCCATCATTTGCAGTCCCCATGAGCTGCATGTGCAGATGCGGATGAAATATTACCAATATTATTACATTTTGACTTTTAAAATTTAAATAGCCCACAACAACAGTGGAAGAGTCACATAACGAGTATGTAATTACAGTTTTACATCATTATAGTTATGAGAAACACATTTAATGCCTGTTGATTTTGACTCTGCAAAATGTTTGGCAGAAAAAAATACAACCGTTTTCAGTTTACCCATCCTGACTACAATCCTCCAACGCAATCTTCGCTGAAAATCATAATTTGTTATCTCCTCCACTAGGCGAGGTCAGGGGACTAACAGGAGGCCTGTGTGGTAAATCACACCTCCTTTTTGAATCAAAACAACCTTTTCCTCATCCTCAAACACAATCTGTTAGTCTGCCCTATCTCCCAAGATGTCCCCAGTAACAGATGCTTATCCTAAGCCTATTGAGAAGAGATGAGGGAATGGGGCTAAAAGAACCAGTTCTCCAGATGTGTAAAAACAAAACAAGGGCCATGTTTTCAATGGCAGGGGGTTCTTTCCCCCACCCTGTCATCTTTTTGGGTGCTGCTGTTTCCTATTCAGACAGGAAACAACCGAATCTGAGCTGTTATCTGTTGTTGAAAAGCTGAAGTCATAATAGATATTTTCAAAGAAACGAAGCTGGAATCAAATTTTTACTTGGTGTTGTCTTTCATAACATTGATTTACCAATGCTGACCTGTCTATGGCAGAACAGTAGGAGCTATAGGCTCATTTAATGGGATGGAAAGGATCTATTGACCCCTGAGACAGCTGAGGTACACTAGTAGATCTTTAGCTCCCTTTCTTGGCCAGTATTTAGCCCCGAACACAAGGGACCTTTGTGTCTCTCTCTCCTTTGGCTGGCAGCTGTGGGCTAAGCACTCATCCATAGGTCTACACATTTGCAATTTTGAAGAGGTGGGAGCAACACAAGTCTATCATTTCTTCCCTCTCCTTCTTTCTAATCTTGGAAAACTTGGAAATGAGACCCACTAAGCACCGCCAGGGGAGGTTGATTATTCTAGCCATGTATTTGCATGTTTCCTTCAGACATGATGCTTTGACTTTCCAAAGAACGCCAAAATAACAAGAGGACAGAGTGTAGAGGAAAGACGGACAGTAACAGACAGTCAAATAATCTGCAGAAATCTAATGGAATCACTTTACATTACAGTATGTCTAAATATTCATGCTTATGGAGAGGCACCATGAGATGATTACTGCAAATGTGAGTGGTTTTGATAATCATGGGAAAAGTAAGGTACGTATTTATGCTTACACTGAAAGGAATGTGATATTGATTTAGAGCATATGGGTATTAAGTGACAGGCTTTTTAGACTTAAGTGGGGGATATAAGTATGCTGTGGTATATTTTGTTTGTATCCTTGCTATATTCATGTCGGACCATGGAGATATTTTGAATAAGTATGCCAAAGCCATTCCAGATGTTACCTTTTAAATCATGTCATCTCCACTTAGTGTAACAGTCCAGGAACTCCATTTGGAGTAAATGCCCCTTAAACAAGGTAGTTTTGCAGGGTATTTGGTGGGATCAGCAGCCTTTGATCCACTCTCTTCCTCCCTGACTGTTGGCTCCCCTGACCTTTTGCAAACCCAATGTGACATCCACCTTTTGAGCTAAGACAATTTGACAAATAAGTGATGACCGTTCACATTTTTAATTTAGGAGTATGATGAAAAATTAAGCGTGGCCAACTCAAGACCTTGATTTTTAAACAAGTCTCCACCCTTCCCACCACTTTTTTTCTTCTCTTTACCATCTATCTCCTTTGCTTGCTCTCAGTCCCTCCTCTGCACCCCACCTCTGCTGATCTTTTCCTCCATTTCCCCTCTCCTCCCCTCTTTTCCCTCTCCCTTTCCTACCCCATAACTAATCCTTATTATGCCTCTCACATAAACTGTGGGTCTGGCACCAGGCTGCCCAGCCACATAGGCTAACAGGAATAGGTTGAGAGAGGGGATTGCAGGAGGACTCTTAAGTTGTATCAGGCCAAGTGGCACAAAAGATGCTCCACAGACCCTGTTTCCTTCCCTCATTTGGGACCTCTTCCATTATATTCCTCTGTCATCCCCTACTCAGCATAATAACTCATGAAAGGTAGATAACTATTAATAGAGTTCGCACAGCTCTGCAGTCATATGGATTGCCCCGCAGCGCTGTGGCTAAGTAGAACTGATGTCTCCTGTGACAAGCGCTCGTGTTGCTGTCATCCAGGACGTGCAGACACTCTGCATACATTACTGACTGCTGGCTTCCCCCTCTCCGTCCCCCCTTTTGGATGGCACCACAGCTGTCCCAAAGTGAATCCCAAATGAGAGGATCTGTCAGGGTTTGTTTGCTGCAGGCCTTGATTTGATGCTATTACTCTGCAGATGGAGAGACTGGCTCAGTGTGCAGGAGTCGAGAGCTACTGGTGGACAACACTCGCCTCAGGCCTGGCCTGGCGGCACTGAAGCACATTTTGAACAAACACTGAGCTGAAACCGATAAGGGGGTAAAAATTGTTTTTACTTTCTTGGAGACTCCCCCTAAGACAACATCCCACTCTGATCCCTCAACACACCCCTCGTGTTTGTGTTGCAGAGGCCAAATGACTAAATCTTTTTCATATCTTTCTCTCATATCCCCCCTTCAGCCAGATGTTCTTCATTCATATTTCTCAGGCGCAGCTGCATATGTAAATAATCCATGATTTCTCCTGCTGGATGGGTGGATCAGGGCATATTGTGTGTCTGTTTAAGTAAGCAGACCTGTTTTCAACTTTAGAGCAACGTTGTTAGTTTTTTCTATTGGGTCCATGGGCGACAGAAAGTCTATCTCAAGATGATGAGGTCAATCCCTAACGCCAGCACTTGCAGCACCTTAGCACAGGTTATCTAACGCAAGCAGACGGATGACGTCTTAGCTAAAAGTGCTTAGCTACCTGTGCCAGGTCAAGGCAGATTTCCCACTATTGCCATTCTAGTAGAGGCTTGCTGTATCACCCATCTTGTTCCATGCCCCCAAAGCATCTCTTTCTTCTCTGTGGCAACCATCAACTGCACCAACCCAGAGAAAGACTGACAGCCGACCCGCCGAGGAGGTGTGCAGGCAAGTCGACCAGAACAATAACAAAACTGGAGTCAGAGGCAGAAAGGGGAAGAGGACAGACCCTAATAATGGCCAGGCCGTGGCTTGACATGCTATGAAAAGTGACAGTGGATGAGTCATCCATTATTTATAGCAGTGCAGAGCTGGGTTATTTATTTTTTCAGCAGCATGAGCAGCAAGGGATCATGGCACAAAACAAGCAGCCAGTCGTGGCCTATTCATGTGATTGTCAGCAGACAGCGGGGCGAGCCCAGTGGTGGAGGAAGCTGTGACTGTAGTTGTGGCCTGGTATAGACGCTGCATCCAGGACAGGATTCACCTTGACTTTGCTGACTCTGTCTCTGTCCCTCTGGTTGTCTCTCTCTCATGTCACAGACATGCGGGGTCATTGTCAACTGTGGATTGGTCAAAGCCAGCGGTGGAAAGTAACTAAGTACATTTATTCAAGTACTGTAGTTAAGTACACCTTTGAGGTACTTGTACTTTACTTGAGTACTTTCATTTGATCTATTTTATACTTCAACTCCACAACATTTATGAGGAAAATATTGTACTTTCTACTCCACTACATTTATTTGTCAGCTTTAGTTACTTTCCAGATGGAGATTTTACATAAAATAATATTTCATGTTATGTTTTATGTCTAATATTTTAATATTCTAACTGTTATAACTGTTGTTTAAATTGTTGCTCTTTTATTTCCTTTTTAAAAAATGTGTTATGTGCTTTGTGTGAAAAGTGCTATATAAAGTGCACGCTTATATATAATGTCATACGATGCAGTAGGCTACTATTACTATTAATCTACCCAGAGTATCTAAAATTGCCCCCACATTGATAAACAACAACATTAAAATGATCTCACATGCATTTGTTAGTGATAGAAACAAACAATATAATATACTATAATAATATAACAGTCTGCATAACGAGTACTCTTACTTTTGATACTTTAAGTACATCTTGCTGATAATACTTCTGTACTTTTTCTTAAGTAACATTTTCGTGTAATTAAGTATTTTTATATGACAGTATTTCTACTTTTACTTAAGTAAAGGATCTGAGTACTTCATCCACCAATGGTCAAAGCTATGTGGCTGCTCACATTTAATAGCATGATGAGGCTCTGACTGCTGCAATAACAAAAATACAGTGTTGAAATGCAATTATAATCATCACATTGTTATTTAGCTTACAGAATTAATGAACTAGCAGTTTAATGTGTTGGTAGCTTACTTAGTATTTTGTATCACAACACATTATGTAAGGAGCCATGGTGGAATATTCACTAAATAATCATGAACTGTTGATAGAGCCAACAATCAACTGACACATTCATCAGTGAGTGGCAGAAATGCTGATCTCAGTGTGAGACTGCAGTGGCTAATCTATGTGTATGGATTAGCAGAAGTGTTCAATAGTTCTGTCCAGGCGACTGGATCGCTATCGTTGTCTCAGATATTTATCGCAGCTGAGTTTTATCGCAGTGAGTCTGGACATGGCTTTGCACTGCCGAGATGCCATGGACGGCATCAGGGCATTTCTGGCACACAGGAACGCGCATGACATCAGGAACAGATGTTGCACATGGTGAGGCCCATCAAGGGACAACAACTCTGCATCAGTGCATGAATATTTTAGACAGCTTACTGCTGTACTTATCAGTGAAGACACAGCCTGGCTGGCCAAGGACCCAGTCAATCTGATCTTAAATTTTGGGGATGTTGTAATCACTTTATTGAGCAAGTGGGGTGAAAACGCATACCGAAGTTGATGAAGTGCTTGCTTGCAAAAAGAAGGGGAAGCTGTGCACTCTCCTAGCTGTCATGCATATTTATTAGATGACGACAGGGTTCAAATCCTGGCAATTTTGCCCAAACTATGGCCTTTATCCTAATAAATATGCACTGAAGTTGAAGCAGTGCAGCTTCACCTCTTTTTTCCTCTTAATGACTCTACCATGTGAGCCTATACCTTATAGTCACTATAGCCATCATGACTACTGTAATGTCAGACTGCAGATCTTTTCCATATATCTCTAGAAACGGAGTTCAACACACATTCCTGTAATCCACACTCTTTTCGAAGCGCAGCTTGAACCATAAGCCTCAACCTCTCCTTGACCCCTGAGGAAAAGAATCCCTCAAAACAGATCCCCTGAGAGACTTTCATTACAGACAAAAACAGAATCCATGGGTGGCCAGAGTCATATTCTGATATTAGGGCAGAGGACATGGATTTGATATGAGCCTGGAAATAGTTCTATAGACTGCAGAGTGAGCCCCGAGTCCTTGTTGAGCTTTAATGGTCCTCCTCCTGCTCGTCAATCACACATAAAGAAAATGCTTAATTGCAGATTTCTAACCAGTGCAGCAGACTGACGTCATATTATTGGAATGGGAGAGAGGAGACAGGTTTTGAATTGCTTGCGAGTTGGGCAGATGGATACCACTGCCTAGCAAAGGTATATGTCCTTATGAGTTATGAGCTTGTAGCGGCATTTAGAGTTATGGTTGACACAGATCAGCTCAACATTCAATATCACAATTACAGTAAAAGCTGGTGTAATGTTTCTCATATGGATAGCAGCATAAACCTTAGACCCCTAGAGGAACCCAGACACTGCAAAATGGACATACACAACAGTATATAGAGCAGGATGTTAATATTCATCAATCTAGCAGGCTGTAATTCATATCCCAAGACTAAGCTTATTAATTATGATACAGATTCAATTAGGGGAAAATGATTAGTGTGTGTTTCCACAACAAAAGAGGATTATTTCATATGCTTCCTGTATGTAAATGTTATATCATGTATGTACAATGTGTATTTTCATTCAAAACAACATAGAGTTTTCCCATAACATTAGGTAGTTTTGAAACTAAACAAAAGTCACATTCCTCAACTTCTGGCCCATGTTATACATAAGTTTACTTTTGAGAGAAAAATGTCTTCTTTTCTCGTGGTGGATAATGAGGTTGATTTTATTCAGTTTAATATTCATTCAAACTAAACACATGGTTTGTGTCAGTATGAATACATTTCCCTCCACTTGAATGTTAGATCTGCTTTCCAGCCATACAAAAGAGAACGCAAGCAATTGTAATTTTAAGACCCAGCATGCCACTCACCACGACAGACATCTCTTTTTTAATTGACCCCAGGTCAAATAGGGACTGGGATAATATTTTGTTAAATTATTCTCATTTCCCTGTGAATCACATTTCCATATATCTCCACTTCATGCCTTATTTATTACCTCCTTACAATTACCATGCAAACGACGTCTTAACTGTCACCCCTTTCTCCCTCTGAACAGTTTAGTAAATATCAAACCATATTTATTATTAATAAACCCACAACTGAAAACCCCCTTTTTATTTATAAATTATTCAAACACTCAAAAGCTTGGGGAGTATGGGCGCCCTCCATTTGATGCCATGGAGGCCAGCATAATTAAGACTATTGGCTGAAACTGATGCAAGTGCGTGTATCATCTGTTTTGCTCTCATCTATCTATCCATCTGTGCGAGCCATAGGAGATCATACATTTCAATCACAGCATCATGCCCGGTGACAGACTTTGCACAATGGATGTTGATTTTATTATCACAGCACAACTGGTGGAGGCACCCTGCTGTTTTACTGCTCACCCAAGCCCCTGCCTTCAGTCATTGATGGTTTCACACATGCACACTCAGGTCTGCAAACATACACACACACTAAAAGAAAACAGTTTCTTTTGATTACCCTCTATCGCTTACATTCAAGAACCTACACATAACCTAGATCACACTCTGACATATGTAAAAAATAAACAACAAACAGGAATGTATTCCTGCATGCACACACACACACACACACACACACACACACATACAGACACACTCATTTACCCATGTGCTCACTCACACTAACCTGGGTTGGCTTCCCAGCTGTGCAAGCTGTTTCTTCCATCAACATGTGTTTACTGGCAGGGGACCCTTATGTTTGCATTACAGGGAGGCAATAAACAGGAAGGCCAGCCCTGGGGTTTGAAAACTACTGTTTGGGGGGAACCCTCATGAGGAGTAAGTCCTAATCATTGTGTTGTTCAGCCTTTTAATTAAAGGCAGCGCGAAATGTCAAAAAGAAAGACCCTTGTTTTTGTGGATGATGTTTTCTGGAATCCACACATGCTGTAGTCCTCAGTGTCCAAATCTACGCACTTAAAAGAATTTTTCACAGTCTTATGGAGCACTAACCACCTGGTTGAGTTAACAGGGCGCATGTGTGCATATCTTTGTGTGGTTGTGTGTGTGTGAAGGGGGGGAGGGGGGAGGGCTGTTAACATTAAATTAAGTTGTTGCTTGGTACAATATACAAGTGAAAGACTGATTAACCAGATGACTGCAAGGCCTATTATTTTGGTTAATCAATAGATCCTTGAATAACTAATGAACAACATCAAAGAACAAGCCTTTAAACAGCCACAGGCAAGTGATAGACTGCACTGTTTTCATCTCTTTATAAAAGTCTTAGCTTTTGTTGAAAGATAATGATTTTGTTCTCTTTGGTTCATTTTAGCACCCACTGTAAAAAAAAAAAAATTAAAAAAGTGTGTTTTCAGTCAACTTCAAAGGAAATAATTTGCAATAATTCTAAATAAACCTATATGAACTTGCACTGCATACATTGCAGAGATATTTCAGTTTAAAGACTGCATTAAAAATACATTGTTAGGTCAAATAACATTAGTTATTTAAAACTGGATGAACAAAAGACAATATGGTCATCAATAGATGTCCAGTGATGTTGACAGTGTTACTATTTTGATCTAGTTATTGATTATTTATTTTTTAACAACCGTTGAGTCAAGTGATTGTTACACCATTTGGCAAAACATCTGCAGCTGATTATGCACTAATGCAACTGCCTACACATAATTCACCTTAATTAATTTGTGAAATCTGTGGACTAATGGAGGGCAGGGATTGAACCGGATACGAATTTCAATAGTTCATTTTCTCTTGAATCAGAAATTGACCCATGATTCACCAAAGAAGAAGAGTGTTCTGTATCTTCATTCAGGAGAAGTTTTTGTAGCGTTACAGAGAAATCAATGCTGCTAAGTCTGTTAATAATATAATTTCTTAAATCTCAGGACGATCAGGTTAGTGCCTGATTTCGAAAACATCACTTCAACTTATATATAAGTCACAACATGGATTCATGACTAAATCATGAAGCTGTGATGATATGGTGAAATTAAGACACATGGAAGTTAAGGTTTTATCTTGAGCTTTTCGCAAGGATGGTGGTGTGTCACCTGTCACTATACTGTACTATTCATATAAGACATTATAGGTAATTCGTATAAAAACAATCTTTGGATTCCAACAGTAGGCTACATTTTCCTGTACAAAACATAAACCGCATTGACTGCACATTTCATTCTACAGATGAATATAATTCATGTCTGGGCTACTCCACCCAAAAATGCTTGGTAGGGCACACATTTAACTCGGAATAAGTGTTTTACCCTCCCCGTGACGCCCGCTAAGCCAATAGCGGGCCCCTGGGGGCGGGGGCCGCTGGGCCCCCCCCTGGCAGGCATCTGAGGCAGAGGGGCTCCTCCGACTCAGCTCTTGCCAGATTTGGTGTACCCCCCACCAGATGACTGTCAATGCGCATTTCCCATTGGCAAGAGCGAGTGAGAAGTAAACAGAGGAGACCGACAGGGGAAGAGTGTGTGTATGAGAGAGAGAGGGAGAGATAGAGAGAGAGAGAGAAGGAGTGAGTGTGTTACAGTGAGAGCAGAGTAAGACACTCTCGCGGAGGGGGCGCAAGGCAACTTTACCGGGGTTTATCACTGCGCACTGTCGAGGAGGAGAGATCGCTTTCGAGCGCAGCATGCACAGGCAGATTAAAAAGTGGACTGTGGATCAACATACAGACTGAAACGCCTGATTCACTAATGGACTGTTAGGGAGCACAGTGAGAGGTAGAAGCTGTGCCAGCGTGACACGGAGCGGACACTGGGAAAAAAAAGAAGAAGCTGATGCAGTGGAGAAAGTTACCAACTATGGAGATGCATTGTTGACTGAGACTTTACGAAGTGTCCGGACCATTCAGAGTCATTTATTTAAAGTGGATGATATTATAGACGAATCCCAGTACGCTTGTCTGTCCGGTGATATTCCGGTACCGCGGTGGACCTTAACCAGCTCAGTCGCATAGACGGAGCGAGTAAACCTTCCACGCAACACAATCAGCGGCCAGAACAACTAAAATGTCTGCGCTATACCTTATCTTTTGCCTTATGGTCACAGGTAAGACATGCTTTTGTTTGGTATTATTTGGCATGTAGGTCTTTAGTGATGGAGAGGATGGACCGCGCTGCGTCAAGTCATCCAGCGCGCTGGTGTAGGGGCTTCTGATATGCTGCAGTGCTACAATTCAAGGCTGTTAATTGCCAGTAAATGTTTAATTAGTTTTGAAAGAGTGATCACATCAGGAGGTTTCCCTGTCTGAAAGCCGACCTGGAGCACCGGTGAATAATGGCACTGCGTAACTCGGGCTTGCAGTGATTGTCTCTGTTCTTGTTCAGATTTCGTGTGAGTGAGGGAGACGTTCTTATGATGAGCATTAGGTTACTGATGCAGGGCGCACGGACGGAAAGTTTATTAGTTGATTTTGAAACCCGGGGGACTCGGACTGCAATGTGTGTGTGTGCACGCTGTGTTAGCGTATGGTCGAGGCTGTGTCCATCCACAATAACATCTCTAGTGTTTGAAATTGAGAATGAAATCTAAGCAGGTGGAGATAATAGAGCTGAGAAATGTGGCAGCGCCGTGCAGAGCACCGCATCTCTTTTTTCCCCCGAAGTTAGTCAATGGTCCCCAGATTGATTTCCATTAAACAATAAAACAGGAAAAAGCGAGAGGTTAAGCTTGATGAAATGACGTGGGAATTGGGGTTTTTCTACTCTCTACTGTTATGGTCGGGTCAAAAGTTTTTCTCTTTGAGTCGTAATCTAACATATTCGTGGTCGCTGTGCACAGTGCGTGAACAGATAAAGGGGTGCGTATACTGCGTGGGCTATCATGGGGGAGCACAGTCTGGCGGGTATATGCGTTTGTGATGGAGCAAGGCAGATAGATAGAGGGATAGAGAAAGAGAGAGTGAATGTGTGTGAGTGAGAAAAAAAAGAGAGAGAGCATTTGTTTTTTTCCAGACAGGCAGAGACATAACGCACCTGTCTCCCCCCCACACACACCCTCACCTCCTGCTGCTTTTTGTTTGCTGAATAGAGTTGCCCTGTTGTTTTTGACTCATTATGACAAAATGCTTATACTCAAACTACCCAGTATCAATGTAAACCAGATTAGAAGCGTGTTTTAAGAAAAAAAAGTGACACAAATTAGCTTTTCGAAAAACAAATTCATTTGTGTTTAAATTGATGCTTGTCTGCCTTAGAGAGATATTATATCCACATTTATGTAGAAGCTGTGCATCATATCGAACTAATTATGAAAGTCATCCAAAAATAGAATTAATAGAGACAGAGAAAAAAAAACATCTATGTTTCTTCAGTATAAATATAATCATCGAGAACAGGCAGACTCTCTGAGCAGCTGGTATAATTTACTCTAATAATTTAGTGCTGCAAAGGTCCTGATGCAAAAAAAAAAGCTTTCAGCAATTAACACTGAGAAACTGTTGACTTATCAGCGTTTTTCAGAGTCGTTGATAAACTAGTGTAATTGTATTCACTTTGAGAAAAAATAATGAAATTTAAATGTAAGAGAATGCACAACATCCCCACACTGACATAGATCTTCTTTGGGAGGGAAGAAAGATAGAATAATTAAATATTCTTTTATATCCTTTTAGCTCTTTGCCTCGACCAGAAGCAATGCTTGACTAAAGCTTCCAGCCTGAATCACATGCGGTTTGATAAATGCTTTCAAGATCACCAATGGCAAAGCATGCTTAATAGCCATTTGTTGTGAGTACATCTTTACCTTTCAGCCCCCATTCCACATGGTTTTGTCATTATTCAGAGCTCGGGGGAGGGATATGACACCAGTTAGACCTCCGCTCTCTGACAGACTAGCAACAGCTGGATGAGAAGGGGAGGTAGCCAGACAGTGGCATATTTTCCCTAACCCCCCAACACCAATACACATTCACACACAAATCCCCTCTCTCCTTCACTCACTCACTCTCCCTCTGTGTGTGTGTGAGGGAGTCACACACACACACACACACACACACACACACACACACACACACACGCACACACACGCACGCACAAATAATGAAAATGGTAACAGCTGCCCTAATTAGAACCTAAGAGACCCTAGACCTCATTTATTGTGCCAGTCTTACACAGAGTCACCGATGCTCAAAATTGGTTACACTCAAATGTATTTGTGGTATCAAAATTTAACCACAGCACATGACTTTACTTTGAAATTTGTGCATGGCATATATAGCATGCATTTTTGCATGTATGTAGTCTTGCACAACACTGATAATTTACTTTCTCGGAAAGTCCCCTTGGCTCCCAGGGGAATTGGATTCCACACTGCATCAGTATTCTGAGTAATCTTCAGTGAGCTCTTCTTTGGAACCTTTTTGCTTTGGGTCGCTTGCGTCTCATCGGGCCAAGTTCAAAGGCTGTGAGCTGAGATTACAAGTTTCTCTCCCTTCCTCTTAAGTCGTGTCGCCACTCATGTCTCACTATAGTGTAACGCTGTGGAAATTTTCCACCTTGCTCCTTCTCACAACTCTTTTTTTTCCTGGTTGCAGAATGTGTGACTATGGGACATGGGGACATGATAGCATATCTGCTTAATGGGCCAGAGGTTGCTGGCAGGCTTTCAACATAGATAGAAAGCCTGTTCACACGCATACACACATGCCTCATACATGCGCATATATACCAAAATAAGAACAGAAATCTAGCCCAGGAAGCGATAAGCCTTGGCCAAGCCTTCTGCTCCCCACCTCATCATCCCTTCCCTTCCCCATTACCAGAGATTTGTCTTTTCCTCATGCTGCGCAGTTATGTTTCTGGACGCTGTGGCAGTGTGGCCCCAGAGGTTGGTTTTAGGGAAGTGTGCATATTTCATGAGCTGCCATTCTGCGGCTCTTTGAATTCTTGTGGAGGGGGTCATTCTTGAATTCTTGTAGAGGGAGGGCAATCTTGTTGCAGGGATAAGACTCATGTCACCAGCGTCCTGATGATTAAGCTCACAAGCATCGGGAAAACACTGAGCATCGTTAACCTGTTACTCATGTCACTCTCACTCTGTCACACAAACAAACCCATGTTCTCTCATCTCTCCTCTTATTTATCCATTTTCTCTCCCTCTCTCAATTTCATTCCATTTGAATGCCTCTGTGATACAAAGAGATTGAGGATAAAGTAAGTAAGTGGTAGAAAGTTTGGAGACAAGAATCTCAGCCAGCTGGTGAGGAGTGTACGAGGTGCACAATAGTGCAGACACAGCAGAATCTGAACACAGCTGACTCTTGAACAGAAGTGTCTTGCATTATTTAGGAGACATAGTCATAGCAAAGATATAGATGAATTTTGGCCTACTTTGATTTCCTGTCTATGTGAGGTCTGTGTAATGGTTTTGCTGATGGTGTGAACATTGGATTTAAATTTTCTAGATTCACTTGTGGCTACAAATTAAATGTAAAGATCTATACATTTGATGTAGCTATAGCTATATTTTAATCTATATCCAAGAGCCCCCAGATATGTGTTTTTATTCTCCCAAGAACTCTAACCTGAAAATGTTTGAATGTTGAAAGCTTCTAAATGTTCATTTTCATAAATCATTTGCTCATTCAGGCACACACGCAAACAGACAGTAATGAATGATCAAGATCTTAAACAATGGCCTGCTGTTTCTTCTCATCCTGAAGACATGTCATGCACACATGCCATTGTCTTACTGCCCTTCTTCATAAACAGATATCCTCCCACCCCCTCTTCCCGCACACACGCTTGCTACGTGTATGGAAGGAGAAACTGGAAGGAGAAAGGAAACAATGGGGCTTCATAATGTTGCCTGTCTCTAATCAGCTTTGCCATGCGGGTAAACACAGATAAAGAACTTGGCAGTATGTCCTGAGGCTTTGTTATCTGCTGTTAGCAACTTAACTGGATATGTACGCTGGTATGGCTCAGCACAGGAAGCCAAAGTAGCCAGGTAGCAAACTGTTGATGGCACTTGACCTCTTCCAGTTTTATTTTTACTTCTGCCTGCCCATCCTCTTTTTGTCTACGCTTTCTCCTTGTGTGCACATCCTCACCTTGTCTTCCTCTGGGGCAGTCGGAGGATCCGGGGAGGAAATGACAGGGAATAGGACAATAGAGGGGCCGTGTCAGCTTCCTGCCTTTGCCTGGAGTCTTCTTCCCCAGCTACGGCACCTCAGGCTGTATCATCAGCATACAGACTGGTGGGGACAGCGCAAACTTGTTTACTCTTTTATTCTTCTTTGCAAACATGGTAATGGAAAGAATAGAGAGAGGGAGAAACCGGGATTAATTCTGTGTATGTCATTAAAACAGCCCCCCAAGGGAAACAGTCACGTTTATACAGTAGCAGCTATTTTAAGAAAGACTTGGATTGCATTTATCTCCCCCTAAAACCGCAAGTGTCACTTCCTTCTTGAGAGATGTATCACCATTTCCCAAGTCCCTAAGCCCAGACACCAACATACAACAGAAAAATCGCAGACATACTAGACCACACATTCATTTCTATTTTCCAATCAATTCCTGCCCTGCAAGACAAGAATTTCATATCTCCTGCCGAGACACAGAAACCAACAGCAAATTGAAATTTATCTTCTGCGTAGCAGCAATATCTGTTCCTGTGTTATCTTCACCAGCCGTGTTCCTTAACCTTGTATTAAAGATAGCTCTGTTGGAGAAGGATTCTGGCAGCTGAGAAGGGGCTCGGGAAACAGAAAAGTTCAGTTAGGAATACTACCAGACAACATTTATTTAACCATAGATTCTGATTTAGTTTACTCATCCTGTATTAAATTTTGATTGTCACTGTGTGGCACTTACTTAATAGAAGATCTGAAATATTTAGCAGGGTGTTCTGGGCTTATGGCATATGCAGAAATGACTCATGATGAGCTCACAGAAGCAACACCCTTAATGCGCACTCACAGAGGTCAAGGGCACACACTGGGGCAGAGGATGATAAGCTGAGATGAGTGTTTGGCATCTTCAGGGCTGTTTGCCCTTTCTGGAGCGGTTAGTCAAAGTCCAACTGTCTAATTAATGATGCTCCAGCTCTCAGGACATGTCATCTCCTTAACCAACCAGAGGTAAAAACACATTGAAGGAAACAAGAGATTGCTTGCCTGCTGCTCACTTTATTAGTGATGGAAACAGTACATACCCTTGAGGGACTAAATACTCCAGCCCCCCTACTTCTTCTTCTTCTTTTTTTCTATCCTTCCTATCAGTTCAAACTGCCTGGAAAAGCCAGGGCTAATATTGTGTTAGTGACTCAACAATTAACCAAAATAGTGGCTTGGCTGCGGCTCAGTCTCTTCTTCCTCTGCACAATGAAAAACTGCTCTTGTGTTGTTGTAGGAGGCTGTGTGAGAGGTTGGAGAAAGTGTAGCAATGTCTTTTATTTCACATTTTTCCTACGGGGAATTTTGGACAGGGCTGAGAAACCCGCCTTGGGAGGTCTGTGATTGGAGGAAGCCAATTTGCTATCAACTGAGGGATGTCAATCAAAGCTTATTGATCGAGCTTATAACTGCATCTCCCTCAATGGCAAAACATGTTAATGTTATTGAGCTGCATGGAGACTTGAGGAACGGTGAAGCATGTGGGTGATGTAGGTGGGTGGTGGTTGAACCGGTAGGAGGGTAAGGTGTGTCTCTCTCCTGCTGTCTGTTTGGCCAAAGAAAGCCAATACAGAGATGGCAATGGGCTCAGCATGAGAACAAGGGGGTGGGAGAGGGAGAGAAAGAAAGAAAGGAAGAAAGGGAAGGCAGAGGGGTCAAAGGGATTTACTGCCAGGAGCCTAGCATTTCAGGTAATGGATATGCTTGTATTGGTGTAAACCAAACCTGCTGTTTTTCTTCCAGCATGGCAGAGGTGAAAAAACAACAAAGGTGTAACTGACTGCAAGTCTGAGGGGGATTAATAGAAAGTTGATATTGCAACACCTCGGGCTAAACTAGGTCTCAGGTGTACACATGGACATGCAGAAAGCAGTTGTGTGCACGCATGCGTGTATGTGTCAGTGTGGATGCATGCATGAGGTTGATTGAGGGAAGGTGCATTGTGGGAGGCATTTTTGCCTCTGCCACATTCCTGTGAAGCTGCAGCAAGGAGGGCAAGAACACATGGCTAAGTGCTTCCCAAGCTGGCTGAGGTGAACCTAACACCCCTCCTGGAGGAGGCAGTCCAACCATTGTTCCAGCACATTGCACCCGTCTGACTGAGGCATCCTAGTGCTGTGCTTGATCCCAGGGGGCTGGAAAGAGAACGAGGCAGAGGAGGAGAGGGACTGATTGTTCCCTGCTCAGACTATCCACAGATGGGGCTACAGCACAGGATGCTGGCTGTTTGCTTTAGAAAGTCCCAGGCGTTTGCTTTGCAGCCGTGGTGTATAGAATGCTCAGGGGGATACAGGAGAAGAGAGTGCCAGTGGAGACAACAGCAGGGGAAGGGTAAGAGAGAGTAGAGCAAAGAGGGGAAAGAGAAAGAAAGGGGTAGAAAAAGGACCTTGCCTGTGATGTCAGTGTGAATATAGTGTCAGTGCCAAGAAGGGAAGACAGATGATACAGCCATACAATGATAGGGTAGTTGGGCGAGAGAGTGCTCAAGTCCTCCCCTGTTTCCAAACAGAGACATATAGAGCTGGAGATAATGGAGAAGGGAGGGAGAGTAAAAAGAGTAAGCGAGGAAGGGAAAAGGGAAGGGATGAGATGCAGGGAACTCAGGCTGCATCCATCATGTGGTTTGGTGCAGAAGCCATTTGTACCTATTGTTCTCCATAATTTGTTTTCTCAGAGCCTGCAACAGGAGGGGTAAAGGGGAGAGACAAAGCTACGGCAGCCATTTATTTTTGTGCTAATTACATAAGTGAGACAGCATAATTAGACGTATAGCTAAATAGACAATAGGCTGAGAGAGAGATGCACAGAGGGAGATAGACAGGGAGGTGTAGATGAATTCAAATAGATAAGAGGGATGGCCCGCTCCATTTCACATTCAAAAGTGCGAGGGAACATGTTAAAAGGAGTAAAGGGGATGGAAAAGGATAAATGGAAAGGAAAAGGGAGAGTAAAGAAGATGGGGCGATGGAAGGGATAAAAGAGGGAATGAGAGAAAAGCCCTCTTCACAGACTGCACTTTGAGGTGCAGCCCAACGCTGCCGGAATAGTCACCTCATTTAATACACCTGCTCAGCAGGAGGGGAAAGAGAGATATAAGGAGATGTCATAAAGAAAAAGAGAGAAAGGGCAAAGAAGAGGAGAGGAAAAGGGAGACAGAGCTCATTTCTGCTTCTTCACATCAAAGGCAGAGAGTGGCTACAGAAAGCTGTTTGTTGTGGCTTGTTTGGGAGGGTCTCTGTTTGTGTGAGGTCATGGGCTGACCCGGCCTGCTATTTTGTTCAGGTGGTATTACATTTCAGCACAGCCACATGGCAAACCCTCGAAGGAATCACAGGCTACAAGCTCAGGACGTTTTTTTCTCTGGCAATATTCAGAGGTGTTGAGGCCGCAGGAGGGCTGACGAGGAGATGTAGGTTGTCTGGTGAAGGAAAAAACAGAAGTTTGTTAAAACCAAAAAATGTAATATCTTTTCAACCAAGTGAAAAGGACCCTGTTCTTAGCTTGTCGATGCTGTGCTGCTGAATGTTCTGCGTGTGCTAATGCAGTTGTGCATCTGCTCAGGTTCATGTGTAGGCGATGTGTGGGTGTGTTGAGCTTGTCACTAGTCTTTCAGGACTGTGATACAGGGAAAGATAAATAGGCCCTTAATGAAGCCACTCAATCACTAGCCAGTTAAAACAGCTGACCAAAGATTGAGGGGCAGTCAGGCCTGATTGGAGACCTATTGAAGCCGGTCAGGGGAAGCTCTTGAGCCGTCACACTTTAGATTAGCCATTCACTGCACTATAGACCTCGGCCTAACTACCCTTCTTTCTCTAAACAGCCCTCTGACACAGTAGCTCAAGTCAACTCCCTGATTGTGCTGGGGAGTTCTTTAAAAGCCAATTTAAACTCAGTCCTTTGTTTAACTCCCCTGGAACTCAAGCTGGGACATATTGTATTGGTTGTGTGTGTGTGTGTGTTTAGGGTTTGTGTGAGCTTTCTTTGAGTGTGTGAGGTTTTGTTAAAAGAACTGGGTGTATCTCGGAACTGGCACAGACTAGTTATTTTGGGTGAAAGAGAGTGTGCATGAGAGAAATCAATGGCCCAATTCAACCTATTACAGCCATGACTGTTGCTGTAATGGTGTGGAAATGGACAGTGGTCATGTGGATCTCTTTTATACCTTCAGGCTTGGATCACAACTGAAGCTACGATTCATTTCTACCCAGCTTTGATTAAAAAAAAAAAGAGAAGCACTCTGAGGATTTCAAAGACTCTCACATGATGATGACGAGAAAAGAGATCCTTCTGTTTTGTGAAACAGATGAAACCTCCATTCTGCCAGGTTTGCCAAAGGACAAACATAACACTGAGCTGCAATTTTCCTCGACAAATAATGACTCCTCTAGTCCTCTCTCCTTCCAGCCTTTGCCTCTTTGATCCCAGGTAATGTGTTAACAAGCAACGGGTTCATGGAATACCCATAACATTAGTATGTGTATTTGCGTTGAGGTGTGAGAGTGTGTGTGTGGTTTTATGTGTGTGTGTTTTCACACCAATTAATGAATTGCTTTATATGCCTGCTGAGGTGACGATGGCCTGTCTCTAGCGGGGCGTTGGTTTTTTTCCCTTCTGTGTCAGCCTCAACCCATGATGGCCGGGGCCCTCTCTCACACTAACACATTAATGAGACCAGTCTAATTAGTGCTTGTGGTTCTATACAGGGGACTCAGGACCATTGTGAGAGGGCCTAATCAGGGGACCACTCAAAGATAGAGGACCCACTGCACCAGTGAGAAAGTTCACACATATAGAGAGACCTGCTTGGACTCACACTCAAATTAGTGCACTGGTTAATTGGGATAAGAGAACAAAAAAAAAAAGAAGAAGAAAGAAAAAAACTGGTCGTATTTTCAGATTTGTGGCCACTGAGGTTCAGGCTCCTCGCTCTTTCCCGTTTAGCTCCCTCACTCCCTCCAGTAGTGCTTCTCCCGGGGGCGATGCAGAAAAATGATTTTGCTCTCCTTCATCCCTCTCCCTCACTCCAGATAATTCAATCTGTTCAATATCAAATAATCTCTCCCAATTTTTCAGCCTATTCTAACCTTATCGCTCAAACAGCTACCTCTGGGGGATGAGTCTTGTTCCACCCTGTTAAAAAAAGAGGGGGAGAAAGAAAGGGAGAGGTAGCCCTAGAAAGAGGGATGGCAAATAGCTCTCTGAGGAGTGCTTTTAAAAGCCTCTGTTTGCCATTCTCATGGGCCATATGTGAAACAGCGGGCAAATAGATTGCAAGAGAGAAGAATAGTAAAGGATAGAGAGATACAGAAGGAGATAAAGACGATCTACAAGAAAGGAGGGGAGTGTAGGTGATGTGAGTTGTGGTACTTGAGGTCTGGGGCTCTAACTTGTGTCCCACAGCACTTAACATGCCCCTAGCCATCTCTCCTGGCAGTTAATTAGAATCCAATAAGGTTGCCGCCTGTTGGTCATTGTTCCTCCAGTGTGTTTACCCTTTCCAAAGGCTCCATTCGCTGCTTAATCTGCCGAGAAGCTGAATGTCAATAGGTCAGGCCAAGACTCCAGAGCCTTGAGAGAGAGGGAGAGACAGAGCGAAGGGGAAAGGAGAGAGGATCAGGGGGGATGAAGGAAAGGGGTCATTTCTCTCTCTCCTCTCAATATTTTTCTCTGCCGTTCCATTCTCGTTGTTGTCCCCCCCCCCCTCCCTCTTGCTTCTCCTCTCCTCTTCTTTTCTTCTCACTTCTAATCCGTCCTCTTGATTGTTCTAAGCTGCTTTCAGCCAGCCCCTGGGAGGGTGAGGGGTTTTGGAGTCTGTTTTAATTAAGATTTAAAAGACGACTCCCTCAAGAAGGGAGATTTAAGAGCAGGATGGACGTAGCAAAGTAAATGAGTGAAGGTAGGACAGATTGTTGAGAGGGCTCAACAAATATCAGAAATCAGTAAAAAGGAGAAAGTTAAAAGACTATTATTTAACACACATGCAGGCACACATTGCATACACCCACACATTCACACAAACACAGCCAGACTCTGAGGCATTCGAGTGGCTAAGCCAAATGGGATTTTTTTTTCATTTGTAATCAAGCGGCACAATCTATATAGATTGATCTCAACTTCCTGTGATTCATACCATATCCTGCGAGGGTGATATGGGATCAGTGGTAGCCACCAGGCAAGCTGAGGGAGTTATCGCCACACTCTGTCTAATGATCGATCATCTCGCCAGATGGGTTTAAGAGCCTGTAACGCTCCACTTGTTTATCAGAGCCCCAAACCTGAGGCCTCTCAGTAGATGTGACCTGCAAAGAAAGTCTTGCTTTGCAGACAGAGAACGCATGAAAGAGAGAAAAGACCTAAGAGACATGTTTAAAGTTAAAAGTTTGCTTGTCTTTGTAGTGAGGCTAGACAATGCGGGTAGAAAGTGAACTCATTTCCTTGTTTGGGTGGCAATGTCACCGTAGTGGACACTCTGGTAGACACTTAATTAACAGGCTTATCGCACCAGGACAAAAGGCGATTTCTGTGAAGAAGTCTGGCCATCGAAGATATAGGCACCGTTACCATCTAGTGTTTCTTTACTTCTACCGTACAAACATAGCGTGTGACACAGATAAAATGCGTGTCCATCTGTGTGTGTCGCCGCAGCCTGACAAAAGGCGTGTGCTCTGTGTTTGGTAAAACAGTCACATAGCACACATCTGCCCCTACTGAAAACCGTACATTCTTCATCCAAAGTAAACCCCAAAGAAAACGCTCCCCAAAACAGAGTGCACAATGAAGTGTTTAAGTTCATCAACCCACAGACTTTGGTGCAGCCGGCAAGGTGTTAAAGGCCATGCGAGGGTCAAGAGCCCCACCCACGGCATTCTCTGGCATGATACATCCCAACACACAGCCACCATATGTCCAGGGTTTCACAGTCAATGAGCCAACCCACCCAGCGTGACAAAGACCTATTCACACCCAGTTGACTCTGAGGAAATCTGCAATGCCATGGTATGATTAGGACAGAATGCAGCAGTAGTCCAGCCAGTGGCCATTTGAGAAAAACAATAGGCGAGAAGGTACGGAGAAGTAAAAAGGGGTATGAGGGAAAGGCGTCCATAGACAAAGAACTTCACAAACTACTTTGAACGGGTAAACGTAAGCACGATCTTGCCATCAGCTTGCTGCAGCTCCGTCACTTGCCTCCATCAAAGCCCCCTGAGACTCTCCCAGCACACTCTGCCTCCGTCACTCACAACTCTGTTAATAAGGCCAGCAGTAAACGCCAGGAAAGATATGCAGGGATGAAAGATACTTCCCTCATGTTCTCGCTTTGAGGATGTGTTTCCGGGTGTCAGGGGGGAGGTGGGGAAAATGCAGCTTTATAGAGTAATGCCGCATTTTAATAGAAACAATAAACCCATCCGCTTATAAAATAATATTTTGCGTCCCATTTCCTGTTGTGGAGTAGCTCTAGGGACTTTTTGGCAGACATTAAAAAGCCCCCCACCTCTATTAAGCTAAAGGTATAGAGGGAGCCCATGCCAGAGAATAAAGTGTGTGGAGTTCCTGGGGGAGGGATATATCACACATATATTCTTTCACTGCAGCGATTAATATCCGGGAAAAAAAGGTCAAACTTGACTTGAAACGGTCCAGTATATCACAGTTAAATTCGGAGCCTACATTTAATACATCAATCCCTGCTGTGATGTCTCATCAGCCTGGTCACACAGGAGAGACCCACACTGCACATTATCAAAGATTGATGGGATGTCCTAGTTAAAGACAGGGGGAGGAGAGAGGACTGGTCGGAGAAGGGAACTTTGCATTACCCCTCACCCTTTTCAGAGGTGTTGACTGCAGGTCGCGTGGCCTCTTACAGCTCAGTGCAAACATCATCACCGTGGCTGGCAAATGTCATACCGGGCTTCATTCCTGCGTAACCCGGAGACCTGACCCCGAGATATACAGGGGAACTTGCAAATGCAGCATTTTGAGGTCAGTGCTCTCACTCAAGACGGTGCTGGCTGACTCAGGAAGCTCAAGACAAGGGCTGAGCCTTCCATCTCCTCCCATCCGCCCTCTTCCTCATCCTTCCCTGTAACGGAAGACAAAACAAACTGACAGAACAAACAGGCAGATTATCCTAAATCCTTTTTTCTCGAACACACAACCTAACCATCTCTTATATCCACTGTTCACCGTCATCCTACCCATTTCTTGTTCAGAGTGCTTGCTTAATAATTAATTGATTAATTAGTTCGCTCATTAATCATTTATTCATTAATCATGGCCTGATTTTTCTAGAGGAAGCGGCGCAATCTGAAAAAACCCTGACTTCACATTTCACTCTAATTATGCTCCTTTACTAATCAACGCTTAAGAAATGGAGTTTCAGGAAATTAGTTTTCCCCTTCCCTTCTTTTTCTCAGCACAAAGCAGGATGTATTGAGGTCGGCAGGTAACTTTTTCTTCCCTCCCTTTCTTGTGTTCTGGAAGCTCTTAGTCATCAGTAATTTTAAAGGAATGTTTCAAGTTACAGGAAATCTGATGAACAGAATGAAAATTTGATGTTAAATTAAAACTCGCCTTTCCTCCGCCTCTTGATGAAAAGGGAACAGAAATTCTGGTCACAGACTAACCACAGACATTGATTAATAAATGGCAATTTGAAGGCCGTTTGTAAGAACAGAGAGGTGGCAGCATTGCGAATCACACACTTATTGTTTTCACTGGATCCATGGCTGCCCTGGGAAAGGAGGTAATTTGTTTAATCGCTTTGAGTTATGTTCTTTGGATGGAGAGATGGGAAGATACGGTAGTTCAGAAATATCTTCTATAATGTGGAGTGAGCATGAGGTGGAAAGGGAGGAGAAATATTTGAAACAGGTTTAATTAGAAGTGTTTTTGTGCTGTTGTATTCCTGTTGGATGCAGAGTTCACCACACAGCTCAGCTGCTTTCTCTGAAGAGGCTCTTGTCAGCTGCTGACAAAAAAGAATTATGCATCAAATTAAAGAGAGCTCCAGTGAAATGGAGGCAAGTCGGGCATTAACCTCTAAGCTTTAAAAAGCACACATATTAAGCAACACTAATGAGACTCTCATTGAGCTAGCTGTGTTTTATATTCAAACACACACAAAAGCTCAGCTTTGACTTCAATGTGCCATTGCAGCTTCTGAATGAGGTTGTCTCTCTTATTCATCTCACCAGCAGCAAACACTGCAGACGTGAACAATAGCATAGATGGCCCTTTTACTCTAATGAGATGCATACATTTACAACATTACCACCCTCATTAAAAAATAATAATAATAAAGGGAAAAAAAAGTATTAATTATGAAACGCACTACTTCCTATCGTGAAGAGCCAAGGGGGTCTCCGTTGGGCTCAATTAGGAAGAGTAGGCCGCAAATCCCTAGACTAAATTAATTGACACCCCAGGGCATTAGGCCCAGAGTCCCAGTACAGAATCTATGTAGAGAATTCCTTT
This sequence comes from Thunnus albacares, assembly GCF_914725855.1. NCBI lineage: Eukaryota > Metazoa > Chordata > Actinopteri > Scombriformes > Scombridae > Thunnus > Thunnus albacares. Next base: position 16,162,455 of record NC_058113.1, on the reverse strand, counting down.
GTTTTCATTTCCACCGCCTTTTAGAAAAAGCAAGAGACTGAGGCAATTTTAACATTATCGCTTCAGTGTTTTATGGATTTTTGATCTATTATTTATTTATATATTTTATTTGTTTTGTTTATACAGTTGTCATGTCTGTAGCCAGCAATGAAAAGGTTTGCTTTTTTTTTTTTATTATTCCTGTCTCATCTTTGAGCAGCCTTTCCATCACATGTTGCATACCATTGCTGTTTTATCCACAATGTCAGCTGTTACACACACACCACCGCTTTTGCAAACAGCACAAGAAGTTAATGATTTAAAAGCACAGTAAATTATACTGAAAGCCCTTCCATCTAAACAGTAGTGAAAGAGGTGGGTTAGTCAGAGAGGAAAATTGGGATACAGAGACAGAAAGAGAGAAACAGGGTGGACAGAAAAGGGCTGGAACTGTGACACAGATCCAGCCAGCAGCTGTCTTGCAGTGAAAACACCAGGGGGTAAGCAGGAACGAAATGACAAGACTAGCTCAATCAACATCTTGTCAACACTACTGGCTGATGTGTACAGACAATTTCATACCGCCACCACTGACTCCCTCCCCTTTTCTCTCTTTTTTACATGGCTTTTTATTTCCTGTCCTCCTGCCAGCCAGCCAGTCACTTGCTATCTGTCTACATGGAGTCAGTTCTCAGCTCTTTGGCTCTTGGCTTCAGAGTGGGGGAGCTGTTTAAAAGCTGTGCTAGAATTATACTCAGAGAGATGTTTCTGCCCACTGGAAACCCTAAAGATATGGGACTGTGACAGTGAGTGTGCATCTACAGTATGTGCGTGTGTGTGTGTGTGTGTGCAGAAAGAGTGAGAGGACAGTATATGAATGAGTGTATTTATGGCACATTGTTGAGCACTGCAGCACAGTGACTGCATGAACCATTCACATACGCTTACACATTGACTATGTCACATCAGCACTCTTGGTCTCTCCCCTGGCCTCCCCCTCTTTTTCCTTCCCTTCTTCCTCTCCTTGTATGCATACCACTCTATTACTCTATCCACTGCATCTATTGTAGCAGGTACCAAGGGAGAAACTGCTGCTGCTCGCCCATGCGATCAGCCTCACCGCTGCCCTGATGTATGCAGCGCCCTATTCCAGCAGAGAAAATCTCGTGGTGACAACCTTGGAGACACACTGATTACAGCGTTCCATCAATCCCTTCTCAGGCCCACTCCTTTGCAATCGGATGCTGACAGAAGCCCACCTTTTCCATTTTTACCTTACCTCAGTTTTCCCAGCCTTTCTAACATGTAGTGGTTCTTTTTTTTTTTTCCTGTTGTTCCTTCTGCCCCGCTTTCTTGAGTGTTGCGTTGACAAGCTGACACAAACCCCTGTGATTTTCACACCGGGGATGCAGAGAGCGAGAGAAAGGGACAGGGGATACAGGATAGAGGAGATGAAGAGAAGGGGAGCGAAAGAGCAAGGGAGAGGCTGGAAAGAGATGACAGCTGACACAGAGTCTGGAAAAACAGAGTGATGGCAAAAAGAGCCATGGAGAAAGCAAATCAACAATTAGTAACACCTTATGTAACTCTCAAAGGTGACCTAGATGGCATTGATTTCAGGGATCATGACTGTAGACGTACCAGCGATAAACAGACAAACAACAGGACAGGGCTTGATTGTGGAAGGATGTTGGAATGGCAGAGAATGCCCCGGGTGGGGGTATCAGCAGAGCAGCAGCAGGGGGAGGGGGAGGCTGGGTGGATGAGCGGGTCCACTCTCTAAAAAGGGTCTAGGTCTGAGCCAAGATTTTCACAATGGAATAAAGGCTGAAAGGGGATGCTAGGAGGATTAAACTCCAGCAAAACAGCTCTTAAAAAGCGGTTAAACTGCAATTTGGGCACAAAAATGCAGAATGGGAGAAAAGATAGTGAGAGTGGGTGGGTGGGAGTGCAGCTGTAATGCATGGTGGGAGAGAAAGGATTCAGACAGGCCGGGCCGCATTAAGGTATGAGAGAGGAGGCCATCTGCAGAGACACAAGCTGGAGCTGTTTGCAACGGTCCAAGTCAAAGGAAAACACAGAGGTGCTCACACATGTAGAGCATGTGTTGGGTACCACACCACCACGAGTTGGTGGGTGGTATCTGTTGTTAGCCCCCTTCAAGCCCTTAGAAGTGCTGTAGGAGTCATGGTAATGAGCTTAGTAGCCAGATCAAACATAAGATGGGTGCAGGGTCCCCTTTGGGACATACTCTTTGGTTCAGCTACCTCAGCACCACTTTCTGTTTGTATACACACATACACCCAAGCACACACACAGCAAGAGGAAGACAAAAGAGCCTGACTCAAAACAAAGGGATAATAATTCCATACAGAGAGAAATGGAGCTTGCATTTTCCAGCCCGATTTAGAAGCCTTATCTAGACAAGGCACAATGGATGGCATTTGGGGAAAGGGGTTGTTTATTCCAAGCTTGACACTTTTTTGCCAATTGCCTTGTTTTGTGTTGGGGTTTTTTGTCTGTTTTTCCTCCTCATTTTCTCTGCTCTGGCTCTTATTGTGGAAAACTCACACCAGCTGGGTGCAGGATTGTGTCTCCACCATTGGGGCAAAAATGCAAGTAGATATAGGTGCTATTTTTTAACATTTTGAATTATTACTGCACTGAGCAAATTGTCCAGTCAAGTTGAGAGCACTTATATTTATAGACCCCACAGGACTGGATGTTGCACTCTTTGCAGTGGATGGGAATGAGGACATGGAATGAAATCAGGACTAAAATAGGGACTCTCTGCGAACGCAGCTCAGAGCCTCTTAGAGTGAATGAACATATATGGTTAAGTGTCATTATAAAAACACGGCAAAATGGACAGAGTGCATTGCCTGTGCTGTTACAAACAAGAGGGTCTGATGTTTTATTTGAAGGACCTGACTTTTTGAATGCTGGGTTAAATGGATTTACGGTCTGAAATGCTGTTTTTCGTTTTGTTAGATTACCAAAATGGTGTAACAGATTATGATTGTGAGAACTTGGTAGTAAATGTGCTCTACTGTGTTTGTTAGATCCATATTTTATCTAAAGGTCATCTGCAGTGCCATTATCTTTCACAGTCTTTAGCTTCATGGCCAGCTCTTACACACGCACACACACACACACGCACACACACACACACACACACACACACACATACACATACACACACACACATATACACATACATGCACAGAGTGACTGGTTCAATCTAATTCTATCAAGGCAGATGTCCAGTGGTGGACGGATCATTGCTGACATCTGTCCATCTCTTCCTGATCCTTCCTGATGTGAATGTACCCCTATCAGTTCAGATGAAGGAGAGAGAGTGCAGGCGGTGCCAGGGTCGACGCAAAGCTCTTTAATAGGTTGTGTCCAAGCCGGAAAGGCTGTTTTGCACTTAACTCCGACCATGTGACAGCAACAGCAAAGTCACTGTGTCAAAGTAACTGCTAAATGTGCCCTCCGGTGCCTGACAAGTTGCTTTCCCTATTAACACTGCCCCACCCTCCACCCCCGTTCACACATTCAGATGCACACACACACATACACACAGGCGTAAACACACATGGCACATTTTCAGACAGGCACACACACTGAGCTCACATAGTCGGCAAGAAATGCACACACATATAAACTCAGCCCCATGTGCATCCAGCGGCGTGAAATGATATTCCATTTTGAGAAATCCGGATTAAAATGTATCAGGCCAAATGTGTTTTGACCTTGTTACTCGGCGATGGAAAAGCACACACATACACACACACACACACACACACACATGCTCCTACATACACACACATATCCACACAGAGAGAGCAAGGTAAGAAATAGAGTAAATGTTGCATTTTTTGTGATGAGGACTTGTAAATGTAAATTTTATCTGCTTTTAAAATAACATTAAGCACACCAACCGGTACAACTAATCTATACTGTACATATTTACCTACGTACATTCAAGACGACATGGTAAATAAACTTGCATCCACTGCTGAGATGTTGGGATTTCAAGGGGATTCAAAATCTTTCTTTTCGAATGTGATTCAATTGCAGCCAATAGACAAGCTCCTCATTTTGAGTCTGTTGTAAACACTGAAAGCAACGGTGTGTGTGTGTGCATTTGTGTACATGCATGTGTGTACGTGACACTGCAGCACACCAGGACAAGCCTCTTCACACCCACAGCTCCCTACTTCTTCTGACTGCCTCTCCTCCACTGTTTCTTTGTCTGGTTCTGTTCCTCCCTCTCTCTCCCGTCAGAAATGTATTCATGTAATTAAGCTGCTAATACACCGTCAAAGAATTGTCTAATTCAGCAAGGAGGAATTAAAGGAATCTGGCATGAGTCATTAGCCAGTCGAGATGTTCTGTTGAGCATTTTCAATAAGGGATCCGGAGAGCAATGAATCACTCATACGGTGTGAAGACATTCGCCACAGCACATACTCTGCACTCTATATTTGTATGGCTGCATATGTACGTGTGTGCGTGTGCCGTTAATTGCCATATGTGAGCATGTGAAATTGTATGTGGGTGACGTAAAGAGAAACAATTCAATGCATGTAATCCATCTAAACAATCAACCAGTGCAGTGAATTATTACCCATTGTAAACATTTAGATACTCTGGGCAAGATACTTAATTGCAATCAATGTTTGTTCTGTTGCAAGTACAAAGAGGAAAATCCCTAACCCGCTCTGCAAGGGGAGGCATATGAAAACGTTCAATAGCTCATAAAGGCAGAATGTTAGGGACAGGCAGGCAGACTGTAAAAACAGCATTTTTGAAGGTATGTCGGGAAAATGCCAGCCTTCGCTAAACGCCTAATAGCCTGAGCTAGAAGATGTTTCACTTCTCATTGACGCTCTCAAATTGGCCTCTTTTGATCCACAGTGCGTGACACACATACAGTCTACCTGTTTGTAGCCACAGCTCAATAAGCTTTTCAAACTCTTTGGTAAAATGATGTACAGGGAGACGTTATTGGTGCGTTAACATGCATTGTTCTCTGATCTTTTTCTCTGTTCAACTATCTATTATCATCTCTTTTGGCCCAGATGGAGAGCAAGAGAGAACGGGGACATGTGAAAACGGGTTTTATGGGCAGTTGTCGAGAACCACAATGGTCTGAGCCGTGGAGAACTCACGTTCTTGATGAACTCTCTGTTTGGCGGCTTTAATATGTTGTTGGGTGACAGAGACAGGAGGGTGCAAAGGGAGAGGGGAGGCGAGGGGCACGGTTCAGTCCATGGTGCACCCTGAGATGAAGTGGATAATTGAGTGCGGAATAAACACTGCCAACAACCTCGGAAGTCCCCCTTTCAAAAAGAAAGAAAAACTAGAGAGAATGGAGTGAGAGAGAGGGGGAAGAGAAAAGGGTGAGGGAGAGAGAAAATCCCAGCTACCCTCTGGGGGGAAAGCTGCTATTGAAAAGCTATTAAACTTGCATTTAGCAGGATTGATTGGAAATGAAGAGGCCTATTAAAAGAGAGGGACAAGGGGACAATAGCGCGTCTCTGGCCGCCGTATGTTGCCCTCCTTTCAGCAGCTTTCTTCGCCGGGAGGGGGGGGGCAACCCTGTCTGTTTAAGCGCTCCCACCAAGAGAAGCAGTTCAGGGGGGGCTTAGCACTGCCTGAATAGAGCCCTCTTTATCTTCCTCTGTCCCCCTTCCCTTCCATTCTCTACTGAGCAACAAAGAGAGAAGAAGAATGAGGGAAGGTTTTTTTTTTTTTTAAGTCCTCCCAACTCACACAGACACCCCACTTAGATAACCAACCAACTGCCTCTCTCCCTCTCCTACCTTCCCCTACGGATTAGTTACCTCTGGAGTGTTGCCATCTTCTTCTGCCAGTAGGGTTTGTAATACTCAATCTTTAGCATAGTGGCACAAACAGTTGGAACCGTGGATCCGTATTCATGCTGTGTTTCTGTATGCATCTGAAGGCAGGCCAGCCAATCCAGCGAGACTGTGTGCCATACTTAAACACAGCAGCGGAACGGCGGCAGGTGTCTCCGTTGACTTTCAGCAGGCTCAAACGGATGGGTCCCTAGGGAACTTTAATGGAATTTTGATTGTTTAACATCCATTTTTACAAAAAGCACACTGAAAAAGTGGCATATTTTTCTTCCCAGAAGTGTGTTTGCTTCATGTCAGCAAGCACATAACCATATGGTCTTGGGAAAGAGTTAAATAAGTTATGAGGCGCAGCTGACTCTTCCTCTTAGAAGCCACATTTATAGGGAAAAAAATAATACTTTCACACATACCAGCCTTGTCCACCCTCTCAGCAAATGCCATGAAAACAAGAGAGCGAGAAGACCAGTTCACTGGAGCCTGGTCGCTTAATGCTTACCTCTTTCACAGCCTTTACAATGCAAGTTTCACTTTTTCTCATGCTACATCTCTGCTGGCACTGCAGAAACGTACTTCCATTCTCTGAAATGCCATTAGCAGTATTCTGCGCACCTATATATTTAATATCCATTTGGTGACTTTCAGTATGAATTTGTCCAACTACCTTCATTAAAATGTGGATTCTAAGGGATATTATATTCACATCAGGCTTTCTCTCTTTTCTTCCAGCAGCCACAAAAGCAGCCTACTTCTCCCAGCAGCCCCAGGACCAGGTGGTTGTAGCGGGCCAGTCAGTGACTCTACCCTGTGTCATTGTGGGTTACCGGGGAATGGTGCAGTGGACCAAAGATGGCCTGGCATTGGGCGGAGAGAGAGACCTACCAGGTATTATCACTGACCTCTTATTTATGTCTATCTGTCTCTCTCTTCCTTTCCTCTACTGCTTTCGGTGTGTTTATTGCTCTCTCTGTCTCTGTCTGTCTTGCTGAGATCAATGCCAGGTCTCATTAGAAACCAAGTCTCTCTCTGTCAACCGTTGGGGTTTTACACAAATGAATGGTGAGAGAAGAATGTACTGCAGATATGTCAGCTTCTGCTGCACACACCGAACTTTAATTTGTTGTTTAGCATTTAAGGGTCTTGTAGGAAGGTGGATAATCAATTGGCTTTTGTCACGCACTGACATTTAAATGTGTGGCGGACTAGGCGGAGAGAAGGTGGAGAGGCTTCCTCTTGACCTTAGCCACCACATCTTTATTGTGTCTGTGTTTAAAGGACAGACTCCTCATGCAGCAGCTTTCTCACGTGTTGCATTTCCAGCCTCACGCTGCTCTGCTAACACAACGGCTCAATCCTTGGCCCAGTGAGGTGCTGCTTGCTTTCATTTCTGTCTTAAAGAGCCTTGCCACGTTTCTCTCGCCTTTGTTTGAGGCACAAGTCTGTTCATTTTATAGTCCTTTCATTATGTGTTTGTTGTTGGTTGGTTTGTTTGTCTCTGACTCTATTCTCTGTGCTGGCTTCACGCAGGCTGGACGCGCTATTCCTTAATGGGCGACCCGCTATCAGGCGAACACAGCTTGCTGATCGATTCGGCAGAGTTGGCGGATGACGCAGTGTATGAGTGTCAGGCTACACAGGCGGCACTGCGCTCCCACCGTGCCAAGCTCACTGTACTAGGTAAGATACACAGCTCATGCATGAGCCTCACAGGCAGCCCTTGTGCCAAGGCCTGTAGGCTGGCAGCGCTTGGGAACAATCAGGGGAGTGTCTTCATCACAAAACACAGAAGTACATAGACAAATATACAAATAACACATGTACAATACACAAAAAATAATCATATCCCTAACACAGCTAGACATAGAAAAATTAAAAAAAAAAACATGACAGCACTCTTCAAGTGCTTTGCCATTAATAAAATAATCTCTTATCACCACTTAAAGATAACCCTGTTGTAAATCTAGTTTCTTGATGGAAATCATGTCCTGAAAGTGTTATTCAACCAGGGAAGGCTCAGCCAAGAGAGATAGAAAGCTAGAAAAAAAAAGGAAACCCCTCTGCTCTCAGTAGCGATAATCAAGACTGTGGACGTCTTGGATAATGTGATTGCTGCAGTCACAAATGACTTGCGTAGTCGCTTGAAAGTCAGGGTCTGCACAGTTAGCACATTTTACAGTGAGCCACAACATTTGTCAACCGCAAGGCGTTTTTTACATTAACATGATGTGAGTGATCTACTTCTTCACACAGACGTTCAGAGGTGGAGGGGGTTGGTGGGGGTGGTGGGGTGAGGTTGAGGTGGGGGAAGAGGAGGAGGCCAGGTCTTGTGGGAATTGGAATAAGCAAAGCGCTGCTGGCATCTGGTGGCATGCAAAGGAATATCACTCTATTAATTAGTCCTTTGTCCATATTTTCACCTAAAAGCAGATATTATACAGAAAGAGAGGAAAACTCAGAGGGAACAATTATACAGATGTGATCCTGCAGCTTAAGCCACAACACAATGCTAAGCTTTCACCACAGAGCCTGTTGTCCTTGAATCTATCTGTTGCCATTAAGGTGTGTTTTTAGAGTCCATTGAAGCTGGGTGATGAGCAGTACAGACAAGGTTGCCATGGAAAGGCAAGCGGAGTGAGATCACAAGCAGTATATAGAATCTTTTCATTTTGTCTAAATGAATAGATTCAGAAAGTTCGCCCATGCTCATCAGCCTACATTTCTGTCTGTTTCTCTCATCTAGTGTCACTGTCAAAGCTGTACAGAGCAGCACAAAGCAGTGTGGTCATCTCATCACATGCCCACACACAGCCATAAAGATGCCCATGTGGAGGCAGAAAAGGAAGTTGATAAAAATGCCACTTCTACATCATATTTACTCTGAAAGACCAAAGCTGGTGGTTCATGAGCATTATATGCATTTCATAAACATATAAATGCATCACTCAGGAACCTGGGATTTATGTTTACATGTATGTGTGGACATAAGGGGTGTTAAAGAGAGAAGGGGGCTTTTTCGTGTTTGTATATTCGTATGCACAAGACTGTGTGTGTGTGTGTGTGTGTGTGTGTGTGTGTGTGTGCAAATCAATGTGGCCAGATGAGACCAAAGCAATCCTGCACAGTCAAAGGAGTCAACGGTGGGAGTGCAGTCAGGGGAATCGGCATGGAAATTAAAATCACCTAGCACTCGGATTCCATTAGTGTCCGTGCCGCGGCAGCGGAAGGACCTCTGACAATTCAGATACACACAGTGAAATTGGTTCGGTGGAGGGAGCGAGAAAGGCCAGCACAAACCCCATGTTTACGCCTTCTCTTATTGGTTGGGGAGATAGACGCCTTCATCAGGGGTGGCACGCTTGGCTTGCCAGTGGTGCGTGCGAAACCATGCAAATAAATGAACAAATAAGCAATTCAGTTGAAACATCACTCTGCAACAGTAAGAGCAAATAGAGTAATAATGATAGTCCCCAGAAAGGAAATAAATAAGGTTGAGTCTGTTTTTTCTCCAAATGACAACTGTTCTTGGTCTTTTCCCCTGTCTGAAACTACACCTTGTTAAACAGACACATGGCCATAAGAAGATATCGTTTGTCTCGTTTGCTGTTGCGATATATTGACGCTGCGCTAAGAGCAACAGCGAGCTCAATATCAGTATGACTTCTATGTGGCTCTGTGCCTGGCCTGGAGCTGTAATGAGTTTTTTGTTGTTGTTGTTGTTGTTGTTGTTGTTGCTGTTTTGAGTGCTATGTTTGTTCTGCTTTACAGTTCCTCCTTCAGACCCCGTGGTGGAGGGCGGCCCTGTTGTACGTCTTAAGGCCCACACACCACACAACCTCACCTGCAGAGCCTCAGGAGCCAAACCTGCTGCTGAGATCACTTGGTACAGAGATGGAGAGGTCATGGAGACTGCAATTTATTCCAAGGTACAGTGAGAACAGATCTATGCCTAGCATTATCATTCAATCACTAACACCCACACAATATTACAAAACGTAACAGCAGGCAGGAATAAATGCAAAGCTATTCAAAACAGAAATATTTTCTCTTAGGGTATAATACTCCCTCCCTTTTTATTCCATTTCTCTTTTTATTTTTCTCATCTTTCTTCCATGGTCTCTCACTGTTTTTTTTCTATCGCCACCCTTCTCTCACAAGATTTGTTCGCTCACTCTCTGCAGTCCCCCTCCCATTTTCACTCATGCCTGACCCCCCTCTCCCACCTCTCCTCCTCTGCCTCCCCCACACTGCCTAACCCCCTCCACCCCCCTTTGCTCGCTAATGCAGCGACACTACAGCATAACTGGAGCATGCCAAAGCTCAGACAGGCATGAGTGTTTCATACAGTAGAGTTTCTGCAGAGAAGAAATCACCCACAACAATGCAGAAACACAATGGGGATGCGCCGGAGCGTAAGCCAGCCACGGCTGGGAAAGTGTCACATTTTTCATGCTCTCTGACCACGCTAAACGACGCTAAACGCCACATTTAAGGAGGCGAGAGCCTGCAGTGAGAAGGGAGGGAAGAGGAGAGGAGAGGAGAGGGGAGGGGAAGGGATGAGAGGAGAGGAGAGGAGAGGAAAGGGGAGGAGAGAAGAGGAGAGGAGAGGAGAGGAGAGGAGAGGAGAGGAGAGGAGAGGAGAGGAGAGGAGAGGAGAGGAGAGGAGAGGAGAGGAGGAACACCGGGGAAAGAAACAATATAGTGAACTGGTGAGATTACTTTGTGGAAAAACAGAGAGAATTTCCTAACATTAAGAAGTGATGCTGGGGGTAGAGAATGCTTTGTCTGAGTGAGTTGTGGTGACAGGTGATATGATTTGATCTAGCAGAAAAATGCTTTTTGTGTGTCTGGCTGGGCCTGGTCCATTGATTTGGCTGTCCAGGGAAAAGGCTCAGCTTGCCCTTGCTCTTTTCCAAAAATGTGTGACACTTTTTCTTCACTGTCACCACCCAAAAAACACACACACACACAGGCACCTTTATGTGTAGAAATATGTGTCACTAGAAACTGAATTTGAATCATTTATATATGAATATGAATCGTTCAACTTGAATGATTACATTAAAAAACTGAATTTGAATCACATAATTTGAATTTGTGTTGATTAACTTGAATAATTGCATTGAAAAACGGAATCTGAATAGTATAATTTGAAGTTGAATTTATTAGTTTGGAGCTGAATTCCAAGAAACTTGAAACTGAATATTATGAAATTTAATTCAGTTGCTCTGAAAGTTGATCCCACTGGAAATTCAACTCTATATACTTCTACATTCAGCTCTCACAATTCAAATTCAGTTCTTGCAATTCAATTTGAGTTTAATGAGACACACATCCAGTCGTTGAGGAAGCGCAATTGAGTGCAGATTCACAGAGCTCCTTTTCACGTACTATAATGACTATTTTCTCTCAACGATATCGACAACCAATGAGAGCTAGATATTTTTAAAGCCTGAAAGTGTTTTAAAAGCCTTTTAAAGTGTTTTCTCTATTATATGTAAAAACTGTAGTTTTATGTCTTGCCTTTCTTTTAATTTTTTGCCCGATCTGTCGCCATGGAAACATTTTGGCCTGAATGGGCTTCTGTTATTGTATCATAAATGGATCAAGTTCATTTTTGAAATTTTTCTCTGTACACGATACTCCGAGCTGAATGCCATCAGTTTTAAGTATGTTGAAGCATGATCAAAGGCTCGATTCACAGGTTTTTATAAAAGTATTATGTATATGAATCTGTGAATATGCATTCAATTGCTTTTCCTCAATGACCAGATATGCGTCTCAGTGAACTGAAATTGAATTGCAAGAACTAAATTTGAACTGCGAGAACTGAACTAAAAATGTTGAGAACTGAATGTGGATGTATATAGAGTTGAATTTTCAGTGAGGTTCAAATATAGTTTCAGAGCAACTGAATTCAAGTTTATTGCATTTCAGTTCCAAACTAATTGATTCAATTTCAAATTATGCTGTTCAGATTCCATTTTTCAATGCAATTATTCGAGTTAAACAATACAAATTTAAATTATGTGATTCAAATTCAGTTTTTGAATGCAATTATTCAAGTGGAGCAATTGAAATTCAAATATAAATGATTCAAATTCAATAAAAATTCAAATTCAGTTTCTAGTGACACATATTTCTGTCCATACACCTTGGCCAATACAGTATTTTCCTTGTGTTTGTGTATGTGTGTATGTGTGTGTGTGTGTGTGTGTGTGTGTATGCAGGAGAGAGCAGTCAGCCTTATCCTCAGAATCTACACCTTTCCTCACTTAGGCGTATTGATTTCTGTGAGCAGTAAATAGATTTAGAAGATGATGACAAACAAGGAGCGCTGACGGGGAACACTCTCAGAAATGTGTGAACAGCACAATATCCCCTGCTGCATCATAAAATATATGATTTAACTGCCATGCCAAAGAACAGGATGGCAATTTTAATGCCTCAGACATGAGAAATAAGACTTTCTGGGTGTCATAGAGATATTCCTAAGAATATGCCCACAGAAATGGCAAGTGACTTGCCGGTGCCACACTGAGCAGATTTTCAGTTTTATTCGAATGTAATGGAGTCTCTCTCTCTAAAGTATAACGTATAAATTGTTGCTCGGACTTTCAGCAACATCTAACAGTTACTCTGAATTCTGTAGACACCGATGGAGGATGGGAAGAGAGAGACGGCTGTCAGTATGCTTCCAATCGTCCCAGAGGACAGTGACTCTGGACGCACCTACACCTGCAGGGTTCTTAACCCAGCTGCCCCTGCTGGACGACAGACATCCATCACTATCAATGTCCAGCGTGAGTATCCCAGCATCAGCTTGTCTCTAAAGACCACCAAAATACCTATCAGTACTGTAGCAGAGTTCAACTATATAAAATTGTAAAGTACATTCAATTTTGCCCATAATTCTGAAGTCCACTGATGTTTTCAGTCCACTGGTGCAATTTAAGAGCTTTAGTTTAATAAAAAATGGTGCCTATTACATTCATATAAGTAACATAAAGGTTTTCCGTCTCACAGACCCTCCTTCAGTGACTCTATCAGTCCAACCACAGACTGTGACCGAGGGTGCCAAGGTTCTATTCATCTGCTCTGCTTCAGCCCACCCAGAAATCACTGGATACAGGTATCCATCCTTCTTTTTAATCTCAGTTGTTTACTTTGTTCCTCCTTCCCTGTACAGAGAGCCAGTGCACATTAATGTCTATGATTGTGATACAGTACAATCATATTCCAGCATAGGGTATGCTGCAAACAAGCCACCCAGGGCAAACAGCAAGAAAAACAGCGCAAGGATGTCAAGTGTTTAGTAGATTCATCAGGTTAAATGGGCTGCTTGATTGGCAGCGTTTGATTGTGATTGGCACAAGCCATGAATCAGCTAATAGCCACTTTGATACGCATGGCTAAGTACCTTCCCTGAACTAATGCGACTGTATAATGTGATTATTCTTCTGTCCCAGGTGGTCGAAAGGAGGAGTTCCCATCTCCGAAGCAAATGGGGACAGCCTTGAGGTGACAGTGGACTACTCCTACTTCACAGACCCCGTCTCCTGCGAGGTGTCCAACTCTGTGGGCAGCACTAATGTCAGCACACTGGTTGATGTCCAATGTGAGTTTAACTGCAGGAAAACTTTGTATTTTGAGCTTTTTTAGAGGTATGTGTTATTCTAGAAACAGTCTCTTATTGATTTTAACTGGCTTTCTGTGTTGCTTCACCCTAGTTGGCCCCAGACTGCTGTCAGAGCCTAAGCCAATGACAGTGGATATTGGGATGGATGCTGCCTTTACTTGCGCATGGACTGGAAACCCTCCTTTGACCCTGGCCTGGACCAAGCAGGGCTCGAGCGTGGTAAGGCAACAAACACTAGTCACCACCTTATCTTGGTGATAAAGCTTCAGCACCTCCCCTCAACACCATCCCTCCAGGGAGAAACATTCACACATGGCCTTGAGGCACGAATCCTTCACACTTTTCCCCCACACATTATTTTTCAGGCTTAATCTTCAACACCTGCTCTCACTATGCTCCCTGAGGGCTAAAGCCTCTGGCAGAAAACTGTCTGTCCACTGACAAATTCATACAGCATCATCAGGGCACATGACATGCTGTCTTAACACTAACTCAATCAATCGATCAATCAACCGATCAGTCAACCAGTCAGCTAAGGCAGGGTTCAAACTAACAGAATTACATCATCTACAGCAGCATTAAAAAAAAACCCAACTGCACGTAGGGGGAAAAAATGGGACATCTCCACCTTCACTTTACATCATCCTGGTAAAAGTCTTTCAGCACACACCATCAGTGGGGACATCCCATAGGAGCTTCTCTCCTGGCAACTAATATAATTTCTGAGGTGATGCTGGAGAAAACACCCCTAGTAAAGAATGCTCCAGGTTTGGCGTAAGCAATGCTCTTATCTCAAAGAGTGAATGCTTTCAGCCCCTCTGAGGGAAAAGCGTAGGCATTTTTCTAATCCACCCACTGCCACTGTCCCTCACACAGCCACGAGTAATGGATTAATTGGGTTACTCCATAAGTGTGTTGAAATAAAAAATTGGAGAGAGCAAGAAGAGGGGGTGTGGAAAGGGAGGGAGCGTGTACGACGGAGCAGGGGTAAATGGATTAATCACAGCTTGATGGAATGACAGGATCAATGAGCTAAGGAGTGAGTGAGTGTAGCAGCTCCAAAGGCTAAAGCCCACTCACACCATAGTACGCTCCGTTCTGTCCCTACTGTTTAATTACAACAATGTCCCCAGCAGCACGGTCACTCAGCGGTGGCTGGAGTGTTTAATGCTGTGATTAAAGCTCTTCACAATGAAATTAAACTCAAACCACCAGCATTTGTTACAATGGCCAGCCCACCTCTGTGCTGCCTCCACAATGAGCGTGCCACTGATAAAGGTCCTGCAGTCTCCTTTTGTCTGCCTCCTTTCCCCACCACCTCACTCTTTCTTGCTCTAACACACTTTTCACTTGTCTCTCTGGATATCTCGCTAGGTGCTCAGTAATGGTAACACCTTGCAGCTTAAGGCTGTTACCCAGGAGGATGCTGGAACATACACCTGCAAGGCCATTGTACCTCGGATTGGAGTTGCAGAAAGGGATGTCACTCTTACTGTAAATGGTGAGTGCCTTCCTTTCAGAGGTTGCACGGTTGCTTGTAATGTTTAGACTGATTTGTTAAATAAGTAGCATCAAATTTATATCTGATGATTTGGTGTTGGTCAATATTTCAAATTATTTTATATTATAATTATATTGATTTTTCTTTTTTTTTTCATTTCTCTGCTTTGCTGTCTTTCTTTCTTCTTCACACCAGGCCCACCTATCATCACAGCGGAGGCCACACAGCATGCTGTCAAGCACTCCAAGGGCAAGCTGGAGTGCCGGGTGGGAAGCAGCCCTTCGCCTGATAAAATTGTAAGTGAACCTCTTGTTTTTGCTTTGCGTCACTCACTTATGTTGGGGAGCTTACTTTCACCGTGTTCCTCCTAGTCACACCCACATGAGAGCGATCACTCAGTGTGGCTTTACCCCTGACCTCGCCTTCACACCTATGCACCAGCACATTTCCACCTCACTTGCTAATAGATACATACACACACACACACACACATATTCACAACTGTAATTGCATAGACATTGACTGGAGAGATAGTAGAGTTGGGGGAACTGCGGGAGACTGGCTTCCTGCAGGTTTCAGCCAAACTGCATTCAATTAGCGGCCCAAGAGGCATCACTCGGCTGACCCTGTTGAACTGCTGAAGGTACGCTGGGCTGAGAGAAGATAATTAGGGTGTGAGGAGGAGTGAGAGACAGGTGCCCTGCTAGCCCTCTGCTAGAGACAGTAGAGAGGAGCCTTATTTCATAGTGCAGCTACCTAACCTCCTTAGGCTTCACCTGCAGGGCAGACGTAGGAGGCAGCTTAAACATGAGCCTGTGAGCTGTGTCAGCCTTGGAGCACCTTAGAGGTCGACGGAGAGAAAGCGGAACAAGAGAGAAAAACCAGTGTTCAGTCAGCGGCTGGCAGGGATCTAAGGATAAACAGCCATTCAGGCCTCTGCTTTGCTCGCCAGTGAGGAATTCTACATAGAAATGTTTCTTACTCTCTTGTTTCCCTTGCTCCTTTTCACAGGTGTGGACTTTTGGTGACATGAGTCTTTCCTCTGGTTCTTCCGGCCGTTACTCAGTGCAGACAGTAACCAGCGACCATGGTGTTGTGTCTTCTCTGGTGCTGTCTGAGACTCTGGCACAGGATTTCCAGCTGCGCTACAACTGCACTGCTTGGAACCGCTTCGGCACTGGCACCGCCCTGGTCACACTGAAGGAGCAAGGTACAAACTGACAGTAGTAATAATCCCCACCAGAGCCCTCTTCAGAAGTTGTAGTGATACTCTCAATCGTTGTTGGGAGGAGGAACAGTTTAGGTGAAAGCAGTGCTCCTGTCGTGTGCTTATCTTAATTATACTCTTCTAATCAATATGATTTAATCAGCAGATGGTTCCCTTAATGAATATGTTTGCCCCCATAACATAGATATTGATTGGGGACAAAAGTCAATGGGCCTCATTCACAAACAGTGTGTATGCACAAATCTGTGCTTAAACTGTGCATATGAACGTTTTAAGCACAAATCCGCGATTCATCAATATGTTCTTACCTGAATTTGTTCTCAGTCTGCAAACAAAAAAAATGATATAGTCAATATTTATTCAATGTAAACAGTATATCAGAACCACAATTATTTAAAAAGAAATATTGGGCCTAAATATACAACATTTAAAAGTGTGAAATTGCTAATAATACACAATTTATTTACTAATTATAGAATCAATAGCCAAGATGTTGTAATCCATAAATCATCATTATAAATGTAATGAAATTATTAATTTATTAAAATTGTCCTGTTCCCACTTTTAGATGACAATAGCAGTAGAGATTTATTTAGATCAGTTCCACAGATCTACACGTTTACCAACCTTTTATTTTGTTAAGGATATACAATCTGTCTGGCTTCTACCTTTGAAACTATTGTTTGCATTTCACTTGCAGTAAAGGTTTTTTTTTTACATTTTTACCATCATGGCCCTCTTTGCAGTGAATGACAGCTCTCGCCACTGCTGCACCACTCCAACACAACTTTCCTTATATAGAAAAACAGGGGCGTGTTAGTATGCTAATTTCCGATAGCAGGCATGCGCCTGTCAATCTAGAATGATTCTGATTGACTAAGATATACACGGTGGTAAGAACAAAAAATGGCCGGTGCGCACGTGTCATGAATCCGACAGTTATTTTGCATGCACACTTATTTTGTGTGCAAAGTAAGAACATTTCTACACACATATTAGTGAATGAGGCTCAATGACAGGAAGCCCCATGTTTTTGCGGTTGGGCTCATAAGTTCTATCACTGTTTCAGACCTACAGGCCTTTAAGTGATCTTAAATTTAGACACTAGTACTACTACACTGGTGCTAGTGGAAGCCTTTGTTGCAGCAGACACCAAAAATAAGGTCCTCGCCAGTAATTTACATCAACGTAGCAGAGTGGGGTCTCCAGAGAAATGGGCAGCGGTATCTCCTGGAATCTCTAATTAGATTACTGTCTATTGCTTCATTGCATGTCAGGCCTTGTTACCCTTCTTTCAGAGAGATTAGAGACAATAGGCAGGCTGTGGGATGCCAGATTGCCCGCATGAGCATACGCTAGCTGTGAGAAGGCCAGGGCTTACTGCAGATGAATTTTTATAGACGATGACGTTTCTCGGATTAGCAAGACAAATTAATGGATCTCTTTCTTTCTTTTGCTCTGATCTGCACGTTCTTGACACTGACAGTTATGCTCTACCATCTCTCATTTCATCCCTCCCCTTCTCTCGACAACCATCTACCCCCACCCCCTATGCCACACTTTTCTTCTATTACTGTTCTTGTTACAGAAGCCCTGCCTATGTTGATAATTGTTGGTGGAGCAGTTGGTGGAGGCTGTGTGCTGCTCATCTGTGTCATTACTCTGGTCTCCCTCTGCTGCAGGCACACAGGCAAAGGTGAGCTCAACGGTTAGTATGGGCAAGAGGGTCAACAGCCAATTTTTCAAATCAAACACACAGAAGTCTTTCTTCATTTGTGAGCTGAAAATTCAATTTTGTGTCAAGTAAAACACTTCTTTTAAATCCCCTTAGGTAAGAGGTGCACCCGCCTGTCCAAGAGTGACATCAGAGTTCAGATTGTTCATAGTGATCACAACGCTACACGTGGCAACGATGACGAGGAGGATGTCAAAGAGCCCATGGTAAATACTTATTTGAACCGCCTATGTATGCCAGATACATCTGTTAATGGTTAGAGAAAATTCACATTAACAGTGTAATGTAATGCGGAGACTTTTGTTCTTATTCCGAGTGAGGTCTTGTTCATCCTAGTAATTCTTCAAAAATGCTCGGTCTTCCCTCAGGCTCCGAACAGCAGCGAGTCTCCTGGGACATCTCGCACAGAACACAGCGACCTCCTAGAAGAGGAGGAGGATGAAAGATCGGACATCAAGGTAAAACTGAAAATACTCATTTGAAGAAACACACAGAATAGCAAGTATGCATCATTTTCATCCACAATACAAATTTCTGAGCTATGCAAAATGTTAATGATGTACTATTCTCTGTGTCCATCGTAGGACCCCACCAATGGGTACTATAATGTCCGTGGCCATGAAGACCGCCATATCCGCAGCAGTGGATTCTCTGAATATGTGCCCAACTCTCGGCCTGTTTACACACCATCGCAGCTGCCTTCCCCCAGCCCTGTGTATGGTCAGCATGGCACCCAGCAGCGCATCTACGACTTCTCCCACCGATACGCAACCACCACAGTGACCCCATCCTCATATGAACAGCAGCAAGCTGCCCAGCAGCAGCCCGCACAGTCAGTCAGCATTTATCCCACTGACCCCCTCTACAGCGGCTCTGCTTATCTGCCTGCTACCTATAGCCGCGCCTTCACTAGCTACGTTAAGCCCGCCTCTTATGAGAAGGTGGATGCATATGACCAATCGGATCAGGCCAGCAAGGTGTCCAGCTCATCCCGCTTCTCTTATGCCTCCTCACAAGTGTCCTCCCAGCAGTCTGACTATGGCCGGCCCTCACAACGTATGCAGACTCATGTCTGATTGGACAAAAAATATTGGAGAAAAGATGAGTATGGGAGCAGTGAGTAGATAACCATTGTCACCTCCACATACATGTGTGGCTGGACTAACATGAACAGAGACTTTCTTTACTTGGACGGTCCTTCAAGGGCATGTTTGGACAGTATTTGGAGGGAGTCATGTGATTTAGGTTATGGGATAACCAACCTTTGTTTGTTGTGGCGAATGGCGGGATCTACAAAAATGCTAACTGTAGAGCTCCTGAGCTGGAGAATTCAGCTGATTGTGATGTTCAAGTCAAACTTATAATTACAGTGTGATACCTCACCGGGTTATCTCTACATGATGACCACCCAAACAAGGGCCAACTAGAAAACAAACAAAATGCATCTCCTGAATTTGGGTGGCCAAAACAACTGGGTTAGCTGTTTACCTGCATTCCAGAGTTTACTTTGTGTCAACACTAAATATCAAACAACTCTGAAAGAAGATATTAAAAGTTAAGACACATTTGACGAAAAAAACAGATATGAACAACCTATTGTTGTCTGTCATTTGGTGTTTTGTTGGCATGCGAAAGGAATTCTAAGCACATTTGTGTCTCTATCATCAACAAAAGACTGAGCTATCCACAGAGACAGACATAAACTATTCTGCACAACAGGCTAGTTGTAGGCTACTGTATGAAGAGTTAATTCAGCGGTGGAATACTTTTGGCCTGAGCCATATTCCTGGAGCTTCGTCTGATAACAACCCTAACATGTTGGACTTAGCGGTGTTGCTTTCCGGTGGATAAAAGAAGGAGATATGAAGAGAATGTGTATTTTAGCCTTCATTTTAATGGAAGACTATGTGTTAACTGTGTTGTACCAAGATGGACAAGGAAAGGCCATGAAAACCCAAAGATGGTGATAATTGTATAGGGTAAAGGGGGGGCAGAGGTGGAGACTGAATACTGCATTCCTACCCCTGGTACTGTTCTCTACTGTGTTTACTGATCGTGGAATGAAGAGTAGGGTATTACCAGAACAATCAAATGTGGTGGTTTGGAAAATGGTGGCAATCTTGAACTTGAAATAAACTTGAATGCAACGTCAACTTCAGCAGGCTCAGTTGGGCTAAGACGTGTAAGGCAGTCCTACATTGGACCATATGCTCTCAAGTTTTGCAACTCAATCAAATTGTCTCAATATGTTTACAAGAAACAGTACTACCCTGAAACACTAAATATCTGTACAAATGGCTGAGCCCATACTTTCTCTCTGTTGCATGCAAATGATGTGTCTAGTGAAAATCTTCAGCGTTTATATTCATGTCCATTTCATGTTTGAGACATTGGTTTCTGCACCTGGCCCAGTTGCATTCCACTTCCTGGATGTTTCAGTATGGACGCCTGTACTGCCATTTGTCTAAAAAGCTGTTTCCAGGCAGCCTGATGAGAGAACAAATGACCCTTAAAGTGAGGAAGCAAACATCATCGCTTGTCTTTATTTTTATATTTTATATAAGCCTTAATGTACAGCTTGTAAGCTGCTCTATTGTAAAGTACTTTATATACATATGTATCTATCTTGGTTGATTTATTTGGATCCACAGATTTTCTTCTCTAAGTTGTTCATCAATCACTGAATGCTTTTTATGCTTTTTGGAACACAACTAATTGCCATTTGTTTGTTCATTCTTTTAATAATGTATTAAGAATTTTATTTGCTAAAAATGAGCTATCGTACCTTTGTACACATATTTATATTTAAATAAAACCATTTCCGATAAAGAACTGGCTGGTGTGAATCCTGAGAGTTAATCAGCCCAGTGAGTAGCTTCATTGGGCATGGGGAGCAGTGACAAACAAAGCTTCCCATGTAGCAACAATGATGAATACATAAATTAGCGGCACTGTCTATGTTGATTTTCCTATTCCCCCAGTGGTGTGCTGCTTTTAATGAAGACAGATGAGATAGTAGAACCCCCACTGTATGCGTAACTGCCTCCCAGAGCCAACGTGCCCATCTTGGAGGGTAATAAGATAGAGCTGTGACAAAGGTAGGCATTATTTGACAATATGAGTTAATCTTGTCACCTCTGTTCCCCAGGTAGGTACGCTGCTCGCGACGGGGAGGAGAGGTACATGCTCATTACAATTCTACAGTGAGAAGGGACAAGGTCTCACAAGACACACATTTGTTATGCACAACATAAAACGAGACAAGATCCACTCAAAGACAAATAAAACAGGTAATGTAATTAGGTACTGAGGAATCAGATAAAAGATGTTTATTACCATGATTCTTTCATATAAAAACATACACAAACAAACAAAGAAAGGATATAAAGTGTGTCAATAATTCAAATCAGAGTCACAGTGTACAATGAAATCTATCTAAAACTTGGCCTATACTTTCTGAAAAATACACATTTAGACTTGCAATGTTTAACTGTAAGGCTCTATGGAATTAATATAAAAGGCCCACAGAGCAATACCCTCATTAATTTTTTTCCCCTTCAATAAATAATACTAATCTTTGGTTTGCTTATCCGGGATATAATATTTCCAGGATAAGTCAGAGATGAAGGCAAATGGTGTAAAAGAAGCCATCCAGTCAAATCTTAGATTAAAAAGTTGATTGAGGTGATCATGGCCGAAGAGAAGAGACACTCACTGGGATAAGAGCTCATTGCATTGCTCTGGCAACCAGTGAAAACCCCTCGGATTTGCTTCAGCTCTCAGGTGTGTGTGACTGAAGACCCCAATCACCCTGAGCTTAACTGGAGACCTGTGCAAAAGCCAACTGGATCTAATCCTCATCCTCCGCCCCGCTTTTGAATATAACATTTTGGCAAATCATTCACAGACCTGGCAAGGCCAGTAAGCATTTGTAAATATAAAACAGAAATACTCAGAACCCCTGTTAAGATCAACAATAACTTAAAACAACTTAAGCATCCCTCCGGTCTCAGATCAGCATTCTTCAAGGATCATCCTGCTGTTTTTGCTTTTTTTTTTAGCCCACTAACTACAAGTCTGGTATACTTAACATCACTGCTGGCAATTTTCCAAAGCAAACCATGGGCTTTTAGATTGATTAATGCATTTTATACCTTACAGGCAGCTACTGCTTTTCATTCATTTAAGTATAATATGAAAATGCACCTTCAGAGTTTTAAGCATTTTTGTTTTTTGTCAAACTTGCATTATCATCACATGGTAATGCGGTTGTCTCGGCAAGTTGAAATTTATACTTTACTGATAAAAACTGAAACTAATGGCTGCCTAGCAGATAAGTAGATAAAAAAGCTTTAATCAACCTAAAAACCTATGCTATGCTTTGGAAAATGGTTGGCAGTAATGTGTGAGTGCCTTGTAGCAAACGACTAAAACTAGCATTATGTTCCTTTAAGATACTTGATAAATAAAACCCCAAATTTAAAGCTATCTACAGCATGAGCTACTGACAAAGTGCAAAATTAACTGCCGCCCAAAAAGATGAAGACATCTTACCTTTTTAGAAATACATAACACTTGGTCTTGAAGAATTTTACTTTTTCTTGGACAGATATTGTATTTAGAAACACTGTAAAAAAAAACAAACCCAAAAAAGTTCATATTCTGCCTCCAACTTAAAAAGTATATATATATATATATATATATATATATATATATATATATATATATATATATATATATATATATATATATATATATATATATATATATATATATATATGATTACTCTTAACAAGTGAAACATGACATGATTGATGTGGGTAAAAGACACTGCACTGATTTACGCCCTTAAAAACTATACAAATGTAAGTCGATGTGGTTTATATGTATGTGTGTGTACAGTGAGTGTGTGAGAGGGAGGACAGGGGAAAAAGGGGTTTGGCAACCACATAAAGTGCTTTAAGTCATTCATCAAGGTCCGTGCAACAGTCTCCTCAGTGTGAGTCTGCTGCTAAATGAATACATCTTGGAGAGACTTGTCCTTAATCAGACTCAAATGTTCCATCTTCATATTTTTTTTTAGCACTATGATGTTGTTCCCCGCTCTGCATCCCTCCCTGTTCCTCACAACATCCTCAAATCCCTGTCTCCTTCTTGATCCACTCTCTGAGTTTGGTGACGCGGGAGTAGACACCGGGCTTGTTCCGACGAGCACAGCCCTCACCCCAGCTCACTATGCCAGCCTGGAACCACTTCCCACTCTCCTCGAAACACACCAGGGGACCACCGGAGTCTCCCTGGTGAACACGGTCAGGGAAATGGTTATTAGATTGGGTTTGGATGTGAGAGTGTGATAATTATATGGGTGTGAAAATCTATCTATAAACCCTTTGTCCTTTTATTCTTCTATTGAGAATATGTTGCATGTTCTCACCTGGCATGCGTCAACTCCTCCAGCCAAGAATCCGCTGCAGAGCATCCTTGAGGTGACTTGGCCCTCCGTGACCACATTACACACCGTGTCATTGATGATTTTCACCGAAGCCTTCTGCAGAATTTGTGCCTTTTGACCTGAAGGAACAAGACAAAGGGGTCAGCGCTCTGCCACGTGACCTCTGTGTTCGTCACTAACATCAAAGGTGTTAATGGGCTGGATTAGTGTTCACTAATGAAGGTTTAAAAGGCTTCCCAGGAGAGCCGACGTCTGTCTTGATATACGGATATGGAAAAAGGCTTAATGGAATAGAGCAGATTAGAAAAAGATGAAAGAAAAGGGATGGAGGGTTGAGCGGAAGAGAAGTATGTCATGATGGTAGAGATAAAGAAATGGGAGGGACATTAAAGGAAAGGAAGAAGACAGGATGAAATGAGAAAGATGAAGGGAAGAAGAAGGAAGCAGGCAGGGAATGAAGATGAAGGACAGAGATGAACAGCTCATTGTGAGGAGGATGGGGGAGGAGTGGGACGTCTTAATTTTGATGCAAGTTGGATATGCAAAGAGGAAAAACACGATTATAGAGTGGGTCAACCATAATTGAGGAATAACAGTATAAATATTCAGAATTAGTGTAATAATCAGTTACAATAACAACAAAAAATGACTACAGTTCTACCAGAATCATGAATTCATGCATAATACCTCCTTCTCGGAGCGCGCCCCAGCCCGTGACCCAGCAGGACATGCCTGCAGGGAAGACGTGGGAGGAAGAGGGTAGGCAGATGGGTTGGATGGTATTCTCGAACTTTAACGGCTCGGTGAGCTCCAGCAGTGCAATGTCATAGTCAAAGGTCATCTGGTTGTAATCCGGGTGGCTGATGATCCTCTTTACTGGGCGGCGCTGTACGCCATCCTGCTTGTACTGGTCCTGCATGCCACTGTATGTTTGCCAGTTGGCTGCAATGTGGTTCCTGTGGTAGCATATATAGCATCAGGGGGTGAAGGTTAAGTTTTTTTTACATGCATGAACCACAATGGAGGGATGAAATATCATAAACACTTATGCTAATATAATCCAAACACAATAGCCCTGCAACATTTGCTTCTTTCAAGGCCATAACGTTAATATTTTTGTTGAAACTGTGTCAGAAAGGTGTTGATTCAACAAAGAAACACATCTCAATATAAAGGAATTTAATTTAAAAAAAAACAAAAAACACTACAAACTACACCCTCAAAAATACTACACCTTTTTAACAGAGTCGAAAAAACTGAACATTATAATCACAAAGGTAGCTACACTGTTGAAGATTTTTCCGTCAGAAAACAGAACTGGCAGCAAAATTGCCATTAATTTACTGTAAAATTAACAGTGTCTTGCTGTTGCTGAAATTAACAGTTTGTTGTTGATTTTATAAATATAGCATAAAACTGTTATTTTCTACTTTTACAGAAAAATATTGCCAAAAGGATTGCAGTTTATCACTGGTCATTTGCACCTTTTTCACAAGAGGTTTACAACAGATTTTTACTGTAAACTGCAATATGTATGACATATCAACACACCATTGTGTAACTGACCACTAGCAGTGAGGACTACACCTAGTTTTGTTAAATTTTTAAAATATATTTTTTCCAAACCTTGTGACTTGATATTGATAATTACTCATTGACAGTATGTACAACAGTTAATTAGCTAAAAGTGTTTGACAAATGATACAACTTCAAGGTTTTTTTTCAAACCATGTCTCATTTAATTAATGTTTTAAATGAAGATGCTAAACATTTGTAAAAAAAAATTGAAATTAAAAGAAAAAAATAAGCATGGAGCTCACTCAGGTAATTTAATTTCATTTAAAGGGTAAATATTTAAACAAGCAGTGCAGTCTGTCTGAACATTGTACACATATAAAGACATAAATGAAAATATTAACATGCTCCTCTAATGCAAACTGTAACCAAACTGTCCAAGTTAAATGTGTATTTATAAGGGTTTGTAGTGAGTGAGTGAGTGAGTGAGTGAGTGAATGAGTGAATGAGTGAGTGAGTGAGTGAGTGAGTGAGTGAATGACTGACTGAGAAAGTGACTGACTGAATGAGTGAGTGAGCTGGTTAGTGAATATCTGTGAATGAGTGAGTGAGTGAGTAAGTGAGTGAGTGTCAAAAATGACTTAGTGAGTACTTGAAAAGTGTGGCTAAGAGACTGATTGTGTGGGTGCATGAGAGGGTTCACTGACTTCTATGAGTATATGTACACTCAAAAGTCCATTGGTTTCTTCATTAGACTCAACACACAAAGGTTAATGGATATAGTCTATTTCTGGGTGACTTTCTGTCTTCTGTGACAGGACTTTGTCCCGTCCTGCCTGGGTGCCTCTCTTAGTTTATCCTTACGAACCACCTAAAAGAAAAAAAGTGTGTTCAGAGAGGGTGTGAAAAAATGTCTTATTTATTAAGATGATAATAATAGTGGTAATAACAATAATAACAATAATAATAATAATAACAATAATAACAATAACAATAATAATAATAATAATAACAATAATAATAACAATAATAATAACAATAATAATAATAATAATAATAATAATAATAATAATAATAATAATAATAATAATAATAATAATACTCACATCCATTCTTCAGTGTTGCATCCATCCAGGGATGCTACACTGAAGGACTAAGTTACGGATATTGTTGTAAATTGCTGATGTGTTTCATATATTAAATCCACTAGTACTTAAGCATGAAAGACAACAATTCATCAGTTAAAGTGGTACACGCTACTACGCAGACAGCAAGGGGACATTATCTAAATAAAATTAAGTTGTTTGGAGACATTAACATATAAAACAAAGTAAAATGAAACTCAACATGTAATTTGGAGCAGCATTAGAATCACAAGTCCAACTCCACTCTCAGAAATGTTGACTTACCACTGCGACAAGAGATTATTTTAGCAACAGTACAGATGTATCTAGTTAGAAAGACCCTGATTTCAAAACTTCATTAAAGTCCAATGCTCCTCATATTTCATCAGAATAAAATTCACTTCAAGAAAACAATTTGAACAAAAACTCCAAAACATCAAATTTGGTTAATAACCCAGAAAGAATATCAAAGAATAGATCTCAGGCTTGATGAAAATACTCATAAAATAACTTATTTTGTTTGATGCTGTGATCAGATGGCAAAGTGCCAAATCATTGTCATGACAGAAGTAAGGGCATATAGCACAATTCAAACTGAATGGAAAAATGTATTTTGCCTATGCTACCAAGAAAAGCAAAAAGGAACTCACCTATTGATTTGCTGGATGAAGAAGTTGATGAATGAAAAATCATATTCCAATGTCCAGGCAGACATGTGCCAACTCTCTACCGTTGTTTGTGTTCCCAAAATGCAATGTAAAATCCTGTAATTTACTGTTTTCTTACCTCCAAGCAATCAATACTGTATCATATCATTATCTTTTGTCTGAGCCATTTCATCAACCCAAATTAACAGTAATGTGCTGCATTTAAAGTTAACAGGATTATATTATTAACATTTTACTGTAAAATAACAGCAATTTCTAGTATTTGCATTCATTATATTGTCTCTGCCCCTTGTACAAGAATAAGAAAATTACATACTAGGTATAATGATGTATTTTAAAGTTGCTTCCATTATAGTCAGGAAAAAGCTTACATATTAAATAATGGCATTTTATATAGCAAATATCACCACCGACTGTGAATCTGTAAAAATGAACACACTTCCTGCTCAATCACAATAGGATTGTTTCAGGTCAAACAACATGGTTAGTGCTCCACCTACAGGGCGCTCTGATAAATACAGCTCTACACATTCATGGATGAGATGCAAATTTTGCCCCCCCCTCCAAGGTTGTTCTGAATTAACTGTATCATGACTTTGAAATGTGTATATACAGTAGATGGTCCCCTGTTGTGCACAGTTCTATTTTTTCTCCAGCAAAATGTGAATCTTGCATAACGAGATCTAATAAAATGTTAAATAATATGATGAATAATAAAAGGGAGACAATAACAGTTTACACACCAAAATACATGAGAGGGTATCTGTTCCATATCATATATAGCCCTGCTATGCACATGTGTATGAGTGCTATGCATCTTTATGCTGTAAAGATAGACTCACGCTGGGTCGTGGGTGACAAAGCAGTGGGATGCCGAAAGGAGCCACTTTTCCGAGAGGATTGAGGCACCACAAACATGTCCATATGTCAGGAAGTGAAGGCTGACCTGCCAGGGCCATTCCCCGAGCTCAGCATTCTGCCCTCCTACAATGCGGTTCAGCTTATAGGGCCTGGTGCCACAATCTGTCATTTAACAAAGAATGTAATGAGAGAAGAGGGGGGTTAGATGGCAAGTGCAAAATACTAGGTGCAACTGGCATGAACGATCAGAGGGAAAAAAAAAAAAAAAAAAAAAAAAAAAAATCAGAAAATTAGATTAAGTTGACTTTAAGTCAGCATGGCGCCAGCCTTGGCTGTGAATGCTACAATGACTATTTGGAATCCTAATAAAGCACACTGGCATATTAGCTGATCAAAAAAAGGAGAAAAAAAACACAACACAGACACACCCTGAGGCTTAACAACAAAAACTTCAGAGATGACAAGAGCTGTTTTCAAAGAAGAGTGAAATAAATAAAGCAGTCAAGGCCTGGGGGTTTTTTCTGACAGACAAACCAACACACAGCTCAACCCAGCTCTTCTATAATCTAGTTTGAATGGCACTGAAGAGATTAGATCCACTCTCAGCTGGTTTAAATTTTTTAAAAAGCCGATTTTTTACAAGGGGAAAGGAGATAAACATTTCTTACTGCAGTTGGCCTCATCTGAGTTGTCAGAGCAGTCATTGACGCGGTCACATTCGGCGTTCACCTTGTTGACACAGTCACCGTTGTTACACTTGAAGCTGAAGTCAGAGCAGATGCCCGGAGCTACAGTGGGGTGGAGGCAGGTCCCAAAAATCAAAACATATACCGTATTTCAATCAAAGCATTAGAGCATTGCTAAGTTTAACCAGTAAAACACTATGCAATCAGCAAGGCTTCAAAGTGAGGCTTGAATGCACAATACATAGTGATTGAGGAGCAGATTGCATTGATTGGGTGTATTGATTGGGGTTGAGGTCTAATATCCCTCTTTATTCACAGAAGTGAAAATCAAAAGGAAATGCACGAGTACCTTCTGTGTGTATGTGTGTGACTGAGTAAGTGAAAGGGACATTGATAAAAAGTGAAGTAGTGAGTAGGAGGAAATAAAAGAAAGAACAAACAGAATGTGCACAATGAAAAATGTGTTGAATGGAGCCTTCAGTGCAGCATCTTTGTAAAGACTAAACCTCTACTCTGCTGTGGATGAAGGTTAATTGCTTAATGGTTTGTGTAACATGCTTATAAATCATTCTGGTGGGGATTTTGCACCAAATGCATGACTGACTGGCAAGAGAATAAGCGCTGCCACTTACAGGTTTTACAAGAGGCCTCGTCGCTTCCATCTTCGCAGTCCTTCTTATTGTTACACACAACATCCTGAGGCAGACAAACCCCGTTCCCACAGCGCCACTCATTCTCCTCACAATCTGGAAAACAGAGGAACACAAAGATTAAGAAATAATAAGAAAACAAAGATGAAAAGTTGAGTAAGGTGCAGACAGGCCAATAAGCTTCAGAGGGACATTAGTGGTGCAGCCATGGTGGACATTACCATCTGTCTCCATTCTCGTGCGTGTATTACACATGATTAAGCATTTGGACGGTTGTTGAGCAAATTGGGCAAGGCTTCAAACAAACTCCTCCATTACTGATAAAATAATGACTGCACACAGCGCAGGAGTCAGTGGCCACAGCATTAGCAGTGATGTGCCTCTAATGTTAGCACAATTAGCATAGCACTAGATAGAGTTTGTATCCCCTAAAGAGGGCTTTAAGAGCGGGGCATACTTACTGCACCGTTTCTCATCGCTGCCATCTCCGCAGTCATTGACGCGATCACACACCCAGAGTTTCGGTTTGCACAACCCATTCCCGCAAGAAAACTGGTCCTTCCCACAATCTGAAAGAGAAATGGCATGTATTTAACAATGTAACTGAAGATGTAAATATGAGTGGTATGAAAAGGGACGGAAAAGTAATGGCTCAAGCCTTAAAGAAATAATGAAACATTTTGGGAAATACACTTATTCACTTTCCTGTTGAGAAATAGATGAGAACACCACTCTAAGGTCTGTATGATAAATATGAAGCTACAGCCAACAGCCAGTTGGCTTATCTTAGCACAAGACTGGAAACAGCTGGAAAACAGCTTGTCTGGCTCTGTCCAAATTTAACAAAATCTGCCTACAAGCACCTCTAAAGCTCACTAATTACATGATATATCTCATTTGTTTGATTTGTACAAAACCCAAGGGGTAAAAATGACAAGTTGTGGTTTTACAGGGGTTATGTACTGGACTATTTCTTGGCTGGGTGCAGTGTCATCACCATGAAATTACCACCCACCCAGACTCCAGGAACTTATTGTACCCAGACAAGATATAGTCCCCCACATAACTCCCTGCAAAAACCACAACTTTTTATTTTTATATTTTGGTTTTTGTACAAATTAGACAAAGATATAATGGTTGGTGGATTTTGTTACCTTTGGACACAATCAGACAAGCTCCTCTGTTTCTAGTCTTTATGCTAAACGAAGCTAACCAGCTGCTGGCCATAGCCTTACATTTAAGAGGCAGATATTGATCAGTGGTTTTGAACAATCAGTAAGAAAACAATTATCGCAATTCCAAAAAAGTCTAATTATTTCTGTAAAAGCCTGCATGGAGGATATAGGAAAGAGATAAAGAAATGAGGAGAGACAGGAAAAGTGTGGTTGGGTCGAGGGGGAACTTACGACACTTCATCTCGTCGCTCATGTCACCGCAGTCATTCCAGCCATCACACTGCAGTTCTTTCCCGATGCAGATGCCAGAGTTGCAGGCAAACATGTTGGGACAAGCTGCTTACAGAACAGACAAAAGA
The DNA here is from genome assembly GCF_914725855.1 of Thunnus albacares. Taxonomy (NCBI): domain Eukaryota; kingdom Metazoa; phylum Chordata; class Actinopteri; order Scombriformes; family Scombridae; genus Thunnus; species Thunnus albacares. Next base: position 16,132,001 of record NC_058113.1, on the reverse strand, counting down.
GGGAAGGAGCAGAAAAACAGAGAAAATGACGATGATGATAAATTAAGCGAGAGCAACTGACAGTGTATATTCACAACATCCGTCGTGGTGCCAGTGCTTGTCCCACTTGATCAGAGCAATTATAAATCCATTTCTGTCAAACTGGGAGACAATATAAAGAGCGGAGAGTATTGAAAGTGGAGTGCTCCTGAGTGACAGTGGCAAATAAAATGGACCCAATAAACAAGCTCTCTGGTGATTAGTCTAGCTCTTGAGTTTCACTGCTGCAGTTTCTAAGCCTTTATCACAAAACAGGTCTATTCAACTGTCAGTCAGCCACCATCTCTCAACACCACTCTATAATGGGAGGCTATGAGTGTCACTGTCTCATCTCAACATTTCACCCATCTTGCCAAGTGTCGTGTAAATGTGGGGTGCAAGACAGAGTTTAACTCACGGTTTGCGGGATCATAGGCGCTGTACTCAGCACTGAAGCCTTTGTCAGTGTAGGACTCATCGGAGTGGAAGGTCACATCTAGAACATTGGTCCCACTGGTCAAAGCCAAAGAGGACAGCTCCCCACAATACCTGGTACACAAAACCAATATTTAAAGGAAAATTCTGGTTTATTACAACTTGGGTCTTATTTTTGTAGTTTTGGCCATCAACTATGGGTTACAATAACAATTTCCTCAATAAAGTTACTACTGAGATCTGGAAACATTGCAATGGACAGAGAACCAGATCAACAGCTTTGGCAGATAATTTATCCACTGTATCTGGAGGTAAACTGAAAATGAGCATACCCAAAAAGTCAGTATCATAATCCCTCATTGCATAAGAAAACTGTGTGTGCACAACTATAGCCAGTACAGTCAGTGAAAGTTGAACTAGGAAGTCGGTTTGTAAACTGTGATGTACTGTATATTTATGACAGACAGTTAAGGAATCATTTTACCATTCTCCCTTGTTTCTCTTCCAGATAACTTTGGCCAGCCTGAGGTTTTGTTTTAAAACTGTGTGACTGCTTGTCAAACTGCTCCTGTTTCTTGCCCAGTCAGACATCTTTTTAGCTTTGTAACCTGCTGAGAGCGGTGGCATTATTTACTGATGATAGGAATGATGCCAAAACTTTGGAAAATCAGTCCCAGGATGTATGAAACTGGAATTATCCCATAATGCTCACATTCACGGACAAGTAAAATAAACAAAACATGTCATATAAATGAATTAAAATCTTACTTGACGCCCATAACCTCCACATAGTCTTTGTGACACACACGGATATCCACCTGAGGCTCTTTCATGCGGAACATGGTGAACTTCACCCGCACCTTTTTGCCAGCAGGGACCTACAGCGCAGAGGCAGAGGTGATTGGTTTATTACAACCTTATTTACCATGCATGTCACTCCTCCACCTACACACACACACACAAGCACATACACACAAAGACATTTAATATGTATCCCTTGTAAATGCAAGCATACAAGCTGCAACACACCAAAAAAGACAGTGTGCACACACACATACACTCCATACAACGCACCAGCAAACAAAACCAACACACAAAACACTGCAGCTCAGCTATAGCTGCAGCAGCAACAGCCATCTGACAGATGAAGATAGAAGAGGTACTGAACAGCTTGGCTTCGATAGTGCTGCCTCAGCATTCCTCTCATGGCAGGCTAAGGGTGGTGGAGGGGGAGGGGAGGGCGGGGGGGGGGGGGGGGGGGGGGGGGGGGGGGGTTCAGGTAAAGGAGGGGGCCTGGGAGAGGAGCAGTGTAGCAAACCTTAATGGTCCACTTGCAGTCCATGGCAGGGGGATAGAAGCTGGGGTGAAGTGGGGAAGTGAAGACTCCTGTGCTTTCAGCGAGGACGCCACCGCAGTTTTTAACTGAAAATAATGTGTCATATTAACAACAACATAATACATTTGTAATGGGATTGAGTACAAATATTGCTGAACAAATGTAGGCAAACTGGTGTAGATATAGTCCAGAATGCTGCAGGTAAATGGATGATATAAAGTGCAGTGAATGTAAACTTGATTACCTTTAGATATTGGGATGGCTTTATACTTGGCCTGAAAGCCAGGCCGTTGGACGTCACTGTCAGTAATCATGTTGATGAGCATGATGTTTCCAGATGACACCACCTCCAGAGGGTTGGAGGGGGGCCTCTGACCACACTTCCTGTGAGAGGAGAAGTAGTAGCAAGATCATGCTCACTGAATCAGAAGAAGGTGTTTCAAAGAACTATCTGTGTCTGTGTGTATGTGTGTGTGTGTGTGTGTGCATGTGTAGCAGACACAACCATGAAGCATAAGCTGAATGTCTGATGCATTTACTGATGTATTCACTCTTCTAATCAAAACACTTTAGGATGTGCAACACTTAGGAAACTTACATGCAGCTGTAATGCTTTTTACTCGAAATCACTAAAACATCAATGCAGCAAACAAGTTTAAAATGCTTTGGGAAAAAAATAATTTGAAAAGAAATCAATAGATAAGCAGTGAGAGGTAGGGAAGAAGATAAATAAGGAGAGATATGCCAACAGTAGATAGAAATTGCTTAGGCAGAGTTTCAAAGTCAAACATTAGGTACATTAGCAAGAAGTTTCAGCACTGCTGGCAGCACAGCCATAGAGGTGTGAATGACACTGTGAGAGCAGCAATACATCTACCTCTAGTAGAATAATGTCATTATAGAGTATTATATTATAGCTCTCATAAACCCCATGTCACCTTGGATAAAGCTGATCGCTCAATAGCATTATAAAAATTTTATGCATCACTTGGTAACACATATTTGTTTGGCAATGGTTTCTGAGTTTGAAATTGCCTGCAGCTACAACTGATGTTGCATTCAGGAGCCTGCAGTTTCAGAATCATACCCTTCCTCCATAGACAAAGTGCAATTACACACAGTGGTGTAGCAGGATTCAGGTTGGCACCCTTGATAGATTTGAAAGGAGAGGTCTTTTTGAGCCAACTCAATCTCACTGAGGTCTCAAAAGTTAACAATAAAATGGGACATGCAGCACTAAAGGCTTCAGGGCCAAAAAGAAAAAAAAGTTGTAATCACAAATCCAGTGAAAGGAACGGAGTAGAACATGTTTTCCACCACATCAAAACAGTTTTTACTCCTAAATCCCTCTGCAACATTTCAGTCAAATACAAAGTGATTCCTAGTGGTTGTCCCCTGGGAATCATGTAGAAATATATTTCCCCTCTCTCTGATCTTCAAGGCTAAATAAATGAGACAAATGTTGGTTGGACCCTATCAAACAAACCCTTCTACCAAGGTTTAAGGCAAAATGAGAATGTGATTTGTGTCACAATTTGAAGTACTGTAAGAGCAAAAATGAGTCAATTTAATCATTTTCTTTTAAATAAAATTCCTCTTGGAGGAGGCATTATTGCACACAATACTGCACTGCATACCACTAGTAAACTAGAAGCTAGTATAATGGCAAAACTTGATCCATCAAAGATATAACTCTAAAAAGAGCACCAGTATGACCTTGTACCCCAGCCAACACATTTCCCATCAGTGCCCTTGAGCCCTTTGAACATTCCCAGCTATGTGACTTACTCTGTGATGGCCTGAGAATCATCTGGACTCAAAGAATCATAGATGAAGACAAAGTCATCAGAGCAGTCATCCTCGATGTGGAAGAAAGGGAAACTGACAGAAATGGCGTGGTTCTCTGAGGCTCGGATTTGCCACTGACACCGGGACCTTGGGGGGTAGCTGTTGGGGTAACCTGGAGATGAAAATTCTTTCGCCGTTTCTCCAGCCTCCAGATGATGGAAACACCCCACTGGGAATAACAACATTGGTCATATCATATCCAACAGTAATTTATAGCTGGTAAATTAAGATCTGATCATCATCATGCACTATATCTTAAGAAATATTGACAGTAAATATTGTATCTTTTTTGTTTTTTCTTGGAAACAATTTACAATTATGCAAATAACAAATTTGAACACTATGTGATCACAGGTGCTTCCATCCTTTATGTTACAAGATGTACGTAAAGACAGATTAATGTAAGGATGATACAGCTGCTGTACTAATGGAATGTAATGTAGTCTAATCATCTCAAAGATATAAATCACCAGACAGTGTCAAAAAGAAGTGTCGGACATAGTGACTGACTAGCTCTGGCCTGATGCAGGGTTCTCAATCTCTGACTAGAGCAGCACATGTACAGTACACGCCAGGCCAGCCATTCGTTACAGACTGGCAGGAGGGTGAGCATCTAGCCAGCTGGAAAATTACAGCTGCGAGTGATTGAAATGGGACACGCTGTACTCACCGGCTCTGGGGTCCCTGGCCATGCGAGGATCTGTGACTGGAGACAGAGAGAGGGGAAGAGAGAGTGGCAGAGAAACAGGAGGCAAGGTAAGAATGGGTCACCAAAGTTGGGAGGCTGATAGAATTTGATGCATGAGCCTAAAATATTTGGGTTGCACATTTTCTGTTCCATTTCCCTGCGGTTAAGGGAACTGGTGATGGTGTGTAGCTCTTTCTGCTCCATCTCACCTTGCCCTACAGCAGCAACCCATACATCTCTGTCTAACTATCTGGGACAGCAACATCAAATCATACCCACAGAAATCATTTTAAAGAGGACCAAAAACCACTGAGTCACAGGGCCAGCCCCTGGCTGGTGGCCAGGTTGTGGACAAATGCAATGTGAATGCTGAGAAGACAGAAGGAAGAAAAATGGCTGTCTCAAGCCAGGCCAGGGCCCAGCTAATATCATTAGAGGATCCAAACAGCATAAAATGTGCAATCTCAGATGCAGCACAAGCAGAGAGGTCTGGCTTATCTGTTATCATCTTATCAGCACAACTCAGAGTGAGCTCCTATAATACAAATAGAAAGCATACAGAATACCAATGCTGATAGGAGATGACAATGACCTTATTCAAATCTACATTCACAGTACTTTCTCTTTGCTGATTGTTAAATGTCATAATCTGGAGCCAGCAGCGGCAAAGACCCAGTAGTCCCCTTTCTTTTGCCCCTTGGTGTGACCCCTTCATCTGGTCCTGGTGGTACCTACGTGAGGCAGTGACTTTGCTGATCTTGATATTTTTGGTGCTCCTCATGCTGCGCTGCCCCTTAATGCCATTCTCCAGTGTCTCTAACACCCGCTCTTCAGAGAACTCCGGCACGATCTCCAGGTCATCAACTGGAATATCAAACTGAGACCAATAGTAGGCTATCACACCCTCACTAGGGCAAGCAGAGATGAGGAATGGAGAGGGAGGGTAGGAAGGAAGGGTAAAGAGAGACCATTCAGTAACATGCTTTAACATTCAAGAAGAAACAAAGATTAGTGGAACATGGATGATATATATCTACTGTAAATTGCAAGCCAAATTAAATCAAAAATGAAATCAATCAGTGAAATCCTGCTGATGCTGCCATCTAGCAGTGGCTGCATGCTCTGATCACTGTGTGTGACTATACAGAGTGTAGACAGTAGTATTGTACTATTCAAGTCAAGTCAACAGACCACACCAAACCCTGATTTTGTTTGTTGTCATAAATGCAACAGACTTGAAACTCCACAGAGGTCAGTGCAACAAAGTCTTTCCTTCATACAAGACGTAGTGTGGGTTTTAAGTTTTCACAAGCATTAGAGCAGTGTACAAAAAAATCAGATGTCAAGATCCTAAAGGTACCTGAATGCAGTGATGACAGACTTAGCGTAGTATTTTCCAAGAAATGGATCTGTCTTGAAGATTTCCCCCAGCTGTGTAGAGAAAATGTATTTTTTACTGAACAGATCATGTACAGGATTTCTTGCTTGTCTGCCTAAAGACAAAGTACAAATTAGCATGTTAACATAAAAACTGCCTTCCATGAAAAGCATACAACAATGTGATTCTCATTAACTGTCTTGCCTTCAGCTGCAGTGAGTGGCAAACTGTGTCAGGCAAGGCTGCAGCCACTCTTTGAGGTCTTAAATGCGTGCCACCACTATATATTATGCATGTACAGCGTTAGCTAACCTCAGAGCAAGCCCTCTTTGTGAAAAGAAAAACTGCAAAGGCTGTAGTGTGTAGACTGCTAAGAGAAAGTGGGAGCATCTGAGTGCTGCTTGTGTCCCTCAAGGTAACATCACAAAGGAGAAAGAACCAGGTTTCATAAAAGCAGAGAGTGATACAGAGGAAGAAAAGAGGGTTGTTCACAGGATAAATTGGTAAATTATTGTAAAATAAAATATCAAGACTAGGTAAAAAAAATTACAGTTTAAGTCAGCAACATCAGATATGAACCCATTGCCATTTTCCTACCCCATCTAAAGGAGATAAAATACAGTTATACAATTTTCAAGGACTCTACAGACAAGTAGTGCTAGAGACGTATTAGTGTAAAACTGTGGGACAACTGGTTTAACATGATGAACTCTAAGGCGTTCACTGACAGCTTTGGCCCAAAATTCTTTACTTGAATCAACACAAGTTGTACCTATCATGGTAAACATCAACCTAGATCTGAAATTATTCTTTACAAGTTGACATTTTTGTTGTATGTAAGTGCAAACCTAGAACATCATAAAGCTTTTCCTCCAGTCATCTATTCATCTTATATTGCAGTCGACCATTAACACTCCAATCCTCACCCAACACCCTCACTTCACTGAGCTTTTCACTGAGAAAGCGAGCACTTGAATGGGTTTGAGCGGGGTTCTTTGCTATCAGCATTCGACTAAGTGGTGCTACAAACATCTCCACTGCCTCCAATAATAGGAGATACTGTTGAGGGAATTACTAAGGAATTTTATTCCACCCAGGCAAATATGCCTTCAGCAGTTTCTATGCACTGGAGGGGGCATAGTTAAAGCGCATTTCCACGATGCCAAACAACATCCGCAACTAATCCTTAGAGAAGAGAATTGATTGTAATGCTTTGCTCAAAATAGTTCACAATAAACAATGTAAACCATAGAAAGGGAACACAAGTAGAAAAGCCATCTTTTTTGGGTGTCAAACTCACTGTTGCCTGCAGGTTTTCTGCCGAATCCTTGAATTCCTTGCTGTTGGTGTCCTCCAGCTTCTGGTCATATGGCACATCAACCAGCTCCATATGCCCACTGAACACCTGTACTGATGGGCGGAGCTTCTTACTGATGGTGGCTTCTGAATTTGCATCTTTAACTTGGAGGAGAGAGGCAAAGGAGAGTTAAGTGTTTGATCAACGAAAAGCTATAAAATAGCTGCCTCTGATGAAAGCGGAGACTTGAAGTTTTTAAAAAAGCCTTGAAACACAATTTTGAAGTCATACAGCGCAATCACATATTGAGAAGACAGTTTGGCTCTCAGAGCAATTAAAACAGCCAGTTGAATCAAGAGGCTGTTTATCAAGACTTCAGAGGCCTTTTTGTCAGACCCTGTGTGTGTAAATGACAAGAAAGCTGTGCCATGGACTCTGTGACATTTTTCCTCCTTTGCATTATTAAAGGAGCAAGTCAGAGCTGTCAAGTAGGCTAACACTAATGGGAAATTAAAAAGTCCAAACAAGCCACTCTTACAGGCTTATATCAAAGAACTGTGCCTTCACAGCAAGTGTAAATGATCCACTTTACAGTTTCTGATGTTATGCCTGTCTTGCCAGTGACTGATGTTAGCAATGTAAACACTCCAAATATCTCATTTAATTATATGAAGAATAACTTTGATTTATGCAGGAGATTTTTTTTCTTACTTTTTAATTTACCCAAACATATAAAAGCATGGTACTGTACTCCAAGTCTCTCTACTGGATGATAAAATGCAGGAAAGCTTTCAACTACAGCACACTCACAGACAAACAGCCAGATGAGGACCGCTGCAACAGCCGCGAGGATGAGAAGCGCCACTAGAACCCCGATCAGGATGCCAACCTTCCGCTTTGATGATACTTTCTCTTTGCTGGTTAAGAAGTCGATCCGTTCGTGGTTGTCATTGCGTCCCTGATGCAGAAAAAACACATATAAACAACAAACATAGTGAAAATCATTTTAATTTCATTTTCGTTTACTTTGATTTAGCCGGGTACAGGTAGAGGTGTTTTCCTGCATGGCATATTGCTTCTTAGCATGTGGATATCAAATGCAGTTTTACCAAAACCTTAAGATTGGATCCCAAAATTATCCTGGGTCATCTAGGTTATCAACAACAGTTTCTGTGCAAACTATTTTATCCCCATTCCATGCGAATAAATGCTGCTGGGTAGTTTAGTTGTTTACTTATATAAGTCTATGCATTATACATAAATAAATTAGCTGTGAATGGCAGGATAATGATGTATGAATGAACTACATGAGGTCCTAACTGAGCATTTATATGAAATTTTGGAGTAGGAGGAGAGTTGGGATTTCCTTTAACAACCTGTAAATACACTGATCCCTTAACAGAAATGATATATCACTATTGCTCACACTCACAATGTGTGTGCTTGTTTAAAGTTTAGTAGGGAAAAATCCAATAACAGGCTAACAAAGAAACTAATTCAGCATAATCAAGGAAGACAGGCAAGTTTGTACTCGAGGAAAAGAAAATGGGGTAAAACAGAGTCAAACATAAACAAGAATAGCTTTACTTCTCAATATTTAAAGACTACACAATATCAAGAAAAACGTCATGAGAAATACCTTAAAGTGCTTTCCGAGAGTGACTAGTTCAAACAAGCATGTTTGCAGAACTGGAGAAACCTGTTTAGTAATGTGCTAGATATCCCACACTCGTATTCAGACGTTGCATAATAAATAAGGGATACCTTGTAGAGATTATGGACAGGATGCTTTAGGCTGTATGTGTGTGTGTGTGTGTTGTTGAGCTATCTCAAGTGGGCGGACTGAGAGAAAGGTTTCAGGCCGGTTAGTAATCAACATACAATGAATTCAGTGCCTGTGGCCCATGAGTGAAGAAGCCCGAGTGTCATTAGGGATGGAGAATCACTTTGGTATTAAATCAATTTGTCAGATGTGCTGCCCCTTAAGATGGGGGCTCAATTACATGAGTCTAGATGATAACTCACGGCAATTAAGGCCTATTCTTACCCAGCTCGGGCTTCCACACATGCTTCCTAATTGGACTCTCTAACAGCAATCATGGGCCAGAATGAGGGGAATCATTAGAGATGGGGTCAGCAAGCGCTCGGGGGTTTCTCTCTATCAGTCACCCTGATCACAGCCTAATAAAACCATTACATGCTCTTCATCATATCCCACTCTTCACTACTAGAAAGAAATACTGTTCCATTTTTTAACTATGTGTAGAACTTTTTTAAAACACCATTTCAGTGCACTATGCCATTATTAAACAGGAAGGGGTAGTGCGGATTTCAACATTGAACCTGAGATGCTGATGCACACTGAAAGAAGCATTAATGTTTGACAAGAAAACACTCTGCAAAATAGACGTCAAGTTTGGTGTGGTCACATAAAAGTGAGTGATGATTCTGTGGTGGGTTGCTTAAGAGTACTATATTTCTGAGTAGTCTAACCAGTCTGACAGGTGGAAACAAGTTGACACTGCTGAGAGGTGTGGTTTTAAAAAAAAAAGAAAAAAAAAAAGCAGCTCACCCACAAGCTTAGCAGTTACCGTTTAATTTAGTGCTACACTTTATTAACAACAATTTCTCTTGCTAATCCAGATCTCTTTCTTGGGTAAAGCAGAAATATAAAGTACTGTTCATAAGCATAACTTTAAGGTACTGGCACTTAACTTGATTATTTCTGTTTACTTGACTGTGTAATATTTGTCTGGTGACTCAATTTACTAGTACATGCACAACAGACAACAGGGTACAATATTCTTTCAGGTTAAAGCTTCAAAAACGGTCTCAGTTTTACATTAACTCAGGTGAGGGATAGATGTACCTTTTCTGCCAATGATTCATACACATTCTCCATGTTGACCTCAAGTTTCAATGCTCAATAAATCAGTCATCAATATATAATGCTACAGGGCCAAAACAATATTCCTGATGTGGATTATTTTCAGCTTCAGTTTTCAGTTTACCCACATTAGAGGGTCAGAGGAAGACATAACAAACAGGAAGTAATAAAGATTAAATGAGTGTGTATGAAATTACATTGTAAAGTGTGTTTTTAGGCCAACATTCAGTACCAGTTAAATATTATTATATACACTGTAATTTAGCAATGCAACATTTCATGTTATGATGTGCTGTGTAACAGTGTCCTTAAACTGTCGCAGTTAAATAATGTCCTTACTCTGGTGATTGCAAACCAGATTTGTCTCAACAGATACTACAGAGGACAAAACATCCCACACACAGTGTCAGTGTGAGTCAGTTCATTTCTATTCCCAAAACTATTCTGTGTATGACTAAACGTGACACTTTTTTTCCTTTATCTTTGCCTTATTATCTCCCAAACTGTCTCTGCTTCTGTTGACTTGGGGAGGTTATAGACAAGTGCCTCATAAGACTTGTGGGCGTCTTGTTTTATTTTAGCCACCTGTGAACCCTCTATTTTTTTATCTTCTCTTTTCTAAATTCTTTGAAGGAGATCATCCATAACTCATCTCTCTAATGCACCAAATGTTACCCCTAACCATGACTGAGGCAGTTGACAGTTTACCTGCAGTCAAACTGACTGGGTGAACTTTTCTTTTTTTGCAGAAGACATTTTGACATATCACAGCAGTAAAAGGCATGTGTCACAGGTGTGAATAATAAAAATTAATGATAGACGAATGATGAATTCCATTCAAGCATTAGGTTGGTATTGTTCATGCTGACTCACTGTCACACTGCCATGACTTGTTGGGACACTTGCACAGAACAGAGATGTCAATGTCATTAGTAACACCTCTCCCTACTATGATAAACCAAAATGTCTGCATTAAAAAGGACCATGTGGTTTTCAGGCTTTTATTTCCCCCATTTAAGGGCAACAACAACACCACTATTGATTCCCTGACACCTAGTCGTAACTGGATGTAAACTAGGGCTGCAACTAACAATTATTTTCATTATCAATTAATCACTTTGTCTTTAAAATGTCCATCATAATTTTTTAGAGCTCATGGTGCCGTCTTCAAATGTCTTGTTTTATCTGATCCACAGTCCAAAATCTAAAGATATTCAGTTTACTATCACGTATGACACAGAAAAGCTTCAAATCCTCACATTCAAGAAGCTGCAACCAGCATTTTGTTTGCATTTTTGCTTTAAAAAATAAGTAAAACAATTATTCGACGATCTAAACAGTTGCCAACTTATTTCTGTCGATTAATCAAATAATTGTTGCAGCTCTAATGTGAACAGCATATTAACCTGCAACCATTTTTTCAAGACCTCCTTGTCTGTTCACACATACACACTATGTTGTTATCAGTTTGAAAAATATGCATGTATGTAATTGACACTGTAAAACAATTCAAGGCCAAGGTACAGTAGTAATGGCAGACCTAAATAAATGTTTATGAGAGCAACTTCGGTGCAAGCTTGTTTTCCATTTAACTAAGTTTCACAATATATTGAATTCCTTGGAGCTACCTAGGTAGGTTTGTCAACATACTTGGAACACTGTCCAGGAGCCAAAAAGTAGCCACATACTGCGGTCGCAGTGTAACTGTTTTTCCGTGACACACAGGAACCTATCAGAGGCAAAGCAATCAGCTCTCTTGTGCCTTCTCTGCACACCCAAGCACTGATCTGTCCTATCGGGGCAGATCAGGCCATGAGAGACTCCCTAACAAGGCCAATCACATAAGATGGTCAGTTCATGCCATTTAGGCTTCAGTGTGCCCTAACACTTACACACACCTCTTACGTGACAGTAGCCTTAAGCAGACATCTAACAGTTAGTCTCTTACACTGCAGCATCAGCCAGGTGGTTGTGTATGATGAAGAGTGGTGCTATAGCCTTGTGACCTGCTACCACCTTGCTGCTCAAGAGGACATAGGCAGAAATTTGGGAGCAAATCAGTCGACAAAATCACCCCTTACTCTGTCTTTTTTGCTACAGAAATGAGAAGTAATACTGCTGCTGCCCTTGTACGGCAGAGGCCTCCATCAGATTGAGTACACTCCTTGAAATTGGATAATTTTACGCAAATTCTGCACCCATGGACACAGACAGTGGCTAACAGCTGGAGAGCCCTGATAAAGACCAAAGCCTGAGTGGAACAGAACACAACTAAACACAGTTTGCACACTGTTAAAGATTAAACTTGTCCCCCTGTTTTGTCAATTGTGCATTTTAATGTATCATCCCAAAGAGTCAATAATAACAGAAGTGACATTAACACCACATTCACGTCACTTCTACTGCTCATTTTTAACACGACTGCCCTTGAAATGTAGGCCGAAATGCAAGAGAAAAGGAAAATAGCCTTGACTGAAGAATTATTTACTGACTACTCCACTGAGTCACCACATAAACAGAGAACAGACGGACTACATTAATCACAATATTCCCATCTGATCTAATATCTAAGACTGACCTCATTGTTTGTGAGTAATCAAACATTAAAAAAGGACAACATGGTCATTTATTGAGCTTCACTTGGTGCCACTTTTGCAATTTAAAACAAGTACCTTTCTCAGCCTTCAGAGTCAAAAAAAGTCAAAGTGTGGCATGACAAGTTTGGTACCGAAAGTATGTTTATATTAACATTTGGTAAGTGATTTGATGACTGTTAAGTTACATTTAAATTAGTTTTGTGTTGTGTCAGTGTACATTGAAAATATTTTATGTTAAATACTAATAGGGCTGCAACTAACAATTATTTTCATTATTGATTGATCTGTTGATTATTTCTCTAATAATTGATTAGTTGTTTGGTCTATAAAATGTCAGAAAATGGTGAAAAATGTCGATCATTGTTTCCCAGAGCCCAAGGTGACCTCTTCAAATGTCTTTGTTTGTCCACAACCCAAAGATATTCAGTTTACTATCATAGAAGACTAAAGAAACCAGAACATATTCACATTTTAGAAAATGGAACCATTTAAAAAAAAAAATGACTCAATTATCAGAATAGTTGGCGATTAATTTAACAGTCAGCAACTAATTGTTGCAGCTCTATATACTAATATATCCATATCTTGCTGTCTTAGAGTATGTGCAGTTGTCACTGAGCTATTAAGTTACTTAGGTTAGGTAGTTTATCACAGTATACCACACAGAAAATATGCAATTAAACTTTTATAGCACATTAAATAGAAATTGAAATTGTTCCAGTAATAAACTGTGGTGAATTCAGTGCAGGTAAGAGAGATTTTGGAGGTTACCTGTTGCACCTGCTGCACAGATATGAATTAATTTGAGAGACAGATATATAAATCATGATTTCATACTGTGTAAGACAGTTTGCTAACACAGTCACAGTCAAGCTACAATACATGCCACAAGACTGAGCTACAACAACACTGCAGCACTAACAGGCCTCCTTTTTGCTTCACCATTATGAAGTCAGACACATACTGATTCATTCACCTACATCAACTTCTCTTGCACAAGAGACAGGACTTTTAGAGTTTTGTAATTCATGTTCATACGCAGTTCATCATTTCCTTGGGAAATCTGACACACATCTTCAAAAAAAATGTGTTTGTTTCTTTTACTACAGAACAGAAATATGGTGGTCGAGTAAGAACGTGCTTTGCAATCCATGTGTCTAAAAAACATCACAGTGTGGGCAGCCCACATCTCTGAGATAAGAAATGGCACTTAAAGAAAGGATATTTTGATAATATGCTGCACACACACAAACACCCAGTCTGACATTAACAAGGAGTTAATGTCAGACTATATTAAGAGAGAAAAAACATTTCTTTCGCCTGAATCCTGTTACTGTTAGGTCACATTCTTAGCAGTACACATACTGGTCCACCACAGTGTGTATTTCCCCAGAGGTCATGACTGTTTTCATGAAGCTGTCAAATAAAGGTTCTAGAGAGCTGGTGGATTTGAGCAGCAGTAGCCAAAGCCTTGTTAATTAATTAATGAGTCCCTTTGCAAAGAAAAGTTCACCTTTAGCCAACTGTCACTATTTTCTGCCCACATCTGGTATTCCATCGAGTTTTGTTCTGCTATCAGACAGACCCAGAATACTGAAGTCTCAAACTGAATTATGTCATAATAAGAAATGTATGGATACTAACATAATGTATGCATGCTCCAGGATAATTTGACTTATAGTTTATGCAAAATAAGCTTTTGGCAGTTTTCATATTCTGTTATAAGTTAAAATGCAATTCTGCTCAAATATTACATTACACAACGGCATGGTTTATTGTAGATTTGAAACAGGTGAAATGCTGTCTTGGTTGAAATCACTATAAATCACTGTGGCAACTTGCTTATGGCCTTTATTTCTATTTCAATGACCTGAGTGTGACTACCTGCCAGCAGGTGTAGCACTCATACAACAACAAACCTTTGTGAATGGGGCCAATTGAAACCACTGATACATAAATAGTTTCTGAACGTGACTCAGCTGAACTGTGGAATGAAAAGGAACTTTACACTTTATATTTTAGAGTTTACTTTTTAAAAAAAATATTTTGTAGTGAGGTGGAAGCATCTACGTTTTTAGCTGTGTTTTTAAGTATATTGAGACAAATTAAAGCTGTATTAACTAATTTTTGTATCTTATCTCTAATCATCTCAAAGCCTGTGATTTGGATCTGGTTAGATATTGTACTAATAGTTGTTCTCTCATGCAGGAGGCAAGGCCTACAAAGCCTCACACAAGCTTTCTGTGTCAGTAGTAGTAGTTAGTGTTGTTACACCTGGTTTTGTTTGTTTCCATTTACTTTAGTAAACATCAATATGAAGTCAGCTAATAAAAGCGTCCATGTCTAGTTTTTGTTTTTTCTTTTCTATTTTATCTGTCTTCATATAACAGCTGGTGTGATTGCAAGAAATGACTTTGTTTTACAGAGTAATGAATGACATAAATGAATGGAGTGTGATAAAAAGATTTTGTACAATGTGTAATTATATCACTCACAGCTTGAGACACTTATCTTTTTCATAACAAAGTTCGCTTTCCTCACTCATGGTGACAGCAAATTCAAAAACTTTTAAAGGCCTTATTTGTTGAAATTAAAGAACTTACATCCATGACATCCCAACCAACATGAGAACACCACAGAGGACTCATTTCTAACACTAGTCAAGAGATCTTAGAATAATCATTCATTCAAATATCAATTAACAACAATATGATTTTAGGGAAACCTCCATCCTCCACTTGTGGAAAACTATATTCTTTAATGTAGAAAGGCCCGATTAATGCTCAAATAAAGAGGTTAGGCACAATAGTCAGACTAATTGTCAGCTATAAAACAAACTTTGAATTTGTAGTAAAAACTTTATCTGTTTGTGGGTGATAACATAACTAACATAAAAGCAGCTGTGTGAAATTTAACCAAACTTACGTCGTATTCATATCTGGCGGAATACATCTCCAGAAACTCTCCAGCAGGAGTCCAACAGGATCCCAAACAATTCTGTACCTTGTTTCTTTCTTCCCCTTTACAGTTTTATAAAGTTACAAACCCTCAATCTGTAACTTAGTGTTTGGAAGCAATAAAAAATATTTGCAGTCGTTGAGGTTAGGTCCAAGTGTCTCTTCCTGTGTCCTCGCGGGCTTGGAATGCCGTAACCACCTGAAACGGACGTCTTCCTGGCACACCTATGGTGCAAACCACGCCCCCAAATACCTGCAGTAGCTGCATGGTAGCTGTTAGTGTGTAAACGCCACGCTGCTTCATCATATACTGTTGTACTCTAAGCTCAAACACTCACATAAAATAATGTCCATGTATCATACAGGGTAACGTTTTATAACAACTCCTCCTTTTCAGGGTTGTTATTCTTCTTCCTCTGTGAGGTTTTACGGCAGTTGCCATCCATGATGTTACATTATTGCCACCGTCAGATTTTATTCTCCCTGTGTCCATTCATTTTATGTTTAGCTCTTTCCAGTCCTATCGTCCTCAAAAAACTAAATAACCATTTCCTCCCTTCAAGCTGTCTCTACGCTTTAACATACTTTTATACATACTTTTCCTCTACCCGCCTTATTTTCCGTAATTGTGTTATCAATTCTTGTCCTTCATGCGTAAATTTACTGTATGTTATATGATCAAACATCTCAGTCTCATGGCGTTGATCGCAAAGACCAGTTGGATGTTTTCCTATGATGAAAGCTGTATACTCCTAAAGTTGCTTTGCCCAATTCTCAGCCTGCTTATCATTTCTTCCTCTTTCCTTTGTTCCCCTACCTCTTAACATACTCTGTTTTGGCTGAGTGTAAATGTCTGCATTTCATTGTGTTGTCCCAATGCTGTTGCCACTGTTGATTTACCTTTCTCCACACTAAGCCTTTCCCCTCTGTCTTTCCGTTTGGGGTTTAACTGCAAGCATGCACTAATGAGGAAGTTTATTTCTTCATTTTCATACCATGTGTTCCCCCTGCTGACTATTTGTGGATGTTGCTTCCAAACATGCTGAAAAACTAGCTTTATATTATCATGTGAAATGCAGTTTGAAATGTGAACAAACAAGTTAAATGGAGAAAAAATACGCTAGCTGTAGCCTCTCATGAAGTCTTTTGTCATTATTGACCTAATTTGTGTGGACTTCATTGTTTAGAAACCATATAAATTATAGCCTACGGTTTGCAAGAACTGCAAACCCCAGGCTCTAAGTGCAAAATGTAGGCTACACAGTGATTTTGTTTAGTTTAGTCTCTATACTGCACATTATATATAACCTACTGTAACAACAATACCAAAGTACAGACTAAAAATTTGAGTTTAGTCAACACCTCTCTATTTTATATTCAGGGAGCTTCTCTATTTTTATTAAGGTAGTATTTATTGAGGGACAGTATTTGAGGAAGAGGAGGAGAACAAGAGCTTTTAAAAAAAATCATTCACTCTATGTGTATATTAGTTCATCTGCTTTTCCAGTGGTTCTAAACCTTTTTAAAGAAGCACAGAGAAAGTTCATCTACTGCTTATAAAATAATCTCCTCATCAGGCAATGGCCTTAGTGTGGACTTGTGTTTTGCTCAGGTAAACCAAAGAGGGATTTTATCCATAATGCAATACCACAAGGGATGATCTGATCAGTCCCAAATTCATTCTTAAGCATGACAAAGACCCCAAAAATACAGCCAGAATCATAAAGAACGATCTTCAGCAACAAGAAGAACAAGGAGTCCTACAACAGATGGTTTGGCCCTCACAGAGCCCTGATCTCAACATCACAAGTCAGTCTGGGATTACATGAAGAGAGAATCCAAGTCCCTTTTTAGATTTATGGTGGGGGATTGACCCCCAGGTTAGGAACTACTTTGCTATTCCAATGGTTTGGATGCGCCAGTTTGCAAACACTTAGAATGATTTTAACTGATAATGTCATAAGTGATACTTTGTGGAGTTGGACCACTGTCTCTGAATTTGTGAGTGATTCAATGGCGATTCAATATTTGAGATATTACATCCAAATGTGTAATCTGAATGCTGTGAGTCAGAAACTGTCCATCATACAGTCAGTCTGCTCACTGTTCAGCAGCCTCTTTACATGTCCAAGTTAAAACTGAATAAATAATGTGAATTCTATTTTTGGGGTGGATTCTCCCTTTAAACTGACGCATGAAAATCAGCGGGCGAGCCCTGTCGTGTCGTATTTCCAACCCATCACCACCAGATGTCTCTCTTTACTAAGCCAAGGTGAGGACACCATGAGTAAAGCCCGTGATAAACACCCGCAGAAACAGGGCTTGGTTCTGTCAGACTTCATCCACATAAAAGCCCAGGCTGCCATTGGAGAGTCCGTTGGAAAGAGCGAACAAGACGCAGACGCAGGAGATATCGCAGGAAGGCGCCGACAAAACGCAGTGTCCATCACTTCAGCTGATGTAACCAGACAGCTTATGTTGGAGTTAGTTATTTTACAATAGCAACTTGGTCAAAAAAAGACACAAAAGAAGGAGAGAAAATGGGACATTCCGCAATACCTATATTGATGGCTGTATTGTCCTACTGCGTTTGGGAGAACGTCGAGGTAAGAACAAGACAATCTGAATCATATATGATGGCGCATTGAAAATTTGTATGTTTTGCTGGATTAAATGCTGTATTTTTCTTAATGTCGACATTATACATACATGCCACGCATGCAGTTGCTCGTATCTTCATATTGCTGACACGCACCCTTATCTAGGGCAGGTTTAATTTGTAAATGCGTCCCTGAGCACCGTCCTATGTCAACAAGAGTAATGGCACACAACGTCCACAAAAAATGCAGTGATGGTGAAAGGATTTGAAATGCAAATGCTGTAATAAGACATGAATGGAAGTCCACACTCTGGACATAAATATAACTGGCTTCATACATAGGTGGTTTGCAGTATATGTGGTTGGCTGCGTCAAGCCTGGGCCTGTATCTGACATGGAAAAAAAATGTTATATAGGCCTTTTGCTGAGTGGAAGGATGGAGATCAAATCCCATCTCCTTCCATCCCATCTGGCCTTGTCAGAGAAAGAAATCAGCTCCAATCCATCCTTCAGAGGAGTGGTGCAGCTCTTGAGCAGGATGGACTCATGCATATTCAATTACTGTTCTGTGTTACATTTGGTCTTCATGAAAGAACTCTGAATAGATTAAAAAACTCCCAGTTGAATCTTACAGCGAGGAGCAGTAAGTAAAGGCAGTGTGGCGCATGAAGCGTTGTCAGGTTTTCAGTGGAACATCTTGATGAATTTCAACATGCATGTGAATAAACTGTTAAATCTGCCTGACACATCCGGGAGGGGGGGAGGTGACTTTGATGTATCATTGGACATACAGTCGGTGTGTGTGATACATTATAGTAATGAGAGATCTGGGGTCATCCTATTGGCATCTGTCTCCATCAATGCGTAGCAAAGAGATAGTGAAAGTCTCTTGTACAGAACTACAGATCAATGGGGCCACCAGCTGCTCCCACCTCCCTCCTGTATCATCACAAATTACAGCAGGCCCACAGTTTGATGGGCTCGACCTTTATTTCTCAATAATGATTTAGTCACCCATCATCTCCCCCTGTAATAGAACTGAAACGTGCATTCAGGTTTGCCCTCGTGTGCGGGAGCTGGGTGGTATTGGAGGTGCCTGTGAAGGTGGGGGGGAGGAGGAGGGGAGAAGGATGAGTCATGATGTCCCAGCTGGAGCTGAGGTTCAGGTCAATCCTCTTTTTTCACCTGGAAATGATGAGTGAATGAAGCCAATCTTGAACGCTGTTTGATAGAAAAAAATAAAAAGATTGCTGGCTGGTTCAGAGTCTCCCCAAGTTACCTAAGAGGATTTGTGAGATGTTTATTTATTAGCCATCTTCCACACTGAGTCTGTAATAGTCATAAAGCCTCTCCTTTCATTCTTAAATAATTTCACTTCTGTAAGAGCCTTAGTGGGATTACTGCTATGCTGAGGAGCAGACTTTAGCTTCATACAAGGAGACCTGCCCATGAAGGTTTACGCTGAAGATTATGACACTGTGAGAGGGTTGGCTGGCTGGATTACACTGTGGTATTAGTCCTAATAAAACTGTCAGCTTCCCTTAATTTACTCAACTGCAATTCAGTTGAAATGTGTGAATTGGGCAAATTTGTTTTGATCTCTCTTTTATAGTGTAATATTTTAATCTGTTAGTGCATCTGGATAAAGTCTAATCATCACACTCGCAAATTAAATTTCCAGACAGTGTTAATTAGTAAATTAGTAAAGGAATAGTAAAGCCTAAATACATGTCCTTTTAAAAATGTTCCTGCTGAAATAAACATTCAACATCATGGTGTGTTGTTACTATGATTGGACAAACACTTTGTGGCCAAGCTGTCATATATGTCAAGTTCAGTAATGGCTTCCCAGGTATGTCAGCTGTAATAGCACTTCTAGTATCTGTCACGGGATCCAAAGCATTTAGCTAATTGACATGCTGAGCTGTGCTCATCCTGACATGAAAGGTCACACATGAAAAGATGACAAAATCAGCCACCTTGGGCAGCCTGTAAACGTGTATAGTAGTCTGACAGTAATGAAAAATATAAGAAACCAACATTGAATTGAATTTGTCGTCAGTAGTCATTATGTGGGTTAGATGTGCTCTTTGAAGTCCCATTCTTAATACCAGTGAGTGATATGGTTAACATTTAGTAAATCACATATGTCATTGTGATACAGGTCATGATATAAGGATGGGGGATATGATGGTACATATATACTGTGGGACAGTATACATTTGTCAGCTGATTGTGTCAGATTTTGCCATACCATTTATATCATTTATTCCATGGTAGCTGTCCCTTCAACATCTTTGAACATAGTAGGTCAATGTTGCACATCGATGAGCGGGACTGATTTATGGCAGTATTAGATATTGATATGATTTTTACAGATATTTGATTATTTACTTGGATTTGACGCCTAGAACTGGCTGAATTAGCCAAAAACAGACATTCCTGGTTATTTTATCTATTAGCAATCTTTCTCTCTCTCTCTCTCTCTCTCTCTCTCTCTCTCTCTCTCTCTCTCTCTCTCTCTCTCTCTCTCTCTCTCTCTCTCTCTCTAGATAGATAGATAGATAGATATTCTGTGCGAAAATAATTTAATCTACATTGCCCACCTCTATCATGATATAATACATTTTCTAGAAATTTCTATCCAGGAAATAAAACCTGACAAATCAAGGGGTTTTATCACAAATTATACTAATATATATAAATCAAATATTGCCATAAAACAATCTTGATCATTCATTTGCAGCATTGCTTACAATGGTCCAATACAACCAAAGGAGGGCTGATTATAGTTTGTTTTTATTAACCATTTTGCTGAATATTTTTTCCATTCATGTGATTGCTGTATCCATTGTTTGAACTACAAAATGTTAGAACATTCACAATTTATCACAATCATAATTTTGTAAAGCCTAATGTGACGTCTTCAAATTGCCTTGTTTTGTCTGAACAACAGTCTAAAACCTTAAGACATTCAGTTTACAATGATATAATATGTAGAAAAGCAGCAAACTCTCATATTGGAGAAGCTGCAACCAGAGAATATTTGACATTTTTGAAAAATCATTTAAAGATTGATTAATAGTCAAAATAGATGCCAATGATTTTCCTTTCGACTGACTAGTCGTGTCAACTCAACAACTAGAAAGACAGTTGTTACAGTTGATATATTGTTGTATTACCCAACTGTCCTCCTTATAATTGTGTGGGAGCTGCAAAGCAAAACACAATTATGTTATCTTCGCTGTTATCTTCACTCTTTATTATTATTATTATATATTTATTTTGCCGTTTTTCGGCGTCTAACTAGTCCTACACGATTTATCAACTTCATTTCAATGTCAAATTGTACATCCCCATAAGGAGATGTATGCTATTACTTTTCTCATCTCTAGCATATTCTGTTGATTTTATATAAAATTATATAAAATTAAAATTTATAATGGAAGGTCAATGGGAGTAATGTTTGAAAGCTCATATCTCAAAAACTAAAAGTGCTAAAGTATTCAAACTTGATTGACAGGTGGCCTATGTGGAAATGCTTAACATATTTTAAAATGGGACCTATACCACCATGTGGTCAGTTATTACGTGTTTTATGTTTTTATGTTTTGGTTTATAACTCATGAACCGTGAGGCCTATCCAAACAATTTTGGCACAGTGTATTCCTTGGATGGTACCAAGTAGACTGATATAGGCCACGCCCATTTGCGCCCGAAAATCTTTCCGCCATTTTGAATTTTTTCAAAAACACATTTTTTGCTTCTTTTGGCACATTTTTCTTCCAATCTTCACCAAACTTGGCACATACCATATTTAGATGATCCCGAACAGAGCTTTTATCTTCATTTTTTGGTATCACTTACCGTTTGTCTGTAATTGGTTACCAAACTTTTGAAGGCGTGGCCGGATGCATTTAACGAACCACAACGCTTCAATGCTGATTCAGATCGACACCAAATTTGAGAATCTTGTACATATAATGGCAGTGCACCATTATGTAAAAATTGATTACAGTTCTACCCACAGGGGGCGCTACTGTAATATTATAACATGATATTTCTACAGTTCTGCTGTCTTCAGTGAAATTAAACTTGGTACACAAGTTCTCCATGTCAATGTGCGTGATCTAGTGAGACATGGTGCCAATAGCTCCACCTTGTGGCCATTAGTGAAATACCACCATACTACTTATTATCTTAAATATCTCTTAAATTCAACATTCCATGGTGACCAAATTCAGCAAAATTATACAGATAGGGATGTTGAACAAGTGTGTGGTATTTGATACAATTTCACCTGTAGGTGGCGCTAACAAAATTTGAATGTTAACTGCTGAAGCAGAAATTTGCAGCAACAGTAGCAATAACAGCAGTGGCAGCAGCGGGCAGTGGCAGCAGCGGGCAGTGGCAGCAGCGGGCAGTGGCAGCGGCTGCGTCTGGCGGTTTGCAGCTCCCACACGCAATTTCTTTAGAAATTGCAGAATTTTCTAGTTACAAATGTGTTGTTCATACTCACTCTTCAACAGGGGTGTACTGGGAAAGAAATTCAGCCCTGGACTTATGTGCTGGGATCAGTCCATTGTGGTGATAGTGGTGGTGGTGGTGGTGCTGGTGTCAGTGAGGGTTGATCACATATGTACAATATTTCACTTGTTTAGAGCTAGTTGGTTGTGATTGGCCAGTCCCGGAAAACACACGCAGCACGCTCTCACACACAGTGGCACACAGTGAGTTAAAAACTTTATGGATGTTTTGACGGTCCACCAGCCCACCGGGATTTGTCCCTGTATGCCCGATGACCAGTATGCCACTGCTCATAAACAAGCACAAAGCCAGACTGCATCCAGTGAGCTCAGTTTCTGCTACAACAAAACCCTTACACAGGAAAATGTGATTTAAAGACAACATTTTAATGATCACCGTAGGGACTACAGGTATGCTCAGCTTTAGTCAACAAGGCCTGTATTTATCAAGATAAATGACTGCAGTATGAACCTCAGAGGAACAGTAGTGGCAGACCCAAAACCCAGAAACAAACCTATCTACAGGTTTCAGGAAATAAAGGGAGCCTGGGAAAGCATTAAAACATAAAGGGAGGAAAGAGGGAGAAAACAGGGATTTTTATGAGGGGAAGTGAAGAGTAGAGGGAGAGGAAGTACATTGTAGAATGGCTGCAGATTAAATAAAAATGAGTGAGTCACAAAGTTAAAGTGTAGTCTGCCACCACCCCTCACCCACCACCCACCCCTACCCCCTCTACCACCACATCACCACAAGCAGCAATTTCAGGCTTTGTGCTGGAATACAGCCACACAGATTCATGCACCTCCCACCCCCATCTGCCATTCAATGCAGTAACACAAGAGGATTTGTTAAAAAAAAGAAGGAAAAAAGATAAGGACGACCAGATCTCTCTCTCCCTCTCTCTTTCCCTCTCTCTCTTACACACACACATACATGCACACTCTGCCCTACACTCACTTAATTAATTTTAGAGCCAAGAGATAATCGGGTTCCACTAATGGATTCCCGTGTGCTCGCTATTCTCTACTATATCCGTGTGCCAGTGGGCATAAAATGTACCATTTTATTGTATCACATGTTTTCTCCCCCTGTTCTCTGTGTATCTGGCTTCCTTTCCAAGTTTTTGAAGTGCGGCACACACAGTACCTTGATTAAATCCTGCAGAGTCATTGTGAAATGAGAGCAACACCATACTGGAGGAAAGGAGCGCTGTAAATGTGTCGTAGCAGTTTAGCTGTTACCAGAGGTGACAAACTAATGAATGCCATTAATGAACCCTTTGGCCATGCTTGCAATCGACAACACTGAAACAGAGCCTTGTTTCATCTGGTTCAGAAGGGTTATTGGGGGTTTTCATTTCTGTTGTCGTCTAGTCGAGTCTGGGGTGGAACTAAAGAAAGTATACATTTGTGTTTGTGTCTCCAAGCATAGACTTCATCCAGCTATTCGGCAGAAAATTAGTTGACATTAATTGCACATTTACACAGCATCTTCCTGATAGATTTAAGGAAACTCTGCCAAATCCTAGTTTAGATTACTTAATCTTGTCTCCTGGCCTTTTTGAAATATTTCAAATTATGAGTCCCAGTTGGAAAGGGGAGTAATTCCCAATTCAGAGTTTAATAATGTTTGCTTGCAAGGCTCATCACTTTATGTTGTCTCTATAACCTGTCATGCATAAACTGATCTGATTGCTGCATTTGATGAGTTAATTTCTTCAACTTTCTCAGTCTGCATGGCTGTTTCTAGGTTACACATAATCAAGGAAGAAGATTAGATTAAAGCCACTTTCAGTTTCTCAAAGATTACTTTACTTTTCATCATCTACTCATTGATGGGGCAAGCCTTCCTAGCTTTGAAAATTTGTAGGTCAGTTATTAATCCTTGCACCTGTGTCTGTAAAAGCTAGATGGGACTGTGTGGTTTGAATGCATGCAAGTGTCTTCGGTGTTTGTGTGTGTGTCATAGGTTTGTCCAGCGTCACCCGGAGGGATGGAGATACTAGTATAGCCTTCTTGATCGCATCCAGCTCTGACCCCTCTCAGGAGTCTTGCAAGGCAGAGATATCACTGCAGTGCAAGGTCTTTACACCCAACATTACTGCCTCAGTAAGCCTAAAAAAAAGTTGAACGCCAGGGCGAAGCGAGATGTTTAGTCCTGCCACAGCCACTGGGAGGTTTCAGAGGAGCCCCCTCGAAAACATCTGCAGTGTGGTGATAACACTTGTCCTGTCGTGTCTGGGAGGGGGGGAGAAAAAGCTAGAGCACAGTGAAAGAGATTGAGGGCTGGTTGGAGAGAGGAGGGGGGTGGGGGCGGGGGATTGCCCTGGCACAGTGGATGATTTGAGAAACGGAGAGCATGAGGGTTGAAGGAAGAGAGAGAGTCTGAGTGATGCAGAGCATGTAGAATGTTATGTGGGCTGCAGGGTGGAGTGCATGCTAATGGAGGAGTCCAGCCTTATTGCTACTCAGCCCGAGCAGCTGGGAGAGCAGAAAGATCCATCTCTGTCATGTACATGTATTCACAGGTGGCCTTGAAACGAGACAAGGAACGGGGAGGAGGGACACAGGCAAGAAAAAGCCCGTGGCCAGAGTGGTCCGCTGAGTTGTATGAAAGCAGAACTGCAAATCTAATTTCCTTAACGGCCCCAGCTGCAGGGTTTGAGAGAGTGTGGGGTTGTTGGGTCCACTGAGACTTATCAGGCCAGTATGAACATTCTGCAGAAGAACATTGTGGAAGCGGTTACAGAGGGAAATGGATGTACTTTTTGGCAGGTCATTTCTGCTCCGCCATCATTTTTGCGCAGCTTCTTCAGAAAGACTAAAAGCTCATTTCTAACATATTAATCCAAAGGTGCAGTGGTACTGATGGGTAGGAATCACAGTTTTCTCAGCACAATTAGGTCACACACTCCACTCACAGACAACTTAGTACACAGACTCACACACACACATGCACCACACACTCACTGCTTTATAAAGACGGCACGCTGCAGAAGCTGCATCAATTATTGAAGGTCCGGGCTCTTGCTTGTTGGTGAGGCTTTAGCACTTGTCACGCACCCTTTCAATGCTCCGACATCAGCCCTCTCTCTTCATGCTACCTGGTTTTTATGTACCCTTCCACCCCCTTCCCCGCCCTCCAGGTCCACTCCCCAGCTTCGTACACAAAAGAAAATCCCCACGCCTGTCTCCTCCCTGCCTCTGCCCCGCTCATCCATTCTCAGCCCTCCCTCCCTTTCGTCTGTCTCTGGCCTAGCCTCCTCTATTCTCCCCGCCATATCCCAGAGGCACTCCTTGCCCCTCTCATACCCACTCTCCTAGACACTGCTCCTTCCATCTGCCTCAGCAGCTTTCAGTGGCCAGTGACATCTTTTCACTTTCCTCATGTATACTTTGATTGTACTTGAATAATTCATGCTCCAAACTCACCCTTTGTTTTATTATTTTTTCTGCACTTTGCTACTCCTGCTGTTTTCCTTTCATTCTTGATATTTGAATCTGCCTGTCTTTATTTGCATCTTTTGGTTACCCCATTCTTTGTCAGCTCAACACAGAATTGGTTTCAGTTGTTTAATGCTGCAGTGTGTGTTGGTCAGCCAGTCATGATTGTTACTGCTGGAGTTCCCTGCTCCGCTCAACTAACGTTACTCTCTGAGTGTTCA
Organism: Thunnus albacares; assembly: GCF_914725855.1. Classification (NCBI taxonomy): domain Eukaryota; kingdom Metazoa; phylum Chordata; class Actinopteri; order Scombriformes; family Scombridae; genus Thunnus; species Thunnus albacares. The sequence continues at coordinate 16,105,770 of NC_058113.1, read as the reverse complement.
TCTTATAAAGGTAATTATTTAGTCATTAAATCAAAAAATGCTTGCAGCCGCTTTTTTGAAGATGAACTGCAAGATAAGTCTAGCGTGTGTGCGCTGTAGACTGTCCGGGTGCTGCACTGCCCTTGCAGCTGAGTTCCACCTTTGTCGTTCTGTCAACATCATGTTCACAGAAAATCTTTATAAAAAATCAACTTCTGACATCTATGAATCAATTCAGAATCATCCATGTCCACATCGCGATGCATCTTAGGATCGGGAAATTTCCACACCTCTTGTCTGTGGTGAGTTTTTTTTTTTTTTGCAAGGCTTGTTTTGTAATCTGTCTTTTCGTTAAACCCATTTTCTCTGAATCTATGTCATCAGCTGAGGAATGAGTGATTTTCTGAAAATCACCAGATAGGTGACACGGACGTGGCAGCAGTAAAGTCAGCTTTATATTTGATAGTGGATATTTAGTCAAGACCTGAATTTGAACTTAAATAAACTGTACGGCAACGGAAATTTAAGCATATCAATGAATGAATTTATGATCACTCAAAGAGAAAAAGCATATCTGTTAGTGAAGTTTGGTATTTTTTCCCAAATATGGGAGCCAAATACTTGCCAGCAGTTGTTTATTTACCAATGTTTAATGTGCTGTTTAGGGTGGAATTTCCTGTAGAGGAGGGTACATTTCCACCAAAGGAGTCTCAAACATACCCTCCTTTCCCTTGAGACACAATGTTCCCACAACATTCGACTCAATACTCAGAATTCAGCCTAGATTCCACAAAAGCTGCCTACAGTTGACTCTGCCCAAATTTTACAGAGTATACACAGATGGTGGTGCAGCTTGATGATAACTATAGATGCTATAGATGATAACAAGACTCAGGTGCTGCTGTGGTTACTGTTAATCATCAACAATAAGATTCAGCCAGCAATGGGGAGAGACAGATAGTTTTTCATTCTTTTCTCAGCTCTGGGTCATCATCACACTCACCAAGGCCAAACTGTGCCAGTTAACAGCTAATACTCACCCAGACTCGGCTGACAAATTGGATACTTCGAACTAGTCTAGCTGTGGTTTGAAGAAGAATGTAATAAAAGTACAAAGCACAAATGGAGGTACGAGGGCACAGTAAGGGGTCTTTTGTACTGATTATCTCAATGCTTAAGCCATTTTCTCTTGAGTTGGACAGTCCACGGAGACTTTATGGCCTGAGGAAATGAGATAACACTAATATTTAATCTACTGAGTGATTCTGCAGCACAGACCGGCAGACTACACAGCACGCATTATCTTACCAGAGTGGCCCAGTTTAAAATAACACTGAGAGGGCTAAAGCAAGACAGGACATGTCAGCTTGACATGATCTCAGTTATCAGTATTATTTTCTTGTCAGTGTGCTCTCTGCTGCTACTGGAATTGTCCAGTGCTTGTGTTGTGTTACTAACAGTGGACAGAACAGCAGTCGCACCACCTTGCTAGTTAACTTGGGGGAAGGTACAGTCAGATACAGTCTTGATTGACTGATTCTATAATAATCAGATTATTCGTTATAGAAGTTGTGAACAGAGCAAAGGGAGTGTTGGAAGGACAAAGAGTTGGCCAAGTTGATTTGAACAAAATGAGAAGATATTCAGTTGTATTGTAACATGCTGGATGTGTGGCTCTGAAGCAGAGAAATATGTGAGCAATCATTAAGTCAGCTACTGACTCACCACATTGGCAACTAGTGAGCAAGAATGGGATCATCAAAAATAAATACTATACTACTACTAATAGTATTATTATCACTAATAATGATAGTAATAGTAGTCAATATTAACTATATTGGTAATATGATATTACTTTAGATTTGTGTCTGTACCTAATCATTTTCTTCAATGATAAATTGATTTGTTTTCATCTAATTTATGAATTGTTAAAAATGAAATAAAATACAGAAAATCCCCATCACAATTTCCCAATGCAAAAGGTATTGATTTAAAATATTTTGATTTATACAATCGAAAGATTTACAGTGATATGAAATAGACGAAAAGCAGCAAATTCTCACATTTGAGACCTAAAACCTGAATATTTTGGCCATTTTGCATGATAAATTACTTAGAATAAATGTAATAAATTAAAGTGAAAAAAAACATAACACAAAAAAACTAAAACATATAAAAGTGTCAATGATTATCAATTTTGCAATTGACTAATTAATTATTATATTATAATTATATTGTGTACATAATTATTATTTTAGACTATAATGTCTATAATAATGGCTAATAATAATAATAATTCCTGTTGCAATTGATGTTATATCATATATATTCAGATTAAATTATTATTCAACAACTTTTTATGGGAACTATTATATAATTATTAATTATATTTTAGCTCCCTCTGAAGAGTAAGAGATTGAAGAAAGCAGTTTCTCTGGTATACCAGAAGGATACAAGAAACCCAACTCAGCAGGGCCTTGGATTGCATAAGTAACTGAAGTGGCGTGTAAACAACCAACAGCCAGTAATAAGGAAAGCTAACCAAGCATTAAGCTTCTGATCTACCGGTGATAGAAAGTCAAACCAAACATATGGGGACTCTTTCATTTGAGAAAGAAAGAAAGAGAGAGCAAGGCAGACTCATAACAAGCCGGAGTGAGAGAGAGAGAGAGAGAGAGAGTGAGTGACATGCTTGAAATTCTGTAGGGAACCAGTTGCTACGGTAACAGGGAAGGTAGCCGGCTCCTGTGGGTGGTGTAACCATGGCAACCACCCTCAGTGGCCAAGTGATGCTGAGAGGGAGAATGTAGAGGAGAGGGCTAAAAAAATGTGTGTTTACAGGTTCGATTGGAACAAGTGAGACAGATGAAGAGGATGGCGAGTGACGTGAAACGTGGGAGCATGACATCAGGCACGCTGTAGACTGTTTCATAAGAATAGTCCTCAGCTCAACCTTGATTTCTTTGCTTTGTGTAGATGGCAAGCCGGTCCCAGTGGACCCAGCGTTAGCTGTTTACCCTGCTGTTCATTGACAGAGCACCTCATTACCATAAGCCAAAGATGCTGTGCAGGGCAACACACTCGCTGAGAGACCTGGGAAGAGGTTATCCCCTCAATATGTCTTTGCAGTTTGTTGGGGTCAAACTAGCCATGCTGGGCTCTTTCATCTGTGAAGGTGTACACTTTGACCTCTCACTGGGAGTTAAAGACCAGTTTGTCCCCACTGTGGTGATACCACATGCCCCCAAATGTGAGAAACATGTTGTGAATTTGAGTTAAATGTTACATACACACCATTAACATTGGAGTATAATGTGCAGTATGTGGTATGGCTCTGGAGTCGCTGCCACTAATAAATACATCAAGTATTGCATTCAGCATTCTGGTCACATGCCTACCTCAACAAATACACATAATAATAACATTAATAAATACACACAACCACACACTGCTCTGCCTCTACCTCACGTTCTCTTTGTGAGGTTCTCACAACATATATATACTATAACCTCAAAGCTTCATTTCCATAAGATGCTAGACAGGCTCCCATGGGAGCTGGCATGATGTGATGAGAATTGTATACATGCATAAATATGAGACAGAGAGAAAGAGATATATGAATGTTTTAACCCCTATTCCCCTATGCACTCTAAACCCCTCCCCCCTCCCCCTCCTCTGTTGCTGCCTCTCTTCCCATGCAGGATATTATTTCATCTTCTGCTGGGAGTCTTTGCCATTGGACTTGTTTTATTGCTCTGCCATTATATACATTCAGTTCATCACAGCTTTATTTATTTGAATATGCTGCTATTTGAAAGACACGATTCATTACAGAAATAAAAAAGAGAGATATAGAATTCACGTACAAGATTGACAAGAGAGGAGAGATTATCAGATTAATAGTTGCACATTTGTGTGCAGTATTTATGCTATTAATGTGTTCTTAAGTCCTATGGGTAAAAAACATTAATGTCCCAAAGTACTCATGATTTCCTGAAAAGAATATGAACTTATATAATATAATATTTCACTTACAGATTTCAGTTTCACTGCAGTGTCATGTGTTTCACTAATGTATTTTAATCATGTAACTTTATCTTGGTAATGAGTAATTTGTCTTTCAAGATGTTAGTTTCAAGAAAACTCTCCAATCTGTTAAAACTGATCATGAAAGATTTTTTCACTCTATTGGCAGATTCCTGTGCTTGTTTTAACACGCACAAGTTGCAGTGTACACATATCTTTAAAGGATACACATACCAACCATGTGCAATGCTCAGAAAGTGCGTGAAGTGTCAGGAAAGTAAAAGTGGAACTGACAGAGAGAGAGAGATGACGCACGGTTCCAAAGGAGAATACCCAGGAAGAAAAACTTCAGTGCAGATTGGCTGCAAAAGACAGCAAAGTCAAAAGCAGAGTGTGGGGCTTGAGAGGCAGAAAAAGCCCAGAGTGGGAGATAAGAACGAGGCAAAAAGAAGTGTCAGATCTTGCTCATGCTGGTTGCTTGCTGTTTGTCAAGGAGATCGTAGGAAGACAGTCTGTCCTTAAGTGGATCAATTATTACAGTATTTTAACATAAAAATGCCCTCATTTAGGCTTTAAGATTCACTTAATCTACTTAAAACATGCTCAGGGGCATTATATTGTTGCTTTAAGAGCACCAGAGTCCCCTTGCACAAAATATACACACAGACACACACACACACACACACACTTGAGTAAAATACCTGACTCAACTGTAAAAAAATAAAGTTACCATCTGTTTATATTGTCATCCTTCTCACCCTGAAATCTCTGTTAACCTGCTAAATTCAGTATTTGACTCCAGGGTGGAATATCAATATCACATTGATATAGGATCCAGCTTGGGTTGCTAATTCATAACACTCATGATAATGACATTCTGATATATTTATATATAGTTATTCATGATTGGAATTTGCTGTTTTATTCATTGTGAAATGGTTTTTAACTGCGTGGGAGAAAATTAATTGTTTTCCATACATTTTAGCTGTACAAATTTGTGACAATGCGTGACTAATGCATGAAAATATTTGCTAATAGAAATTTGAACCTTTGATTCCCAGATATGACTCAAGCTCTCTGAATGTATTTACTGTATAACTACATTTTGGAGAGCTTGTTTGCATTGTGTCAATCTCTATCTGCCTGCAGAAAATCCCTGATTCAGTGGCAATTGTGTTGACATTAGGATGTTTCAGATGGACCTGCACCGCTCAAATCTCTGCTAAGCCTTTGATTCCTTCAATCCCCCGAGGTAGCTCTTCAGCTTGAAATCACATCTGCAGGCTCACAGTGTTTGGCATTAACATGTTGGCATTCCCATGTTGTGTTGCTTAACTGTGAAGGAGGTTCAGCTGTGTTATGTAACAGCAGAAATTCATCAACAATGCAACCAGAGGACGAAATCATTTCAGTTTGGCTGCATTGAAGAACTGAATCACGCAAGCATTTAATTTTTCCGGACTCTCTGTTCTTCTGGCTGGATTTATGAAACATCATTACGCTGTTGTTGGGTTTTTTTTGTTTTTTTGTCTCCCACATCCCCGGCAGGAGGCGTCGGCATACAGAGAATTGTGAAAATGACCAACTATGCTCTGTTTTTTCGTCTTGAAAACATGCACAGTGTGGTGTCATTATGGTGCGTGACTCAGAAGGAGCATTTGTTGGAATGTGGGTGGAACAGAGAGGCAGCCATGCGCGTGTGTTCAACCTACTTTCCGCAACACAAGTATCGCAATCACTTGTCTCATTCCAAATATTGCTCAGTGCGGCCTTTCCATAAAACAGGGAACACCACGCATGAAATCAGTCTGTGGGAGTTTCCTGTTTTGCTCTGTTGATTGTATTGGACTTTTTTTTACAAGCCTTACCACAGATGCTGCTGAAAGGCAGGATGTTTGTTAAAAAAGGCTCACAGGAAACATAACAATATGGATGTCAAATTCAGGTGTGTGCATTATTAATTGTATTATGAAGAGAGAGAGAGAGAGTCTCAGCTGGGAAAGGTGAAGTCTCTGGTCCTGTGGGCATGGAACTTCAATTGAGTCTCATGGTGCTATCATACATCAGGGAAGTCTGGTATCCAGTGAGGTCATATGATTCCAGGAGGAGACAGCGACCTTTACAGTAGAGAGAAATCAGCTATGATTCCTTCCTATCCCCCAGCTACAGCACCCTGTAGAGTGCTACTTGCAAAGCTATAAGCTAAAACCTTGTGGAAGGATCTGCCACTCTGATGTTGGGCACATCTCTGGGTAAACATGCTCTAAATAACCACGGCCATGAAATGTGTTGGCACTGCCAGCCAACAAATCTATGGAGTCTCTTGCAGTGATGCCAGCTGACATGTCCTGTATTTTAAGCTATACTTAAAATTAAATCAAATATCGGGAGCTGGTTTTGGCTGCTGTTTCAGTCCGAGATGAACCCTGGTGATTATGGGGCCATCTGCTCCCCATGTGCCGAGCTGGAGGCTGGACGACTGTAATCTGGACTGATGAAGCGTGACTTAGAGAAGACCGTGATGTTTGCATCTTTGCAACCCAAAGCCTCTATCATAACGGTTGGCGATTAAGTTTTAACATTAGGTGTTCAGTTTAGTATTCAGTAAGTTGTTTTACATCTGTGTATGCATTACAGTCTGCAGCTAATACACAATACATAAAACACAAAGCAATATAAATTACTCTGTCCATCAGTGTCCTGAATAGAAAATGGCCTCAATTAGACATTAGTCAGAGATAATAGTAATCATAATAATGAGTGTCAGTGTGCAGAGCTAACCTGCTCTATCCCCCTTTGTCCCCTCTGCACCATGAGAGTCTGGCTGACTAATGTTACTACTCTCTAATAACTATGTGCCACACCAGGAAGAGGCCTGATGGAGCCTATGAATAATTAACTAACATGATTACAATGATGAATGCTCCCACATTTATCTGGCCATTTAGCACTGGCCTAGGGAGGGAGGCCAAACAGCCGATTGTCAGGCATTGTGTGAAAGCTATTAGGGAGGGAGAGGGAGACAACAGGGATATCAAGGATAGGGTGGCTGGGGTGGATTGAGCTCAGCCTTGAAGGGGAGGAGAGGGAGGAAAATAGAGAAAAACTGAAGGAGGGGCTCACGAGAGCAGGAAGACACCCACTATTCAGCCATCTGTGCTGCTGAGGAGCACAAAGACGTACTCAGGAAGACCTTTGTTTGTGCGCGTGTGTGCGTGTTTCATACAGGCATGGGTTATTCATCTGTGAGGCCAATTTGTACGTGGGTGTGTTATCTACGCTAGTGATGGCAATTAGCCAGTCCACAATGTTATACTCATCAGGAATAGCTAGCCAGGCTTTTCACACAGGACATGACAAAGCTCATATTACAATTACAGTTACATGATTTGAAGTAAAAAAATCTCTAGCAGCACTTGTAGTTTTGAAAACATATATACAAGATTAAAGTGTCGCTGCCTGGAGCTTTGATACTTTAAGACTGCTTCCTTTCTCCAACTTCTCCCAGTAGGGGAGGTTTTGCCAAAAAACCCCTGCTGTAATTTCACAGCCTTCCAGTTGATGACTTATTCTATGGCGTCTGTTTAAGGCTCAGTTAGATTTCTGTTGTCAAAGCAAAAACCCAGATCAGAACAAACAGAGGAAACCAACTCTGGATTTTACACGTTGTTTATGTTCTTGTGATGTACAGTTGTTTTATTACGCTGTCACTACATGGTGTATTTTGGTTAGATGGGATATCCCAGATCCCTGTTGCTAAGTAAGGATTAGCTCTTCAGGGGTCTGATGTCTCAAGTTAATCATTAGGTGTCAAGCAAGCTCCCTGCAATATATCTCTGACCAGAGAGTCTGTATTTATGTAGTTACTAGTGTATTCTATTCCAAAGTTTTCAAATCTTCAAATGTCTGGTTTTATTCGACCAATAGTCCAATATCTGAAGATATTCAGTTTACTATCATATATTCATATTCATTCATATCATACATACACAAAGTAAAGTATCAAACCCTGATATTGGAGAAGTAGAAACCAGAAAATGTTTGGCATTTCTGCTAAAAAATGAACATCGGTCATCAAAATTGTTGCTTATTAATTTTCTGTCAATTGACTAATTGATTTAGCTCTAAAAAATAAAACAAGTATGCACACATATACACACTTCCTTGTAGTAACACAAATACATACACAGTGGAGATGCACCAATCAATAGGCCACCAATCAAAACCGGACATTTTTCAGCTGATCGGCCATGACCTGTGACTGGCCGAACAGTCTCATTTATCCCATTTTTTCCTGGTCATATTTACACACTTGTGCTGCATGATGGTTCATGTCGCACACACAGCGGCACAGACAGTAATGTCACAGCTACACACACACACAACATGTCATCGGTGTGATTCTTCTTCAGCATGAGTGAAGAAGACACAAAGCTTGCAATTTGTGATACCTGTAAGTCCAAAATAAGCCGTAGAGGAACAACCTTGAAAACATTTCGAACAACTAACTTAATCAGACACTTAAAAAACCATCACCACAGTGCACATTTTATTTTGATATTTGTTTGAGGAATCAGAATCAGCCAAGAAAATTGCAATTGGTGCATCTCTAATACACAGGGCTCGTAGTTCAGATTTAGAGCATGTAAAATTACAAAGGAAGCACAGAAACAAATGAATTGTAGATAAATTAAAGTCAGAGAAACATGAAAGGATAAAGCAGAATGAAACCAGAATCAATCACATTAAATACAAGGTAATAAAGAATGTTTTAAGTGATATCAAAGGCCCTGTGTGACTGCAGCAATATACATAACATGACATGTTGCTCCCAGCACATCAGCACTAAAGGACTGTGTATCTACATGAAGCCTCTGATGCATTTTTGGCATGGTGCTCCATTGTACGATCTGGCTTCAACTTGTAAAAGGTGACAAACGATGGGTGGACTCCTCCCCTCCTCCTCTACTGCTCCGGCTTGCCTGCCAGGGCCAGGAGATTGCATCATTACGGAGGATGAAGTCATCCTGCAACATAAGGGTGGAACAGGTGCTGAAATTTTAATTAGAACATGGTGGATGATGCTGAAGGAACATGTAAATGTACTGCCCTGGCCCCAAACTCAGCCCTGAGTGGCAGAAGTATTTATGCTGCAAGATCATATTCTTCTCTCTGCTAACATTTTGGAAGCTTCACACTGCAGCATAAATCCCTCAACTAGAGGGATACCTGTGAAAATATTATTAACCATTATTATATCTGCACCAGCTGTTCCACAACTTCTGGTCCAGTGCACAGTGTGTTTGTGTTCGTCTTTGTGGGAGCACTTTGTTTCCTTGTGACGCTTTCTGCTATGGAGAATATGGAGGTGCACATGTGATTACAAAGTGAAGCAACACAGTCAGTATGCAGTAGATACGGAGAAGCAGAGCATAGAAAAATAGAATATCAAGGGAGCAAACAGAGGCAAAGAACCTGATGAAAAGGCAGAAAGTCAATCGATGTCTCCAGCTTTATATCACTAGGTCGTTATTAATGATGCAGCATTCTCTGCAGTGGGGAGCTGTCAGGCTTCTAGGCTGTCCGCCTGTTCAGCCTCATCAGCACTAGGACATGATATGTGGGACTCAGGATGGTTGAACAGCACTGCTTTATCAACCCCTGAACCGCCTTCCCCCTCTACACATTGTACAGAGATGCACACACACTTCAGTACACTATGGTATTTTCTCACTGAGACATCAAGAGCAGCTCTACTGCCTGTCCTTTACTGCAGAAGAAGCATAATTGTTGACAGATTGTGAAGCATTGTTGTGAAGCCAACTGGATCAGTGTGCCTCAGCTCCTGATGGAGACTGGTAGTGTTCAGAGAGGCTTACACTGCCGTGCTCAACCTACAACAGTCTTAACACTCTAAAATGTAACTGGCATCAAAATGGAAATTGTATATACCACCAAGACACTGAAAACCTTTGACTGCATGTTTGTCAGTCCACAGGGAAATAGAGCTATGATTTGTAACTGTAAAACATGTAAAAAACAGCTCACTCAAGACACAAGAATATGATTCATTCACTCAGGCAAAAGCTATTTTTAGCTGTGAATGAAATCCTAATCCTTCATAACAGAGAGGTATTGTCTGCCACTATTTAATCTGCATCTTGTCAATATGTCTACTAAAGAACCTAAAGCATAGTGAGAAAAGCTTTTACACAAAGAATTTTTGTAAACAAACTACCTGTTTTGGTAACATTTTAGTAAAATTAACACTTTAAAAGTATAATATATAGTAGTATGATATATAATGTATAATTTAGAGACTACTTGTTCTGTACATATTTGGTCTCTATGACCTAAAGCTTAGAAAAAACAGTAGATGTATGCACCAGAGATGAGTGTGCAGACACTGTCTCTCATCCACAACCTTTGCAGACCTTCCCTTCTTTTCCAAAGGGCCGTCTTTATCAGGTAGACTTTACACTTGGTTGACTGACTTATTTGCTATTTAAACAAGATTAGCAACTTGGCAGATCCTCTCCTCTGTCCTGTGGCATGCACACACAGACGACAGCACACTAAATATTTGGCTAGGCTTCAGGTTGGATATTGTGGTTGATTTTACATAAATATCAATAATATGTGATCTTGGGCTTAAATGATCGGTAATATAATGTAATTCATTTGAGCAAAATGTACATTAAAAGGTATATATGCATATATTGTAGCATTAATTGTCTGGCTTAATTACAAAAGCTTTATGGTTAGTGTACTATAGTAATAATGAGGTTATAAAGCCGTTTCTTGTGACTAAACATGGATGAAAAAATGTATGTTCCAAATACAATTGAATTCATTACAACACACCACAGCATTCACTGGAATGAAATAATGCTGCTGTCATCATGCCTGAGTTCAAGCACAGTCTTGTCAGTTGCAGAGCCTTTGTGTTGCATTAACCAATTGCACAAGTCAGTGTTTATTTTTTACAAAAACAAGATCCACAATCTGTCCATTTGACATGAAGCACTATGTAAATAAAAATGTCAAATACCACAAAATAAATTTCTATCCAGCAACTAACACTTCATACAGCAAAAGCATTCTTGATGTTACCATTTTGGGTAAGAGTAAAAAAGTTCTGACGCAAGCTGATGACAGTTTCTGTTTTTGCTGTGAGAATACAATGAAACACCTACAAGGGCACTTTGTGGCATTCGCACAGCTGAGCAGAGTGGGTCTGAGTGACGTCAGCCCCTGAGTGATGTTCATATGATGCTGTCACCATGGTTGTCTGAAGTGGAGATGGACCAGCATATGCAGATGGAGTAAATATACTCCAAACTGGGTCATAAACAAGCAGGAGAGTTTCTGCTTCCATGGCACGCTTAGCAGGATGCCCAATAGAAGTGTTCATCTTAAAACAGTATTTCTTATTAGGGGTTATCACAAGAGGAAGATCTAATCTGGTCGCAGATCAGGCTGGAGATTGGGTGTGCGGCCTTGCTGTGCTGGAGGTCAGGGCCTCGGGCTCCTGATGGACTGCTATTGATTGGGGGGAACGTGGCGATACAGTTGCAGTCGCTCAGCATTGATTTTCAGCAAGTGCAGTAGTGGAGAGCAGGCAAAATGAGAGAGCTGGACCAGAGGGAGCTGCCAGGTTATCTTCTCAAATATCCGGAAGTTTTTTTTTCCTCTTTTTCTTTGTGGCACTGACCTTCCCTGAGTCAAAGAGAGATATCTATTTAGACATTAGCTCAGCAGCTACACCAGACAGGCCGTTTCAGCAGCTTCAGCAATGTTTTCCTGTGCTTTTCACACAGTGCCAATAAAACCAATAAAAAGATCCCGTTCAGCATTGTCAATACCAGTCATTTCATTTTCTAGAAGAATCTAACAGTGAGAGAGAAAAGAGTTTATGTTAAAACATTTATTGTCTTGTGAACTTGCAAATAACGTATGCAATATTGCAAACCATTTTCCAAATTATACTATAGTTATTTTACATTTTTAAATTCTTTTTCTCCACCTTCTAAGCCATTGTATTCATTAATTTCACTATGGGGTGATCATTAACTTGCAGGGTCTTGCTTGAGGTGGGCAATCCATCACAGTGAAGATGTCAGCAAGTGCTGGCACCCAAAAACTTTACAATTAGCAGCAGAACAGAATTGTTTTATAAAGCAATATTGTTGGAAACCCCAGAAGACAAACAATGAGAAATTATTCACAACAAGAAAAGGAAAAAGTCAATGTTGTAGCTTCTTGCATTTGAAAAATGACTTATGTTCAAAGCAGAGAGAATACAACTATCACGTAATAATGACTTTAAAGTATATAACTGAGCATTTTGTCCACAGCCCATGACCATGATAATGGTTTATTTCACTGGGATGGATTACTTACTTGTCTCAAGTAACTTTGCAACCCTCTGTTATTTGATATTCAAAAAATACCGGTATGAATTGAACAAACGGTGGCCTGTAAGGTAGGAAAAATGCATTTGTAAATCTAAAAAAACACAGTATGCTTTGGGAAATGGTCAGCAGTAATGAAAAGTAGATGTGTAATTTGTAAGAAATCTGCTAAGACATGCAAAAACACAAACTCCTCTTAGCATTATTAAAATGCACAGACTGCTCAGGGCTTATTATATTTATTGTACATTTACTCAAAGGGTTTTATATATTTATTTTATTCCATATGAATTTTAATTAGGACTTCAAACACTCGAGCTGCGGTCGGCCAAAGCAGGGCTTCCCTTTGATCAGGCGTCACTCTCTCATATTTTTTTCTCCTCAGTTTCTTCCCTTTGGGCAACTTCTTTTTAATTGGCTCAGCGTCGCTCGTCTTGTCTGTCGTCAGCAGGTCTATCTCTCTGTCTGTCAGCACAGATAAAAGGATATGAGCTATACATAGGCTTGGGAGTTGCGGATTGCCTTTTTGAGAGGTTTCAGGGTTGGACAGTAAATATTATGGCATGTTCTCTACTGTGAATGTTACTGTCAAATGCTGCACATCAAAAAAATCCACATCATTGACCCGCAGGAGGTTGTTATTGTCTCTGGTAAACAGTTTGTTTTTGCACCAGAGATGACTCAGACCTCCAGTGGAACTTGATATACTTTCTCATGATTCTTGAATGCTCATTGCTGTCAAATCACCTAAAAAAATCTGTTTTGTCTGTTGAGGTAGATTAAGTCCTTGTTTGTGCTGTTTACAGAGCTTTTTCCTCCCCACCTAACCCCTCCCCTCTCTTATTCCTCCCTGGGCTCTCTCTGTCTCTGTGCTGTGTGTTAATGTAGTGAAGTGGCCCATCGGTCAATGAGCTTGTATTAACACCTGACTCCCAGCCCTAGCTGCTGTTTGTTCCTCTATGTGGGGTCCCCTGGGCCCTCCCCCAGGCAGAGGCAACATATCCCTCGATCAATAACAACATCCTAGAGGGCTGCTGGAGGAGGAGAAGGACGGGGGCAATCTTTTACATACTATATTTTTTCCTTTACTCCTTCCTCTTCATCCACCCATTCCTTCTTTTCTCATCTCTCAGTGCTAATAGGAAACAGAGCATTGGATAGTCAATAAGTCAGGCTTTTTCTTGGCTCTTGTCATTCACTTCAGGGTTATTTCAACTTCTATGGATCTTTCCTGAATTTTAAGGTTGCCAATATTCTCTTAAAGCTTGCAGTGTACACTCAATTCTCCTGTGCATTAGCTTCCTCTTCCTTCCTCTACATTCTCACTTATCTGTTTTGATCTTTCACTCACTCTCAGTTTTGCGCCTTGGCTTACACCCTTGGTCTAATGTTGGATAGTGCTGGAGTGCATGTAAGTGCATTAATTATCTGTGGTCTACCCGCCCTGGATCGGCTTCAAACACAATATTATCTGCCACTGTGTTTGTATCGACCCTTCCTCACCTCTTTTTTCTCTCTATCTCTGTCCTCCCTCCCCTCCCTATTCCTTCTAGGCTCTGGCCATGACCGAGGTGAATGGGCCGGGCCCCCAGGTGATAGAGCCACAGATTGCCATGTTCTGTGGCCGCCAGCTCCTGCACATGAACCCACAGAATGGCCAGTGGGAGCCGGATCCTCAGGGCCGCAAGGACTGCTTCAAAGAGCCCAGCGAAATCCTGTCCTACTGTCAGGAGGTAGGGTCCTGACGCTTGTAAGGGAAATAACCTGAACTACTGTAATGGAAACCATTCTGGATCAATATTACTAACAGCAGAAGTATCAGAATCAGAATGATGGCAAAGTAGTCCAGAGCTGGTTTTGAAATCAACAAGACACTGCAGATGAAATAGGAAAATCAAGTAAAATGTCATATTCTTTTTCTCTAATTTGGTTTGTCTAACACCTGTCCTATCAAATCTATATATTTAACTATATATAGTGGGGTGATGTTGGTCTGTTGGAATATTACAATATTTCAATTGTACCATCATCCACTTCTCCTCCTCTTGTTACCTTATATGTGTACTCTTTAACATCTACTGTGAGGTAATCAGGGATACACATACACACTCCTCCTTAAAAAAAATATCTATGTGAAGTGCAAGAGTAAAGGCAACCAAGCGCCATCTAGAGGTTCAAGACATAGCTGCTACAGAGAGAAGCAGCCATGATCCTGAATGGACTGTAATGCGATTAGCTGGCACATTATGCGTCTGTGTTGGCTTTTACACAAAAGCCTTCCTTTTTTCCTTGACATTTGTGAAGAAAGCATTTTAGTTTGCATTCAGACTCTGAGCCAGCTACATTTTTCTCACTATTAAACTTCATTATGAGTTTGTGCTCCAAATGATAGGCCTAGATTTTAAATGAAAGTAGTCAGATGTGAAATTGGGAATATTGAAAGACAAGAAAGTTCATTGAAATAACTTCAGTATGACATGTCTAATTTGGTGTCAGACAAAGGCCTTACACAGCCTCTTGTAAGTAGTTAGAAAATGTGTTGCATGACTCTTTCCTTTGTTAGTCTTCTCCCCACTGACTGTGATCTCCCTCCTCTTCTTCCCTTATCCTGCTACTTTTATTCTACCCCTAACAACCAATCCGTGAACCTCCTCTCTAACCAAATTTTCCCCTCTCCCCGTGCTCCTCCTGTCGTCATTCCCCCCTGTTCTGTCCATCCATCTATCTGTTTCTGTGTCTCTGTCGTCTCTGCATGTGCCTGTGCGACCAGATGTACCCAGCTCTTCCAATCTCCCATGTAGAAGAGTCAAAAAGTCCTGTCACCATCTCCTACTGGTGTAAGAAAGGCTGGGGCCACTGCCAGACACGCCCCTTCATAGTCGTGCCCTACCGCTGTCTAGGTAAGAACAACACACCTCACTGTCATTAGATAATTGCAATAACAAGAATGTTTAGGTTTAGATGCCCTCTGTGTCCATATGAAGAAAGTACTTCCTGAAGTTAAATTGGAAAGAAGATACAAGAACAAATGAACATCCTTTATATTTCTAGATGACTGTGTGCTTGAGGTCATGTTATCTGTTTTGTAAGATTAAGATATGTTGGTGGTATTTAGCCTTTATTTCATAGTACATTGGAAGCAGAAAAGAAGCATTTGAAGGGAGAGAGGGGGATGAAATGCAATAAAGGTCCTCAGTCACATACTTTACAAACCAACGATGTTGCATTTTTGACAACTAGCCCACTAGGAAACCCCTATTATTTTGTATATATAACAAAAAAGTTAGATATTATATCAAATGCATCATGTAGGATATTGAAACATTTGAGAAACACTTCCTGTCTCACTACATGTCCCAATCTCTCCTTAATGTCCTCCTGCACAGTTTTAACTAAATTAACTGTTGAAATTGAAAAGGTGAATAGCTTAAAGGAATAGATTAACAATTTGGGAAATACTACAATATCTCATACTTATTCACTGAAATTTAGATAAGAAGTTCAATACTGCCCTCTCATCTGTACAGTAAATTGTATGTAGCTGGTTAACTTAGCTTAGCATGACTGTAAACAGAGTGAAACAGCTAGCCTGGCTTTGTCCAATTGTTGTTTTACCAGGGTTTTACTTGGCTGAGACTCCAGACTCCAAGTTAAAAGCACAAATTGCTGTTTTTGTAGAAATTAAACAAATGATAAACCATTATATCTCATTTGTTTGGTAAACTTCTTATCTAGCGCTCATCAAGAAAGCCCAATAAGCCTATTTCCCAAAACGTCAAACTATTTCTTTAATTGGTTTATTGCGTAAGATAGAATCGGCTAGGCCACATATTTACTGTATGTGGAAATGGTACAAAACAATAATGTAAGATTGCATGAACAACTATATTTGTTTTGGTTTATTCTTAATAAGAATTTTATGGTATTCAGCAACATATCTCATCGAGATGTAAGAGATTCCCTTAAAACCCTACGTGGACTTAGAGCTGTAGCATTGTGTTTTGATGCATCATATTAAAACTTACCAGTTACATAACATACTGTATTGTAGATTGACACAAACCATGATTCTGTATCAAAGCAGAAAAATACAGAGATTTGTTCATGCCCATGCAACTTATGTGCAATCTAACAAGAGTATTACAGTTCTCTGTTATGCTTTTAATACCTCACACAGCTATACATTTTATTTTTGGCATTCAAGTGCCAGAATCTCCTTTACACCCATCCCAGTGCCATCAATTTCTAAATGTGTTACTATCGGAATCATAGATGAGCAGGGATTTTAAAAAGCAGGATGTGCAGTTCATTAAACACGAAGCACCACACACACCTCAACAGTATCTCAGAGAGGTCATGCCTGCTAAAAGCCACTAGAGGGGCAGATAGGCTAACAATGGGTGAGTGAATGAATGAATGAGTGAGGAGCAGTGAGTCACTCTGGATTCATGAAGCACTTTGATTTGCTTTAGGACTTTCTACTGTACTTCCAGTACATTAACCTGTATGCGAGAGAGAATAGCATGTAATGTTAGTACTGTATAGTATATATGTAGCATGTACTGTATGTATTTAATGAAATGAATGTAAAACCATATCTTCATTTCTGTATAGTTTACTATAGAAAACAAAAGTTATCTGCATGTATGATCTCTGTAATAAATGCTTTACAGTCATTTTAAGCACTTTTTACTTCCTGTCCTTGACATGATAGTTGCAGTTTGTCTGCTCAGAGTGGTTGCCGTTGTTGCTTTTTGTGCTTTCTGTCAGTCCTACTTATGCATCCCACCCCAGCTCTTTTACTCTAGTTCACTATCATACTTCTGTTTCATGTATTCTATGTATCACAGCTTGAGTTCATTCTCACGCTCTCTTTCTGTCCTCATTAAAGCACATTCATGTTTGATGTTCCATTTTCAAACGCAGCACTGAGGTCTAGTTAAATCTCAAGTTCCGCTCTTACAATTCTCCTACGGCTCAAAATCATCTGACACTAACCTCACCTTTCCTTCATTCTTGCTACAGAGGGCGAGTATGTGAGCGAGGCCCTGCTGGTTCCTGACCGATGCCGTTTCCTCCACCAGGAGCAGATGGATGCCTGTGAGAGTTACGTGTACTGGCACAACATTGCCAAGGAGGTGAGAAAGGCAGATAAATGGCGATTTGTTTTAAAATTGTACAATGAAGGCCTATGGATTAAGAAAACATAGGTTCAACCATGTTGCATGTAAATCAGAAGGGGGATTTCATTAGACTTTCCACTGATGCATATATTTTTAACTCTTCGTGTTCGCGATGAACTTTCCAGTGCAGATTGAAAACATTTTGCACAGCCAGCCACAGCTAACAGCAGTAGGAGACTGAGAATAGATAAGTCTACACAGAAGTGTATCACGTCACACTTTGTCTGTACGCCTACCTGAGGTGTTTATTACAGAGCAGAGGGGTTGCAGTGTACAAGCTGTACACTCTTTCATATCACCTCATGTCAACTTTGCTCCAAGAGAAGAAACTCTCAAAAATAATTTTGTCTTGATATATTTAGAATTTATTTCTTATCATACAACTTACTTTGTAGCTAGTTGTCCCTTGACTTGGATCATTCTCTCTCTTTTCCTCAGGCATGCACTGCAGACAGTCTGGAGCTCCACAGCTATGGGATGCTTTTGCCATGTGGAGACCATTTCCGGGGTGTCGAGTATGTGTGTTGCCCAGGCAGAGGGAGCTCCAGTGGCAAAGGAGATACAGAGGAAAGAGAAATCCCCGCTGGTCCTCAAACATTCACATCCCAGACCAGTGGAAAACTCAATTCTGTGTAAGACACCACTAATGAATTCAGCTTGACCTCATATACAGTAGCTGTTGTAGGTTGTAGGCTGTAGTGGAGGTTGTGTGTTTAATATGTTAAAAGTCATCAGAGTAATGACTGCCTTGCTTTCTAACAGCGTCAAAGTGACAGCCCCCACTCCGAGCCCTTCTCCCGACACAGACATGGATGAAGCCGATATGGAAGAAGAAGATGATGAGGTGGTGGAGGAAGAGGAGGAGGAAGAGGAGGAGGAGGAAGTTGATGAGGAGGAGGTGGAAGAGGAGGAGGAGGAGGAGGTGGCAATAGCTGTGAAAGACCCAGAGGAGTATGAGTATCCGATTGACTCAGGTCCTTACCAGATGTCAGACTATCTGGACTCCTACTACGAGAAAAGCAACAAACCCACCACCTCGGTACCTCTGATGAGGGGAGACAGCTGTGAGTGTGCATACTTTCTGCCAATGCTTGTGTTTGACCTCTCTGCACTTTTTTTTTTTTTTTTTTTTTTTTACCAGCGATGAGTGTTTTGTACCTGCGGTTAACAACACAGTCAAAGAACTGACTAACTGCTCACAGTGTCACTTCCACTTTCTCTGACTCTGGAGCTGTGTAGTGCTCAGTGAACATCTCCTGTACTCTTATCAGTCAGTAATTGGAAGATAGGTCTGTTAGGTCTGTTTTTTGAATGCATATCTCATGCATGTGGTTTATGCATCTACACAGACGTGCATGCAAGCGTCTCCTTGTGAAAAATAATATTACAGATAATAAAACTTAGCTTATGTCTCACATTTCATACAAAAAGATGCAATACAATGTGCTTCACTAAAGATGAACAAAATAAAGAAAGATGCCAGAAATAGGAACATTAAAAACAGAACAGCACAGATTATTCTTAATAGAGACAAATTAAAGAGATTCAAAAACAAATAAAATGAACAGTAAATAAATGATGATTAATAGTGTGAGTGATGTTAAAATATAGTCAAAGCTACTAGGTAAACGCAAGTTTGAAAAGATGAGTTTTAGTTTTATTTTAAAAGTTGTAAGTGCACATTCTCAACTCCAGCATTACAGTATATACTGTATACTATATTGGTGCCCAGCAGTATTTAGCACTTTACCTGGTTCCATTTCAATCCCTATTTAGTCTATACTGACCACTAACTCTGTCAATCGAAAGCGTGTTTTCTACATTCACTGTCAAAACCTGTTTGTGTGTTTTTGTGTGTGCGTGTGTGGGTGCGTCAGTGCAATCTGGTGCATATCACACGTCCACACCTACAGCAACCAGGTCATAGTAGAGTGCATGTGTGCTCGTGTGCATGGTAAATGGAGCAGTTGACCACCATACAACTTGAATAAGAACAAACTCAGGATGGTAAACCAATGTGGTGTTCACTGTCTGTGTGGGTAACAGAGATATAATTAAAAGAATACTTGATACTTGATAGGTGGTTATGAGTTGGGTATGTTATGGTGTTGTTATGGTTTATTGTTGTCAAAAGTATTAGTAAGTCCAGCAGTAGAGGTAAACACCATCGTACCATTTTACTAACCTCCCAGTACAATGTTTCTTATCACATCTAAGTTATACATGAAAATAATAATCTTAACAACTAGTAAATGCTATGTAGCAAAACACCAAGAGAAATTCATGCATCTAATCCAGTTTACTTAAAATCTATCATAAATACCGTCACATGCTCAATTTGTCCTGATCAAGCAAATGATCTGCAAATGTCAACTTCTCCTACACAAAAATATCATGAATCACACTGAACCAATCCTCAACCTCTTCTCACTCCCTTTATATTTTCTAGTAAGTGTTGTCATACTTGCAAATAACATAATCTGTTTACTTTCATATCCTCTCTAGATTTCATATCTAGATACAATATCTCAAAGCAGGATGTACTTTTTTTCTAATTTTCTCATTGATGGCCACAGTGCAAAACCTCCTATCTGCAGAATTTTCTGATTGGCGGATTTCACTTTGGATGATGAGAACAAGGAAGGCTGCTCATATTCAGTCTGTCTGCAAGATAATCCTGCCCTTCGTTGTGACAGAAAAGTCACACAACAAAACAAAAACACAACGCAGAGTCCCTGGGTGTGTAGAGAGGCTACAGCACGAATGGGTTACACAATCATTGAACATTCATTTCCAGTGGACAAGGAAGCAAATACACTGAATTTAAGGAATGTCCCACTTAAGGAATTCTGACCCTAGTATTCTACAATGTAGTAACTATTACATTTACTACATCTTTTTACCTGAAAACAAACTTATTTTTATTTTTTAATTTAATTTTGATTATTAACTTAATTTAGAGCATTGTTTTGTAGAACCTCTTCCAACTTGCACCAAGTGCAAAAGCTCCTATCTGCACTTTGCGAGGCATTAATACCTAGTCGGTATTGTTAACACATAATATAATAATATAGTCCAAAAACAGTGTATTATGTATTGGGTATCCTTAACAAATAGCATTCTGCAAGAATGTAACAAGTTTTTTTTAGTTTTCTCAAAAAAGTGCATTTTTCAGATAGGAGGTTTTGCTCTTTGGCCATTGTCATATTTATTTTCCTCATTTTTTCCATACACGGCCATGATTTGCTGACTAACTAAGGATCTTTAATGTGATATATCCTTCCTTGGCACTTGTGCTGGAGTTATAAAAAGTAAAAAATCATGACATTGTCATATTTTACCAAACAGATTTTCTCCGAGACAAAGCAGACATTGTTATCCATCAATAGTTGTTTGATTCTTCCCGTTCTTCCCACTGTAGTGTAAAATTTCCCTCCCTTTCTTTGGCTACTTTCTTGTCACTTGTCAGATTTTGACTTGGGACTGTCCTTTTAATTACAGGATAATTGCTCTGTGGCTCCTGCAGCCTGCATGATAGTAATAACTTCTATTTTCTGTCTTTCCAACCCAGTGACTACACCTCGCCCCACAGATGGTGTTGATGTTTATTTTGAGAAGCCAGTGGATGACACTGAGCATGCCAACTTTCTGCGTGCCAAAACAGACCTGGAGGAGCGAAGAATGAAGAGCATCAATGAGGTGAATTTCACAGGGCTAAGAAAAGGCTAATTGTTTGTTGGCTGGCAGGTCGGGCTTCTCACAGTTGAGCCTTGCTCTCATTCCCTAATCTAATTCTCAGAATGACAGGGGCACTGGCCTGAACGTGGTTTATCTGCATTCAGGGGAGCAGATTAAAATAAGACAAGAAATGCCACATATGTCCCTAAAAAGTGTCAAACTAGGGCTGGGCAGTTAGGCCTAAAATGTATGGTATGGATGGTATATACAGTATCACCGTACAGTATATATTAATCCCCTTATAATTTCAATAGAATGTGATTGAAATGCAGGTAACATTTCACTTTACACCCCTATTAAGTATTTATAAGCAGTATATTAAACAGTTAGTAAATGGTTTGTAACACACTATAATATGGTTAAAGGCAGATATAGGGACAATTTTAGGTGTTTATGTACAATATTTGTCAACAATTATAACATATCTTGTGAAGGCATTTTGAATTAATACAAAATGAATTAAATGTTACATATTGCTGAGAAAAGGCTAAATAGAGTGACTTAAAGTGAAGTGTTACTAATAAATGATTAATACTGTGGTTGTGGAGGCAGAGTTTCACATATGATGGAAGTTAATCACATTGTACATCTGACAATGTTTGTGTGTGCATGTGTGTGTTATTGCTCAAATTGTCAAAACAGCTGCTGTACAATGATACAAAGATTTTCTTTTTGATTTGGGTTTTGGCTGTGGTATGCATCACATACCACTATTTTTAGCCTCAAGCCATCTCTCTCTTGCTGGGCAACATGTCTTATACTGTAGATGCACGGTGAAAATGGGTTAAATGTTTTTCATCGACTGGCTTTTCATATCAGAAAGAATACAACTAATAAGTACTACAAGCTAAGAATGATTTATGCATTGTGGTTATTCTTTTTATGCCAAAAATTATTCATACTTGCTAACATGGTTTACTTTAAGAGGATGAAAGATGGTGTTGCAAAATCTGTTCTCCCACACAGGCTCCAGATAACTGTACTCTGCTCAGCGTCCAACTTTTTAAAGCCAAACATTGTTTTTTAAAAAACAAATTATGCCCCAACTTTAATCAGGAACCTTGTTAAAGGTTAGCTGTTACAGAATGTTCCGTATAGCCAAATCCATGAAATGCTGCATTCCTCTGTCAGTGTGCTATTTATATAGGTTATACCACTGTACCCTATTTTAAACTATGCTAGCGTATGTGATACTTTTCTTAAGATAAATTAATATTTTTCCATTTCTTAGATCATGAAGGAATGGGCAGAGGCAGACAACCAGTCAAAGAATCTGCCAAAGTCAGAGCGACAGGCCCTTAACGAGGTAAACTGACAATTGTCATTCTACTCTGTGTACTTACTTTAATTGTTAAACATTTCAAAATATAATGACATATGGGATATATGTAATGAATCAACATTTGATTATATGCTATTGCTGCTTTACTTACCCTTGATTTTACTCATTCATCACTCCTCTGATAGCACTTCCAGTCTGTGCTGCAGACGCTGGAGGAGCAGGTCGCTGGTGAGAGGCAGAGGCTCGTGGAGACTCATCTTGTCAGAGTAGAGGCCATACTCAACAACAATCGCCGCCTGGCCCTGGAGAATTACCTGACTGCCGTACAGTCTGATCCCCCTCAGGTAAGTCCAACATGGAGCACAGAGCAAGGGATAAAATACAACATAAACTACGAGAGTGCACTCAGTAGAGTGCAGATTGCTGCCAGGTGTGTATAGTGAAGATGGCAGTGAAGATAACAGAAACAGGGATTCATTCATCTCGTATCATGCCTAACTTTAGTGGATCATAACATATCGGGAATGAAATTAATTAGCAGATGGTCCAGCTCAAGATGAGACCAAACTTTTTCAGTTTTTGAGCCACAACAGAGGCGAAAATGTGGCCTGCAACACACTACAGGGCCACACAGCCTACCTCTACCTGAGCAGTGTGTGTGCATTGCTGAACTGCTGCTACTCGCAGGCCTGTGGTGTCCACTCAGCTGCTACTGCCAGCTCTTTCTACATAGACTTTGACTTTGATAATGACCATCAATAATAGAATGTTTCATATCATTTCATTATAAATTTCATTTATATTTAGTTAGTTTAGTTAGTTTAGACAGAAAATAAATCTCCAAACTAACTGTCGGGGGAAACTAACAACAAATAAGGAAAATAAGAACACCAAATCTCTGTCTGTCTGGAAGCAGGTGAAACAACAAGCAGGAGTCCTGGTTTGAATAATATCACAGAAAGCAAGCAGGAGTTGAAAAAAGAAGCTCCGTGTGTCACCAACTTTCTGCGCTGGAGCTCCCTGCCAGAGAGACTCCCTGCCCTGCACTGCACAGGCCCACAGCAGTTACACTTCACAGATATTTTTTCATATCTGTGACATATTCTACAGATACAGACATTGAAACTAAAGTGGCAGGTGTAATGTTGCTGGTGTGATTTCAATATGACTATCAACAGATCATTTTCACTGTCTATTTTTGCTAAGAACCACGCGCGTGTCACCCGGAAAAAATAGGCGATATCCCAAATCTCTAGATGACACGCCACCGTACCTCACACGCGTCTCAGGCAGGCTGTGTGGCTACTCCAATCTGTTAACATGGGCGCCAAAATGTGAAAAGCAAGAAGTTCCGCAACACACACGCACTGCTCAAGCATTCTGTGCGTCCCGGCTGTAAGCCTTGTTTTTAGCCTAGCAGATTGCCAAAAATATCTTGCTATGTTATAATGCATATCGTAAAATGGCATGGACTGCATAAAAGATGAATAGGCTTATAAGGAATAGCATTGTAAAATGTATTTTTAAAAACTGTTAATCACTGCAACCACGAGAGGTCCTTGAGCATACAGTCATAAATGTGCACAAAAAATATTAGGCTGATGAGTCTAGTAATATGCGAGATTAGCTGCGGACAGATACACGGACACACACACACACACACACGACCAAATGCATGATCCCCTCCAGGCTTAGGCCTGGCGGAGATAATGATCAGATCTGCTTTAGATCCTTTCTCTGTGATAGGCAATGAACAGGTTCCGACAGTGCCTTTATCTCACTGTCTGGCATTTCCTGACTGTCCTCCCTTCACCTTTGTCTTCCAGCCGGAGCGTGTGCTGCAGGCTCTGAAGCGATACATGGCTGCAGAGCAGAAGGACCGCAGGCACACACTCAGGCATTACCAGCATATTGTGGCTGTCGACCCCCAGAAGGCTGAGCAGATGAAATTCCAGGTGTGTGTCTGAATGTATGTGAGGTATTTGCTTCTGAAATGCTTTAATTTTTTCCCTCAAAGGCCTGTGCCTTTGAGATGCAAGGCTCCTTTCTGCTTACCGTTAAAAAAACATACAAAGCATCATGTGCTGAAGAGTTAGCATGTAATATAAATGAGTTAATAAATACTGAGGTGCTCACAGAGGTGAAGCAGCTATCAATCTTCTTTTCATTAAACTAAGATCAAAGCGGGTCTTTGCTGACTTCAAAAGCAGCTTTAGACACATGACTCCATAAAAAGTCTATTTCTCATTGTGGATTCATGTCAGGAGCCAATCCACTGCTTCTCTGTGTAAGACCAGTTCAACACAGCAACTCGTTGTTAGAGCTCTAAGCAGAAACTCTTTTGGGTTTTTTGGGGGGTTTTTTGCAGGTGTACACACATCTCCATGTGATCGAGGAGAGGATGAACCAGAGTCTTGGACTGCTATACAAGGATCCTACCTTAGCAGAGGAGCTTCACAATGATATCCGTAAGCTGGACTGCTGAACTGTGACCCATCATTCTATCAGTTTTCAAATCTGAAGACATCATATCAGTCACATTAAGAGCAAATATAAGTCTTGGTGACTTTGTTTTGTTTTTCATATGTATCACCTTTAGAAGAGCTGGTCAAGGCAGAACGAGGAGACATCAGTGAGCTCATGACCACTTCCTTCTCTGAGACCCGCACTACTGAGGAGCTTTTGCCTGCTGAGAGTGAGGAGGAGAAGGATGATGAGGAAGAAGAGGAGAGAGCCTTCCAAAATAGGCCTTATCCTCCACACATTGGTACATAGCTACAAATCATTCTTACACCCACAAATTCAATGTTCATTAAGTCCATCCTAATTGTGTGAATGGCATGTAAAATGATGAACTACTTTTTACTGGCTGCTGTAGTTAATGTTGCTTTTTTCTCTCTTTTCTCCTCTAAAGAAGTGCAGTCTAATAAGAAAGGTGAGCTGGTATTAAAGCATCACATTTCACTCTTAACAGTAATTGCAGTGTTGTGTATTTTCTGCTCACAGCATTTTTGTCTCCATCCTTAGTGTCTGCAGTAGATGAATATGATTATACCACATCTGAGAGAGGCCCTACTTATGAATATGAGGAAAAGGTAAGATGATAATCATTTTGGACAATCTAAAAGGCTGCTCATATTTAAAAAAGACTCCACCCAAGTTCAGTAGACAGTATGCTCAGTCACAGAAATACTGTATGTGCTTTGTGTATATAGGTTATCTTCTCAATGTTTCCTTGTCCCAATATTTCCCTTATTCTTACACATTCCCTTTCCTCTTAGATCAACACCTCTGCAGAGCTCAAGCAGGTAGTCTATAAGCCTGCTGAGATCGAGAGAGATGAACTGGTAAGGGTTAAATATAAGCGTTATGATGTCCTTGTGTAAAATTTTAAGTGTGTTTGATTGACTGATTGGCCCCTACATCTCTCCCTTGTTTAAAGTGTCACTTCACATCTTTCTTTCCATAGCAACCTGATGCCTTGGAGACGTTTAACCGTGGCGCCATGGTGGGGTTGCTGGTGGTGGCCGTGGCGATTGCCATGGTGATGGTAATTAGCCTGTTGCTGGTGCGCAGGAAGCCGTACGGCACTATCAGTCATGGCATTGTAGAGGTACGACCCCAGATAGGCCTTCAATTTAAGTCTTAAAGGACCACACCAGTTGTCTTTTATAGTTTAACCAAAAACAAGTATCTATTACATTGTTGCCTACAGCCTCTTTCATACATAGTTCCCTGTAAATTACTAGGATAATCTTTCAGGCACCACTAGTGATTTTCACTATTCACACAAGCAGCTACATTCAGGAACTATTCCATCTTTCAACTTTTCACACATGCCATGGCAATGCCGGAATAGATGGGGCAAGGGACAGTCCAGCAGATGGCGGTAATGCAACACTTATGTATGCCAACTGCCTTAAAACTAAACAGAAGAAGAAGACGTACATGTACGTGGCGCAAGACATATATATATTTAAGATTCATCAAGTTTGCAAGACAAATCAACCGCGAAAGCATCGGCGAGGCAACCATAAACGAGTTGTAGATTCAAATACGTCATCAGCGGAATCTTGTGATTGGTTTGCTCGCTCTGTGTGAAAGTGCCTTTTGTCAGATGGATGTAACCCTTTGCATGCTTTGTCCCTGCAATGTTACTGCTTTCATTCACAACACAGCCATACCGGCATTTTCCCTGAAATGTTACTAGGTCTTGAGGTGGGAAATTGGTGGCACAGATTTCCCTGAATATCGATCCCTGCTCCCATTCACACATGACTACGTGCAGGAAATGTTCCTGAACACTTCAGGGATAGACTGCATGTGTGAAAGGGGCTTTACGCATACCAGTGGTTTTTAGAGTCATTTCCTACCTCCATGGAGCCATGCCTTTGGCTTCCACTTATCTCACCACAATATGAAAATCAACCGACAGGAAGCTACACAGCCACATTCTCATCACGGTGCCACCCATGTTTGCTTGTTGGCCTTCAGGATTTCACTTGTAAAAACAACCGTGTGGTTCTTTTGGACAGGTGACAGCAATTTTGGATGTGAAAGTGTGCTTGAACACACCACAAAAGAGAATTTTAAAAATTGTTCTTGCTTCCAACTGCAATAATGTTATAACTTTACTTTCTTTAGTTACATTGTGGTGGAAGTAGTACTACAGCAACTCAAGCAAAGTTTCCATTTATTCTAAGTTGATTGTCAACTGTGATATAGATATCGAAACAAGTGGCTGCCTAGAGGAATGGATATCAGTCTAAATGTGGTATGCTTAATTGTCAGCAAAAATATAAGGTATTTTAAATTTCTATGTGCTAAAACATGTTAAAACCACTGGTATGATCCTTTAGGTTAGAAGAATACTGGAAATAAGGGGAAACAGCTTGCCTGGTTCTGTCCAAACCTAAAAGACAATTCACCTATCCAGCAAGAGCAATTTCCACAGATTAATCCTCACTTATTTCCACGACCTTGCATTCATCAATAATCTCAACTCCCTGTGTCGAACGCACATTTCCTGTCATCATAACATAACTGTTGACTCCCTTTCTTGTATCTCTAGCTTGCTCTTTTTCTGCTGCATTAACAATCTACGCTCTAGAAACCTTTCTCTCCATTTCACCTGTATGCTGTAATCAGTGTTTCTGCTGGCTTTTTTTGGTTCCCTCTGGCACTCTGGGTTTAACTCGACATCCAGCAAATTCAATCCATCTCTCCAGCCCTGCAATTTAGACCTTTATCTCCTTTCAGAAAAGCGCCTTGTATTTTTTTTTTGCTAAAACAAGCAATTCCACCAAATTGCCAATCTACATTGAGCTTTGGTTCAAACTAAACTCAGACTTATGTACTTTCACCATATTACATAAAGTCCAAATATTCTAAGGTGCCCCCCACAATGCAGCTGTCATGATGCTTTACCTTTCCATCCCTAAGTGACCACTCATTTGTTTCATATTCAATAAATAATCTATTCAGTTGAAGGTGTGGTCTTTGCTTGTGTATATGTCTTTAGTGTGTAATAATTTGAGCTCTTGTGTGTCTCGCAGCAGGTCGACCCCATGCTGACTCCAGAAGAACGACAGCTCAACAAAATGCAAAACCACGGCTATGAAAACCCCACTTACAAATTCTTTGAACAGATGAACTGAGACACTGGGGCTGCCAACAAGTCATGCCCGAGTCCAACCACTTGTTTTGTCCCTCTACTCTTCCTTACAGTGGTCTCCCAGCCACACTCCCTGTGACGGATTTATGATGTGTTGCAAATATAAAATAACTGAATAAGTACGGGATACATCCCAAACCCATTGTAAATGACCAACAACAACCTATCATCATTACCAGAATGTGAATAATGAGATATGATACCAATTTATGTCACCTATTGTAATCTTAAAACTCCTCTGGGTTAGAGTCTGGGGATTGTTCTTTCCATTAGTGGTGCCACAGCGTTTCATAATCCCGAAAACATTCACATCATAGACAGGAAAACCATCCCAGTGGCATGACTTGACCTATTGCTTCTCACTAGAAACTGAAGTTGAACGGTGCATAATGCTTTATAGTATTTATTTTTCAGTAGTAGTCTCTTTGTTCAAATTGTACCACAGTTAGATATTATGTATCTGTGTAGATGAGTGTGAGTGACAGCCTTGTTGAATTATGGTGTAACTCTCAATTTAAAACCCACTCAGTTATAAAAGGGCAATTACCAAGCTGATTGTCAAACTAACGTTACCTCCAGGAGCTACTGTAACATTGGACAGTACTTGGAATATGGAGACATGAACATTAAGTGAAGGTGTGGAGGTGTTTACTTTGAATGTGTGAGACATTTAGGCTTTAATTTAAAACATAGAAGGCCAAAAAGACCACACTAGAATACACTACAGAATATGTGCTGGTGGTACAAAAAAACATCATGTTTTTCACTTCTGAGGTTCTGCCCTCAATATGATTAATTATTTGGCAAAATATACCAAATATTCCGTTTAGCTAATTCATTGAGTCAGTGAATACGTTTATTTTGTACTTCTACCTAAAGAGCTGTAAAACAGAATAATCAGAAGTCCATTATTTTAATGAAAGCATGACAACTTGGTGTATGATGATGCTGTATTTATTTGTGTTGTTCCCGTCATTGCTTTTGAAAAGTTGGAAATGTCACCGTTCAAAATGGACACTGTAAATAACGTAAGAAATACATACTACTAGATGTAGACATTTCTATGATTAATTTGCATTGATGTAATGGAATAAATACATAAAAATAGTACATTGTGCTGTTACGAGAAGGAGAAACATTTTCCTAACATGGCTGATTGAAAACGGACTGTTGTAAAAACCAGCACAAGACAACGACACAGTAACTTCTTTCTGAATGTATTTAAGGTAGACGTTGAGATTCCATCTTCTTTTCAGTAACGCATCATTCCCCTAGTAGCCCTTAATAGGAGTTAGTGAGGTTTGACACATGCAACAGACAGACTACATGGCTGATGCCCTTCTTGCCACTTCCTGTAGCAGCCTGTTCATTGTCACATTTGGCAGGTGTGTATTTGAACAGAGGAACTTCAAGTTTAGGTGTGTTATTCTATATAGTCCGGTGGAGTGCAGAGAGGCCACAGCTGTAGTAATGTGAAGTGTCAGTGTGTGTATTAAGTCCTAAAAACAACACCACACTCTGGCATGATAGTAGTAAAACATACTGTATGTCTTTAAATCTGCCAGTTTGACATCTCTGGACTCAACAAACATTGAATGTTAGTACTCTATAGATGCTGTATTTAAGTTACTCTCTTCATAAATAGCTTTTCACTGAATGACTCATTGTAGTTTGTCATATTTATGATCAACATAGTACCCTGTATAGGTAAGTAAAAAAGGGATTGCCCCTTTTTTCTGGCTGATTGTTAACTGCTATGTGTGCCAGGTTCCTTTAACCACGTCATTCTACCAGTCCACCCTTGTTAAGGAGGGTCATGTAGTAGGATGTTGCTTTTTGTTCATCAGTCTGTAACTGTATGCTGAAATCCATACCAAAATCAGTTCCAAATCATTTATTTATGATGGTAGTTTTCTTTATAAACCTGCATTTGTCCATTCAGAGGAAAAGTCATGTACTTGTATTTTTTTTGAGAAGTTTGCTTTGAAATAAGCAAAAAGACTATCTTGAGTTACAGTTTAGCATTTATCATTTGTTCCTCTCATTAGGCAGGTAAATCGCAGGTTGTGGTTGCGTTATGACGGGTGAAGAGAAGTCATAGCCCTTGTATAATTTGTACAGCTACGTTAGTGAATGAAAACATTGTATGTTCACAGTTTAAGTCAGTTGATCTTGTAATGATACTACTGAAACCATAGATGAGAATAAGCTTGCCTGTGTTTCCCAAACCACTGAAGGTTTCCTACCAGCATTTAGCAGACTTAGAATGGTGTATACTGTAGTTACTCAAATCACATTTGTACGTACGTCCTCCTGTCGAATTCTAGACTTCTTTGTTGGTCTGTCCCCTTACCTCCCGATGAAATATAAACAATGTTATTGAGATTTTAATTGCTGCATTATTGCCTTTTACAATGCTGTGTTTTGGATGTAATTATTCTGTATTTTTTATTTGTATGTAATAATCAGTTGGATCAAGGGTCATGCTTTTCACTTGTAATTTTAGAAGCTTGTATGAGAAAACACTGACAAGTTTAATACGTTCAGAAATGTGAAATGTAGACAGGCATATGGCCTCTGCTTAATTGACAAGGAGTGGCACTAAGCACAAGTACAACCAAATTACTCCATTTGTGTACAGGTTGCAAAATGTTAAGACATTGATTCTGTCTGATTTCAATTCTACTGCATTGATTCTTGGGATGTTGATTGCATCATTGAGAGCTGTTCTTCATTTTCATTTTAACCAAAGACATGCTCCACTAGTAAGCAGACAGATATTCTAATTTGGCAAAAAAAAAAAAAATTCTCTGTCGTATAAATGTATTTGCAAGCAATCCGAGAAATTAAAACTGGTCAAGCTAATTAATAGTGTAATAAAAATGAATGACCCATAAAATGCTGCGTCTGTGCTTTTTGAATTACTCCCTCACTTGTACATTTTACCTCTATGAAAAGACTGACATATTTAGGAAACTTTATGCAGTAATCAAATGATGTAACCTGTGCAATAAACCCTGTGATCTAAAAACCACAGTCAAGAAGGGGAAACCGTCTGACTTACTCACCATGGAAAATGATGCTTTTCTTGTCCTGCATCTCCTCAGTTGAATTTCTCTGGAAAAAGAAACCTAAAGTTTGCTTGCGTAGACATGTGTTTTTGTGCCACATTATAATATAAATTCACTACTGAATGTTTTGACAGCATAAAGGAATTCAACTCATGAGAAATCTCCTTTGTATGTCAAACATTGCTCTAGTACAGTATGCTTCATAGTAAAACTTTCTACAGGGTTAAAATCTTAACCACGATTAAGATACGATGGACGATAAGATTTTCTCTCAGTTCTCAGTACAGAGTTTCAGTGACTCCTCAAGCCACAGTGTCATTTCTGTGAAGCCAAAATTGCAGTTCACTTCCTATGTCAGGAAAAGATACATGTGATGCAAATCATCTCATTGACCTATGTAAAGCTGAAGAATCAAGATATATGCCTCAGGGAATTCAGTTGTATTAACTTTGTTAATGAAGTTGTGTGTATTAGCTACAGGAGCAAAGGCATTTCATTTACATCACTAAAAACAACATTAGTTCAGAGAAAACCAACCAACACAGTGATATGCAGTACTTGTAAGCATGATAATACTTATGTACTCATTATAACATTGTTAGTAACTGATGAGTATTTTCCTTTGAACATCAAATGTACTGCGATGAGCAATGATATACTGTAGCTGACTGTTGATAATTTCCTTTCATGTCTAAGCAAATGACTGCTTTAATCAAATCATAGCCTTGAACTTTGTGTTGTGATAAGCATCAATAAACATCAGACCCTCGCTGAAACCGACTGATAAGTTGCCTTGACACAGTTCCCAAGCACCAATTAACTTGACAGTCACAAGTGTGCGTGGGCCTTACACTTCCTTCACCCACAAATTACACAGAAGTGTCAAGCCCCAGCCCCTAGCCCTGCAGAGGTTCACTTCTTCCAAACCACAACACTGACGGGTAGTCCTGCTTACCCAGATTACTGTGAAAAAGTTCTGTGGCTGTACAGTGACAGTTTGCCATTGATGCCTCCAGCGCATCAGTCATCTTGGTAGTGGTTCCTCTGAAGTTTACTGCTCACAATCCGCCACTGTGGTAATGTAAGACAACTCATATTAACCCAGACCTTTATCACATTGCAGTCTGAGTGTGCGTTTTGTTTAGTTCAGTAACACTTTGATTCATTCAACAAAACAACAATATGAAACTTCTTCGTATGCAGAGATTAAAAACCTTGGTAGGTAGATCAAAGATGTTACTGCATGAGTTGCGTACTTGATGAATTAAAAGATTAATATCATTAACATCATATGAGATGTGTGGGCGCTAAAGGACATATACAAGCATTTACATCAGCTACCCCACACAGTTAGACACCTCAGTGAGTCAGCATTGATGCAGGGTAGGGTGTCTGATGGTGATTGTTCAACTGACAGTGAGGGGATAGCAGGTGCTAAAGAGTCTGTTGTGGGGGGACTGACAGTCTTGATATTACTTGTAGGTGAAGCCCTGTGCAGCAGTTCTTGCTGACTCCTTCCCATATAGCACAAGATGACATTTAAGTGTTGGTATAATGCTAATTTCTCTGAGAGGAACAGATGAGATCAGACTGTCCAGTGCCCTGAGCAACACTTAACAATAACTGCTCACACAGACAAAGGTATGCAGAGTAGCCCCAAATGTCAGCATGAACCTGTGCATAAACACGTGCACACACACATACACACACGCACACACACACACACACACACACACACACACACACACACTCAGTCAGATTAAGTTATCATGGATAATCAAGCATACAAGAAGTAATGTATATCTGGTCAAATATAAAGCACATCCACTGGAGACAATCAGTTAAAAAAAACCTCAAGAAATGTCAAGTGTTCCTCCCTATGCATCAACATATCAACCTGTGATCACAGGAATTACAAGGAAACCACCCTGTGGTTAACACTACATGCAAGTACCATGACCATAAGTAACAAGTGTGAAGGACAAATAGTAAGTTTAAAAACTATATATTTGGCTCAGTAACTCACAGGATGAGAAATGGCTGGATTTCACAATAGTTGTGTCCTTTAAGCGATAATAGTGATGTTAACTCAGCTGTGCAACAAAATTTAAGGTATTCTTCATTTTTAATTTGTCTGTGCATGAGCCGATGGATGC
This sequence comes from Thunnus albacares, assembly GCF_914725855.1. Taxonomy (NCBI): domain Eukaryota; kingdom Metazoa; phylum Chordata; class Actinopteri; order Scombriformes; family Scombridae; genus Thunnus; species Thunnus albacares. The sequence continues at coordinate 16,072,247 of NC_058113.1, read as the reverse complement.
AACTTGGGGTGTATTTCATCGTTCTCACGTTGAACTGCTCAGGCAGTCAGACTTTTTTCTACAATGTTTTGCAGCAAACTGTTAAGCATGCAAAAAAAAAAAACAACTCTGGAGTAAACCTTAAAAAACTATTCTGAGTCTTTGCTTATTGTACTCACACCACTGGAACATCACAATACATGAAAAATGGGAGACAGCAGAAGAAATTGAAATAACAAATTTGAAAATTTCTTTTAGATTATACCTGTTACATGTAATGACTACTGAGAGATCTTGAACTTTAAACTATCTCAAAATTCTATCATAATAAATATCAGCTTTAAAAGCATTTCAGTGTATTTTCAATGGTGAATGATCAACATAATCTACTATTAAAAACAGGAAATCTCTGTTCACTTCTATCTTTGATTTCTATGTTCATAAGTTAATGCCGCACACTTGGTACCATATAAAGTGTCATCATGTGGCGTTACCCCAAAATAATATAAGATTACCTCTAACCTGTATCATAAACTGTAGAGGGTCTATTGAGCAAAAATCTGGGGTATAGAGGTTAAAATGTCAGATGGATACTATAACCATTCCTCACAAAGTCTCTTCACAAAATACAGTTGACCACACTCACAGCACTTGCCAACTTCTGCATTCTTAATTCTTAACTTTTAAGAAACCTACACATGCTACTAGTTTATAGTTTCGATGAAATTTCCTAGGACATAATGTTTCATTTACATCATTCTCAACTGATTCAATGCTAATTAATGGGCTGATTAAATAGCATAGTGTTGACTCACAGTGTACTATACGAAAGACCTGTTCAAAGCCTGACATATTAGTATCTCTTTCTTTACTTTATCTACACAGTGTTTGTATTCAAAATTTAACTCTTCAGTTGGATTAGATTATGTCCAATGGCAGGACTGTCTCTGTTGTCTCTTTATATGTGCAGTCTTATTGACTATCAGTATATTTTGATTGTAATATTTGAATTGTGATGGTTAAAATTCACCCTGCTTAGCCAGCTGTTTGTTTTCTTGTCATTACAAAAATATCCCTGCTGTAAGGAATCAGTACTGTGGTTAATGGTACCAACTGTTAATAGACCTGCAGACAACTAGAATTCAAATATCAAAGTCAGACATTCTCCAAAAAAGGAACTTAACATACTGTAATGGAGTTTGGTGTATCACAAAGCTTTGTTCTGCACCCGCTGCTATTTTAAGTACTATCTCTCTGATGTCATGCTGATGACACTCAACTCTATACATAAACTGGAAAGACTCACTTACCAGAAATTAAACAACAGACTCCCACAAATACCTTGTTCCTCAATCAAAAACAGAGATACTGCATTATACTACTTAACATTTTTGATAACTTAGTTCTTACACATTATTTAGTTTGTGCCAAATATCAAAGGCATATTTAAATTTAATTACTGAAAGCATACAATGTGAACAACAACAAATACTGTTTTTAATATCAGACAAACTAACATTAATAAAAGGTGGTTAAAAAACAACATTGCTGTCAGAATCATGTCCAAGACACAATAACATTACACCATCCTGTCCTCCTTTTGCTGCTCCCCATTTCATACCAGATGTGACATCAAAGGGTTTTTGCCATGAAATATTACATGGGCTTACACTGTCCTGATAATCAGATTTCATTGCATCAGAAATGCTGCCATCTGTTCTCCAATTGCATTTACAGGCTACAATCTATCCCAGCTGCTGAAAAGGAAACTGCAGAGTGCAGGTCTGACCAACTGTGTGTCAAATTTTGTTTTTGTTTCAGTTTGCTATCAACTTTTTTTTTTTTTTTTTACACTTACAGCAGGCCTGATAAGAAAAGGTCTGTCTTTACGAGGTCTTTTCATGGTTTTTTTTTTCTTTTCCTTCCAAATGAGGTTTTTCTAGGTTTCACCTACCTCGTGTTTTCTTAGAAGCTCCATTATTAAGAGACTGCCTTTTTCATTAACCATTTCATAGTGGCACAATTTTGAGAACAGTTGAATTTTTAGGCTATTTGGGAGCAGGTGAAACTCAAAATTACAGACACTGGCAAATACACTTGCCTATTTACAGCATACACTGAGCAATGTTCATTTGGAGTTGTGTTACTTTGTAAAATACAATATTCTTTTTCCTTTTAGCTCTGTTTTTGGTCTCTCAGTGTGGTGTTGGGTAGATCTGCAATGGATGTATCAGAAAACAGCTGCGACTAGACTATAGAAAGTTCACAAAACTACAATAATTATAACCATACAACATATCTGCATGTTTATATAGATATACACAATATTAACATACATTATAACATATTATATTATGTAACTTATATTATAAGCATTATCAACATTTTAGATAATTCTGTAGTTGGATTTATTTAAATTTTGCTTGATGCGCAATATCAAAATCAATTAATCAATTCAAAACATAACCACACTACAAGTTACTACATTTTTATTTAGACATGGTTCAATTTTGGTTTGATTGTGTGTTCCAGCTAACACAATTGGCCATGTTGTAGATGGAAAACAGTAGAATTAGCAGTGACAATGACTACATTGTATAGCAAAGAAAAAAATGGGGGCAAAAAAGCAAAAAACTGATGAAATTTAACAAAAAGTTCCTCTAAAAGTAACTATGAATATAATAGAGTTTAATAATTACAGTGAAATAGAAGAACAACTAGGCTGCTAATCAAAGCTAGTGTAATATGTAGTGTGCACTGCTTGATGAATAAATCTTTGAAGGCAAATAAAGGAGTCACAATGTATTCAACCATCAACTTCTACTTAAATAACCAGCTCCCTACCATTGGCCTATTTTTTTTCTTTTTTACAGGTTTTCATGCCGACATCTAACATATTGAAAGGACAATGCAGATATTGCTATTTTGAGGGTGCGTGTTTCACTGAAGCCTAGCCCTACATATCAGTACCACTGGGCTCTTGTCTGTACACTTCCTGTCACAGATCAGTGTCTTTGAAGTGGTTTTTTTGTCTCAGCACATAACAACCTATTAATGTAGTGACCAGCAAATGGTGCTGGAGGGGAGGAACTCATGTACTGCATTTACAGGTTTACAGCATCTATAGGGCAAGCAACATCCCTCTAACTGCTGTCCCTGTTTCTCTCCTCTGTCTCAGTCATATAGATGCACATGTGCACACGTAGTTTGATAATTTGGTCAAATAAAACCGTGCTCCATTTCAGAAAATGCACTTTTCTTACTTATGTTCAGTTTGTGTTTTAACATATAGGTTGTTGTATATACAGTAGAAGAGGTTGAGAATATTAAATAGTAAAAGTGCTTCCCTGCTTTAAGCATAATGAACAAAACAAAATATAAAAGATAGCTGCTTTACTTAGAGGAAAGTCACCATCTATTATCACAAAAAAACAAGCTGCCTAGCACCATAATCAATGAACCAATGAGGGAGAGATAAGTTGAAGAGGAGGGACTGTGAAGACAAAAGAGGAAACCACCCTGTCCCTCACCAAAACCTGTACCCAGACAGACATGTCACTTTACAAGTCACTTCACAGTCATGATGCAAGGTAGCTCATCACTCTCCAGGGAGAATATTCACTAAACACTGGGTAAGTGCTACATTCACACAGCTTGCTGCTTCTAAACTTTCTGAGACTTAAAACCACAAGCAGATACACTTATAGCTCATCCTTGGACTATTTAGCTATTTTCTGTGATGTACTGTGAACAAAACCTAGTGCGCTGCTATTGATCTTCAGTTGCCTGTGAAGACTTTTAGATCAAGCTTGTCTCTTGTTCCTTACATGTTAGCTGTGGGGAGGGCTGTCTGTAAGCTCATGTCCTGTCAGAGGATGTGTAAATCTGACATGCATGCAAGGTTTTCCCCTGTGTAAGCAATGAGATAGTACTGCGCCTGCAAGGAGCTCAAAGATCTGCTAACTATGTCACAACTCTGCAAGAGTGCATTGTAGATTTGAGCAGCATCAGGGGGAGTTTGATTACTGCACAAGCAAGCTAAATGCCAACTCAAATGTATTGTAAGAATATTTAGACAAAGTTAGACAATTGTGAATGTAAGGACTGGGAGCAGAATAGACCAGAATACAAAACAAAACAGAATTAATTTATAGGCCTGCAGCCTCAGGAGAGAACCAGTACAAGCATTACTTTAACACAAAATTTAAAATTATACAGTGTATATGTTAAGTGCATTACATCAATGTAAACATGAAGACAGTCAAAACATTTAAAGGTACAGTGTAAGAAATAGATTAAAATTAAGTGCATGAATTATCTCTCTGCTGGCCACTGACACACAAAAACATTTCTGAACTCTCTGCAAATGAAAAGAGAACATCGCTATGAAGATCAGAGGTTTGTACATAAAATGACATTGTTAACGTAAGTGGCTTTTATGTTATTTATAAAGAAATACATTTTGAAACACTATAGTGCGGAAACACTATAGCCGCACTATGACTGGTGTCATAGCGCGGCTACTATGACTACTAATACAATTACACTATTATATATTAATAATATAATAATTATTATTATGGTTATTATTATTATCAATTAAAATGACTATTGTACAGAATGCACAACTAGATACTACATAGTAATTTTAATTTGGCATAAAAATAATTTGCGTCACTTGATAAACACTGGTGACTATGATGTAATATAATATAATATTATACCTATATATATATATATATATATATATATATACACCTACACACACACATATATATGTGTGTGTGTGTGTGTGTGTGTGTGTGTGTGTGTGTGTGTGTGTATATATATATGTATATATGTGTGTGCATATATACATATATATATATATATATATACATACACACACACACACACACACATATATATATATATATATATACACACACACACAAATCAAACTTTTGACTGGTATTGTAATATGTAGTATTGTAACATATAAGTGTAATATGACAATTTTAACCAGGCAGCGCATTTGATAGCCGTAAATGAGGTGGCGACCAAAACGGTCTACAGTACTGCTTTATACTCATGTGCGCAATAGGCTTCACTGAACTTAAGCATACTTGATTAGCACGATACTTTCCCTACATACCCTGTCTTCTACATTTGTGCTCAACATTGTGCAGTCAACATTATAAATTTTGTGATTTTTGTCAAATGAATGAATTCATACTAAACCAAAACCTTAAGCTTGCTGTAAATCTGCTTCTGATACGGTTGCTGCTCTACTGTCACTTTCACTCTCAGCACTACGTGCTTTACCACCAACATATTATACATTACTGTTTCCATCATTATTCAGTTATAATTAAGGTAAGCAACTACTATATTAGAATAACAAGAACAAAATTTTCTTATAAAACAATTCAGAAAATTATCTTATCGATTATTGCTCTTTGGTGCAACACTTTTTAAAAAAATGAGTGCGTAAAAAATGGATGAACATTTAAATTTAAATTCCAGTAACGAGACAACTAAATGTCATTTCGTTTCACATCTACTTTCCATTTACAGTCATCATCAGATGATCGAGTGGGGTTGCTCTGTAATGGCTCACAGTGGCTGTGACCTCTGCAGCAGAAACCAACCACACACTGTATACTAATCATAAAAGTTCATTAGACTTCAGACTGTGTGAAGATGACAACCTGTCATGCATCCGGTAGTTCTGACATACTGGCACATCTTATTCTTTTTCATTTTCATCCGCTCACTCTCAATTTTAGATGTAAAATTCCGAATATTTCTGCAACATACTTACGTATTTACTTTTTCCACCTCCACACACTCTTGTATTTTATGTTTATGATCCCCGAATATTGTCTTATTGTTGTTGATGTTCAAACTTTACTCATGTTTACTCGTGTGTACAGTCATTAGTCATGGTTTCATATACTGTTAGGGCTTTGTGGCTTTAGAGTGTGTATGAGAGCACAGAATATCAAAGCTTTCACAAAACAGAGTACATTTCCACACATCAACCAGACATTCAGACACAATATCAGACACAGCTGTGATTGAGGAACATTTTATTGCAGATTTTTAAAGCCCTATACAATAAATAATGTCAATTCACTAGAACAGAGTTGTGTAGATAGAAATAATTGGGTCTTATTTGCGTTAAAATAAAATCCATATCAGTTTTAGAACTGTTTTGCAAACTATTTACTATCAGAGATGCAGTATCACACCAACCAAAGAAGGACTACAATCACCTCGGGTACATTCTGCCCCCTCAATTCTCATTAGAGGTAAACCTAGTGTCTGGAAAGGATGGAAAACAGTACAAACCACAGAGAAACATATTATCTGTTGATCACTGAAATAATTTTCCTATTTACAATTTAGCATTTCTAGAAATGTCACATACCTGGTAACAACCTGGCAAATGGATGGAACTTATTTTAACTCCTTGTTGACATAATGTGATTTGATCTTTTGTTCCCTTGACCTTCTCTTCTCAGATTTTTGTTAATATTGCTACCAACTTCAGAAATGATCCGCATCAACAACACCCAATACTTCCACTTCCTGCAGCAGGCCGATGCTTTGCGTCGCTCAGGGTTGTTCTGTGATGCCATCATCTCGGTAAAGAGTCAAATTTTCAGGGCTCATCGGCTCGTACTGGCCTGTGCTAGCAGAACACTAGCACAGCAGCTAGCCCAGGGAGACGTAGACAGCCCAGTCCACTGCACTCTTGAATATTTCTTACCCCGCACCTTCCAGCAAGTCCTGGACTTCACCTACACTCAGACTCTTGAGGTGTCTGTGGATGACCTGCACCTGCTGCTGAGAGCTGCTCAGCTATTGGAGATGCAGCCACTGGAGGACCAGTGCCGGAAGCAGCTGGACACCCTCGACTACAGAGAAGCAGACAAAAGAAGAGAAATTACAGATGTGAAAGAAGAAAAAGAAAGAGCAGAGGAGACAGATCAAAAGAAAAAGGGAAATCTAGTGCAAGAGGAGAAACTCCAAGAGACTTCTCCCCCAGGGAATGAAGCAAGCGACAGCATTGTCACAAAAAACCTTTCCCCCCCTGATCCTGCTAAGAGCCGCAACAGTCCACCATCCCCTAGAAAGAGGCCCAGACTGTCAGCAATGCCCTACAACAGAGACAGTGTCATTACCAGGCCTGTCACGAGCACGTCCTCTTTCTCCTCTCCTTGGACTTTCCCTACAAATATGTGGAACTCTGTAACCACCTTGAAGCGGAAAGCAGAAAACTATTCAAACTTAATAGCAGCTCACCGACTCCAGTCCCCAAACCAGTCCTCTGTAGCATACCCAATCTCCCTCTCCACTCCCCACATGTTCCCCCTCCTGGTCTCTCATTTTCAAGCCCCGGCTCACAGCTCTGTAATGGGCTACTCAAGCTTTCATTCACGTTATACACCAAACCTTTACGCTGGGTCTACAGGGATGGGGAGCATAATCAAGCAAGGCCTGTTGAAAAGAAAAAAACCCAGCCAGAGAGCTTTTACTGGGACCATCCAAACCAGTGAGCTGAGGTAAGTCAGCCCTCAGACACAAATGTATGTGTTGCATGTTTTTAATTTTAATCATTTGTCTCTGTATTTTAACTGTCACAGAGTCATTTAGAATCCCCTAACTTGCTCAGTTGTTCCCTTGCGACAGCTGCAGACCTGACTCACTGCTGTTTGGGTAGATGTGTGCAATCAAGCCTCCTGCACTTTCCAACTAGAGCAATTTCCCCTGTTAACCCTTCCCTGCCAGTCCCAGTCAAACTCTTTTGCCAAATTAAAATCATTGCTGTATACCTTGTACAGTTTCCAGACCAAACACAAGAGAGAAAAAAGAAATGCAAGTTAATTTTGCAATAAATCTAAAGTTTTAGCATGGTTTTGCTTAAAAGTTGGATTGAAACCAATTATACTTTGTTTGAATTCTGAATGAATTTACCACTGCCCTTTCATGACACTAAAAAGTATATTAAAAAACCCTGTTGACTTCATTTTTGGGTGATTTACCTCTTTTTTTCAAGTCTTTGCATCTTGTACAGTGTTCCACACATTGTAACTGAATAGTGTGTAAAGGGGAGCCCCCTAAATTTCTCCCCTCCTTTGCAGAATTCAAGATTTTCCACCCACTGAAACCGTGTTTCAGTGTTTAGAATGGGTGCGTCTGTACCACATGAAATTGTTCAAATTGTCCTTGCATCTTTGTGGAAAAAAAAGCTATTTTTCAGTGTCACTTCATAATCCTGTTCTTTCTTCTCTACCGTTATATGAGAGGTAAACAAGCTTTTACCCTAAATGAGTGTTATACATATCTTGTGGTTGAGGATTGAGAGGAAGGAAAGGGTGTTTAAGGATGTTATCTGTGATGATACATTATGTTGTAAATATATGCAGAGTGACAGTTTTCATTTGCTTTATATTTCTCCAGTTATGCACCTCTGTTGAACACATTATTGTTAAAGAGATACAATCAGAGTCATTTTTTGCAACAGTTGCATCAGAAAATATATTTTCCACAGTTTCCCTGAAGTGCCCAAAGCCAGTGCAGAAAGAGTTAAAGACTGCCAGCATTGCAGTCTCGTTGGTGATCCAGTTCTGCGGGAGTCAGCCTCCACACCTTCAGGTAATGATATGATTATGACAAACAGAAAACACAACTTAATGTTTTTTTAATGATCACAACACATCAAACTTACTGTTATTACTATACAGTAAGATGAAGCCTGTCACAGTGGTTGTCCTGTTGTAGAACTGATCAATTTAACATGATAGCAAGACAGTTCTTGCTGTGACCCCTAACCTCGGAAGACTCCATCTACGTAGCTACGCAATGGAAAGTGATAAAAAGAGTTGTGGTTTTGAGAGCATAGCGCAGCAGGAGCAGTAGTGTGGTTACTAGATACAGCTAGATACATGCAGTACAGTATGTACTGCATCGCAACGGTGGTTTGTCCTATACCAAAAATATATGTTGATTTTTTTATATAATGAATTCCTTTTATGTAAGTCACTGCAATTACACTAAGTCACTTAAACCAACAGCTTGTGTGCGTTTATGTGTATACATGCATATGTGTGTATGATTGTACAATCAAGCTGATAAACATGTTTTATCTGATGTTCAATATCTCTGTTCAATGGAACATTATGTTCATACTTCAAGAGATTAGGGTAAAACTCCTTTACAAATGTCTTACTGCACTGCAGTGTAATAACTTAGGACAAGTACTAAAAGTATATAATAGTACTCAAGAACCTATTGAAAAACTATATCTCTAATAAATTATTACATATAATATGCATTATTATAAGTGTAACAACACTTTATTTATACAACATTTGTATAACTAAAGCATTTAAGCACCTGAGTTCAGTGTTGCTGAGTAATGTCTCTCTCTCTCTATCCTTAGCTTTTCCTTTTATTAAGTTATATTAATAAAGCCATTAAGATAAATAAAGTAAAAGGCATTATCTACATAAGAAGTCTTTTAAAGTGAGACGTGAGGAAAAATATTGGACAGGAAACACGCTAATGACAGCAAGTCTCAGTAGGTTGTGTGTGTGGTGAGCGTTCAATTGTTGTGGTTTATTCTCTCAATTTCCCCCACTACAGTACACCCCCTTCTTATTTCAGCATCCTGTCTATACTATCCTGTTTTCACTTGAGAAACTAAAAAAAAAGAATATAAGATACCAAAAGGCTTTAGTAGCTACCTTAACCTCAAAATCACACCTTTGTAATTTAAGACTTGGTAGATGCAGACAAGACACAAATGCAGAGTGACAGGAAAGTAAATGTGTACAAACTGACTTTATTGTCCTGCAACAGGATGTTGACCAAAAACAGATGTGTGCCTCTGAAACATAATGAGAATACTGTAGCAATATATTATTATATATAATACATCATGTTTTGTTTTCTTTTGTTTTCTTTTGTTTTCTTTTCTTTTCTTTTCTTTTCTTTTCTTTTCTTTTCTTTTCTTTTCTTTTCTTTGATAACTAGTTCAAGTCAATGAGGTCAGTGAGTATTTTAATCCTGTGACAGCTACTGTCGACTTTAGCAAGACTGAAAAAACTTACTGCACTGCGTCACAGTGCCTTTACAAATGAATTAGGGCTGCAACTAATAATTATTTTCATTATCAATTAATCTGCTGATTATTTTCTCAATTAATCAATTAATGCTTTGGTCTCTGCAATGTTAGAAAATAGTCCAAATAACAGTCCAAATGAAAGATATTTCATTTACAATGATATAGAAAACAGAAAAGCATCAATCTATCCACTAATTAATGAATTGACTAATCATTTCTGCAAGTAATTGGTCATTTTGATGGCTCATTGTGGCTTAATGCGGATGTCTATGAGCACGTAAGTTTGACAACATAACAAATAATCTAGTCACAAAAAGAGTGAAAGGCAGAAAACAAGACCCCATTTATTCTGATATCATCTATCTAAAACTGGTCTGTGTTTATCTTCAATAGTTTATGTCTCTTTTACAAAACAGTTCTGAATGTACATACTCATGTTCATCTATTAGTGTTTGAGCAAACATGAATGAACAGGTGGGGGTTGCTATCGTACTTTCTATCATACACTTTTACAGGACTTCCATCTGTTGAAGGAATTGAATTCACAGGTCCTGCTGACATTTAAACTGTGATATGGTGTTTTTGTGTACAGCCAGGCCCCTTTGCCCACCGCAGTATTCACACTTTCACCTATTGTCCCCCCATCCTGTTGTTTGAACAGAGGTGGCCTGTTCAGGGTGTAGGTTCTGTGGAAGAGGAAATGCAGCACAGCATGAACCACAATCCCATCGACAAGACCACAGAGGAGAAAAACCCTACCAGTGCCAACACTGTCCCAAGAAGTTTAGTCTGAAACATCAACTGGACACACACCACCGAGTTCACACCGGTACGCACTCTATCTAATCTGTGATACAAAAGCACAGAAACTTTGTGAACATATTGATTTATTAGTCTGTTACCTTAGTCGAAGTGACTGCAAACTGTAAGTAACATTTATGTTTTTTGTTTTGTTTAAAGTGGTACTGAACTTTGTAGGCTTGTAGCTTGACTGGTTAGACATTACATATTTTCAGATGTAAGACTATGCCTGCCCACAATAGGTAAAAAAAATTTTATACTGTGGGACATTTAGAACAAAAACTACAAAGAATTTCAATATTCAATTTTCTCTTTGTCCAAAAAAAAAAAGAAGTGTTAGAAAAGTACAAGAGAATTTGTGTACTTTGGCTTTAAAAAACAAAGCCAATCAAATAAAATTACAACGACAGTATCTGAAAAGCTAGAATAGTTTAATAGTTTAAGATTGGTCTTACGTTGCGTCAGTCCGTAGGAGGTCTCAAATCGGAGATAAATTAGTTGTTCGCATGGTACGGCAACTTACAAGCAAAAGACGAGATGTATGACTAATTTTCACTGGCTCTTTAAAAAAATTCACTTTTTTCTTAACGTATAGGACTGTGTCAGGACTTTTGAATGTTTTATGCCATTTAGACTACTAATTAGTACGTATGATTTGCATTACTGCTACTCATCCTCCAAAGCAGACTGTTGTGTTTTAGATTTTGGATTATCTTCCAGGCAGCCGACAGTTTCCACTCAGTTTACTACTACGAAACTCATCTAGTAGAAACTTGAAACTTGCAGACTTGAAACTTGTGCGAGATAGCAAATCCATTCATCTATGGAGAACATCATGCTGCTGTTAATGCTGTCAACGTTAACGTCAACATCATTACTCAATGATAATACAAAAGAAATTTCAAATGAGTGTCCCTGTACAACTTTACCATGTAATTATGAATGGCGACAACAATAAAATCAACCAAAATATTCACTGTGATAAATATCAAACATTTTTTTCTGCACATTAAATTAAAAAAGTGTAAGTAATGACCAAAAGCACCCGTTTAAAATTGATTAGCAACACTCAACACTCATTAGGCTATATATAGGTTAAAACCTACGAAACCACAGGAATAGCTGACAATATTTTCCTTTAAAAAGACCAGCATTCAAGATGATCTGTCATCCTAAAATAATATGAGCAATTTTGATGACTCCCGTATTCTAAAACCTTTGTCCTAATCTCTTGTCCTAAAATTGAAAGTTGTATCTTGTACAGTATGTCTTGCTAGCTGCTCTGTTTTAAAAGTTTCTTGTTGGGTTTTAATGATACCTCTATTTAGATCATTGAGATACTACATATTATTGTGAGCTACTAAACCGGAATCAAATTTTTTGTATGCATAAGCATACAAAAAGCTGATTTTGATCAAGTATTCAATTTGTTAAATATTGTTAAACTACATGCACACACACATGCTCACATAATTTGTTAATCTAATTTTTGTTCAGAATGAAAACTAATATCTATTCAGTTTCTCTTTTGATTTTTTTGCTCATCAACATGCAATCATAGAGTGTGTAACTGTTTCGATGGAGATCTGAAGGCCCAGTTTAGTTGATTTCACCCTAAATTAAACACTTGATCTTTGAAAAGGAAAATATTTAACAGCATTAATCAATTGCAGTCTGGGAAACTGGCATAACATGCATGTACTTTTAATATCTAAAGGTATGAGACCCTCTCTAAAATGAACACTCCCTTTCCTCTTCCCCCACTGTCTTCCTTCCTCCCCCCCCCCGTGCTTTCTTGTTCCTGCTTCAAGGGGAGAAACCCTTCGAATGTCGTCTCTGTGGTCAGCGCTCACGGGACTACTCAGCCATGATCAAGCACCTGCGGACTCATGGCGGGGCCGCTCCCTACCAGTGCACAGTGTGCCTGGAGTTCTGCAGCAGCCTGGTTGCCATGCAGAGACACATCAAAAGCCACGCAGTGCAGGACTTCCCTCCTAACTGGAGCATCAACAGCACCTACCTGTACACCTCACACATCTGAGCCATGCCTTACAACACTCTGACCTCCATCTATACAAAGTTCTCATTGATGTTGCTTCAGTATGTGCCTTTCATTTGAGTCACAAACCATCTGTTTTCCTGAAAGAAAAATCCATAATGATGTCTGAAAGACCCAGAAGGTCCTTTAATATCATTTATCATTGTTTTGAAGGTATGATAATACATGAGATGCAAAAAGTTCACAGCGGTAACATCTATACAAACTGAAACTGCTTTGCATTCACATTCAAACAACAGTACAGAGAAATGCAGCACTTATTTCCAATGACAGGTCAGAAAAGGTTTTGAAAGTGCTTACCATTTCATATTATGTCTTGTACGTGCATTAAAGCCACATCAACAGCTCAATGAATGACGCAGGAATCTTCCCTTGTGCCACTAGTGTAAACTTTGTAAGTTTGACCTAGGTTTATAGCGCCCTCATGAGGGCAATCACTGTAACAAGCAGTTTTTACTGTACTTTTGCTCCCAAATGCATCACTATGTCAAAATTGGACCAGTGCATGAGACATTATATTTGCTGAAACATAGTCTACATTCATTTATCCAGATTTAAACAGAATCTATCTGAAAAAAAAAAAAATCCATATTTGCCATGATGCGTAACCGCTTTGATTAAAATTCAAATGATATCATCCTTTGAAATATTCATCTGACTTTGTTCAGCGCTTGTGTAATTTTACTCTCACAGAACAGACCAGAAACAGAAAGAGACGATTGGAGGAGAAAGGGGTTTTCCTAGAGTCAGGCAACACCCAGTGCTTGGCAGAACAGACAAGCAACAAAACTCAGCCAAATTCCACATATGCTAACATTCAAAAGTTTATATGTAATAAAATGTCCTGGTAAGCTAACGCCAAGACTGGAGGGTTCATTCATCTGCCCTGGTTCATTGGATGAGTTGAGAGGAGTTCTTTCTAGCTAGTGACGAACAATAGTCTAGCATTTTCTTATTTTTTATTCTTCCTTTAGTGGATTTTCTGTACTGTCAGCCACTGATGTCAGGCTGCCAACTCACTGGTTGCGGTTCAGAGACGTGGATCCTAAAATTGGATCCTAAAATCCTAAAAGTCTCAAAAGTGGTATTTAGCAACTGCCACACCTCTCTAAAAGCAACACACAAATTATATGACTCTCGAGTTATCCCAGAGGTTCTCATAAGTATGTATACAGTATATAACCATGCACATTGCTCACAAGAGAGAGCTTTATGTAGAGATCTTGGGCCTGGGTCCACTGAAAGCTATTTGTTGATTTGTACAGCATTACCTTAATGTATATGAGAGAGAAAATTAATAAATAATTGTTTAACACATATTTCATGGGCTCATCTTTAATTCATGGGCTTTAATGGATCAATATGCCATGTTTTAGAGATTACTAATTCACCAAATAAACAAGCTAAAACACAATATCTTAGCAACTTTTTACACATAATAAAGGGCATATACATGTAAGTATTACAGGAAGAGCAAGGGGAACAGCTGAGGACAACTCTCATTCAGAAAATTCAAAATTATGATGGTAAAGATGGTAAATAAACATATTTTACATAGTGTTGAACATTTTCTACTTCTACATGACACCATTAATGATCATTAAATATCAACTCTGCCAAGCAAAGAGAAAACTTTAGTGTACTTGTGTATGATCATGTTAAACATTTGTTTATCAGTGAATTGACTTCATATATATTGTGTACAGTAATGCATTACTACTTGACTCAAAGATGTCTGAATGTGGTTAACATAAGAATGCATTATGTGCATGTGGTGTTTGTTTATTTCTGTGAATTGAGACTGTTTTTGTGTGTATTTCAGAATATACGTTAACGCTCTTGACAAAAAAGAAATTCAAATTTAAATAATACAGTATACATCATCAAAAGACAGAACCATATACCTTACTTGTGACAGTGTGGACAGTGTTTTAAGTTAGCAATCACATAAACTGACTTATACCAAAAAGTTTTCATTATTGGCCCAGCAACATATGTACATAACATTGTAATCAGTGTGTGTGTGTGTGTGTACTTATACAACTGGTGTTGTGGGGACATAAATTTATACAGTCACATTGTGAGGACTTTCACCCCTTTTGGGTACAAAAAGCAAGTAAATCAATCAAACTTTTAGGGTGAGGATTTGGTTTAAGATTAAGGTCGAGTTAGGGTTAGGAAAGTAGTGGTTAGGGTTAGAGAAAGTCTCCAGGAAATGAATCTAAGTCAATGTAATGTCTACTGAGGTGATGGAAGCATAACTGTGTAAATAACAACAATAATAATAATAATAATAAGAAGAAGAAGAAGAAGAAGAAGAAGAAGAACAACAACAACAACAACAACAACAACAACAACAACAACAACAACAACAATAATAATAATAATAATAATAGACATGAGACATCAATACAGGTGTGGTTTCTGATTGTTTTGCTGGAGTGTGTTGGGGTTTCTTTGACGACACATGTTCAATATGTGACACATCTTACCTTGGATGAGTAAATGGACCCTTTTTGCAGTAGAAATTTGGACTTGTCGTAGAAGGAAAAGCACAGATGTTACATTTAACATCTCATTTGGCAACAATGGCTTGATAATTTTTAAGTGTCCCACTACGTAAAAGTGACCCTGAAGATGAAGCAGCTAAATGGAATTCAGCCATCATTACTTTTATTGAAAACTGTGCTTTTCCTACTGTGATATGTCAAAATATCTTCTGTGAAAAAGGCTTAAGTTCCTTTTTGATACATTAATTCACCATGAATACAATAATAAAGATAAATAGACTACATTTAATCTTGTTGTAGAAAGTCGTGTATCAACTGCTGTCATGGCAAGCCTTTTTCTGCACTCCCTTCACACTCATTCCCTTCAGATACTCTCTCCTCCTGAATATTATCAATAGTGTATCCTCCATGTGCTGGTTGCTTGTCTTTGTCTTCATCTGTCTTTTCTTCTGCTAAAATTCTCCAGTCTCTGCAGGCTTTGGAGTCTTGAAGTTTACAGTCAGTCAGAACCATTAACTGGTGCGCCTGGCTGGCACTGCAGTGTGGTAACGGTACCTGGTAGGTGGTGTGGAACCGACGCAGGTCGACTCTGAACGAGCCCTTCTCCAGTGTCATGCAGGGTTCAAAGCGAGCACCCCACTCAATCTCTGTTTCAATATAGGATGTCTTGGCTTGACACATCATGCCTGTGTACAAAGTGATCATAAGGAAGTGTGTTAGTGATGATCTTGAGTTTGAAAATCCAAGCAGACATCATTTGCCACATAAGGTCCCAGATAGCAAAATTGCTGTGGCCCAGATATGGCCCACACCCAACACATATGGCACTTTCATCTGGCCCATATACCGCTTGGAATGATGGCACTTGGGTGGTCCACTCCTGTTTCCCAGATCTGGGCCACAAGCAAGCCGTATGCCAACCAAGAACAAACCAGATAAACATACCACATCTTTACCAAAAAAGGCCCACATTTGATTTGGGATATTTGGGCCATATTTGCTATTTTACATGTGGGCCATTTCAGGCTCACATCCATTTTTTCCGGGCCAGAAGAAGGCCAGTAGTGCTGCATCATTGCCTGAAGTGACCCACCTCTGTATGCTATCTGGGAATAACGATGGCTGCATTTTAGTATCCCATTAAGCCACAATAGTTTGACAGTGGGCTAGCATGCACAACATCAGGACCTGAAACTGAAGCAGCTAAATGTAAGTCAGCCATCAATAATTTTATAATTTTCACCTGTCCAAATGTAACTTATATATCTTGGGTATACAGTTACCATCTTGTTCAAAGATTAAAGATATTACAAGATATACTAATACTTCCACGGTTTCAGCCGAGTTAACTTCTACTCATTCATGTGGAACAGGACAAGACAAATCCACAGCAAATTGGGATTAAATATTCAATCTGATTGAATTTTGACACAGAAAATTGCAAGGTTCTCCAATGCCCAGCCAGTTTGAGAGAGACTGGCCTGAACTGCTCAGCAAAATAATATTCAAAATCAGTTGAGGAAGAGATCCTGTTTGCTTACAGTGAGTGTAATATAAAATGTTTGATAAAACTAGAGCCTTGGAATACCTGGGACTGGACCTCAAAATATTTTTAACTTTTTGAGTTTTTGAGTGTTTGGTGCTGTGCAGTTTTCAGGCCACAAGGGTGCAGGACACATAGGATATGTGGGTATTTACTGGAATACAAGCAACATGCCTCATTATCCTCCCAAAATATCGGCTGTTGACCACATAAAGCTGTTAAATTATGAAATCAAGATGTGTTTTACTTTACTTACTATAACTGTGTTGATGCTTCGTGTGAATTAGTTTGACAGTAAATAAACAAAAATCTAAAAAAAAAACCCTAACCCTAACCCTAACCCTATTATGACAATAGCAGAAATAAGAAATGACCTTTTAAATCACAATGCAACACAATTGTCTCTAACAGGCACTAAAAGTTGTCTAACTATCAGTTAGGCTACAGTTACTGTTTCTGTCTGACTCTGGTACATGGAAAATTCTAGTGAGCCCCAAAGCCCAAACAGTCTCTTCAGTATTCGTCTGTATTTGTTTGTATTTAAGCTAATATGTCTACTACCTACTAAAAGGCGAAATATGTTTATTATGTATCCAGTTTATGTATACAGTATTTTTTGCCTTTTGATTGGTAGCCTTTCACTGCCTTTCACATGCCCACTGAGTAATCATTTAAGATTTTGAATTTAATGTCCTGTTATTTTACTGGAGTCACTGTCCACAGAGATGCTAACAGCCAGCTTCCACAAGAGTGTATGTTTACAACATTTAGGGTGTTAGAATAAAACACAAGAAGCCTTTGTGTTCTTTAAACACAACAGTTTAAAGATGTTATAAGTTTTTTAAACCCAAAATGGCACTGCTCGCACTGCTCACTGACATATATGGTATCACAGTTTACTGGCTTAGTGCAATAGAGTGGTTTTGAAAACTGACATTCTCAGAGCAAACAAACAAAGGATGGGAAAATGGTTTGACTTGATATGGCTGGCACACATCTATGAAAAATGCCTGGATTGTCCCCATACGAACCTATCTCCTAAAAATTATGGTGGCCCTGATGCAAAGCACAACAACATTTGACAAATATTTCAAAAAAGAAAACGCACTAGCATTAGCAGCATAACTAAAATAGCAGCCAACTTCCCTCTTTCCAAAAATGTGTATGTATAATTGTATCTCCATGTGAATTGGCAATAAAAGAGCAGTATGGTTGACAAATGAATGGATGTGAACCATTAACCAATTAAAGCCTGAATAGTTAATTATTTGGCCACTTGGGGGCAGTGGAAACAAGTTGTGAACACAACATTGACACATAATCACCTTTTACGTTGAAATGGTGAAGCAGTTATTTACACATTCAGGAGTTACGGAACAATATAATCATTCATTTGGAATCGTGTTTCTGTCAACCCGGTGAAAGTTCAATATTCACTCTCTTAGCTGTTTTTGGTCTCTATCAACTCCTGAGGGAAATATCTGGCTTTTCAACTACTAAATGCTAATGTCTGTGCCATTTCGTGCTGAGCAGATAATGTATAGTGGGTTTTTAGCAGACAGCTGTTTTTGCTAAAAACAGCTGTCTGCTGTGGCTGAAAATGGAGCCATGAGAGTCATGAGAGTGAACCAAAACAGTAAATTTGCAGGCTGGATTCTCTGTAGGTTTATCACTGCAGATGACACATTACATATTGTCATTTGATTCACTGTTATTACAAAGATAATGAAAGTGAGACTGAATACTTAAAAGAGTATGTTTACCCCCCCAAAAAACATGTTTTTTTCACTTAGCCCTTGTGGTATCTAGTCAAACAGAAACTTTTGTTTTCAAGTTTCCAGTTACTTACAGTTATGAAAACAGTCTGTGCTCTGTGCAGTCTTATCTGCAGATTGCACAGAGCACGGACTGTTTTCACTGGAACTGATTACTGAAGAATGAGACCCTATAAAAGTGGCTTATACAGAAGTACCACAAACCAGAAACAAAAGTATTGGGGTAGAAAGAAAATCCAGGAAAATATAAAACCAAAACTTAAAATCAAAAAAGTATTTCAGAGCAAACCAGGATACTAGGATAGACACCATTTTATTAGGGGATTACACTGAAGGAGCAAACTACACTTATATAACTTGTATAAGTTACATATGTCATATATCTCTGACAGAGCGAATCTGATGAAGAAACGTGCAAACACATAGTTTTTTAATGTAATCCCCTAATAAAATTCTGTCTATCCTCATATCCTGGTGTGCGCTGAAATACTTTTTTGACTTTCTGTAATTTGCCCTATATCAGCTGGCACCCAGGAGAGAGGCACTGTTGTACACAGGGTATTTCAATTTTTTATAAAACCAAAACTACTTGTTTGGCTGGATACCACCCAGGTAAAGTAAGAAAATGCAGTGAGGGACCCTTAAAACTTCATAATTGCTTTATTTGTGTCATATCTGCTTTTGTATCCCTTTTTGACCACTACTATTATTGATTACTCACCTGTGGCCTCAACAATTCCTTCCAAGATAACAATTATCTCAAACTGTTGTCGTCTAAGCTGTTCGGGGCCAAATTCCCAGAGTGGACTATTGGAGTCAATGTTGTGCTGGATGACTTGAGGCTCTACCAGAAAGAGTCGGTCTGACCCTGTTTCATAACCAAGGTCAATCTCTGTCTGCTCAAGTGGCAGGAACTCACCCTCAGTTGTTTGTCGGGACTTAATTAACTTTGCACGGACCTTAGCATCCACCATGTGGCTTTCTCTCAGGTCCCCCAGCCGGAACATTAAACATAGCTGATCATCACGGTTGGCGATAACACAAGTGCGACTAAAAAGAAGTGTCTCAGCCCGCTTTTTAGGTCGAGATATTTTGACAAACATGCAACCCACCATTAGAGCATCTATCATGGACCCTATAATACACTGCATCATGACCAGCAGCACACCCTCATGGCAGGTAGGGGACACAGTGCGTGACCCATAACCAATGGTGCGCTGCGTCTCCACAGAGAAGAGTAGAGCTGAGATGAAGCCATCAACACCTAAGTAGCAGGGCCTTTGGTCAAGGAGATGGTCTTTAGTGATGCTGACGGGTCGCTCTTGTCCTACATCACCTCGGAAGGAAGCATTCAAGAAATACAGTCCAGCAAACAATAACCAGGTGGTGATGTAGCACATCATGAATACGAATAGAAACCAGCGGTACTGAAGGTCCACAAAAGAGGTAAAGATGTCAGACAGGAAACGGCCCCTCTCAGAAATGTGACACAGGTTGACACGACACTTTCCATCCTTGG
The DNA here is from genome assembly GCF_914725855.1 of Thunnus albacares. Taxonomy (NCBI): domain Eukaryota; kingdom Metazoa; phylum Chordata; class Actinopteri; order Scombriformes; family Scombridae; genus Thunnus; species Thunnus albacares. Next base: position 16,051,947 of record NC_058113.1, on the reverse strand, counting down.
AGATGTAGCGAAGTTGCTCCCTGGTTTCTGCAGGAATGGTGGGGGTTTGGTCACAGTCACTCTCCAGAAGTTTACTCCGGGCCTTGGCCAGGCTGTCTATCTCTCTAGCAGGGCTTGACATGTTGCTGTGCACAGGTGAGAGCGGGGTACTATGAAGAGGACTGTTGTTAATGACATGAAGGGAGCTAGGACTCTCCATATTAGGCACACTGAGGGCATGGCGAGGGTACCGTGAAACCGTGTTGGTCTCTCTCAGTGAGCAGCGGCGCAAAAAGGCTTGCTCTCTATCTGTGAAACCAAGGGGAGGAGGGAGCAAGCAAATGCTTCCACGATAAGGAATGTCTGTTATACTTTTATGGTGCCGCTTGGCTGTAGCAAGCTCAGGAAAAGCTCCTGGCATGATGTCTGGGAGAGGAAGTGAGAACTCTGTGTTTTTCTGGAGAAAGAGAAAGTAGACATACATGTTATTTTCTCTTCCCTCACACCCGTGTTGGTGCAGGTGAGTTGCTGCATACCACTGCCCTTTCAGAGATAAATAAAGTTATACTGAAATTGGATAGAAATTTGTTTGTACAGGTAATCTAAGTGCATTTTGAAGTTCAAGGTGCTCAGTATTACCATATTTATTTTCCTCAGTCTTTTTTATTTTCTTCATTTAGTCCATATTCTAGTGGCATATTCACTGCTACAACTGCTACTATTGTGATACAATTGAAAGCTCCACAAGAGCTACTAAATGGACCTTGTAGTGAGATTGTTTTGTTTCCAAGGTCAAGAATGAACTTTTAATCTCAAATTTTAAGACATCATTAACAAGAAGTCCTGTGTGTCATACGATTTTACAGGCCTCAGTTCCTTAGCAGACATTCTTTGCAAAGACAACAATGCACTACAACATATTCTCAATATTGCATGAATATTCAACAAATGAAAATAATATTGCTGTACAAATAAAATCATTGCCTTACATTTATTAAGTAGCTCTCGCATTGAATTTTCTCCCCTGATGGTGTGGAATGGACGACCATGAGAGATTTTGGCTGATTGGGCTGTCCCCTTGTCTCATCCTGGGTGGACCCTGGAGGCCACATGGCTGTTGTCCCAATGGATCCAGGGGACCCTCTGGTTTCAAAGTTAAAGTCTCTTCTAGCACCAGGATACATTTCAGAAATGCAAAGGCAATAACCACCAGCAGCAGAACATGGGCATAATTACTCAGGTTTCAAGATTCTTCCATTGATCTAAGACCTGAGGACATAAAAGAGGATTGTCACACAGGATTTGGATCTTGACACAATCGCATCATTAGATCCCAGGTATATATTACACCCGGGAGCACATTATAGCTCATTAAATTGAACTCAAGCTGGTTAAAAGTAGCTTAAACACTTGACATGGATAACAGGAAAGAGCACACTGTGGTAATAGACAAAAAGTTCTGTAAGCATTTCGAAAAATAGTTACACCCATAACGATATTTTGACCTTAACCAATGAGTCAATTTTCTAGAAGGCAAGCTGTTTTTGGAAAACAGGGACTTCCACATTAGATCTGAGATGAACTAACCTGCGGGAAGTGCCGACACTTCCTATCATTCCGTACCAGACAAAAGAAACAAAATACTTCCTTTTAAGGCAATGTTTTAGCCTGCGTACTTTAACGCACACTGTATCAGCCAACAAAGCTTCAGGAGGATATCCTGACCATCTGGACTTAAGCTCTATCATCCTGTTGTCTCAGCAGTACTTTATCTTGCAGAGTAGACTGAGCTGCTCTTCTCGTTCAGAATATCCAACCTAAGGTTACCTAAACCTACTAATTTGGACAATATATACTGATTCAACTTTGAAGCCGCAATATTAAAACAACTTGAAAACTTGTTAATAAGTATGTTGGGATGCAGTGACACAAAATAAGCAAGTAATGTTCGGAAATACTACTCTGAAAGCTCGGATCTCACTGAATAAGTGAGCAGCAAGTCTACTAATAAGTCTGCTTAACCCTTTGTCACAATGTGTGGGGGTTTTGCAAAATCTTCCTACAAACCTCAATCATTAGTAACCCCTGGTTCATGTACACTCACTGACTGAGCTACAAATGAAAATAATTTTTCATCTAAACTTTTCAGAAAATACAGTTAATAATAGTAAACCTGAAAAAGGTATTCTTGGCAATTTTTTTCTAATCACTTATAGCTGCCAAAAGCGTTATTTTCAAAACCTATGAATATATTTCAATGTACAAGCTAGGAGTGTGCACGCAGATTAAAACCAAAGAGGGCAGGTGCTGGACTGAAAGTGAGAAAATGTTGAAAAAAACAGATAAACAGCTCACACATCACCTTGGTGCAATAACTCATTGCATTTTTTTTACACCAAGTCAGCATGCTGAGAAGGAGAGAAAGGTGTCTAATTCTGTCCCCAGGTATTTAAAAGTGTCCACCTGCTCCACCAACTGACCGTCCAGCCTGATAGGTTCAAAAATTGGGTGGGGTGAGTCCAGTTTCCCCATGCTCCTACAACACAGCTCTTCGGTCTTGTTGATGTTCAGCTCCAGGCATCTTTCTTCAAAAGCCTGGAGTGTAGAATGAAGTATGGAGAAAGAAGGGCTTGGAACAGTTGGGTGAAGACATCTCCTAGCTGAGTGGAGCAGTCTCTGAGATACCTGCCTCTGAGCATGTCGGGGCCAAGGGTTTTGTGGGGACTGACGAGTCCCAGAATTCTGTTCTTCTCCCAGACAGATGTTTTTTGTTTTGTTTTTTTTGTTACAGACTCCCCAATGGGATTACGTAACACTCCTAATATCATCTCCTAATAAAAATACTGGCCCAGCAGCAGTGATCCGGGAGAACTCAAAGGTTACATAATAGGAAGAACAAGAGGAGTATTTGTTATTGAGGATAGCTGTGGTTCAGGGGGTAGAGCGAGTCATCTAATAATCAGAAGATCAGCGGTTTGAATCCCGGCTCCTCCGGTCTGTTTGCAAGATATCGGACCCCAAATTGCCCCTGGAGGCTGTGCCATCGGTGAGTGTGTGTGTGCATGAGCATTCCCGATGAGCAGTTTGGCACCTTGCATGGCACCCTCTGCCATCAGTGTGTGAATGGGTGAATGTTGGCATGTAGCGCAAAGCATTTTGAGTGTTTGGAAAACTAGAAAGGTGTTATATCAGTGATATTGGTGAGGTGAGAAGCCTGCACGGAACCCAAAAGACACTAAAACTTGGCTTATTATTTCTTAATCCATTTATATAATTTCTGTTTTTGTGAGTAGCATTAAAGGACTACAAACCACATTTCGTTATACAATCTTGTGTTGTAAAATGATAATAAATGAATCTTGAATATAAATGCAGCCCATTTACCATTGAGTACTACTCAGATTTCTAAAGAAGCTGTAAAATGACATGTTAGAACTTACCAGTAGTAGAATTAGCCTTCTCATGATAAGTAAGCTAGGCCTACATGAAACATCATGTGTAAAATTAGAGTGTCCAGACAGAAATAAAAAGGAGGAAGGAAATACCATGTAGACAAGAAAGGAAATTACCATGTAGGCTACTGATTTAATAAAGCAATACTGAGATGTGACAGTTTAAGATGATACCATAGATTTAAGATCATATCACCCAGCCATAACAAAGCATTAGTTACATTTAGTTTAGTACATTTGGTAAACACAGTTCAAAAAAGATATTCACATAGAAATAGTTCTTTGAGAAATGAACTTTTACATCTGAAACTCAGTGCAGTAGTGGGAGGTGCTAAATTCGGATAATGAGTGTAATAAACTTTTTCCTCGAGTTCAGTGATGGAGGGGTACTCTAAAAAGTGCAAGGATCTGACGACTCGCTTTGATTCGGGTACAAAACAGTGTGTCCCGTGTGAGAAGCCAAAACCAGGTAAGTTATCATTACAATAAAATTGTATTATTTTATGTTATATTGTATTTTATTATATTTTTGTTTTCAACAATACAGGAAGAGGACTTACCCCTAACTGTGGCTATGATGACAACAAAGGTCGACATGTGCCATCCACCAAAAGTTGCGGAATCAACTTTTTTAATGATGGCAGCAAAGATTTCTGTCAACCATGCACCTCATGTCCGACTGGTTTTCAAAGTGTGAGCCCCTGCAACGCAACTACCGATACCCAGTGCCAAGATCTACGGTAAGAAACCATGGAAATACCCAGGAAAACGTCAATTTGTGCGTATATGTCAAGGCAGACAGAAGGTCACATTTTGTTTTAAATGATCTTACCCACAAGATCTGGAAATACATGTTTCGACCTGATCAGACGTACGTAGGTACAGCTGTTGAGCCGTCAACAGTTTAAATCATGGGCGCTCCATCGCTTTCAGTTGTCCACAGTAATGTCATGTTACACCCAACAGCCTACGCATATTTCATTTTGGATGGCATGCAATGAATAAAATGTTCTTTTCTATAGAAGTTTGACCACCGAAGATCCTGCCAGAGTGAGTGGGCTTACCCTTAACATCATATAGTACTATTTAAGTTAAATGTTTTGAATTGGTTTACATTATCTTCGTTTCTCTTTCACCTCAGGAAACAACTACAACAACAACAATAGCAACAACATCTCAGCGTGTTTCAACTTTTTTCAGCAAGGCATCAACGGTAATCCACATCTGTCTTGTTTAGAATTAAGGCAAACATCTATGTGTTCTTCAGCCTACTGATAAACAAAGGAAGTTGTGCGTCAAAGGAACCCACTTGAAAAATTCCCCCAGACTCAAGGGTTGAGTCAGACTTCACAAGAGGATAGGTTGAATCATGAGTTTTAAATTATTGTCAAATATATTAGTCAGGTAATTATTGGCAGGTACGCAACTGTGAAAGAAAAAAATGTAACTCCTGATTTTACCTTGCCCTTAAGAATATTCAAATTTCCTCAGAATTTTTAGAGTAGTTTTAGGTAGTAGTAAATTTGTGATTAGGACTTTTTGCAGAAGGACTGGTGCAATCTGGTACAGATGATAAGAAAAACAGGGTAAAAAGTTCATTTGGTTTAGTATGTAAGTGCCCACTCATTATATCTTGGTTGATATCTTTGCAAAATTCTTAATCACTTAGGCTCTTAACCACTCTGTAAAATACTTTTGTTTAGGGGAAATGCCGTCACAGAGTTGTTAAGAAAGAATCTATTATGCTAATGTATAGTTTGACACACGAAAACTGAAAACTAAGCAACTAATGACTGTTTTTGCAAATTAACAACTACTAGTGCAGTGCCCATTCAAAACCTGCCTGTTCGGGAACAGGCTGATTTCTCAATACCTAGAGAGATCAGTGCCTGTCCCTTAAACGCCTCTCGCGCCAACTATCGGTAGACACTATAATTTACCCATGTTCCATAAACGGCTCACATGCAGGCTATCAGTAGATGGTACAATTTACTGATGCTCCCTAAATGCCTCACACGCAGAATATCTGGAGACTACAATTTTGAGTTGAGCTGAAGTTGGTCAGATGAACTGTTCTAAACGTGCCTGAGACTTCTTGCACTGTGTCTTGAACATACATACAAAGTTCTCGCGTGTGAGGAATGGGACTAGAGTATAACTCTCTAAGCTTTTTCAATTCATTCTTTATAATAGTTCTCATGTGTTGCTGTCCATAATTCTGCTTGTTGAATCCATGTGCAGGAGAAGAAGTAGAGGCAACATTGTTTATGAGGTATTTTTGTATATTTCTGAACGTGCCTGAGATATCCAGCACTAAATCTTGAATGTACATGCCAACTTTCATTCACAGTATACAGTTCAACAGTAGTTAAATGTTTTCAAGTTATTAACACTATGGATGTAATCCCACCTTTGACCATAATGTGGATTGCAACGGCAGAGTGGCGCTGTCCGTATATTGACTGTCCTTTTGTTGACTACACGGGCAGAAAAAGAAGCAAACCAACGTTATTTATTAGGTATTTATATTTATATAATTCTCGAGAACAGCTCATTCAAACAACTTCACACATCAACACTGCATTTCTAGACTGGATCGGATGAATGGTTCTCGAGATATGCGAAGGACAAACCCACACACATACAGAGAGACAGAGATTCTTTACCTTATATAGGGAGACTAGTAATTGACTGGATGAACTGTATCTGATCAGTTTCAGCCTGGAACGTAATCACCTCTGACCACAATATGGGTTGCAATAGTGGTGCTGTCCGTATTTCCGCTCGTTGACCCCACGGGAAGATGAGGCAAATCAACGTTAGCAACGTTATTTATGAGGTATTTTTTATATATTTCTCGAGAACTGCTCATCGATACAACTTCACACATTGACATTGCACTTCCCCGTTTCCCCAGCAATCCACCTGCCAGGTATGAAGTAGATCGGATGAACGGTTCTTGAGATACACACATACATACATACAGACAGACAGACAGGCAGAGATTCCTTGCTTTATATAGAGAGATAGAGAGAAGTGAGATAGAGAGATATGAAGATGAACCCAATTAAAATGAGAGGTCACTTACAAACTAAACCAGCATAATTCTCATAATTAGTGCCAAATTGCACCATTAGCTCTGTAAAATTCCCTAAAAATTAACTGTTAAACACCTGCAAATTACTTGGAACATTTACAGTTAAAATTAGAACGAAATTAGAGGACCTGTAAAATAAGGTGTTACTGAAAAAATAAATAACTATAGAATTAAAATAATTTCAAGAACTTTCACAAAACTATGACAGGTATAATATTTTGTTCTAGGTTGTTGTAATGGCTTCACACATAAAATGTGAGAGAACAACGGAAATGGTTTGGGGGAGCACTTAACAGATGTGTTATCAGTTAGAGATGATGCAACCTTAACAGCACTTCCCCTAAAACACAAGTTCACTTTTTTTAATTTCAGATTCAGACGAAGGAAGAATCCAGTTTAACACCTCATGCAACAAATACACCAACTAAATCCGACCCAGTTGCAACCAGTAATGATGTGCCATGTAAGCTAAACACACACTGAAACAAGAATACATCTCTTCCTACTCATAAATTTAACTCAGATGTTTTTCTGTTTTTCCAGGGGCATTACATTTTGCCATCCTAATTGCCATCATGCTTGTTGCACTATTTGGTTTCATAATCTACATGAAGAGGAAAAAAGGTGAGCACATTGCAAGTAAAGGTTTAAATATATGGACATGAAGATAAAGACGAAGAGTCATTTTGTGGTGCATAGACTGGAAATCTGAATATACTGAAAATAATGAATGTAATGTTATAACTCTAAAGGCAGGAACACAAGCTATGGAACAAGTTTGACCAGAAGATCATCATGCATGAATGTAGGGTTCTATCCCCTCTCTGCCCTACCTGAAAGTGATCTGGAGGACATTCTGAGTGAGTCAAACTTGTCTTGCAATGAACCATGTACAGTTAAATGATTTTGTCAGTCTCCGATTTCATCTTTTTTGTTTTATGTCATGTGGCATTGTTAAGATCCAGGGCTGCCGGTAATTTTACACATCAAGTCTGTGGAACAATGGAGCTTTGAGGACCAGCTCTTTTTCTTGAAATGCTTTTAGTCCTTTATGCTGGTGTGTTGTTAAAAGTACAGGCCTCCCTGCATCTTTCTTCTGTAGGGCCTGACATCATATCAGCACCTCTACAGACTGTGCTGGACAACCTGGATGTTTTGGAGGAGCTGGTTATTTTGTTGGATCCAGAGAGCCATGGCGTCAAGAACACCAAACATCTTGCATCTCACTGCTCCTTCCCGTCCACCTGGATCACGTACACCTATTCTATGAAGGACAGTAAGAGCCCTCTTAAAGCTGTGCTGGAAGGGGTCACTAGCAGGCACCCTGACTGGACAGTGGGGCATCTGGCAAAGCTGCTCAGACATATAGAGCGCAATGATGCCATTGCCCCCCTTGCAAAACTCAGATTTAATTAGATCGCCTTGTAGCATTTCATTAAAACACAATAAAAAGAGCTGTATCGTATTTGTCCAGTATAGTAATACAATTTGGTATTGATTTGAAGTCAGTGGGTCATATGACATGGAAGCTTTTGAAAAAACTGCAATTATTTTCTATTCAAATATTTATCTAAAATAAATTAATTACACATTAGCAATCAAAATAGTTGTGCTACATGATACAAATTTAGTAAAATTCTTTAATCATAATTTTCATTGATGGGACAACCAGTCCCACCCACAGCACTGTGTCAGTGCTTTATTATCAAATCCATCCTGCTTGCTTATTGAGAGAATGCCTAAATCAGTGAAACTCCATACCAGGTTTTCACTGCTACACCCAGACAGATTCTCACATAGCACACGCACATACACAGGAGGGCGTCGCTGATGCCAGATAGGAGGAAGAGAAACCGGACAGGAAAGAGGAAAGTAAGATGGCAAATGAGACTAAAAGAGGAGAGAAAGAAACGGATGAAATGAAGAGGTAAAGAAGGAATGAGAGGAGCAAGTAAGGAAACAAAAAGGGATGAAGGGGACAAATGAAAAAAACAAAAAACAGTGAAGGAAGTACCAAGGCAGGGAGGAGTTATAGCTGTGAGCTTTTACTTTTTATTACTTTTTATTATCTTATTATTATTAAGTTAGTTATTATTAACTCTTTTAACTTACTGCAGTGCCACCATTACATTAGTTGGCATAACTGGGTGCCTGATAATTCTGTGAAGTTATGAAATTTATTAAATAAAAAAGCAGCCAAAATCATCAACCCCTGAGGTCATATTTCATGGGGTTTATGGGTTCTATGGGTTGGATTTAAGTTGCTATTTGAAATGTTAGCAAATATGTACTTTTAGCCAAAAAAAAGTATATATCAGGGGGCCTGTGCCACAAAGTTATTATGATATTCTCCAGCTAATTTGATGGGTTTGCTTGCACACACTCCTCAGACCTATTCTGCTTATGAATTCAAGACTATTACTTTTCATGAAAGTTGTTAAATAGTAGCAGTGTTATGTTGTTATCTTGGTGGCTTTGTTTACACACATAATGTAGCTGTGTGACACAGGCCTCAGGTCCTGGTGATTCTTCATAGTAGTAGAAATGACTAGAAGATGAATATAGTTTATTGGAGAATCCACTTTACTCATTGATTTGATAACATTTAGGAAATTCATTTAGTGGTTATTAGAGATGGCTCTGAATTAGTCATCAAATCAGATCTGTACGTTTAGCTTTTTAATATCTTCAAAAGTGATCAAATGTGACTTCCTCCAGATGAAATCAGAAAACGCACTCATATTTTTTCTCATGTGAGTATAATCAATATCAAACCAACTGTTAAAGGGCACAAGAATACAGGAAATTACATCTATTCTGTTAAAACTTTTCTGGGGCTGGACCCTCAGAGCTCAGCATTTAGATTGTCCCACCCACATTTTCCAATATGTGCACAAAAGCAATCAAAAATGACAGTCAGCAATTACAAATTGTTCAACTGAACTGAACAAACAATCAGCAAAGTGATTTGTAATTTCTGCCGCTGAGAGTAGGATGAGAAGACTTATCTTAGCCTGGATCTGTCCAAAGGTAAAAAAAAAAAAATGCCTACAAGCTCATAGTCTACAATTTTACATTTTTGCACTTCAGTTTTTATACAGATAAAAAACAATCCCACTGTTTATGCTGAACTAAGTTAAGCTAACTGAGGGATGCTTCAATTTTGGAGGACAGATCTTCTCATCTAACTCTCAGCAAGAACACAAATATGTGTATTATAGTCTCAAATGATTTCTTTAAATGGCTAAATGCATTGGTGCACATACTGAGCTCAATTTTTTTTGTGCAAGATGTAAGACAGCTTCTACATATGGATTTTTCTTTTTCTATTTGTACATTAATATTGCATGTGATGAAATAGAACTAATAATGAATAAAAATACTCAACTGCAACTAATTAATCACTTACTCATGACTTGAACATCTAAAAACAGTGAAAAATGTCCATCATGGTTTCCTTAAGTCTGGTTAAGGTGATGTCTTCAGATTACTTTTGTTTGTTGGATCAACAGTCCAGAGATACTCATTTTACTGTCACATAAAACTAAGAAAACCAGCAAATCTTCACAAATGCCTGGCTTGAACTGGGGAATGTTTGCTTTGAAAATGATTGAAACAATTAAACAATTGACTAATCAAATAATGTTTGCAGCTCTGTACTCAACAAAGTCATCTTGTTAGAAACCTGTTTTGTAACATCCTGGTTCATGATTACTGCTTCACACAATTATCTTATTTTCAAACCTACTCTCAATGTTTATAATAAAGAAAGTCATTTGTTCAAACATCTTAACATCTTTATTAAGCAAATAACATTATAAATAAAAAAAGTGCATAGAAAAATTAAACAGGTTTAGAAATATGTATACAAATATTTACAAACTCAGGGTTTATTTGTACATGGTAACAAAGACGTAAATTTTAAAGATCACATATTTTCTCATTTTTATGTCTTTTACACTTACTTTAAAATAACCCTACTATATATATATATATATTTATATATATATGTGTGTGTATATATAACATACAGCTTTCTGAACAGATTTTGGGAGAGATGGTCGTGACAACTTCAGGTTTTGACTAGTGCCATCCTTCATTGCAAACACACACACACACACACACACATGCACACACACACACAAAATGACACAGACGCACCCACACACACCAGCTCTGCAGGACATTAAAACCAAGCTACTCTTAAATTATCATCCTCTGTTTTTGCATCAGTATTCCCAAACATCTGTCTAAACAGCTGAGGTAGAATCCTTGCAAGGAGTTGGGAGTGACTGCTCTTGTTGTCAGCTAGGTGATTGACACAAGTTAATCTGGGCTCCATCCCAGTGATTGGACATGCAAGAAGGAAAGGGGATTAAGATCAAGACAAAACATGATCCTATTGGAATTTTGCTCTAATACGTTAGGAGAGAGAGAGGTGAAAGAAAAAAAAAAGAAAAAAGATGATCATGGGCTTGGAGAGGCAAACAGTGCTCACTTTAACTCCTGTGGCTGATTCTAAGACCGTCAGTAATCTACCACAAAAAAAATTAAAAATGATTCTTTAAAAATACCTGCTTTAGAACAATTTCTGTCATAAAGGCTTAAATGCATGACACAATTGCCCCAAAAGAAAATTCAAGTAAATTAGTGAAACAAAAGGACATCATTTGTAAACAACAAAAAAAAAGGGATACAAATGGGGGGAGAGCTCCTAATACACTAGACCACCAGCATTTATACAAAGCACAACCTTTCACCATTAAAAATAGAAATCAAAACAATTAAATATAACTACCAATTTGAACAGTGTGTGAATTCGATTACCTTATTAATGACGGCACTGTACATCGACTAAGAACAACATTACACATTACTTTAAGGTGCAGAGTGCATTCTCTCCAGCTCCATTTCAGACTTGTGTTTGCTGCGAGCCACCGTGCAACGACAACATTTACAATGTCTTTGCACCGTGTTCACAATAACAACAAGGTGCAGGAGATGAATGCACACACTCAGTGGCGATGCTTTATGCAGTGCTCTCCCTGATTAAGAGATAAACTGTAGCAGGTTTTAACAAAATGAAGATTATCTGTATGTTCGTTGGTTATTTATGTGCGACTGTAGGGCAGCAAAGTCTTATTGCAATAGGTAATGGGCATCTGCCATGAGTAATAAAATATATATTTAAAAAAACTGATATTCACCACAACTCTTAACTTTTGGCTTGGGTAGTGTTTGCTACATACACTGTACATCAAGAAAAAAAAACGTTCTTAAAGACATGTTTCTGTCTTTATAAATATGACACAATGTTACTGACTGAAACCGTTACGTTGGAACAATCTATCTCTACACAGGAAGAAAGGAAGTGAGAAAATATCACACCTACGATCTAGTGAGAAACTTAGCAGACACTTTATATTCCGATGATGTTAAGAGTACTGCTTGAGTGCATAAATTTAAGATACGTGGTCTCAGCAGGGTGAACATTTCCTGATTTGCAGGACATCTTAGTCCAACCAAAGATGTTGAAGACCCTTCAAAGCTTAGCACCATGGTTGTCTTGTGATTCAGGAAAAAAAAAAAAAAAAAAGTCCTAAAAGAAAAAAATATCCACAACATGAGAAGTGTTAAATGTAAGATAAAATACAAAAATAAAGGTTTGGGTGAATGTATGGCTCAAGAACTGACTTCACCACTGCACAGATGGGGCTATAATGTTCCCATCACTGGAGGATGGAGCAATCATGATTACAAGTGTACTATAGACAGACATAACCCCCCCTCCCCACCCCCACCCCCAGAAATGAATAAAACATATAAGGAATCTCTCAAAGCCTAGCTATAGGTTTTCAGCAATGATTCAAACAGATAAGGCTTGACGTGTTTATCAAAGAAATTCTATTGGTGTCGTCCATGTTGATTCAGAAACCCCCACCATTCAGTTATCTGATTCATATGTCCTGTTGGCATGAAAACCAAAACCACTTCCTACCAGAAAATATACTCCTGTGATGCTGTTGCTGGGCAAGCGGTATATCTGTACTCTTCGCGGGTAGAAGTACCTTGTGAACACATACCAGACAAGAAATTTCTCAATAGTTTCTGAACTCTCTGTGCAGGTTATCTTCCTCCTCTTCTTCTTCTTCTTCTTGTTCTCCTATGCAGAAAATGTCTGCGTATTATCTTCTGACCAGCCAAATGTTGTTGATCAGACTCATAGTGGCTAATTCCCCTGCTGTGCTGACTGCCCACTGCCTCCCCAAACCCAATCCAGTGCCACCTTAATTTAAGGCTTACTAGTAAACAGGACCCCGCCCTTTACAGACAAAGGATCTCTCAGTTGAGGAAGCGGCGACATCGCCGGGCCCCACAGTTACAGTTGAGTTTGTTGCTGGCGTCTTCAATGGGAAACTTGTAGTCATAAGTGAGTTCCTCTCCCCTGTAGATCTTCCTAAGAGCAAAGATGACGATATGCTTCCGGCCCTCCACATTTATCACTCGTGAGTAGCAGTTCGGTTCACAGGAGTGGTTGATGAATCTTGCTGCATTACCATGCATGGTTGCATCTACCACGTCAAAGTCATCAATGCGGAACATGTAACAGCCGATACCCTGTGAAGGTGTAAATGAAACATGTTGATACATCCTCTAACCTTTTAAACATTAACCTTCAATTATTGGCGGTAACAGAATGAAACTGATCAAAGATATGGAACCAACCTTGCCATCGTAGTACTTCTCCCTTTTGTCAGTGAGCACTGAGCGAATGACAATGCCTGCATACTCAATAACCATCTCCCCTGCTTCGATGTTCCTTTTGCAGAAAAGACCACGCCCGTGGATAGCAGACCTACAACAGATGTACAAAGGGCAGAACTGGTTAGGTCAGACAGGTTCATTCAACAGGAAGTCCGCAATAAGCCCATCAAAGTACGACTTTAAGCCAATTTTGGACCCCGAACAAACGCTATCTCCTCCGAGGGTGTTAATGGTATCGGCTTCAAACTTCAAACATACAAGACTTATGACGCTGTGCTGAACAAAAGTTGTTAAAAACTTGTAATGTAATAACTCGAACGGTTTAGATTTTATAAGCCCTGAAAGTTGCTGTGCCACATTGCACCTTACAATGTATACCAATGGGGAGGCAATCTCTGGGCATGGACTTTGTGTCAAACAGAGGCTTCTTACATCTAAACTATAAGTCTGGCCACTTTGAAACCTGTATCAATGGATTCGGGACGAAATTTTCTACAAAAACATTTGATTTTAATGTAAGATTTGGCCAAAGTCATGGGATTTACGAGGATACTTCACAAGAAGAGTACTCTGAAATCCTGTTCTCCAGCTGCTCCTGGTGATGTCACTCCCTCAGTGCTGTGACACATGACGCAATACACACATTATCAAATCACAGGAGGAGCAAGAAAAGACTTTAAAACTCACACTCTAATATCTCCAAAACAGTAAAAGATAGAAAACACATGTAAATTCAAGTTTGTGTCCAAAACAGTAGTAAATGATCAAAAAAGTGTGGGTTTGCTCTCACTCTCCATTCAAATATATGAGTATTTTTCTGTGTCCAGCTGCAGTTACTTATTGTCTCTACACACCTGACAGTACACATGTCAATTAAACTTTGACCAGGTCATGTAGGTTAAAAGTCTTTACTTTTCTAAAAATAGACTTGATGAAAATTAGGAAATTAATTTCTTTTACAACCAAACTCATCAAGAGTTTTCAATTTACTAATTGAAATTCAAGTGAAAGGGCCAAAAACTTGCTTAATTTCTAAAATTCTCATCCTCACACTGTTGAGATTTGATATTTCACCATGACAGAGGAAGTTGCTATAGCTTTATTGTACATGCTCCAGTCTGCACCAAACTTTACATGTTTGATAAGAGTCCTGGCCTGAACACGTCTACATGACAATATTCCATCAGTGATGCAAACTGGCTGAATAGCGCCCCCTACGAAATCGCAGCAAAGCAGCCCCAGCAGCAGGCAAAATAGTGGACAAAGAAAATGATGTTTATCTCCTTCTTGCACTGCCTGAAAACAGCCCGGGTCTGAAGACATCTACATGCCTGTGACAGAAGCCCTTCTACTGGACCGCAGCCCAACGGAGGTGCGAGGGTCCGTTCAATGCTGCTTGCAGCTTTAATTTTTACTGTAACTTTCTCTTCCCTATGATACTGCAACAGCACATCTGTCTGCCATTGTTGTTCTCAAACGACGCATATCTACCACACAGTCTGCACAGATGTTCATTTTTTGAAATAACAATTTTTCTCCATTCCAACCTATTCCAACAGCTGAGCTAACAGGAAATGAGTCATTGGTCTGAGTAATCTGAAATTGTGCATGCCTCACTCTTGTACAAAGCCCAGAAATTCCCAGTTAAATCATAGCTAACCCTTTCATGCATCAGTGGACAGCTATTCAAAAGCCGTTCTCTTATATATGCATGGGTTTTAATGATATAGTTGCACATCCAGTGGCCAGCCTTTGTGAGTGCAATACAAATTACTCAAAACCATAGATTGTAAAAGCTCAAAACCAAGATGGCCGCCTGCCGGCCGGAAATGCTCTTCCGCTAAGGAATATCTTGCCAATCCTTCTATAGTAATAGACCCTTGCAGGTAAATAAAATTTTGTAACATCAAGTAACAACTAAGGAGTAATACAATTGTTAAAATTTCCAAGTATTGATTTTATGTTGGGAGAAAATGACAATTAATCATCTGTCCACTAAGTTGGACAAACTTCTTGAAAAATGTGTGTTTAAAAAAAATGAAGTTAAATTTTTTTTTTTTTCATGCCTAAAGAGGAATAAAAACACAAAAATCCTGACTGAGGTTGTCATAATTCATGCATGAAAGGGTTAATGATTCAGATTAATCCATTTTTACTTCATTTTCTCAGACCATTTTTATGGTTTTGCTTCTGAGTTGAGACACAATTGTTGCCCTGCCCTGTATTATACTCAGTCTAAGTTTTACATTTTGTTTTACCTTTACTCAGAGAACCATAGTGACAAACATTCTTATCCTTTTATTAATTGGTTTTTGAAATAGTTTGCATTTGAGATTCATGTATATGTTGACAGGGATGCATTATTGTATTTTCTACTGACTGTTTTTCTCTATCTACAAATGTTAAACTATTTTGTAATTTTTTCCTTGTGAATATTAACATTGTATACATTTTTAAGGGGTATTAAGTGAATTTCGCTCTCTTTATTAAATTAATTGCTTAATGTGAATGCAAGCCCCTAGATGTTTTACTTTGTTCATTTTACTCTGTTTCAGATTGTGTTTGTTCATTCAGAATGTGGACATGTCGATGTTGGAGGCCTTTCTTGGTAATGAATGACGTCTCTGTGGATTCTATTTCTACGTTCATATTGCCTGCCCTGTGAACTCAGTGATTTGAAACACACGTCCCTACACACTATGTATGTCAGTCAGATGTTTGCTGGCTTTTATCCTGATGATTGTGTTATGTCCCTAATTGATCTACAGAATTTTAAAAATAAAGATTGCATCAGAGTTATGAGTGTGCAGCTTTCCTCTACTTTCTTTGATTACAACTTTCTTGACATTTTCTATTATTAAAACAACAGCATGGCTCAAGCACTGACAGGTTTTGTTAAGCATTGTTTTTAAGCATTACATAGAATGATTAGATAGATTGATGGGATTGATTTGCAAATGTAAATATGCACTGACCTGTACACGCCTACAGCTTCCTTGGATGTCCTTTCCAGATGTCTGAAGCGCATGGCCATGGGCAACTCCAAACTAGTAGCCCGTCTAAGAGAAAGAGCAGACATTAGTTCACCAAAAACCTCCAGAAAACAAAATAGTCTGAATGGTACAAATATTTATAAAATGTGCAATGTGTGGACAACATTTGACTATTTTACTGAAAAGGTTATCATTTCAGATTCAAAACAAATTTGCAGAAAATAAGTCAATAGGTTAAAGTAAGTTATGAATTGAGCAAAACTTTTTTTTAGAAGCAAACAGCAAGTATTAAGACTCATTTTAACCCAGGAAAAATCTTCAACTAAATGAAGCCTGACCTTGTAGACTTCAAAAGAACCTCATCTTCCTCATCATCATAAGGCCCAATGTCAGGAAGCTGTCTGTGCTGAGAAGCCAGGAAGTTAAACATGTCAAACGTGGACTTTCTGTTAAGAGAAAAAAGAAAAGGTTTTCAGGTCAACATGAGTATGGGTCATTTCATTCAAAAATTAAATACAAAAAATAAAATATAAGTTAAAACATCACACTTTTCATATCATTTGTAAAACATCAGTATACCACAGACTGGGAACATCTTCATTAGATGGGCTACTTCGGAAAACACCGGTGGCAGCAACTTGACGATTGCGCAGTAAGTATTAAAAAGTCCACTGAAAGCGCTGCATATTCCATATATGTCACACAGATGTTTATGGGCTTAATGTATGAACGAATTGATAAATTATCTTTATTTATATTGCACTTTTTACAGCAGGGCCATCTCTAAGATGCATTTCAAACACAAACTAAAACAGGCAATGCTGTTAAAGTAACAGGCCTATGTCATATAAGGAAAATATAGGCTATGCCTCAGCCTCACACTGTAATTTTAAGGTTTATTTCATAAATAATTACATTTAAAACCAACACATAGGCTAGATAAGACATGGAATTATAAACATGTTCCCCTTGAAATAACCTTGTTTATTTTTGTTGAATGTTATTCTAGTCTACCTTACAGTGAAGGTGTCAATTAAAAAAAAAAAAAAAAAAAAAAAAAAAAAAAAAGATTCTGGTCTAATGATTCTTAATTACAAAAGTTCTGATCAGTCATGAATAGGTGTGGTTTAAAATAATAATAGCTATTTACAGACTGTGCAGACTGTGTGGGGTAAAACGCACAAGAAGCCTAATTCTCCTTTACAATAATTCACTACATGTTTACAATCGGGTAGGCAAATCAATTACAATATGCAATTAAAGCTGCAAGCAGCGATGATCGGGCCCTCACACCCTTGCGTACGCCGCCTATGATTTAACTGGGAATTTCTGGGCTTTGTGCAAGGGTGAGGCGCAATTTAAGATTAGTCAGACCAATAACCAATAAGTCATGTCCTGTTAGTTCAGCTGTTGAAATAGGATGAAATGGGTGGAATGGAGACTGTGTGGTAGATATGCATCATTTGAGAACAACAATGGCCGACTTACAGTCAGCTGTGCTGTTGCAGTATCATAGGAAAGAGAAAGAAAAAATGGGTAAAAAAAGTACAGTAAAAATAAAAGCTGCAAGCAGCGCTGAATGGACCCTTGCGCCTCCATTGGGCTGCGGTGCAGTCGAAGGGCTTCTGTCACTTGCATGTAGATGTGTTCAGACCCGGGCTGTTTTCAGACAGTGCAAGGAGGAGATAAACATCACTTCCTTTGTCCACTATTTTGCCTGCTGTTTGGGCTGCTTCCTTGAAATTTCATAAGGGGCGCTATGGAGCCAGTTTGCATTACTGATTGAATATTGTCATGTAGACGTGTTCAGGCCGGGATTCTTATCAAACATGTAAAGTTTGGGGCAGATTGGAGCATTTACACTGAAGTTATAGCAATTTCCTCTGGAATGGCGAAACATCAAAACTTAATGCCACGCCACAGCCACACGCTTTAACGATAATTAAATCTTTTAATAACTTTTGATCACAAACTAGTCTAGATGACACACACTGATTTTGAAGTCATTATGATGAATTCTGTAGGACAAGTTCGTTAATATATAAGACATGTGAAATCGCCAAAATTGACAAATTCAAAATGGCCGACTTCCTGTTGGGTTTCAGCTATGGGTCCAAGAGACTTTTTTGTGCGCCCTGGCATGATACATGTGTGTACCAATTTTCATACATGTAGGTTTAACGTGGCGCAGGGGCTGCTTCGTTGAAATACTGTAGGGGGCGCTGTAGAGCCATTCTGCCACACTTATGCCAGCCACCGATACGATATTATAGACTGTAAGACCTGCCATGGGTGTGCAAAGTTTTATGAGTTTTCAAGCATGTCTTGGCCCTTAAAAACAGCTTCGTATTTTGTGGCGAACAATGTGTTGCCATGGCAACGGCTTTTGATGACAACTCAAAGGCTTCAGGAGTTATCATCATCAAGGTCTTACACCTTGGCTTACCAAATTTTATGTGTTTCTGACTAACCTGCTAGGAGTAGTTTGCAAAAGAGTGGCGCTTAATACTTCCTGTTGCCAGTAGGTGGCGCTATGACTGTCCTTAAATATGGGCCTTTACATGTCTTCAGACCAGGACTCTTAACAAGCATATGAAATTTGGAAAAGATCAGACCATGTGGAGTCAAGTTATATGGCTTTGAAATTTCATGGCGAGACATCGAAATTCACCGCGTCATCATGGCAACACCTTTCGACGAAAAGTCACCAACTTCATAATATACGATCTCCAAGGTCTTGAGGCTATTCTGAGTAAATTTGAGGTGGATCCAATCACTGTGCTACCCACAGGGCGTCAAAGTGTAAAACATGTAACTTCCTGTTGCCAGTAGGTGGCGCTATGACTCAGATCCAATATTGACACATGGATGTGTTCAGGGCGGGACTCTTTTCAAGCACAAAAGGTTTGGGTCTCTCGTGTATGCCGGAGTTATGGCTGTTTCAATTTCCACGGTGAAGGATCGAAATTCACTATCAGGCCAACGCAGCAGAGGAGAGACAGCTAACCAGGTGAAGTACTCGAGTTTACATTACTGTAAGTGCAATAAAAGCTTTGCGAGTAAAAAGACAATAAGAGTCATTTATTAATGTAATCCGCGCAGAAGATGGATAGTCTCCAAATGATGCAAAATATTATTGTAAAGAGTGTGATTTGCAACAACGAAATGAACGATAGAGCATAATATGAAATGATAGACATTCTTCTATCGTCACATGATATACATCGTCATATCGTATAGCCCTATGCCAGAGGCCACCAAATTTGGGCTTTTACGGACAAAATATTTCTCTGAGAGGGGGAACTCCATATCCTGATCCTCATTGGATCAGTTCACTTCAGTGTGGTCATTAGGGATCATACTAATGTTTAAATTACTATTAATCACCACTATCATCAAAGACGTTAACTAGAACAACTTGACAGGCTTACAGTCCATTGCTTGATGTTTGTTTGTGCGTCTATCCGCCTCCTACAGCATGGTCACTGGGAAACATACCTAAGGTACAGCTCAGATCGGGCACAGCCACTGGGATTGACAGGCAGATCGTCCTCCTGGGTGAACTGTTTGAAGAAACGGAAGCTATGGCGTTGACAACGGTGTGCTCCCTGAAGTTGCTCCAGCAAGAAAACCACTGCATCATGGACCAGACCCAGCATACGGGCACCAGTGATCCTCTGAAAAGTCAAAGGTCTCAACCTTGCAATTGCTCGTGCTTCCTGCACCCCATCTATCACTGCTTTCCAAGCCACTGAAGGGAGAGTTGATAAAAAATAAGTGTCATTAAGTAAATAAAATGAACATAAAATGATTAAGAATTGCCAAATTAAGAAATTCATATTATTTTGAGAACATGTTAGATAGTATGGAAGCTTTTAAAGGAAATATTTCTTATGCAGAATCAGACTCACCCTCAATACTGTCTGCCTCTGCACTGAAACCATCATCGCTGGTTATCTCAAATCGCAAGTGTGGCTGGTCTCTGCTGGTCTGACATTCTTCATCCTCATCAGATGGTGATGGTTCATCATCTGAGGTGGAAGCAGCGCCTAATAGAAACAATTTACTTGGTCAACTCTCAGACTATTCTGATGCGTTGTTTGCACCATTTTATCAGGGTGAAAAGAGCTATCACTAAATTAGAGACATCACTGAACTTAGCTGGAAATATTGTGTCATAGCTGACTCAAAGTAATGATTCAATTTAACGTCAAAAATACCAGAGTATTTTTTCCAGTCAGTCAGGGTGCTGTGTCCAACTGGTTCCCAAGCATGTTGTTTGCCTTGTTCACCTCGAGACATGTAATCCCAAGGCTCTGACCTGAGGAGGATAAGATTGATCAAACTGTTATTGGCTGTAATGGGCAATATGACACAAAAAAGGCATACATTTTTCAACACTATTTTACGTTTTTTGTGCAAAAAACGTAAATTTCATACACAGATATTGATGTCTTCAGTGTAAACAATGGTGATGGATTTTGCTTTATGGAGAATTTTCCATTCATAAGAAAATAGTCCTCCCTCTGCATTTTTACACAAAATGAAATCTTTTAATAATAATTTCTTCATTTCAAAAACTATATACAGTACAAGTCAAAAGTTTAGAGACACCTTACCATTCCCTTGAATGAGTGAGTGTGTCCAAACATCTGACTGGTATTGTATATAAAACAAAAACTATAAAACTATATTTTATAAATGAGTAATATCTTACCCTGAGCTGTCAGAATTGCTTAAATGCTCCTCATTTAACTCATCCAGGTTCAGTACTCCTTTCACTGTTGGAGTCTTGATGCGAACTCCCGAAGCCCTGCTGGAGATGCTTGGAAAGTTAGGTCTGTGGCGCTCCTCCTCCTCACTGATGGGCTCTGGTTGTAGGAAGTCAACTTTAGACTTCTTTGTGACAATACGGTCTGAAAGTGAAGATACTCTCTTCATGCGGACATGAGTGCGAGGGCGGGGGGCAGGAGTTGGTGTGGCAGTTGGTGTTGGTGAACGACGCAACGCTGGAGTCTCCGGTTCAATTAATAGGCCAGGTGGCAAAACCAGGGAAGAAGGGCTAAGTGTTCGAAGCCCACTCCATTTGGGGGTGTAGTTACTTGCCATTGCTTGATTGAGAATTGCTTGGGCGCTTTCAGCAGGAGTCATGGGAGGATTCTCAGTTGACAGAGGAGGCTGCCAACTAGCCTTGGATGACTTGGATCTTTTAGATGCACTGGAGTCCTTCTTTTTCTTTGGTTTTTTCAACTCTGGGACAGTTTCATCTTTTGATGTTTTTGTATTCTTTCTTGGCTTCTTCACATTAACTGGTGCCACTGCACCGTTGCTATTGTGAGTTAGCAGCTGTGTGATTGTGGTTGGATTCTGCACTGCAGGTGTGACCGCTGGAGGGGCTGCTGTTGTCATGGTGGCCCCGGGGGGTGGAGTAGACATGTTACCAGCTGCTGCTAGTGTGGCTGACAGTGCATTGCTTTGCAAAAGGCTGGCAATCTGAGTGACACAGTTATAGGAAGGGGAGTTGGGAGTGGGCAGCTGGAATGTGTTGCTCTCTGGGTTCTTCACAAAGATCTGCCCGAGGCGGTTCACCAGTAGGACATGTGGTGTTGGATCCACATTTGGACCTCCCACTTCCTTCACAGTAAGAATGGCATGGCCAGGTAAGGCCTGGGGTACCACTGGCTGTTGAGGTTCTATAGTCGTCCTGGGTGTAGAAAAGTTGATGGAGATTGTGTGCCCAGATGAAGCTTCCTTCTGCATAGATGAAGAGTTGTAGCCATTTAAAATCACAGGGGCTGATGTGGTTTGGATTGATGTTGGAGCAGTTGAACACAGTCCAGAAAGAGATGATATTGAAGCAGAGGAAGAAACGATGGTGACAGCTGTAGAACCCAATGGCTGTGTTTGTGTGGAGTAAATAGGCACTGAGACAGTACCACAGGTTGCTGCTTGGGGACAAATGCCTGACATTGCTGATAACACTGGATCGTTTTGAGGGGCAACATTTAGCAGTGTTTGTGTCAGGTCTCCAACAGGACTGAGGGTGGTTAGTTTAGTAGACAAAGGCTCCATGTGCTGAAAGGTTGACTCTTGTGAGGACGTTACTGGCTGAAGTGTAATACTCGTTAGAGGAGGCTGACTGAAACCTGGTAAACAGGAATACATCTGCAGAGAGTCGACAAGGCCTTGAGAAGGGTTTTGTACATCTGTAGACATTAAAGGGGAGGGCTGAAGAAGATCCAGCAGGGCACCCTGACTACTATCCGCAGACTCTGCTAATGAGGGTTCCATTGCACTACTTGTTAAGTGATTCATCAACACAGCAGACCCCTCAGTTGATGAGACAAAGTGGCTGCTGTCAGGCTCAGAGTTAAGGGGTTTACAAGGTCCAGACTGTTGGGTCTCAAGTGGTGTGCTGTCTAGCAAAGGAACCATCTCAGTTAAGGGCCCAGTTCTTTCAAGAACGAGAGGTGTTCCTGAGGCAAATCCGAGACTGGAACTCTGGAGTAATTCCTCTGAATATGAGATCTCAGGCACCTTTGTGAGTAAGTTAGGCAGAGGGTCATGAACTTGGATAGGAAGCACAGACTCCTGATTAACTAAAGGAGTTTCAGAGCTTTGCTCTTTGAGTGCAGAGGCTCCAGCAATTTGAGGAGAGAGAAATCCCATATTGTCCTCTTTTGAGGATTTTGGTGGATCTTGAGGTGAACTATCTGTCAGACTTTTCCTGACAGCTGAGATGGTGAGTGATGAAGACTCTGTGTTTTTATCACTGGATGATGCTTTAGGGGTCAGACTTTGAACAGCCTGTGTGCCGTTTGTAGTTTCTGATTCAGGGACATTGTTTTTATTTATGTTTTTGGCTTGTCTGGGAGCTTGACTAGAACCCTCACTTTTCTGAGCATCATCGTTGGTAGCTATACTTGCATCACTCTCTGTACCGTCATCTACACCATCCAGCTGAGCCATAGTCCTGGAGGAAGGGGAAGAAGGAGACTTGGAATGATCTTTTGATCCAGGACAGCTGACTATTGTCCGTGAGAAGTCAAAATAGTGCTCCATATCATCATCAGAGGAGGTGTTGCCCAAGTCATCCCTGGCTGAGGCTGCAGACCGTGGCAGGTTGGCAACAAGGGTCTTTCTCTTGTGTACATCTTGGGGTCTTCCCCAAAATTCCTCATGATCATCACCTTCCACCACAATTTGCCCCCCACAGTTCATTGCCACACCTTCATTCAAGAGTGTCTCTTCAATCTCCAGTTCTGTCCTCATCTCTTGGCCCAGAGTCATGCTGGGATCCTTGTGGAATGAACTGTAGGGAAATTCTTCTTCATCTTTCTGTTGGTGTAAGTCCCCCTGGGGTGATGTACCATTTGCTGGAGAGACATCTTCAGGCTCTGGTGAAGCTAAGAAGTTGTGTGGCACCTCGACTGAATCTGATTGGCTCAGATCAAATGATAATCGAGTTCTGGGTAAATGCTGTATGGATGAGGAGAAAGACAGACTTGGAGAAAGAAAGCTTCCTGCACTGTCCTGCCAGGGAGACTGAGGAAAGAAAGATGAGGTACAATGGGTCATTGTATTCCCAGGGCATCTGACTGAGGAAGCACTTCTACCTCCAACTGGGCGGGCTGAAGGAGAATTTATCAGGTTTTCTGTAGCACCAATTGGAAACAGTGGGGAAGTAGGAAGGGAAGATTTCCCAGCACGGAGTGTGATGGGCCCAGTCAGAGGGCTCAGAGGAGGTGGGGACATGTGACTGCGGAGGCCTGTTGTCTGTGAGTGTGGGCTGTGGCGACGGACCCTTCGAGTCTCCTCCAGATCACTTATGGTTAATATGTGATGAGGTTTCAACTGGGTTACTCCTAAAAAGAAAACATAATTGATCAAAAGTTCGAAACTTGTGTGTTCTTGATTGAGTCAACTTATCATATGTTGCTGAATTTCAATTATTCTCTCCATAAAAGTTCAGAATTTCTATTTTACCTGGGGATGGCAGTGGTCGGGACATTCCTCCAGCTGGTCTCCTGGTTTGGGGATAGCTGGGAATCTTTGGCCTTGCTCCATGATCTGACTTGCTGGATGGGACTGACACAAGGGTTTCCTCAGTTGGGGGTTGGGATTCTGCTGTATCAATCTCTTGGGCTTCAGGTTCTGGAAAAAAAGGTTTATGAAACAATTATTATCTGTATCTTTCACTTTACAGTGGTAACTCCATTCCTAATATACTCATATATATATACTTAAGTAGCAAGATACGAACCAGGTGGTGGACAGGGGTTGTGAGAAATGGTGTGATTTTCTCCTTGGTCAGGCATCTCCTCAACAGGCTTCTCAGGAACTAGGGGTCGGACCTCGCGGACTGTGCATGTATATTTGCACTGGCGCAATGGATTAACTGTACTCCAGTACCAACGAGAACACCTTAGGAGAGAAAATCAAAGTCTTAAAAGTGCTGTTCATTCAGTGTTCCCAATTTATCTTTTATATAATGAAATTTGAAAAGGTAAATGCAACTTACTGAAAACCCACAGGAAACAGTTTTCCTTTGCTAGCTGAAAGTTCTGACAACACACCGAGTTTATCAATCTGTAGGGAACCTGTGTAGTGACAATTATCAATTAAACAAAAGTTAATGTTGGTAAATGTAAGAAGTCAAAAGAAGTGAAACAGGCTATCGATTTACTAAAGCCGCACACTTACCAATCATCACATTGATTAATTCTGGTTCCAGTCCAGTCAAGAACTTTCTGCGGAGGCTGATCCCCTCAAAATCCACATACACCCTGCGGTTTACCTCAAATTCTTGACCAGTTATTACCTTTACAACAAAGAAAAATACAGAAGCTCAGAATCAAACTCCAAACATTTAAACTGTTACAACATTTGGTAGGTGACAAGTTGGAGGAACAGAACATACCCTGCCAGTGATCAGATGTCTGTGTTTGTGGCAATAGACTTTCTTATCGTCCTGGAACACACAGTGTCGGGAGCGGGCACACATAAAGTGATAGTTGCTTTGACAAGAAGTCAGGCAACAGCCCACTGTGGCACCTGTCTGGTTACAGCGTTCACATCGCTAACAGGGATTGATGGGGATGAAGGGTGAAATGTAAAGTTTGAGTCAGAGTAATGAAGAAACAGCAATCAATTATAAAATGCCTATTTGTTTACAAACAGAGCCTGACTGTTATGTTGTTAGCAGATTTGAAATATCAATATCAGTACAGGCCGGTCAGGCTCCATTTACAAATTTGAAAGGAATTAAATAGATATTCCTAGGAATATTGTGAATGAAAATGCATTATTAAACTATTAAACACGTAAATCAATATATAAGGTAGATGATTACCATCAAGCGGCCCCTTGTGACAGCACTATGTACATGTAGTAGAGAGCCATTGTCTTCTTCAAACACCTCAGCTGACCACAGACAGCAGTTGACATGTGCCCACTCATTCTGGCCCAAGTACAGCAACCTGCCGGCTTCCTACAGAACATAACAAAAAACGATCTCTTAAGTAACCAAGCAAAGCTGTAAGTACAGTGTTTACAGGCAGTTTACTCTTTAAGTTGGGCATTTACACTAGGTGTCACAAATTACTGTTCATTTTCTAATGCATTACTTACATTGGGTTTAAGGTCTCCATATTTTTGGCACAAAGAGCACTGTCTCTCATCCTCCTTAGACCATCCAGTGTCCAGATCAGCTTTTGAAAGTCGGCCCCTTTTCCCTATAAAAATGTATAAAGGTAAAGACTTCAAGGCATGGACACTGCTTGATATCAATGGAAACAATTCAACCAATTACAAGTAGCCAATTTTTTTGCATTTTTTCTTGTACCTTTGAATTTGAGCCTGACAGCCCTGCTGGTTTTGAAGTGGTTCCGGCTTGTTGGCTCCCCAGACGTCGGAGAAGCCACCTCCTCTTCCTTTACATCCAAGTTTTGTCCATTATCCTCCTGTAGGAGACCCAGCGGAGCCCTAGATGGGAGCTCCTCCCTCACCTGCCACTGAGCATAAACATGCTCAGTTGTGGGAGGGTGAACAGCATGGGACAGCATCCCCCTATAAAAGAAAGAAAAAATTCTTTTGATGCCATAGAAAAAAGGAACAGTACTTTTCCCAGTACTACTTTCATAATAATTCACCATCTGGAGAAATAGGTTTGCTGTACACAAAATACATAATTATGATTAAGGACTTACTTTAAAATAATCACAAATATTCCTATACCAAATTGTACAGACTTTATTATTTTTAGCATGGGTCATGTATGTCAAGAACAATTAACAAATTAATGCACATAAACAAATGAATGGAAACCATTACTCACATGGGCAAGTCTTTGGTACAAGAGTTCCACACCTTTGGGTCTTGGCTGTTAAACCAGTTAAATACCTCTTCAAGGAGCTGAAGAGAAAAATAATTTCAGTCAATGATTAATTGTTATTCACCCAAATTCTATAACTACTGCATAACTTAACCCTAACCATCAGCATTTAGGTAACGTGTTTTTATTACTTCCAAAGTGTGATAAACCCATCCAACCATGACCTGAAAGAGACTGAGAAGTTCTGTAAAGCTAAAACCCCTTTTACAGAAACATTTGATCCAATGTTAATATCAAATAAAAAATAAAGTTCAACTATGAGAGAGAAGTCATGTCTTGATGTTGAAAGAATACTCTTTTTTGATGTAGTACCTTTAAATAGTAGGAGCGTGCCAAAGCAGTGGGTCTTTGCTCCTCTGGAAGATCCTCCTCTTGCTCAAGCCTCTTTCGCACCACTTGAACCACATCTTCATGGAACATTTTCTATAAAAAATAAATATTATTTTAGTACCCCACTATAAGTATTTGTTTGAGCTCCCTTCAGCCCTCTTTCTTCATTGTTTAAACAACTCTTTCTTTCACTATTTGTGTGCACAAGCATGTGCAACACTGTGAAAGCCTTCCAGGATGTCACAACACATTTAATTTCTGGCTTGGTCAAACACTTTGTACGAGCCAGTTCTTTTCCAGCATAACCCCACCCCACATTGTGGTGTGGACTCACCAACGTAGTGTAAAGGCCTTTGTCAAACTTCTTGCCCACAGCGCGGAGGTCACAGGCTGGCTGTCCTTCTATTCCACTATCAGGATCAACCAACTTTTCACACTGCAGTAGAAACAGTATTCCACAAGTTTTACACAACAATCACTACTAATACAGACAATACAAAAGTACCAGTAAGAGTACAACATTTTGATCTATAAAAAGAAGGGCTCTTACCTGGGTGCAGGTAACAAGGTGCTGGGTGAGGGTGGAGGAAAGCAAGCAAGCTAGCACTTTCTCCACCCCAGCTCTGAGCTCAATGTATAGCAGCTCTCTCCAGGCACTGGGCTGGGTCACACTGCATGGCCGACATGAATACACTACACTTTCTGGCAAGCTGGACAGGATCTCATACAATTCATCTGAAATTATTTTACAGGAGAGAAGAATTGAATGAAAATGATTTAGCTAGATCATGGTTGCACTGTGCACCTACTGTATTCAGGTCACTCAATAAGAAGCACAGCACACATGCTCAGCAAATAATATGGAATAATCCCTTTTTATACTTTACTATATTATTTTCACAATATTCTGTTATTCTGATGTCCTTTGTTTTATTTGATCTTAACTTGTAATAAACCTAAAACTGACCTGACATTGCTATCCCTAGAGCCATGCCACTAGCATAGCTAAAACTTACCTGTTAGATCCTCACACTTAGCATGTACCCAGTGGTTACAGGTGCCACACTGCATCATCTGACTGTCATAGTCATTGTCCTCATAGCACTTGAAGCAGATTGGACAGTAGTTGCCTTATAAGAGAAAGAGCCATTCAGTGAATATTATCCCTAACACAGATCAGTAATGTCGGTAAACAATGCTGGAGCTTACAGATTACCAAATGATAAACAAATGTACTGTCAAGGTTAAGTTCTCTCCTCACCTTGTTCATAGAGTTTTGAACAGTCTGGACAGAGTCCTTTATCGTGGTTCCACTCAGTGTCCCAACTCTTCCCTGGTGTGACTCCACAACTTTTACACCTGATGCATGTCATACAAACCTGCACAGAAACCATTATATCAGTACCAGCCATCAATGTATTACAAACTCAACACGCTTATAGTAAACATGTATGATTGTGTTTTTTTAAGAAGCATGCTGCAAACCTACCCAAGCTTTCCTCTTCTTGTTATGTTTTGGATAATTAGGTCCCAGACAGGAACCGTGATAACAGTTCTGGCATCGTTCACATTCCAACAAAGGCTGAGGGAGAAAAATGTAATACTTGCTAACTGGATTACATTTACAATGATTAGTAGAATATAGCAAAACAAAAAATGTAACAGTCTGTACCTTTGAGTACTTGTTTTTCCTGCCACACACATGGCAAAATTTGCATCGACGACAGCACCAGTTTTCCTTGTTCTCCTCAGAGGGGCGCTCCGCTGGTTCAAGGCAAAACTGGTGGAAGGGCTCACAGCATACTTGGCAATACAGCATCTGCAAAAAGAAATTCACAAACACAAAAATGACTTTTTAGGTTCAAAATGGTCCAGAAATGATATAAACCTTCCAATATGATGAGATAATTTTGTCAGTGTCTGGTATTATATGTATAACTACAACACAACTATCAGAACCTTATCAGCCACTAGTTTACAAATCTAAGTTGATAGGAAAGGCAGATATATCAATTTACACAGGGCAAAAAGCATGAAGCAGTTACCTCATGTTGGCCTTTACTGGCACAAAGGAAGCAGACATAGGGTGGCATGAGTGGCGCAGAGGTCAATATACTTAAACCACCCATATTCCAGACATTCTCCAGAGTGCAGTCCTCCTGAAAACCAAGATAACACGTGCATCACAATAACGTCTGAGGAAAGACCTGCTTAAACTAGTTATTATCATAATACTGTCAGGTGACCAATATACATAACAAAAATAAGATACACATACAGTATATTTTTTACTTCATATTGTACAGTTATAACAGTGGGGTAACTATTTAGGTTTTCACAGGAGTGGTAAGATCAACTTAAAGATTTTTACACATTTTTGTTCTCAGGTTAAAATGTGATTTGGAAGGGATCAGATGAAACGCACTTCTCATGTGCCACTAAATTAGATGCACAGTATATTCATTCTGGAATTAAACATTAAACACTGACCTCTAGTGGACAAATATAATTATGTTATGTGAACTAGTGAGTTGCAATGGCTTCAACTTAATACATGTGACTTGTAGCAATCTGAGATTAATACACATTCTGTGGAATAAATAATATTTAAAGAAAACAAATATATAAAAGATGTTAAAAAGTTTAACCTCAATCACACAGCTGTGTTTATTTTTAGAATGGATGCAACCAGGCAGGAATTCTCTGCCTGGTTGCATCCACTGAACAACATCATATATGAAGTGTGTTCATTCTACAGTATATGTAATGTACTGTAACAAGTGACCTACCTTGAAATCAACCCTGATTTTGTGAGTAGGTTTAGAAGGCTCAACGTCTCTCTGCTCAAATCCATGGGCAAGGGCAGCCAGGACACTGGGAGGAGTCTGTTCCAAAGGACCTTGAGATGAGAGACCCTGAGAGACAACCATAACTTGAGTGAGGACAGTGATGGACATCCTCAAAGTGCTGCTTAACTTTCAACTACACATTCTCATGGGCATCATGGATACCCTGTGTATCAGGCCTTCCTCAGAAATTAACATGTCTGTGAGATGCAATTAAGAACAAGAATGGTGGGACCAGTAAGTTAGGATGTGAAGGTAGGTCAGGAGTAGACTGTTGTTGCAGCTGCTGCTTTGTCTACTGTGATCTAATTAACAACAGCTAATTCCTCAAATGTCACCATATTAAGTTATGTTTACATCGTGCAAAATTGGCAGATCTCAAAAAAGATATTCCGGTGTGGGCCAGAGATCATTACGCCTTCATCTACTGCCAAGTGCATATACTTTTTAATCCTCCAAGTAAACATACAGTTTGCAGTCAAATATGTGAACATTGCCACTCGCTACTTGTCTACATGTACATGTGGGTAAAATACATATCACAAGCCTTAAAACTGCAATACTAGGCGATGTATCATGTGATCAGGCTGTATTGTGCTTTCATTGTATCCCCCACAGTAATAATTTTATATTCTCTCATTCACTTTGTGATATTGAGCAACGGTGAGCTACGACATACTTATAAAACTGGGGTTACATTCAGGTAATTTCTTTTATGCCTTGTCTCATTACTAAATAGGTGATTACTGCAGTGCAATCGTTGGGTTTATGTTCATTCACATCATTGTGATAGTGGATTACGATCAGATAGTTTGCAGTGGATACTGTTTTACTAGATGAGTTACTTACAAGAAGAATAATGCTGAGTCTTCAGGGTTTTCCCTGGATTTTTTTGAGACAAATGTGGTAAAGGTTTGAGAACGTGTGTGGTGCAACGTACACAGATTGTGCGTGCACCTTTATGTGGTGCGCCTAGTCAAAAAAATCATGATTTGACAGTCAAAAGTTTCCATGGGGATTTAAATTTTATACCAAGATGGAACAAGAAGATGAAAAATAAAGGTTGTGACAAATGAAGCCTGGGACAATATGCTTATCTCCCGACTTGACACTATCACAGTACTTGGGTGCCGATTCGATTCAGTATTGATTCTCAATTCAAAACCGATTCTCGATTGAATGAATAGAAAAGGGGGCACTATTTTCAATCTCTTGCTCCAGTATACTGTGTGCCAAACCATTGACTGGTGTCCTTAGTCCACTGAAATACAATATGAAACGTAACTTGTAGATAAGCTAAATGGTCCACAGCCTTTTTATTTTAAAAAATGAACTACATTTATTCATATATGAATTTATTTGAAAGCATCTTACAGTCTCCTGCCTCTGTGAGAATAACAAAATGAGGGGGAGGCGGAGTGCTCCGCTGTGTTGTTATTAGCTCAGAGGACAGCCATCGCTGTTTGGTTGAAGTTGTTTAATGCTGCAGTGTGTGTTGATCAGCCAGTCACGTTTGTTACTGCTGGAGTTTGTTGCTATGCTCCACTAACGTTAGTCTCTGAGTGACGGCGTAGAAAGTTCACAATATACTTCACGTTCATCTCGCACAGGTAATTATTTAGTCATTAAATCAAAAGATGTTTGCCACCACTGCATTGTTGAAAATGAACTACTAGATAACTCTAACATGTGTGCGCTGTTGACTGAGTGCTGCACTGCCCTCACAGTTTTTTCATTCCATCAACATCACATGCTGGTATTTTCAACAAAGGCGGTGACCTGTATTACAAAGGCAGCCCGCCTTTGAGTTAGATACGCGGGGAAAACCCTGGTCTTTCCTCAACTTCCTTAATTTTGTCTTCACTATCCATCGTCACCATAGCCCTCATGTGTAGTTACATTTTATAGAAGGCACAGTTCGGTTGGGTGGGGGCTGCATAGGGCTCAGCAAAAAACCACAGTGGTTGTCCTGCAAAAAGTTGAACCGGAATCAACTATTGCTGGAACGCAACCGAACGTCACACTGCTTTGGCCAATCACGTAAGCTGGCAATCAGACCGAAGACTGATGTTTGTTGTATGACAGTGCAATCAAACATAAATGCAAGTTGTGTAGTCCAACCTAAGCACTGATCAAACTCCGAATTACCCACCTTCTCAGGCTTACGACGAGCAGGTGGTACACGGTGTGAGCTGGACTTTCGATGCCTGACCTCCTCATCTGAAATGTCTCCTAGGAATCCATCCAGTGACACAAAGTCTTTGAAGGACAGGAAAAAAAACAGGGCTTATTATTAAGAGGGACACCACAAGACTTGGTACTCTTACTTGCAAAAAAAAAAGACTATGGTAAAAGTTTAAGGTAATATGTGTATAAACATAGCTCTAAATCATGTGTGAGCAGACACTTAACTGTGATGTTAAAAATAAAAATACTTAACTAGCTTAACCAGAAGATTGTTGACATAATTACATTAAGTGTGCAGCACAAAAAACTGCACACGTACCACATATGAGATTTGTCAAAAGCAAAGCAGCTCCACTGGTGACTCCTCTTGTCTAAGCCAGGCTGATCACGAATGAAGCACAAATCTAGTCTTGTTTCTGAGTGTTAATATACCTTGACTGAAACGAGGTCCATGTCCCCTTCTCCTGGCTGGTGAGGCTGAGCTTGAGATAGCTTTGTCATCGAGATCGGAGTCGTAGTCCACCAGGTCAAAGTAGACACGAGGTTTCACGATGCGCTTCGGCTGCTTCCTTACTGACGGACTGTTGCCATCACCCTGGGGACCAGATGGTGAGTCTGCAGCACCTTCGTTCCCTTCATCATTGCTTGAATGTCCCCCACTGAGAGAGGATCGCCGTCGCTTAGAAGGACCTTTAAAGAAAGAATAGACAAGTCTCTGTCACACTGAATGTTACAGAGGTATTACAGGAACATGAAGCTTGCACGCTCGAGTGAGA
Organism: Thunnus albacares; assembly: GCF_914725855.1. Classification (NCBI taxonomy): domain Eukaryota; kingdom Metazoa; phylum Chordata; class Actinopteri; order Scombriformes; family Scombridae; genus Thunnus; species Thunnus albacares. Next base: position 16,019,129 of record NC_058113.1, on the reverse strand, counting down.
AATTACCTTTGGGTGCTGTTCTTCCACTTAGTCGCCGAGCTTTTCTCTCTTCAATCTGATCACATCTCTTATACCTTGTGGAAAAATACAGAATCCTTTTATACTGTGTTGTGCTCCACTATAACAAAAAAATTAAATATGCGTCAACTTACACACAACACTGGCGTTTAGTATTGGGACCACCAAACTTGGGTTTGTCAAGGCAGTTCATGCACTTGCCACAGTCCTCCTCGTGGTTGCAGCCTTTGCAAACTCCACACCTCCGAGAGCGGTACCCAAATGGCCCGAGTCCTTTTCGTTTCACAAAATTCGTTGGCTTCTTGACCTTGGCCACCTTTGGATCCGACAGCCCAGGACTATCCGATTCTGAGGGAGAGCCAATATCTGTAATAACACACATTCAAGAAGAAAGGGAAACTAACACCAGCCACATGTTGCTTAGTTTTAACCAAGCGGGTAGCTCCCAGTCTGAAAAGTGAGGCCAATGTGGAAGTGCCTTAAACCTGCATTCTTAAAAATGGCCAGCAGGGGGCGACTCCACTGGCTGCAAAAAGAAGTCTGATTGTATAGAAGTCTAGGAGAAAATGACCCCACTTCTCACTTTCCTAATGAGTGTATGGTCTCAATCGTTTCAATTCTTCTTCAATACAGTATGATGTTCACTTTGTAAATTATGGTCCTATTTAGAGTAAAATAAATGATAAAACAGCGTATGCTTTATGGGCATGGCTACCTTGTGAGTGACAAGTTGCTACCATGGCGACAACATTGACAATGTAACGTAACCATGGCGTAACCCCAGATGCACAGAGTATAGGCGTAGGTACTGTGATTTCGCAGTGTGTTATCAGTTCATGAAAGTTAATTGTAACATTTTGGTCACCTAAAAAAAAGTCTTCGTTTGGTTGTACTAAAAGACCCTCGAAATAATAGGCTGTTCCCTTTTTCCAGTGAATACATTTAGTTTAAATGTTTTTAGGTCTGTTTTTCCCCAGTGGAAATTAGCATTAGCTTTAGCATTAACACAGTTAACCGTAGACTGTAAAGGCACTGTGCTAACCAAGCTAGCACCTAGCGCTAGGGTTAGCTCCACCCTCTCATCCAAATATGGTCAGTTCTGGCTCCAAAAATCAAAGATGGCAATGGTCAAATCCAAGATAGTGACAGTAAAATCACTAAACTTGAGGCTTCAAAACGGCAGTCCACAAACTAATGGGTGACATCATGGTGAGTACAGCGATATTTTTTTTTACAGTCTATGGTTTTCACTCCTGTGTGTTTCAGATAAATAGTCAATTGATCATAATTTGGTGTCACTAATTTTGGTTTGGAGATTGATTCAACTGTAAACTTGAAAATTTAGTATATCCTGAAGAGCTGAGTCATGGACTGAGAAATTAAGCTGTTAAAAATCAATTTTTGGAATATGGCTAAATTTATGTTGCAGTGAATTTCTTTGTATTTTACAAATAAACTGATCAAATTGCAAATTCAGAAACATCAAAATGATGGACTGCTGGGAACACATACCTAAATAGTACAGGTCTAATGATTCATATATTACACTGATGCATTAAGCATTAATCCAATTAAATCCATTTGTGTTCTAATATGAAAGATCAAATCACTCAGGTTTCAGTAAAAACATTATAAATCAATATCACAAAATCTAATTGAAACTACTTCATCCTCTGCCGGGATTGAGAGGCTGGAGCTTGTACTGTCACTATTACTACTGCTGCCATCAATTTATCATATTGAAGTCACAAGAAATTTTATGGGAATACTTCAAGAGAGCAAGATCCAGATACGACTGTCAATCAGTGCACACCTACCTTTTGTGATGGCGGAAGGGGAAATGCCACTTCTTTCATGCAGCGGTAAGGCGCTAAGCCTGGGAATGTCATCTGGTATCAAGGCTCGAGGCTGCCCAAGCACCACAGATGCAGCACGGCAAACATGCTTGATGCGTGGACCTCCTGCTCTACGGAACTCCTGACACGGAGGGGAGATGAGCTGTGGCTGGAAGAAAAAACATAACAAAACAAACATTAAATTTTGAAAGTGATATTAAGAGGCTAGAATTGCCAGGGGCCTCGATTTCATATAGCCACTGGTCATAAATTAAATATCAGCACATTTCTGTACAGTACACTGACAAAAGTAAATTTTCTTTTGACAACTTTCGACTATAGCGGAAGGTTAAATAAAAAATCACTCAACACATCAAACACAGACAGACAGAATCAAGATTTTTAGTAGGATCGATTCCTGCTCCAGGCCTATTGATTTGGACACTTACTTGTCCTTGAGGTGGCTCTGTCTTGACTGGAACATCAGAATCAAGCTGCACCCTCTGTTTCCTCCTTTGTCTCTTGGAGGTCAAATCTCTCGACCTGGCGCCAGCTGGGCCAGATAACAGCTAGAGGGTTGATGGGCAAAAACAAGGCATCAATATGAGCTTCAGAAAACTAGAAAAAGCATTATTCAAAACACTTGTGTTTTTTGAGGTTTTCCTCATTTATGGCAGTTCATTTTACATAGAACCTATCTAATAATAAACAATTTAAGTCTATAAGGACTGAAAATGTGCTGGAGGTGAACATGACCTTACCCCAGATGACTTAAGCTGTTTCTGCTGGTCAATTTTAATGAGCTGGACCTTGGCTTTCCTGAGGAGATTGAACATTCTTTTATTTGCACCAGTGAGGCGGGCTCTTTGTGAAGCTCCCTTCTCCACAGATCCAGGATAATCACCTTCACCTGCGCCTGAATTCTGCAGCTCTCCTGTGGAAATGAGGTAATAAACGCCAGTTTCTGGTCCATTATAGTAGTAAGTATTTTCTTCAAGTAAATGCTGTTTGTTAAACATGAACTTGTTGCTTTTGAATTATTTTGCTTACCTGAGTGACGTTGGGCAGTGTCTTTCCCAGCTAAATCCTCCTCTTTACCCTGATGAAATACATGGGACTTGGAGTTCATAGTCCTAACGCACACAGAAACTTTCCTGACAACTCCAGGACTGTCAAGATCTTCTATCTTGAGCTTGGATTTGTCCTTATCTGCGTTTGTGTTGCGTTGCCTCAGGCTAATGCTCATGGCCTCATCATCAAGCCCTTCAGCTAAATCAACGGGAGGCTGAGGAGGTTTACTAACGCTTTCCATCTCTGTTGCGTTTTTGCTTTTGGGAAGTCCTGTGTGCAGCTTCTTTAGCCTTTGATAAATCTTGAGGTGAGCTGTTTGTTTATTAAACTTAGGGGACATTTTCTTTTTCTGAGCGTCCAGGAGGTCAATAGATAGTTCTGCAGGCTTATCAACTGGTGGTGATAAAAAGAGATCCTCACATTTGCTCTCTGGAGTTTTGTCCAGTGTATACATTTCCTCACTAGACTCTTCAGGCACATGCCATTTGAAACTAGAGTTCTTCAGAAGAGGCCGCTTCTTCTCAATTTTGCCACTTTTTGTCTCAGAAAATAGGCTGTCAGCTATATCAGTGCTGTCATCTAGGTCCTGAGCTGAGAACAGATCAACATCCAACTGAGCTTCACTCAATATGTCCTCCTCATCAACTGGCAAGATAGGGGATATTGCTCTGCCATTCCCATCATCTCGTCTCTTTCCCGGACGTATTTGCAAGCCCAGTTGAAAACCCTTCTTTGGGGAGTTTCTTCGAGGCAGTACCGACATTCCAGCATCATCCATAAATCTTTGTGGGGTCTTGATCACTCGTGAGGATCTGGCACTTACAACAGGCATAATGAAGTGCTTGATGTTCTTTACAAACTTTGATTTACCAGGCTGAGCATCTACCACATCTGCTCGTGCCCCATCGACTAACGTGTCAGTTTCCTCCTGCTTCAAACTGTCTTTGTCGATCCCTATTTCTATCAGCTTAGAAATTATTTTAGATTGTGGGTTTGGTCTTTTAGACCCAATAAATGGAAGGCTAGATGGTCTCTTCTTGTACTTTTTATGTACTCCAATAAGTTTAGAGCTCAGGGCTGGTGTGGTAGCTGCCAACTGGGTGGAAATGTCATCATCTCCCTCAACAATTTTCCGACTTTCAGATAATTTAAGTGGAGCAAACTTCCCATCTCTGCTCCTGTGCCTGTGTTTCTGGCGCTGCCCAATCAAATTTTTACGCCTCTTTTTTACCTTTTTGAGGGATTTCTTTTGTAGGCACAATGTTTTTGGATCACTCACTTGACTTTCCGATGCCAAAGATTGTTGACTATCTATCAACTGAATGTCTGTTTCCTCTTTTACGGGTGGTTGTATCTGCTCTTCTTCAACTGATACAGTGTCCTGTTTTGCCTCAGGCTGGGTGCAATCTTTTGTTTCTGACTGACTTGCCTCTGTTACTAAAGGCAAACTATCTTCCTTTAACACAGACTCTGTGTTAGTCGCTTCAACTGTAGCCAACTCTACGCTGACAGCAGTTTCAGGAGAAACAACAGCCTTCTTCCTTTGAACAGACCTCTTCTTTACCAATTTACTATTTCTACATCTTCTAGGTTTAGAAGGCACAGGCAATGGTTTGGCCTCTTCAATTTGCGGTTCTACCTCATTCTCCATCTTCTGTGGAGAAACTTCACCTGGCACCTGTGAGGGATCATCAGCGATCTGTGAAGAATCCTTATCAGGCGCTTCAGAGGAGTTTACACTGGTTACCTCTGAGGAGTCTACAGCCAAAACCTGACAGGAATTTTCAGGAAGAACATGTGAGCTGGAGTCTTCTGTTAAAACCTGAGAAGAATCTTCAGTGTGCACCTGCGGGGTATCCTCATCCTGCGGACTAATCCTCAACTTCCGTTTCTGAGTCGTCACAGCTTTACGACCGTCAGACTTTTTTTGCGGTGAATCAAGGCTTGATGTTCTCCTTCTCAGTCTCCTGGTTGGCAAGTCTTCAGCATCCGGACATGATGATTTATCCTCTTTAATTTCACTTAGGTCTTTCGGAACATCATCCTCTTTCTTTTCAGGCACAGGACTAACTTGCTGAATTAAAAAGGATGGCTTTGAGCTTTTGTGTTTACCAGGAGAGGATACCTTTTTGATCTGAAGAGGTGGGACAACTTTCCCGCAATCCATTTTAGTGATTTCTTGCGGAGGTGTTCCACTTATGTCTTCCACTTCAATGTCCACCTGTAAAGTAGACTTTTCCTCAAATGACATGTCAGCCTTGTTTTGGGAACCCTTTTCATTATTGTCTGTGTCATTACTCTCTTGTGGGGTAGGGTTATCCAGTTTTGATATTTTATCCATCGCCTTCAAGCTCATGTTGACACTGGTGTCACAAAAAGTGGACTGATCCGTTTCGCTCACGGTTGTCTCTGTTACTTTGACAGTGTTTTCAGCACCCTGTGTCTGAATGCCTCCCTTTACCAATGTTAAAGTCCAGACAAATTTTCTCCGTTTTTTCTTTCGCGTTGAATTCTTCCCACTTGACTGTGCATCATATTTTGGGTTTCTGATCTTTTTCAACTTTAAACTTGGGACCCTCAGTTCATCCTTTATCAAAGGCAAAGTGTCACTGGGTTGTACTGCTAAATTATCCGTCTCTGTGGAGGATGGACTGTGGTTTTCTGGCACTGTAGCATCCTTATTTAGCCTCTTGCTTTGCCTTCGTCCATCACTTCTCATCGATGGTTTGGCCTCAACTGTTTTAGAAACTTTAGACTTGGACTCTGCAACAATGGCATCACTTTTACTTAGACTTTCCGGTTCAGCTGCACTGTCCGAGACTCTTTTCGTGAGTGGGTTGGTGACTCTGTTGCTCCTACGAATCAGTTGTTGATTACCTTCAGACCCTTGCTCTGTCACAATTTCCTTATGCTTTAATTGCTTTGCATTTGTTTTTGGCTCTACAGTTGCGCTTTCCTTTACAGTGTCAAGTTGATCGGCTGATTTTCTCTCTTTTGGTTTTTGGTCATCAGCCACAACTTTGGCACTAGTCTGGCAAACAGACTCTGTTGTCTTTGAAGCAGATCTTCCACGCCGTCTTGCAGGTAAAGTCCCCCCTCCTTTATCTTCTGTGCCATGTTTATCATCATGTGGTTCAGTTTTTAATTTGACATGAGCACTTGAAATCTGGTCACCCTGAATGTCCTTGGCTTTAGGCTGATCCTGAATTCCTTTTATCTTCAACTTCTTCATGGATTTTTTATGAGGCTCCTTTACGGTTTTCATTTTCTTTTTGGCCACCAACTTTATAGTAATCCTCGGTGCTGCTGATGACGCTCCGCTTTTAGTGGACTGTCGATCCATAGTGTTTTTTCCTTTCGAGCCTTTCCTGCAATCCTTTGCAGGCTCCGCTTCAGGAGATAAGGTGTGTATCTCCTCCATGGATTTTACATCCTTTACAGGATCGGGTGGACTAATAGCTGCCTCCACTGCTGGCGTATTAAGCGGTAGCTTCTCGCTTTGTCGTTTAGATTTTGTGTTGACAGCATCACCTACAAAACAAAAAAATAAAACATTACAAAACCTACAACACCTTCAGTGAATACAAAACTGTGATATAAAAGAACCCTCTTTTATATTGCATTTCACTTTCAGTTCAAACTTCAACTTGTGTTCATCATTAATTACACTATTCATGTTGTGTGGTGCAGCAATATATTTTTCTTTACCTTTGGAAGGGTTTTGTCGAGACCATATACGTCCTTTGGAGCCTTTTCTTTCAGCTTCAAATCCTGTGAAGTCATCTCCCTAAAAGTAAGAACAGATAATTAACACCTGAAGCAACAGCACCCTGCTGACGGTTACTAAACTATCAACAAATGTTTAGCAAATAGCATTCAGACTGTGGCATAAATGTCCACTGTGCAGTGTCCAATTAATCAAAGCCACCAGATGTTGTAAACAATCAAGAAAGAAGTGGAACAAAATACATTTAAATGTTCATCATGAAGAATGGATTAATGACCGGCATAATGGTGATTTACACAATACACTAAACAAAACTATATACGTTTATCTTTCATATTGGACTAAAGGCTATGTCTAATAATAAAACAATTATTATTTTCATAAGACTTTAAAACAATAATTTCAATGACAGACAATGGACAATTGTTTTCATCCGTTTCACATTCAACCAAAATCTTTTCATTAATCTCATCTGAGTTGTAAGACATAACCCTTGACTAGGCACCACATTAGTTACAAACAACTGCATTCATTTAGCTGTTTGGGAAAACTTTCTTTAACTTCTGATCATGCAGTTACATGTTATCTAGATTACGCTTTGAATGACGGACACCTGCGCAGCCTCCAAAAAAACTGCAGGGAACGGTGGGTCTGTAATTACGATTCCCTCCAAGTAACTTTACTGTACATCTAACTGAAGCTTGCAGTTGTGACCTCAGCGCCAACAAGCAGCTCCGCTCTCATGAATAACGATTAGACGCTAACGACTACATGTGTGTTCGTAGAGAGCTTTCAATTCTAACAACAAGGGTGCAACTGGCTTTGGCACACTTCTGCACCACCATTTAAACATGTCGTGTTTGGTGACATTGGCTAGCAATTAGCCGTACCCTTCTCTTGAAGGCATTTACACACATGCTACTTAGCCATAATTAAAACTTAGTTAACTGAGTGTTCATATCGCAGTTACGTTTGGCAAGACACGTAGTATCCCTAGAATGCAGGAGTTGTGTTTTCTATCTCTTTTAAACAAGCTTAGCATCTGGACAGCGTATGAAAACAGATCAGTTAGCAGTAGCCGCTGTGCAGGATACAGAGGCGCTAGCCTTCCCGTTCTTTGTGTTCGCTACTATTAGCTCGCTGCTACTCTGGCCCGATAACGAGCGGGCCATACATGAAATAATAGCGATGCCTGTTTACAAACTGGCGTACTCACTCACGGGCTTTTCAAATATATTCTATTCATGGTATCGCCTTTTATATCATTAACCCTCGTGATAGCAGTTAAGGGAAACAGTGCTAATGTAACTTAAACTGCTCTGTTGCCTTGTTGAAGTGGTAGTTTGTGTTGCGACTCAATAAATGTCATGGAAAGCTGCACTGTGCTAACATTAGTTAGCATGTAATGTTAGCTTACCAAGGTAACGTTAGCCTAGCAAAAGGGATGTTGACATTTCTCCATGGCACTAACCAGTCACACTGCTGTAGATAGCACTCATTCTTAACACATTTAACGATCACACAAAATGTGAGAAGATGAAATAAAGATACTAACTCCTGGGTCGGTTTGGGGCCTCACCTCTTCACTCCCACTAGAGCTGTATCCAGCCTGGCCAAGGATCTTGTGGCTCGCCTCTATCCCAAGTAAGCGCAAGTGAGACTGGTCTTCGTTTAACGATAGAGCCAGGTTTGTGGGCCTTGGCCCTCCGTTAGTCACATCATCAGCTTCTAAACCAGATCGTCCGAGTTGCCATCGCTTCTCAGAGCGCAAACGACTGCGAGAAGACCAAGGCCGACCGGGGAAACGACCTCTGGCCGTAGCGGTTCCACCTTGGCCTCCTCCGGCAGCCGCGGTTGCTGATCCGCATCCCGCTGCCGCCATCATTGCTTCAACAACAACACACACAGCGACGGCTAGTAGCTCGAGGAGAGACAAGAGGGAAGGCGCGAGATGGGAGGGGGGAGCCGCAATGCTGCAAGGGAAAGTGAGTTTTTTTTCCTCTGTATGACTCTTAACGGGAGACGAAAGTGGGTCGACCTCTGGTGGTGATTGTAGCCTATTCAATCTCATTTAATGTCACCTCGAATCAAACCGTATTGATTGCATTAACTTTTAACCCACTGATGACAATTTCATTCACTTTATTTACTTATACACTTATGAACAGTTAACTCAGGCACTGTGCAATAACTCTGTAACACTATAATACCCACTGCACCTACATATTATACATATTTACTTAGTTTAAAAAACAAAACATGCAATATATTTCACTCATTATTGTATATTTGAACAGGCTGTATATACTGTACATAAACGCATACTATATTTAAAAGTAACGTCATTTTTTTATCATTTAATATTTTCTCAGCACTCCTTGCACTCTTCACTTCTTTGCACCATTTGTATCCTGTTTACTGTCCAGAAACGGTTTCACCTATATATAGTCATCCCTTGTGTATCTGAAGATTGTTGTGTTGTTATTGTGTGTAAGTACACTGGGAGCCATTAAACCAGAGACAAATTCTTTGTATGTGTAAACACATTTGGCCAATAAAGATAATTTTGATTCCTTCAATGATCATTTTTATTCATGTTATTTGCTGTTTAGGTGTATCCTACATATTAAAATTCCAAGACTGCCTTGTATGCTGTTTAAAAATGTTCAGCCAAATTTTATATCCAACATGTTCGTTAAATATTCATTGAATAAATAAGATGTTGCAAGACTTTCCAGGCATGTTCTCCTAATACACAATAAACAGGCAATGGGCAATTAAAGAGGAAAACTGGAATTAGAAAAGACTGTTGAAAACATTGATCATTAATATTAATAATAACATTGGTATTATGTAAGTTTTTGTAGCTTAACCAGCTTTAAGGTAATTTTTTCATTCCTTCATGGGAGGATTTATTGCAGAGCTGACAAGAATGCATATAAGTCATAATTGGAAATAGGAGAGTTTTAATATCCTTGACTTACGTAAACAGATCAATTCAGTTGATCAGAGAGGGAAAGTCTTTATCATCAATCAAAACAGCCACAAATAACATCTTGAAGAAGGAATTGGTTTTAGAGGTAAATAATGAAGAAATACAGTACTACAGAATTTACAGTCAAGTGTTTTTATGATTTAGTGCATTAGGCTACATTCATCATTTTATGATCTGTTGTACACATTACAACACAGCAGATGGCAGTATGCATCTTTAATGTCATCAGAAGAAACTGATGATGAAGAAGGAGGGGGACAGCGAAATCCTGAGTATGGACATAAATGTAATGATCACATCCTCACATCCATAGTGTTGCCGCCAATGTAATAATAGAAGAAAATAATGTTGCAGAATAACTTGGCAAAGAAAGCATATAAAATAAAAGTACAAATGAAGCAAAATATCTTCTTCAATAATAAATTGATTGGTAGAATATATAAGATAAAGCCAAATGTGAGGTTTACAGTAAGAAAACAATGTAAAACGTTGATAATCAACTTAGGGAACATTCAATCTTCTTCAGAGATTTCGACGAAAACAACAACAAAAAAAACATATTTAGGTGGACGTTTTACTTGAGAGTGTTTTGTTACACATGGTGTAAAATGTGTGGAAAGGGACAGACTCGGGGCTTTAGATCGGAATGGCGTTAATTATTGAAAGATTGATAAAAAAAAAAAATAAAGATTGGGTTCAGACACGAAGAAGGAGGAATGACTTTCTTTATCACCAAGGTACTGTCGCATCCATAAATTTATTCTTTCAACTTCAAAAAGATGAAGGCATAATTTCACACTTCAGTACGATAGGTGGCGGTATGCAGCACAGATTGGTGTGTACCTGCGATCAAAAAAAAAAAAAAAAAAAAAAGAGACGAAGAAGAGGGAGGAGTATGGTTCTGGAGAAGAAGAAATAGGAAGTGTTGTATCCATTTAATTTGCGACGACTCTCTTGACTCTTGGCTTTCTAAATATCAGGTAAATTTTCACATTATGTGTAAGTTAGTATTTTTCCCCTCAGAAACACTATAAATGGCTTCGCCCAGTAAAATGAGACCGATGTAAGTTACTGCCACGGCTGTTTATAGCCAAATTAGTCGGAAGCTAACGAAGTGCTAATGTTAGCCTGACGTGATTTTTTTGTGTCATCTGACTGTGCAAACTAGGTCAACAAGCATTAAAAGCCTGCTTTATATTGCTTGAATTCTGTATAATTTTCTTATCGTTACTTTTCAGTCATATCCAGGCCAGAGGGCAAGTCGCAATCTTTTCCCATTCTTAGATATGACTAGCCTAGCAGCAGCATCTTTTACCAAAAGTCCCAATGTCTTTTAGGTTGTTGTGTCCAGTTTGTTATGTTCTGTAATCTTTTTCTTTCTTTCTCTGTCCCCAGGATCCCCCCCCAAAAGTCACCATGAACCTGGAACGACTGCCCAATGAGGAGAAACTTAGCCTATGCAGAAAATATTATTTAGGTGAGAGCACTTAAAAAATGTATCCTGCAGATACATAGGGCAATAACGTATATTGCTGCCATCAGTTTTCCACAAAATCAACGTATCTAATTAAAACAAGCATTTCTCGTTATGATTTGTTTAATTGCCATGTTGTTATTACAAGGGTAGGGGTAGTATGTTCTTGTTTGATTAACATCTTGACAAGTGTCAAGTCGTAGTAAATCACCAGTCTAATTTGATACCAAACCTACACACAATAATTTTTACACATATGCTCAAAAAACAATAATGAAAGCAGCCCACAGCTATGATATATAAACACATCCTGCCACATGTACACATCGAAAATGTAATATTATTGATCAATCATATGATGATGTGATTGCTTTAGGCTATAGTGTCTCTTGAAATTGAAAGGATCCTTTTTTCACAATAAGAACAAACTGCTTTATCACATTAGAGAAAAAAGTTCCTTTAATCAGATAAGTCAGTATGTTATTATTATGAAATACAATGATTTTATGAAATATTAACTTTTTCTTATATATCAAGATAAAGTGACATGTTTTTAAAATAAAAAAGTTTCTTATTCAAATGGAATATTCTGGCATCTAGTAATAATGAGAAAATATGTCATACTATGAAAAATATCTTGTTTTAACGTAAAAAAGATCTTGTTGAAATTTTTTTTTTTTTACATTATAGCCTACAAGAAACATACAGCACCAGTCAACAGCTTGGACACACCTACTCGTTCTAGGGGGTTTTTTTTCTTTTAAATTTTTTTTTTTTTTTGTCATGGTGGCAGCAATATGCTGACATAGATACAAACACTGTGATACTGAATTTTAGCTCCATGTTGGTTCATAAATTCTGCGTACAGGCAAGTAATGTTACACTTGCCTCTATAATTTGAATGTCCTGATGTAGTCCCATTTAGGAGAGGGGGAGGATAGTTTACCAATATTCCAGTCACTGGGCGCATTATGTAAAATAAAGCATGGACCCCTGAATGTTGACTAAATTTGCCTAAATATTAATTCAGTAGTAGTACAGGTTACAGTGTTGTGTTTTTCCTCTGTCTCTCTTAGGTGGCTTTGCATTTCTCCCATTCCTGTGGCTCGTCAACGTTGTTTGGTTTTTTCGGGAGGCTTTTGTTAAGCCAGCCTACACTGAACAGCTCCAGATAAAAACCTGTGAGTGTTAAAACCGCTAATTTAACACCTGATGTTTTGAATATTCATGTAGCACTTATCCTACTTAGTTTTAATAGCAAATACAATGCCTTACAATTCATAAGTTAAACATTTTCCACTTGTTGTTTTCCTCAAGTATAATGCGGATTGATCACAATATGTAATATGTTATCACAATACAATTTATTTAGGCTCCTGTGATTACTAGTTTCACCAGTATTGTTACCATTTGGTAAAAATGCTTGTGACTTTCAACAGAGGCATGGCAGTAAATGTTTGGAAACCACTGGTTTACCTGCTTGGAAGAAGTTACAACAGCTATGCAGTTTTCCTAAATACTAGTTGGCACTTGTGCATTTACAATTTGATGGGCTGTATTCTGTAATGAAAGTTTCATGCCAAGAACATAATGTAGGTGAATGACACACCAGTGTAACAATTGTTTTAACAACATGCCAACTAAATTTGTGTGTGTGTGTGTTTTTTTTTTATCTAGATGTGAAGCGTTCAGCGCTGGGGTTGCTGTTATGGGTAGCAGTACTCACCACGTGGATTACAATTTTCCAGCACTTCCGAGCAGAATGGGGGGAGGTGGGAGATTACCTCTCCTTTACAATTCCACTCGGCATTCCTTGAGACATTTTTTGATGATAGGTCTTGAAAGTAACTATAAGGGGCCAAAGAATATTTCTTGAACTGTAGATGAAGATTTTGATGGATTTATTGATCTCTGGAGCTAAATTCAATGGCTGAATAATGCATTATCAGAGTAATTCCCTATGTCTTTAAAAGGTAAATGCTGTAGGACTGGAAAACTCAATTTTCATGTTTTTTTTGTGCTTGACAAGGCATTTGAGAAAGTTCTTTGGTCTTAGTGTAGGCTAATTAATCTTGTGTAGCAGACTATGTTAACTGTCATGTACAGTATCTAACAGTATCTAATGACAAAGCTGGATGTGCAGGCTATAGGTTTGTTCAAAACATTCAACTAAAGATACAGCAAACTGTTTTTTTCCCCCTTGATTTTAAAGAGTTGTAAATGACACTGCTTTTCGTAAAATGTTCATCTTGGATGTTAAAGTCTGTGTTTGATTGTGTACCCAAAACTATTTTTACTCTTGTATGAATGACAAATAAAAAAACAACAACATAAAGCTTCCAAATTACAATGTGAAGGACATTTTGTTTGGTGACACATCAGTGAGCTATTTTCTCCACATATATACTCCAAATATTCTGAATTACAACAGAAGTCTCAGAGTCTGGACAATCACTGGCGCCTGTTGTGAAACCCAGTAACTTAATCCCACCAAATGCCCCCACTTCCCTATCATCCTATATGAGTCATAACATAATTGGTTGCCATTTTTAGTTACTCCAGTCAAAGCTTAAGTGACAGGTTTTACATTACTAACAGGGAGAACATGTTCCCGTACATATCTGCTGACTTCTCTATAGTGTGCCAAGAACAAGTCAGAAATATCATCACGTACAGCGCTTGTCAGGATGCGAGGTCTCACTTAATAAAACTGATTTATAGGGAGAGAATTATGAAGTGAGGTCCTTTTATGGACGCATATTGTTTCCACGTGTTGTGTTATGTGTCTTGTGTGTGTGTGTGTGTGTTACTCAAGTATCTAGATACAATTACTTGTATTTGCAAACCTACTAAACCTTTTTCTGTTTCTGATTTTGAGGCACTTAAGCCACTTCATACGTCACTACATATAAGACAGCATTGTACTTTTTACTTCCCTATATTTACATGATAACTAGACTTGTTTATTATTTTATTAATAAAGATTTTACACCCACAACATTCAATCATTATGAAATACAATGTATTGTCATAGATTAAACTACCCTGCAAAACATAAAGTTAAAAGTTAAAATTGGCTGCCGCAACATTAAAATACTACACATAGGCTGCACATTAATGCATCAGTAATATGACTTTTACTTATGATACTTTATATACATTGTGCTGATAATTCTTAAGTAGTTAAGGTTTTGAAAGCCGGATTTTATACTTGTAATTAAGTATTTTCACATTGTAGTATTACTACAGTTACTTAATTCAGGATCTCGAATGTTCTTCCACCACTGTTATGGGTGAGTGATGAGGGGAAGGTCGCTTTTTGGTACTACACGTGCACCGCCATGTGCTCGGGATGTCCCCGCTGTCACTGTCTGTCTGACATCAGCTCACGAGGGTCAACAACCGTCTTTTGAACTTATTTTTGGATAGACCTTCCTTGACAACCTAAGTTGTTAACAGATCTGATGACTAAACCTGAGCAGTTCCTTCATAAAGGTGCCATCAACCCCAGGAATAAACTGTTGACAACATTCATGTTAATAGCAGCCAATAAACACGTTAATTTGCCAAATCCTGCAACAGCTGCGTCACTTCCAAAACAAAACACTCTTTATCCGATACGGCCCTAGCTGCCTGAACACCCAAGGGTACGCCTAAGTCTAGAACATAACAGAGGCAAGGTGCCCCCACTATGAATTCCCAGCTTATTATGCAACCCCAGTATAAAACACAGATCATAACAGTCACGTCCAGCACCCAGAGGGAGAGGAACGCGGAGTCAGACAGACTGGCGCACCAGTACATCTCTACTTCTCACTGTGCCTCATTCAGGACTTAACAAGGAACGCAAGCACTTAAATAGGGGCTGTCCCTTGCTTTGCACACTAGTTTGGTCAGGGAATTCAACCAGAGGTAAGCTGTGGCCGCTGTTAATTTGAAGTGTGACTTGCTGTGGTCTCAACTGCCGTTTTATCAATTCTCCTTTTTTTTTAAAAAAAGAAAAAATTCCTCTTATCAGATCTGAAATGGACTTCATCCTGGCACCCACTCTCCCAGTTGGTGGCATCCCATGGGAGAAGGTTTTACCACCTCTTATTCCTCGGCTGAACGGGACTTACGGACAATGCAACTGGTATCCGAAATTACTAGTTCCAGAGACTGATAATACCAGCTCTGCAGAGGTGAGTCACTTTAATTCACTAAGCTAAGTCCTGCACACGTTAGAATGAGAACAGTTTATTGCAATTATTTTAATTGACTTGCATGAAGACACACACAAAAAGAACAATGATAGCATCCCATTTTTTTCTACAATGGTATTCTTTTCTTTCTTTGAGAATCCACGCTTTCTGACTTAAAAGTAGTCCCTTTATTTTTCAGATTTGAAAACCGTATTTATTTTGTCTCAAAGTTCATTAAGGTAGCGTTCTAAGTAGCATTTTATGGATGAACACCATTAGGGGTAGTTAAAAGCTCTGAAAAAGCTTGCAAGTGGATTTGTTTTCTCTAACTACTGTTTTCAAGATCAATAATGAACTTTCAGACTCAAATATATATGTATACTGTGAAGGAAATCACAATTAAGAGCATAGTGGCCGTTAGCTGTGCTTGGGTTTTCTTTTAATATCTCCATAATAATGTAATTTGCCTTGTGTTTGTAGGTAACCTGTGATGACAGCGGATTTACAGTCCAAGTTGATGTTAAGCACTTTAACCCAGAGGACCTACTGGTCAAAGTGACAGGAGATTTTGTGGAGGTGCAGGGAAAGCATGAAGAAAAAAAGGTTGGTATTCTGTGAGGAACATCGCTGTTTTTTGAGGTTATTTATAATAACTATGAACTATCTCATAAACATGTATTCCTCCCTATGTTTTGTTAGAAGGATGGTCCTGGGTTGACAACACGGCAGTTTAACCGGCGCTACCGAATCCCAAAGGGAGTAGATACCATGGCGTTGGAATCTGCAGTTTCTCCAGAAGGCATCCTTATCATATCTGCACCCATGCTGCAAACTGAGAACTCAGGATCCCTGACCTAATCACATTAACACCCAATTCATCATGTATGAAAACAAATGCAAAACACCAGTAAGAGCACATAGACAAAGACAGAAATAATTTCAGGATCATCCAGTCACAGCAACACTCACCATGTGCCAATACACACATTTGATATGTTCCTGGCACTGTTCTAATATTCCCTGCTCTTTGAGGTTTGTATATACTGCTCTGCTATTACTCATGACTGTTACATAATGTTTCAAGGAACCAGTCTCTGTAAATATTCTGTGTTCACAATTCAAACTGCTGCTTCATTTTGTGCAACTTTTGTAAAATGCACTGTATTGTGATTGTGATTAATTATGCACACAAACGTAACTCCGAAGTTTTTAATGTGGAAATATATCTTCAAAAAAGTAAAAATAAACTATGTCTTTATAAAGTAAAAAATCTACTGCCTCCAGTGTCTGTTGCCAAAGTTCAAGTAACTTGTTGCTTGTCCAGGAACTCATCCAACAAAGAGTCCACTTCACTGAAAGGAAAAATACAGTAGATTAATTTTCCGGAGTTTGAGAGGCTTTATTTAGCTACAAGAGCTACATTCCACATCATCCTAAGATAATCAGCCTTCAAAAGCTACATAATATTCCATAAATCTTGAGTAAGGTATTACATAATTGTCAGATGTTACCTGATCTGCTCCTTCACCCATTTTCTCTGTTTGCGAAGGACTTGTAGTAAAGGGTCATCTTCAAACTCTTTTTCATCCGAATCTGACAATAAAAAAGTAATGTAGGTGGAAATTAGCAGACAAGAAAGCAGATATTGAAATATAATCAGCACACATTTATAGAGGGCAAGAAAACATGTTATTGTTTTGTTCTAATTTGAACCCCAAAAATGTAGTAATGACTATGGCATCTAACAGTGGTCAAACTTCAACATGGATAACAAATGTTAGTGGTTCACATACAAACAGTATGCATGAAAAAGAAAGTTCTAGGGGTTTTGACATGGACTGCTTTGGAATGTAGGGAGTGGCACCTATTCATAGGTCCGAATATATTGTCCGCAATTAACCACAGGTTAAAGGTTGGTGCTCTTTGCTGCCATAAACTCACCTTCAGCCTCTTGCAGCAGCTGTGAAATGACCTCCATAGAGTTGTATGCATTGCATGGAGGAATTGAGGACTGCGGAGGTGCGGAGGAGGCTGCGCACAGAGGAGAAACCAACGAGACAGGAGTCCTTTGTGCAGGAGATGAATCCACCGTAGGGAACAATACCTCTGAAACAACCTGTCAAGACCCAATGAGAACACCCTACTGGTTAATGCAGCTATCGATTATCATAATGATAAATGGGCTGTTGAATTTTATAATCATCCCAATTGACTAAGCATGAACCCAAATCACAAATGCTGCTGGCATAGTTAATGCTATTCACAAACCCCCAACAAAAGCACTGCTTCCCAATGCTGTCACATCACTGAAACCAGGTTTGTTTCCATTTTTTGCAACCTTTTTTGTAATTTGAGGGAAATAAAAAACATATAAGCTCATAAAATGTGATGTATTTCTATATTTAAATATACTCAACAGTATATGAAAGTAGTTGAAATGACCCCCACCTGGACCAACAACAAGGGACATTCCTCATAAGTCATTTTACTTTTGATAATAAAATACATTTTGCCACCAACATTGTCTCACTTTTGCTTAAAATTTCAATGCTCGACTTATATTGCATCATAGTATTGCTGCTTTTTTTATTGCTGCAAAGAAAATGATCAGAGTACCAGTGCTACTTCTACTTGTCAGTGCATCAATTTAGTCAAAACTACATAAACAGAAAAGGAACCTAACTTTTGTGCCAAAGATATGTGACACAAAATCCTTCCTCATTTAGGCAGCAAACCAGATACCCTTGCAAGTGTGCAACTTACACATCCTCATTTTTCAAACCTGGTATTAATGTACGCAATGAAGTACGATGGATGGTTGAGCATGTGGTGGCAAGGTTGAAATATGAAACAACACTGGTGGTGCCAGAGATATAACAAGAACTACTACGATTCAGAAATGTGATTGTGTCAGTAAATAAAAAGAATTTGCCAGCAAATAGTTCTTTTTTTCCAACCTTGTTTTTGTCCATCATTCCAATTCCTAATTACCTAACAATTTACTCTCCAACTATATAGCAGAAAATAATTATTTGCACTTCCCTGTTGTGATCACTTAACAAAAATTAGGACCACTTGTAAATTTATGGAATCTGGACTATCAAGTTATTAAGATAGCAGTAAAAAAAAAAAACATTAAGACAGGAATACACAGGCTGTCTCCCTGGGTTTATAGTGCATGTGAATGAGTCAAACTACATACTGACCTGTCCTAATGCACTATGGATTGGAGACGGTGGTGGTGCATGATCACCAGTACAGCTCTCACTGGGAAACTCCTGTTGATGCTGTTCTGCCCATGACATGACCTTTTTGGAAACTCTTTGATGTGAAGAACTTCTGTTTGTGGAGCTAGGCCCGTCAGCGTGTTCACTATCCACAATGCATCTGCAGAAAAATGTATATTAAGCATTCAGACTTGAAATTTGTACACTGTGTGCATGTTTTAATACTTTACCTTGATAATTTCTTCTGCTTTCTGATGGCCACTGCTGTCTTCTTCTCATTCTTCTCCAAATCCTTTGTTGGAGTTTTCTCTTTCTTATTCCTCTCAGTTTTTTTGTGATGATGACTAGGCCACTCTGCTTGTATAGCTCCAGATGAAGCAGGTGGTGGGGATGGAATATGTTTACAAATGGGCTCATCAGCTGAGGTGTCTTTTGACTTTCCAGGGTTTGGGGTCTTTTTAGGGACAACTTTGGGCAGAGAATCATCTAACCTCTGTGAAATTCTTTGCTGCTCGCTAGCATGAGATGACTGGATGGGACAGGGTAAAACATCACAGAGTAAATGCATGTGGGCAGGAACATGGGCAATAGAATGAGGCTGAGAGACTGAAGAGCCAGAGGCAGCAAAGGTAGGGAAGGAAGGTGGACCTGAGGCTGGTGGACAGGGTCCGTGGGCTTCTTTGTTTTCTGGCTGGGGAGCAGTGATGTGTGAGTGAGAGGCTCTTTGTGAGGGTTCAGGAGGTTGAATAGTTTGCTGTTGTTGTAGATGAAGAAAGGACAAAGAAAGTAGAAATTATTCTGTAAATCTGGAATAAATATCATAAAAAGAAAATGGTGTAAATATCAAACACTATGACTCCAACCTTGTAAGCCTGTCCATTGGCTGACGGATAGCATAGACTGGGGCCCTGCCAGCTAAATGTGGAACCATGAAGACTGGAGTGTTGCTGGGACTGGGACCACTCCCTGGCCTGCTCCATCTTTCTCCTTAAACGCCACTGGAACAGGATGTCCTCTTCTGGGCGCGCAGGGGGCACCAAAGAAGGAAAGCCAGGAGATTTTTGGGAGGACACTGCTTGAACAGAATCTGATCTGGCTTTCGCTGTAAATATAAACAAACACATTGCACAATAACACTGACACAGCAGTACAGTTGCAAAAGATGAGTCACTTGCTAGAGGTTGCACAAGAGGGCACAGCACTGTGAAAGTTCTCATGGGAAGAAAACAAAAAACAGTATTCTACCCCACACTCTTGCCTCACCAGTAGTAGATTTTATCAAACTGGGAATCAAAGGTCTTCGCACTGGCTCATCTACGCTGACTGGAGAAGAGAAATCTGAGCATGCCAGGCCTTCTGAGCTGACAGGGATAGATCCGTCACTGAGAGTACATTCACTGTTAGAAAGACAACAGGTTATATACAGCTGAAGGAATGAATTAATCTATGATTAGTGTAACTAGCTGGTATTCATACCCTCTCTGCAGAAGTCTGCTGGCCCTCTCTTGAAGGTGTATTATCTCTGTGTCATCACATTCACCTTGTGAGGTGTCTGACAAAATCTGAGACACAAAGAGAAAAGGCAGAACACTGAATAAGCCACAACTTTGCAACTTTGATATTTTAATATAAAGAACATTAACAATACTGTGTAAATAAATAAAACTAGGATAACGAGTTACATTTGCAGCATTTGAGCAAAAAAAATCGAATCAGTCACACTCATTTGTTTGGTCTTATCTTGCTAACAAACATACTGAGGTTCTTTTATAATTTAGCGAGGATGATGCATTTGACAGGAGCTGGTAGAAGGAGCCATAAATGTAGCAAGCATGGTAACATAAATAATGGCTTCCCAGGTATTTAGTAAACACAGAGGCTTCCAAATGGACTTGTGGTGTGGGGTTGAAATATAAATATTTATATGTCAGAATAAGGGGTCTGTTCTGCAGACACTGGTTTCTGGGCATTCAGACAAACCTGGCACAAACCAGAGCAGCATGTAGACCCAATAATCCAAAGTAAGAGCATAAGTAAGGATGTAAAAAGGTTGTGTTTTTAAATACTTTTCTATGGAATAAATATATACTTGGGTACATTTTGAAAGTTTCCTCAAACAATACACCTATCGTTATTGTTTAGTTAAGAAAGACAACACAATAACACTATATTGTGCACTCAATATGTTTTTTCAACAAATGCACTCACACTATGGGCTCCTCTGCATTGGGAAGGTGTTCTGTCAAGTCGACGTTGTCCAGCTGGGCTGAAAATGGAGGGAATATGGTCATCTCTTAGAGGCAGGGTTGCATCTGTTCAGGGGAAGAGATTCCACAGAAAGATTTTACCAGAAAAGTTGCCTTTTCACCAGAATGTAGGAGCTGATAACACTTACTATAACCCCCTACACTGAAAAACAGTATGTTTGCAATAAGTAACAATGTATCTTTGCCTGTGGTTTTAGTTGGTGTTGAACTGGGGGGTAAAGATGAGGGTGACATCCACCAGAAAGGCAGCTCCTCTCCAACGGCAGAAGACATTTGCTGGCGCTCCTCTCGGCTCTGTGGCTGACCGTGGCGAAAACGTTCCATGTATCTGGCGGAGAAAAGATCAATGCTGGTTATAGGAGGTGATTCAAACAGAAACATGAAGGAACTACTGACAGGCTCTATATCTTCTAGTCTTTACCTCATAGTCACCACAACATTGTCTCGTTAAGACGTGAATTACAATATACAACTTTTCATGTTTTTTCTGCAAAAAAAAGTTATAGGAGGATAGGGCATGAACACTGTTACATTTGAGGGCTAAGGTCTAAACTAAAGCATACTTTGCCAGTACTGAATCCTGCTGAACTCCTAGTTCAGAGGACACGGTGGATTTCCCTGCTCTTGTAGACTGTTTGGCCGTCTCTATGCCAGATGAGGCTACTGTAGTGCTAGTAGGAGAGGATCTGCTGTCAGTGGAGGGCCAAGACTCTGCAAAAGTAGGTTGCCCATCTGTGGCGTCCAAATGGCAGTGAGGCTTCTCAAACGTGTGTACTTTTGGACTGTCGTGCTGGTTTGAACACACAGGACTCAGAGTCTACAAATGAGCAGAAAAATGACTGAGGTGTTGGTGATGATTTAGTAACATGTGAATATGATGTGCAGAATCAAACATGTCTTGCAGTGTATGTATAAAGTTTCCTTTAAAACATACCGTTTTTTTCTTTTTCTTTGACAGGGAATGGGTCCGGGAGGGGTGGTAATTTGTCTTCCCCACTGAAGTCTGATTATCAATTGTGACTGTTGCTTCTAGTACTATAAAAATGTGTTCTTCAGATCTTACCTGGATTTTATAGATTTCATAACAGCTTTAGAATGACAGAGATGATTCACAATAGCACTAAGGTCAGGATGGTGGTTTTTAGTTGTGGGTTTGATTTATGCCTGGTCCTAACAAAGCCCACTGACCCAAAAACTGAAGCTGGATCAGGGTGTGTGGCTGACAGGGTTACATGTGTCTTACTGTAATATCACTTGAAAGATGAAGACCACGTTATCCTCCGGTCTTCCGAGTGGACTTGGATGTTCACAAAAGAAAGTTACCATGGAATCAAACGCTTGTACGCCACAAACAGTCCATATGAAAGCATATTAAGTTGCTACCGTTGGCTGTTTGATGACTTGTCTATCCTACAAGTCCGACTGTTTTGTCTAAACACAACATTACTTCGCTATTTTTGACAAACACGACATTGTAAAGTCGGTGAAGTCAAAAAGAGCGTCACTGTTTATGCCAATCGTTATTTACTAAAACACACATAGCCAATAGGTAACAAGCTTAATATGATAGACATGACATTCCCCCAATCACGTAGAAGGATCGTGATCCGTAAACACCAATCAGCTAATAGGAAACCAACAGCGCGCGGAAGAGGAAAGTCTGCTGTGAAGGCTATGGTCAAAAGCTAAGTTAGCAAGCTAACGTCACGGCACTTTATAGTAAATAAAACGGCCAGTTTGTGTTATATTTGAACTAAATGCACGGAGATCGCTAGGGCTAACTACTAGTTAGATAACCGTGCTATTAGGTAACTGTAGATAACGTTGGGTCAGCGAACTAGTGTTATCCAATGGTTAAGGCTAACGTAGAAGGTGGCTAACGTTAACCATTTGTAAACGGTCGTAACCTAACCGCAGACAGCAACCAAACATCCTGCAACAGCTAGTTGTCCTTAGTGAATGGTGTTTAGTAGCGTCAGTTACAAGTCAGTTTTAGCCTAAAGACACTGTGCTTTTCGGTCACCGACGGCGAACTTCTGAGTTTTTTTATGTATTTAAAAGTTTGTTCATTTAACGTGCGGAATTTACTGAAAGGCGGAGATAATGCACCACGTCAAGATCAAGACCGAAAGGCCAGGTGAGCGGTTCCCCTCTAACAAGCTTTCAGGTTATATTTTCTATATTACTAATAAAAAAAAGTCTCCCAACCCAAAATTAATTTGATATAAAAGTCCTCTTGACTCAGCCATTGCATGTGGCGTTATAGTCACGACTCAAAATCAGTAATTAAAGATGAGGATGTAACCTGCCTGCAATATAAATACTTCATTTGTATCTGTGAGTAACTAATGTTTCACAAAGCACCCTCTGTTTACAACTATTATTATTACTTTTGCAGATTTAGAGGGGACTGGTGCGCGCAGCAGACTGGATGCGGTTTTAAAGGGACTGGTAGAGAAGAGTGAAAATGAAAAGTCAGTAAAATACTTATTATTAATATTTGAAGCCCCTGTAATTTTTGTGATTTCTTTCCAGTCAAACTAGTTTTATTGTATTTTGAACAGGGAGCAAAATGAGGGTGATACTGGAAAAATATCAGTGGACTCTTTAAACAAGTAAGGATCAATGATTTTTGAATTTGACATGCCATAGTAAAATTTTATAGATTGTATTATACACTGTAGTTGATGCTGTGAAGTTGATGAATGGCTTAGGTTTATTTCAACATGAAACAAATGACCAAGGTCTATTTTTGGTAAGATTTCTTATTTCACTTGCTCTCTTCAGGGATTTGTCTCCATCATCTGCTGGGAAAAGGCAAGTGTCTGTATTTTTCAACCAGGGCTAACAGTAACTGTTCATTGCCTTTTTATGTAAGAAAAAAAAAGTTGTATGTCTGCATGCAATAATAGATAAAAAAATGTACAAGAAGCAATGTGAATTTAATTTTTTTTGTACATGTTTCAAAGTCCTCATCCTTGTTTTGATTTTTTTTTTTAGGGCATCAGCACGATTTCCACAACACCGGCGGAAGAAGAGAAAAGAAATGGATGAAGGCATACCAGAAAGCAATCAGCATAAACAAAGTAAACTTGGTGGAAGTTTTGGCCCTTAAAATTATACAGTGAGAAATCACATTCTAATATTTGTCCTCATTGTCACTCAGTTAATGTGTGATTACTTTCCCGTTCATTGTGAAAGTTCTTACTTTTTTTTTTCTTTTATCTTGTCATCTTCTTTCTTTCTCCATTTGTCAGATGCTTACATTATCAAGTTGTTTGATCGCAGTGTAGATCTGGCTCAGTTTAATAACAGCACCCCTCTGTATCCTATCTGCCGTGCCTGGATGAGAAACAATCCTTCTGTTCGAGAGCCAGCTACTTCCCCAAGCCCTCCACACAGCATTGTAGAGGAAGAGGTGAGGCCATTCAGTTATGTTGAATAAATTCAGCTTTATTCAAAATTGGCAAAAATCACCAAACAGTACAAATATAAATCCTGTATGACAATCTGTCATGTGAGTGTCAAACTCTCATCCACTGTAGACTCGAAAGGTGGCTTTTAAAAAGATTGTAGCTTCTTCCTCTGCAGAGTGCAGCATGGGTTTACAGTAGATACAGTTGACTCCAATGCTGACCTACTTATTCTTATTACATTGCGTTGATTTGTGTCCTTGCGTTTTAGCTTGCAAGGAAGTATGTGTTTGTTATTTGAGGAAAGACAAGTTTCTGTCAAGTTTTTCAGTGTTAATTTTTCAATGCTTTGAGTACCATAAACAAAATTCCATCCACACCTTTTGTGAATGGGGATGGCAGATTTCTCAGCAGTAGATACTATATCTCAGAACCCCTGCAGATAAGACAGAAAATGCAAGTACGTAGTTAAACACCGCCAATGGTAAGTGGAGAAATGGTTTTTGATTTTTTTTTTTGTAAACACAAGCTTTAAGGAAAGTATTTATGAAAGTATTGTAGTACTTACAAGAAAATACAAGTATTTTCCCTAAAGATGTCATTACAACATTGTCTTAGGGCACCATAACATCAGGAAATTTTGTTTTAAATGACTGTTCCACTGAATTCCTCCTTTTTGTATTTCTTTCTTTTGCCAGGTCACAGACATGATGAATGGTAAAGGTCAGAATGTGTACAGACTCCCTCCTCCAACCTCCTGTCCAATCAACAACTCTGGTGAACCCATCAATCTAAGGATCCCACAGACTGAAAAACCCACTGTTACCAAGGTTCTGTATAATTTGCACATGTGAATTGTTCTTTTACTTTCATTGTGAGAGTAAATTGCACATTTCTATTATCATACCAGTGTACGTTAAACTGAACATTTTCTCTCTCTCCACAGTCAGCAGATTCAGTTCCTATATCAGGTTCCCTCATATGTGACCACATGGAACGTTGGAAAAAGATACGACAGAAGTATGTTACTCATGAAAAGTAATTTGGGACACTCTTAAGTTCTTCATTTGTTGATGAGAAGTGACTGAATGACTTTTATTGTGCTTGTTCTGAACAGAAACAGAATGTTAAAGTTGTTGCATGCATTTCAGCCCTTGCCACATAACCAGGAGCAAACTTGATTTCAGTCAGCATTCCATTCATCCAAGCTAGACTTGCTGAATGGTAAAAATAGAACTTTTATAAAAGCTCACATTTTCCTACAACCTTTACATCTGCCAGTTTACTCTATATGGTCTCTGTAGTGGTTGTCAAATTTAATTTCCTTGTGCATAAGAAGCTTGACATGGTGCTGTCATGGGTCATGTAAGGGTCCGACCTGGCTCATACTATCACTGGGAAAGATGGGTTATTAGTATTAAACTTGTCATATAACTCTCAAATATATTTTGCTTCATACACCAGACATGTTTGTGTGCTACTTTGGAGCATGGTAGAAGAGTTGAAAGGAAGAGTTGTTTGGCGAAGAGTAATTTAATTTTGGTAGCCTTGTACTGCACCTCACTGTGTGCATTCTCAGAGTTAGAAACTGGGAAAAGTGGTTTAAAACAACACTAAATCGCATTGAAACTTGCCTCTTGGTTGAACAAAGGGTCATTTTCATTTGCACATCAAAATCAAATCAAATTAATTTATAAAGCACATTTAAAAACAACAGCAGTGGACCAAAGTGCTGTACAACCATGATAACAAAGGCAATGAAAACACAATTAAGACGCAAAGACCGGTTTAACAGAGAAAGAGACATTTCTTGGTTTTAACACACCGAGTTAAAAGTCAAGGAATAAAAATGAATTTTAAGGTAGGATTTAAAAACCGGCAGTGTGGAACCAGTCTAATATGCAGAGGCAACTCGTTCCAGAGTTTGGGAGCTATAACAGCAAAGGCACGGTCACCCCTGTGTTTCAACCTTCCATACGTGTGATATGGGTATTTAAGCCGCTACTGCATATTCATAGGAGTGCTCAGTGAGGGAGAAGGATATAATTATAAGAATTAATGAGTTCATTGAACTTATTTTTTTCCCCAGGAAAAAACATGAGACAAATTATTTAAAGCAGAGTATTTTCATATGTCTGGAAGGGGCCTTCACTTTTGTGGAAGAAAAAAAGACACTGAAACATTTAAAGTTTGGAATGAGCTAAGCTGAACCATGTTTTTTTCTTTTTTTTTTTCAGATGGAAGGAGTGCTCCAACAAGAACCAGTTAAGATACAGCGAGAGCATCAAGGTCCTTAAGGAGATGAAGGAGCTCTATGATCGCTAGCTGGATACTTTGCAGCTCTTCAACACAGAATGGACTCTATGCAGTTGGAAAGGAGCCATGCTGTAGCAGTCAATGTTGAAATAAACCTGCCATCTGCACAATAAGACTTATAGGAAAGCATTAATAGAACCTTGAGCCTTAAATAGACCATATTTCCTATGCATTGCAGAAAAAAAATAGTTTGAAGGATGTTTAAGTTTTTAGCAATTTCTTGAGCGGGAAAGTGTTCCAGTGTGATGTGGGAATGTTTTTATTCACATGCATTCTGTGTAGATGTCTGAATAAATGAACTTGCTCATCAGTGATATTTTTCTAGACACACTGTGACTTGTGCATCCTCGACATTAAGTTCATTGTTCTATTTCACTTTCACGCTTGTTTCCTTAATTTCAACACAAAAGTGAGAACACAGCAACTAAGACACACTAAAAGATCTTTATCTTAGAGAATTTATTTAGTCCATAATAATAGCCTATAAATAACATTTGATATTCATAAGACTCAGTCTTTTGACATGCATACCAGTCAACTATTTCAGTGTGTGGTAAAGCCCCAATAACTGCAGATGTAAATGAGATTACAGTTTGCATTTGTCTGTTATTGAACATATCTTTTATATATGTTCCCTGATCTAATGTTGCCAACTTGATGGTTAAAGGAATTACAATGCAGTCAGAAAGTGTTAGAACAATGATCTCTTTACTCCAGCAAATTGGATTTACAATTAAGCTGTAGTGACTGCAGACTGTAGTGTGAGTAGCTGACCTCTATACCAGGCCAACAGGAATTCTAGCCTATTTAATTCATAATTTTACTCTTATCATATACCAGGCATCAGCTAATGTCCATTGAGTGATGCTTGTGATTCTCCTTCAACATGTGAATGGCATCATCAGTTGGACTGAGGTCAGATGGCTGACTTGGATAGTGACAGACATTCCATATTTGGTCATAAAAGCTCATTGGATACCTTCTTTGCATGTCCTGCTGCATTGTCTGATTACTTTCTAACTGCTCTGTAGTATGTGCATTATAGGTTTGCAAAGAAATGAAGACTTAGTAAGGTAGCAAGACTTAAACTGTGAATTTAAAATTGGGGAAGTTGCGAAGACTAAATGTATAAGGACTTTTCTATCTATTCTATTCTGCTGTCTTCTAATGCTTACCACGTTTTAGTTCAGAACGCACATAAAGGAAGTGCTTTTGAGATAACAATCTTGCAAGTTGTAAGCTGAGCAATACAGAGAACTGTGTGCAACAATATAGTGTGTGCACTTATGCGATTTGTAAGATAAGGACTAATGTATGAATAAGTGTTTCTAAGAGCTGTGGTTTGTCTGTCTGTGCTCTCAAATCATCTGAGTAGTCTTATTTATGGGGTACTTTCCATTTTGCAAACAAAAGCAGTCAAGCATATACCACATATGTGGTATCCTGTATGATAACATACTGTATGGTGAGTAGTGAGTCATGTTTGTTGCGTTAAAGGAAGAGAAAGAGAACAGCTCATTAATGTTTGTATTTACTGTATTGAAATCTGTAAAGCTCAATTATTGAAGCTCAATGTTTTGTGACAAATTCAGTGAACAGGTAAAAATGCTGGTGCATCAAAATCTTACAAACAAAACAAACATACAGGTGGTATTTTTATCAACTGAATTACAAGCAAATCTTTATCTAATGTCTTCAAAGTTACAGTTTGCAGATACAAAGAAAGCTTTAAATGTTTTACATTAATTGTTACACAAAGAACTTAATATTTACATACTAAACCAACAGTATACCCACAGAGATGTTTTCAGTGCTTCTGGCTAATTAGACCCGTGTTCAGGCTGAAGTTGATCTGGTAGCTATATGATGTAATCAAATTGCATGTTCTATGAAGGTGGAAGGTTCAACAAAAGTAACAGATAGGCAGAGTAACATCTTACTAGTCATAGGCACTTCAAAATTAAAATAAAAACATTAAAATCACACATACTGTAGGCATTACATTCTAGTATTTTTTTTTTCTTTTTTACTGTGAAAAGATGTACTGTCTGAATCAGTTTCAGATACCATTTTCCGCTTGTTCCTTACTTTTCCTATTCAGTGCTCAGTGTCTCTCTCTCCTCAGTGTTGACGATTCTGCCTTCTGTGAAGGATAAGGAAGTGAGTGTGCCCTTCCTCTCCACGGGTAAGGAAGAGTCAGACTTCCGGGAAATCCGTGACAAGTGTGATGAAAGGGAGCGAGATGACATAAATGACAGGTGATCCTCTGCCAGGGCACTCTCAAGGACAAGGCATATAGACTGCTTAAGCTTCTTCTGGAATTCATCACACATGAAAACATAGAGAATGGGGTTCAGGCAGCTGTTCAGAAAAGCCAGACTCACAGACAGAGGACCTCCAATTTGAACGGTGCGGCCGAGTTCTGGGTTATTCTGAGCCTTTAATTCTATAAAATTAAAAACATGAAAGGGCAACCAGCAGAAGAAGAATGCAAGAATGACAGAGATAATGATTCGGCAAGATCTACGTCGCCTTGTCCTCTGCAGGCGTCTTGCACGAACACCTATGGCCACATAACAGGCCATTATTACCAGGAATGGGATGAGGAAGGCCATAACAAAACGAAAAATGCAAAGAATCCATTTTTGTGTGTTGTTTACAGAATAAGCACAGTGAATCTTCCCGTCCCGCGCATTAAGGGTGCGAAAAGTAGCATAAGGGGTGCTGCAGACTATAGCCATCAACCAGATAGCAGCACATATGAGCTGAGCTTTGCGAACAGTACGCTTGTTTTGTGCCCAAACCACCACACAGGTGGACAGGCAACGATCCAGACTTATGGCAGTCAGAAGAAAGACGCTGGCAAACATATTGACAACAACCACAAAGTTGTTGAGCTTGCACATGACAAGTCCAAATTGCCAGTGGTGACCTTTAGAGACAGCAATGATTGAGAAAATCAGGAAGGCCGTAAAAAGGAAGTCAGCCAGTGCCAAGTTGAGGAACCAAACAGAGTTGACTGTTGTCTTCATCCTGAAGCCTGTCACGTAGACGACCAGACCATTGCCAACCGTCCCAACCACGAAGATCACACAGTAGATGACTACAGAGGCTGTACACACAATTCTGACAGTCATATCCTCATTAGCTGGTTCAGATACAGTGATGTTATCTGATGAACAAAGAAGAAATGCGTATTAATGACAACCTCGGTCCATTCTGCAACATGTAGTGAGAAAACGAGAATTTGACTGCTTTTATAACCAGATTACACAAGTAATCAGATTTTAATTAACTGCATACTTTTTGTATTTTTAGCATTATATATTCAAATGCTTCTTTAATTTTTTTAAGCAACATTTTCTAATTTTGTGTAATTTTAAGTTAAATGCCCTACAAATTAATTTAACTTTATTATTACAATAATATTTTTAATAATTTAATTTCTAAAGGGGATCAGTATTGCACATCATAGATCATTTTTGTCCTAGCTTTCCAGACCATTTAGTAGATGATAACTACATTGTGCAACTGTTCTCCTTTATAAAAGGACATTCTATGTAACACTGACCTCTGCTGCACAGTACTAGATTAGATTGGAAGTCACAGAATACTCTCTAATACTTGTAAATTGACTTTCTCACCCATTCCACTCAATTTTGCTTGTGATCAGAAAACACCATATATTAAAAGTCTGACTGAAAATAAGGTTTATGCATACCTTTTTAAAATCGGTTTAGCAAGAAATAATGTCAGAACAACTCTCTGTTATTGCAGAAAGATGCAATGCAATATTTTTCTAAGTAAGTATCTTACCAGTCCCCATTTTTCTGTTGCAGCGAGGGTCAGTCTCAATTCTAAGCTTATCTGTATCCTGTATAGCCTTTAGTCATTCTCTCTCACTGATTACTCCTCCTTCTCAGTGCATGCAGCTGCCAATGAAATAGTACTTCTGCTGCAATGTCACTGCACTACAGTCTGAACAAAAAATGAAATAAGTTTGTCAAGGTTAGTATATATTGGCGGGTACTTATGTTGTATATTTCATTATATTGGAAAGTATTTGTTATTGTGTAAAAGCCCTTGTGGTTAATTTGTCCTCTATTCTACCAAGTTGAATTCATTCAGACCTTTTTAAACTTGGCTACTTTTTATTTGCATTTTGACAAGTATCTTAAAATACTTTTTTGTCATATGTTTCACAATACCCCTTGTCAGCCCCCTGTCCCCCTATAAAACACACATCCCTCCAACACATACACACACACACACACACACACACACACACACACACACACACACACACACACAACTTCAGAGGAAATTCCTGGAGACTTACCCTCACTATAACCACTACTTTCCTTAACCTAGCCTTAAACTAACCCTAACCTTACCTTAACTTTAAACTAAGTCTCTACCCTAAAATTGAGAATGGTTTACCTTATGAGGACTTGCTTTTTGTCCCCAAATGGGAAGCAAGTCCCCACATGTGAATGTGTAAACAGATTTACAGTATGTCCCCTACAACATGAGGAATACCTGGTACCCTCCAACAAGTCCTCCAAATTAAATGACCACATAGATCATTTGTACCTGCGCCCCAGAACCAGAAAACCAGAAATAGGACTATTGATTTGTGTATATAAAAATTTCCAAGAATAATAATGTTGTAACCAGAAAGTCATCTTTTCTATTGTCTATGACAAGTCCATATACAATATCCTTTTGAGAAAAGTTTTCAAGTTGAAAAACCTTTGAGTAAAGCCCATCATGTACATCAAGCCATAATGCTTCAGAATATATTGGAAGAATAGATGATCAGTAGTTTAAGTGTCATCACAAAATACACAGTTGTTTGTTTTAATTCCAAGTCATTGTTGTAACAATTCACCAGATGGATACACTCTATTTAAAATTATAAAATGGACTTCTTTTGCCTTGAGAGTTATGAGGAATTTTAGATATTTTGTTTGTAACATGTTAGAAGGACTTTTTGAATAGATTTGTGAGATTGAGTTTCTAAAAGTTATAGGAGACGAGGGGTGATAGGAGAAGAATTTGTTACAATTCCTTTAATTAAACATATAATAGAGTTGGGGATTGGCTTTAGTTGTATATTTAAATATGTTATGGTTGCCAGTTAAATCATATCCAAGGCAGAAATTTTCATATGACATGATACAGCCACTACTATCAACTGAGTGAATCACCAACCAAATTCCTTTCTCCATCCAGTCCTTGTGATTTGTTTTTAATTGTGATATATCTATTATTCCATATTGGTGTATTTTGTGGGGTGAAATTGTGACTATATAAGAGTTTCCAATATAAAAGGACCTGCTGGTGAAAAAGGGATAATTTAACAATTTAACCGGGAGTCTTTGAATAGTGAAATCACCCAATCTTTTGAATATTTCACTGGGAATATGGTACCAAAAGTTATTGTTGTTCAGAAAAGATTTTAACCAACTGATTTTAAAGGTTCCATTTATAACATCAAAATTTATGCCTCCATCTTTGAAATCTTCGGTCATCTCTGCTCTCTTGACGGTGAATTTTCCTTTTACAGATATAATCAAAATTAACCCGATTGATTTTTTTAATAGCACCATTTGGAATAGCCATTGACTATGTTGGATAGATACACCTTGAAATGCTTTCCATTATAGTCAAAAAGATTCAACCCAGTAAGCTTATGTCTCTCAGTAACCATGAGTTAAGTCTAGTTCAGCATTCATCAATTACCTTCCACGCATCTATATTTTCACTGTCAGTTGAATTTTTAGATATATGCCTACCCAAGTATTTAACGGCGGATTTTATAGGAATGTTGTATGCCTCAGTTAAATGACCTTGATGGATTGGCATTGACTCACATTTGTTCAAATTTAGCTTTAGATCAGAGGCTTTGGAGAAAGTATGAATCAAATGTAGTATCTTGGGGACTTCAATTAGCTGCTTCAAAGATGATTGTATCATCTGCTAACTGGCTGATGATAACTGGTTTCCCAAGTGCATCTAAATGGAGCAATATCTGAATTTTTAATAAAGATAGAAAGCATTTTTGTAGTTATTATAAAAAGAAATAGAGAAATAGGACAGCCCTGTTTAACCCCACATTTGATTGTCATTTGGTGTCAAGGTGATTACCTCCCGGTTGAGAGATTTGTATTTCTATTTGTATTTCCATAAAGAGATTCTATTATGTTTCAAAATGTATCCCCAAAACCAAGTAACCTTAAACAATGGAATATTAAATCAAATGCTTTATAAAAGGCTAGAAATAAACATCTTCTATTAAATATCTATAATCTAAGAGATCAAGTGCTAGGTGAATATTGTTGTGAATAGATCTACCCCTCATGAATCCAGATTGGAAACAAATGGTTTCTGCTTCCTTAGAGTTGCAACCTTTGTCATCATAGCAACAGTAAACACCATGTTAAGATTTTTTTTAAAAATGTACCAACTCGCCATTGAAAACATGACAATCCTGGTTGGAAGTGGGAAGCGAAAAGCAGTTGAAACAGGAAGTGAACAGTGGTTGAAATGGGAAGGAAACAATGGTCAACAAAGTTGACTTTTTGCCATCTAACTAACTATCTAGCCATCCACCCAACCTAGCCAACCACCCAAGTCACCTTATATTGATGTCATCTGAACTGTGTCATAATAACGATGGCCCTTAGCTAGCGTCTGTCACTCAAACGTAACTATAGGTTAAATAGGCTAAATTTATGACCTATAGTGTTGTTTAAAAAACATGAGAGCCAACACAAGTGGTCTTGAGAGTTATATTTTATGCATGATTTCTCACAAATGTACCAAACATGGCAGTACAGTGAGTGGTTGCTACCAATCGAACTCAATAGAATTAGTAGCCGAACATCCCTGTGACAGCTGGTATTAATGCTGCATTCATCCTGTTAACCCGACACTCATTGATCACACTGAGGAGGAGGATGATGAAGTGTGGGGATACATGTAAGCACAAGTATATTGCAGATTTTCTGTGTTTGCACTTTGCACGTTAGTTGGAAGCAACAATCTGGTCAATCCATCTCCGCAGGTAGGACACACGGGCGTACACGGCAGGGGTGCGCACGTTGCAGTTAGAGGTGCCCCAGGACACAATACCCACAAGTGACCACACTCCACTGTTCTCACAGACCAGAGGGCCACCAGAGTCACCCTAAAATGAGACAAATATGTTTTCATATTAACTTTTAAGAGAATGCATTGGGACATAGTTTAGGATCCCTTGTTAAAGCCTTAGATCAAACTCTTGATATTGCTTGATAGTGATGTATTAAGGGGGCCTTGTATTCTGTGCAGCAGCTTTATACAGGAAGTGGGCTGGCCATTAGTTTTAAATGTAATCAAAAACAGGAAAACAGATATGCAGCAAGAACATCAGTCTTGAGTAAGAATAACTTACACTGAACAAAAATATGAAAGCAATGAAATCCATAGTCATGTGAAATCTATAATTCAGTGCCTAATAAACGTCTTTTTTCAAGATAAACTGCACATTTTAGAGTGGCCTTTTATTGTGACCAGTCCAATGCACACCTGGCCAATAATCATGCTGTGTAATCAGCATCTTGGTATGTTACAACTGTCAGGTGGATGGAATATCTTGGCAAAGTAGAAGTGCTTACTAACACAGATTTAATCAAAATTTGTGAACAAAATTTGAGAGAAAGAAGTCTTTTGTGTGTATAGAAAAAGTCTTAAATTTTTTATTTCAACTCATGAAAAATAGGAGCAAAAACAAAAGTGTTACATATATTTTGGTAAAACTTTCATAATCAAGTCATTTAAGTTAATGATGAGGTAATTTTTTGCCTTACTGGTTGCTTGTTTCCAAAATATTCAAAACAGCTCAGACAGTAACAACTGCTTTTATGTATTCTTAAAAACATTTGCATATATAGACCTATCCTTTAACGAATTGGATAGTATGTATTTACTGTACAGTTGTCACTGTATATCATTCACCGTTATGTACATGTTCATGTAGGGGTTAATTAATAATTCTCACCTCTAATGGTTTACTGTTGAAATATCGATACTTTATAATTTGCAAATAAACATAAATAATTGCTCATTTATTTGTATATTACTAACACATTCTTGAAGATATTGTTATGAAATATCAGCAAATTATTTACTATTTGCAATTCACAAACATATTAAAAATATATTCATTATTGGCTTATTATGAACAATAGGTTAAAAACTGACTTGCAGCTAATTGCTGTTTTGAAAGAAATGCTTTTTTTCCTCACAGATCTCTGTTTCAGGCCTTAAAATGTTTTTTTTTACCTGACAGGAGGAGACTCCAGAAGCGCCAGCACAGATCATGGCATCAGTGATTCTGTTAGTACCCCAGTACTGCTTGCACTGAGCAGGGCTGAGCAGAGGCAGTGCAGTCTGTTGGAGGTAGCGGGGGCTTGCTGGGAATAGAGAGGTAAATGAGATGAGGCTAGCTGCACAAATCAATCTCTTACATCTATCTTTGAGGTATTGTGTATATTTTGTTGTGCCTTTTATATTTCTCCTTTGTGGAAATGGAACTGTTCATACCTTTGTAAGCTTAAGTGTGTTTGTAAATGTACCCTGCCTGTAAGGATTCGAAAGCAGTTTCTCACTCACAGGTTTGGCCAGTCCTGCCCCACCCAGTGGTGACACACTGGGTTCCAGAGGGGATGCTGGTGCTAGAGGAGGCCAGGCACACAGGAGACACACGAGATGTCATCTGTACTGGGGAAGACAGCCTCAGAAGGGTGATGTCATTGTTGAAGTTATTGGAGTTGTAGTAGGGGTGAGTGATGGCCTGTTTGGAAAGGTGAGAATAAATCATAAGCAAATATAGTGTGGTTTTGCATCTTTGACACATATACCCAGGAACTGACTGAGGAAAAGGTTTATTTTTTATCAAAAAAAGAAAACAATGTGTTATTGAGCTGCTTACCCTGGAAATGGTCTTGACTTGAATTGGCTCACTGTTGTACTGACGATCATGTTCTCCCAGGATTACCCGGTGGTTTCTAGGTCTGGAGAAAAAAATAACAAAGACGAGTAATTACAGTGACGGCAGTGTTGGGATTTTTCTCGTGTGGATGCTAGACACAGTGGAGAGTTACTTACGACACACGGCAGTGAGCAGCAGTAACAACCCAGTACTCGTTGATCAGGGATCCACCACAGAAGTGGAATCCCCTGCCATCCTAGGAGTGAGAAGATGCATACTTGCATTCATTGATTCATGAAACAGCATCATTTAAATGACACAAAGTGTTGAGAGTGTATCAAAACTATAGTGGGGATGGAGAGGGCATTTCTTAGGCTACCTGAAGTGAAACCTGCCAGGGCCAGGACCCAGACACAGCGGTCTGTCCATTTACAATCTTGTTGTATCCACTCACTTGGGGCTTGATAGCAGGTATTCCACACCCTTTGGCCCAAGCATAAAATCAATTAAGTATCTGCTTTCCCCAAAATATGGAATCTATATACCATCAAGTGTCAGACTGCAAGTGTTTACAATCTTATAAATGTGCAAACAATCAAACATTTTGAATAATGCCTGCAATTGCTACCACACAATCACAGACAAATCTTTCACAGAAAAATACATCATTTGGTGGTAAAATGCCAGTGACTTACCCAACGCAGTGGCCACAAAGGCAAAAAAACTGACGAACAAGAACATGGCTATGTCTAGGTCGTGATTCACGTCCCTGGGTCTCAGCTGTGTGGGAAACTGGCTTTTATATGTGTGTATGTAACAGACTTGACCCTGAGTTCCATGTGTAGCACTCCATACTATAGGTACTCGCTCTGAACAAGTGTGATAAGACTGGGAAAAGAACATCTGGTGATAAGCACTTGAAATTACTAGCTAAAACTGTCATTCACTAAGTCTTATGCATTTGTTTGCACTGCTCTTGTACACATGGGTCATGGCTTTTAGCAAACAAATTGTTGTGTAATTATTCCATCAGTAAGAAGCAACAACACCGCCTCTTGTTATTACTATTATTGCTCTTGAAATAATGTTTAGGATGTATTTGCACCACAGTCAGTGTGTTAAGCTGTATTTGCCCTTGTTTGCATTCTTGTTTCAAACCCTTTTCACTTGTTTCAACATATGGCCACAACATCAGCAACATCTTTTGGTATCACGTATTTTTAAAATGTGGCAATATTTCCTGTAAGCTAATGTACAGGAAACATGATTATTATCAGTACTTTTACGGTCTGTTCACAGGAAGAAGTTTTATCTTCACAAAATCACACAAAACACACAGTGTATACTGCAAATCAGAATCCCATTGGTGATCTTTATTCATTTTATGTATAAAAATCACAGGTAAAAACAGATGATTTATTGATGTCATGTAACTCATCAGTGGAGAAATAAATACAAAGACAACAAACTTTTGAATTTGACTACCTTTTATTTGACTAAATATTGTTACTGTGTGTAAGTGTCAGATTTAGTTGCTTAGATTTGTCACATACTGAACTGAGGTTTTGAACAAATATTATAGAAAGAATTTAGGTCCACATGAGCCTCTGATCTTGTTTTCATTTAATGCATATTCTGGCTAAGAAAATAGCTTTAAGACAGCATTTGTATGTTGGGATATGAAATCACAATACTGTCAACACAGTGTTTAGTCGACCTCCTCGATAGTTGGGCCAGAGGAGGAGCCTCCTCCAGCTCCACCAGGGAAGCCACCAGGCATTCCTCCTGGCATTCCTCCAGGCATTCCTCCAGGCATCCCTCCTGGCATACCACCCTGGTAAAGCTTGGAGATGATGGGGTTGCACACCTTCTCTAGTTCCTTCTGGTGGTGATCGTACTCTTCCTTCTCTGCCATCTGGATAACAGAAATAACAAAGAATTAATATGACAGAAAAATGTTTGAGTTGTTACATATTGTAGTTGCTGACTGTATAAAAATGATGTAAAACGGAAGTGAAGAAATTGTTAGCATAGTGTAGTAACATCTCCATTTTCACAATTTGAGCCAAAGAGGAACTTTTGTCTCTTATAAACATTCATGGTCCATTCCATGAATATTTACCTGGTTCCTGTCCAGCCAGGCAATGACTTCGTTGCACTTGTCCACGATGGTCTTTTTGTCCTCAGGGCTGATCTTGTCTTGAAGCTTCTCATCCTCCACAGTGCTCTTCATATTGAAGGCCAGAGATTCAAGGGAGTTCTTGGCAGTGACCTTTTCTCTCTGGGCCTCGTCCTCAGTCCTGAACTGCTCTGCCTCCTGCACCATGCGCTCAATGTCCTCCTTGCTCAGTCGCCCTACAGGAGGAAGAAATACAAAGCTCAGTACACCTTGTTCAATATTTATTCAATTATTCTCTCTGTTCACATGCAGCTTCCTTTCAACCTTTGAGCTACATGGGCCTTTTAAGGCTCTTAGTCTGATAAATATTTTATATGGTCATGTACCTTTGTCATTGGTGATGGTGATCTTGTTCTCCTTTCCAGTGCTTTTGTCCACTGCAGACACATTGAGAATGCCATTGGCATCAATGTCAAAGGTCACCTCAATCTGAGGGACCCCTCTGGGAGCAGGTGGAATACCGGTAAGCTCAAACTTGCCAAGGATATTATTGTCCTTGGTCATGGCTCTTTCACCTTCATAAACCTGAAAAAAAATGCTAAAGTCAAATTCTGATGCAGGGAATACATTCAGTAATTGTAATATACTGGAGAAATGGGGAGTGAACAGTTATCTGTCCAGAAATATACTTTGAGGTTTCTCTACCTGAATGAGCACACCAGGCTGGTTATCTGAATAGGTGGTAAAGGTCTGGGTTTGCTTGGTGGGAATGGTGGTGTTCCTTTTGATAAGGACAGTCATTACTCCTCCAGCGGTCTCAATTCCCAGGGACAGGGGTGTGACATCCAGCAGGAGCAGGTCCTGTACATTCTCAGACTTATCACCAGCCAAGATGGCTGCCTGCACAGCTGTGAAGATTTTCCAAATTGTGAAACTAATGCCATGACGAGTAGAACATTCTAACATTAACACTTTATGATCTTTGTGCAACTGAATTTATACAAAAATAGTAATACAACTAGGCAATAAACATCAGACTAATTGCAATAGAGATATCCACCTGCACCGTAGGCCACAGCCTCATCTGGGTTGATGCTCTTATTGAGGTCACGGCCATTGAAGAAGTCCTGCAGCAGCTTTTGAATCTTGGGAATACGTGTGGAGCCACCCACCAGGACAATGTCATGGATCTGGGACTTGTCCATCTTGGCATCCCTCAGGGCCTTCTCCACAGGCTCGAGGGTTCCACGGAACAGGTCTGCATTAAGCTCTTCAAAACGGGCTCTGGTGATTGAAGTGTAGAAGTCTGTTCCTTCGAAGAGTGAATCGATCTCAATGCTGGCCTGAGTGCTGCTGGAGAGGGTGCGCTTAGCACGCTCACAGGCTGTGCGCAGACGACGCACAGCTCGCTTGTTGTTGTTGATTTCTTTTTTGAACTTGCGCTTGAACTCAGTAATGAAGTGGTTAACCATGCGGTTGTCAAAGTCCTCACCACCCAAGTGGGTGTCACCAGCTGTGGACTTGACCTCAAAGATGCCATCCTCAATGGTCAGAATTGACACGTCAAAAGTACCACCTCCAAGGTCAAAGATGAGGACATTACGTTCACCGCCAACCTGAAATAAATGATGGAAAGCATTACAAATATAAAAATAAAAATAGATTAAAGGGGAACTTGTGGTTTGTGGCTCTAGAGGGAGCTGTGTTGCATCTGTTGGGACTGAAAACTACAAGTTTGAAAACTAAAAAAGTCTGAGGTGTGGCGATAGAAAGAAGGAGTTACCAGACCTCTGTAGCCCTCTCCTCATCTGTGCTTTAGGCTGGCAGCTTGAGGCTACATTAGCTGCTAGTAGCATAACACACCCAAATCTCCCACTAAACAGTCCGCAGTCTAGTAACAATGTGGGTAATGTAGGCGACAAGTTTTGACAAGGAGGAAGAATGTGTGGAATAAAAAATATGATATCTCTGGTTCTGCCGTATCAATTTTTAAAAAAACTGACTATTGTGGGTTTACAATGTTATAGGAGTGCAATGCTAAATTGGTGGAGTATTCCTTTAAGGTTTGAAAGTTACCTTTTTGTCTAGGCCATATGCAATGGCTGCAGCAGTGGGCTCGTTGATGATGCGCAACACATTTAGCCCAGAAATGGTCCCAGCATCTTTGGTGGCTTGACGCTGAGAGTCGTTGAAGTAAGCAGGAACAGTGATAACTGCATTGTTCACAGGCTGTAAGATATTAAGATCTTGTATCAACAAATAGCATTTGTGGGTTCGTATTAATCTATTTTTTAAAACTTTTAGTTTGTTGCCAACTTGAAAAACCTCAATTAGAGGCAGCAAAGGCACTTTGAGAGACTTTTTCTCACAATGTCTTTTGAGGCAGCAGAAAGTACTTGTTATAAATACAGCTGTTAATAATAGGTACAGTTGCAGATTCTTCATAAGTGTGCATATGCATAAAACCAAACTGTCCTAGGTCATTTCAAATTTAGTATTATACATTTATTTATTAGCTACCTTGCCAAGATATGCTTCAGAGATCTCCTTCATCTTGGTGAGGACCATTGAGGAAATCTCCTCAGGGAAGAAGGTTTTGATCTCACCCTTGTATTCAACCTCCATCTTGGGCTTAGATGAGTCATTCACAACCTTGAAGGGCCAGTGCTTCATGTCTGACTGCACCACAGAATCGTCAAACTTACGACCAATCAGACGCTTAGCATCTGAAGTAGATTTTAGAGAACAAATAAGACAGCACAAGTCATATATTAAGTTTGCAGTATATATAAATACACAGAGTTAAATAAATAGTGTAGAATTTTTTTTCCCTTCAAAAATATTAGTTATAAACACACTGAGCAGAATAATAAATATTTTTTGTTCTTGAGGCTGTAGTGTGGTGGTGTTGCAGTCCTTACCAAATACAGTGTTGGTGGGGTTCATTGCCACCTGGTTCTTGGCAGCATCTCCAATCAGTCTCTCAGTGTCTGTAAAGGCCACATAGCTGGGTGTGGTCCTGTTTCCTTGGTCATTGGCAATGATCTCCACTTTGCCATGCTGGAAGATGCCCACACAGGAATATGTGGTGCCCAGATCAATGCCTACTGCTGGTCCTTTAGACATCTGAGATAAACAAAAGAAACATGGCAAAAATGGTAGCCCTGTTTTGTTATTTTGTTGTATGTACCAGTGGCATACAGATGTTTTGACAAGGATTTTTTTCAAAACATGTGAGCACCCACATATGTACAGCCCACATATAGCATATATACAAAGATGTACCTGTCTCTGTTATTTACAGATGCACGGCCATGTGAGGCTCAGCTACGTTTAGGGGCGTCATTGGTGTAGCAGCTTAAACCACCTCCTGACACTTGAAACCAAATGACCGGGCTATGTTACATTGCCCTTCAATTCACTCTCCACACCACCTCTTCCCAGTCCTCCCTCGGCAACATAACACTGTCACAGTCTGGCTTGTGAAATGTGATGTACTGATCCTGGAGCAGTGATCAGTGTGTCTATTTTCCGACAGCTGGCTCCAAATAGCTTACAGTAACTATATTAAGTATCAGCGTATCCTCATGGAAATGAATGGAAGGTGGCTAAAAAGGCAGGGATCATCTATCAATGACTAATGAGCATAACCTGCCATGTTTCTATAGAAATAAAGGGCTTAAAAACAAAAATAACCACAGAAAACTACAGCTTTGAGGTGGAGTTACAAATATATATAATATTTATAAATACTTGTAAATATAAGTCAACATATTTGCTGCACTCTGATAACACCAGCAGACTGAGGCAGGGAAAAAAAAACTTTTTCGAAGCAGAAGTTTAGATACTTTTTAGATTGTATGTTTCAGGAGTGACAGTAGAACGTTTGTTCCTTTACTGTCCCAGAACTGCTGGATCCAGAGCAGGTTATTGAATTATCACTTGTTATACAGTTGTGTAACACAGAACAGGAAATGCTGATGTGGTGCTGTTGCTTCATCTATTGGTCTACACCCAAGTCTGAAACTTGCCATGTGCAATACCAAAATAATATGTTGGAAGATGTGCATACCATTACAAGCAGCGGGTGTTTGTATTATACCCTAGCTGTATTGTGTAACTCACTAATTTCTGCTGATAAAGAGGAACCTGCAGAAGCAAACTGACACTATTGTGACAAATCATTCACATAGACGTCTTGTTTTCCGGACAATCACTCACATGAACTTTGTGGTTTTTCATAGGATTTTGTCTCAACCTGTCATGCCATTGTTTGACAGGAACCATGCAGACCTCATGTATTTTGAAATGTCTC
Organism: Thunnus albacares; assembly: GCF_914725855.1. Taxonomy (NCBI): domain Eukaryota; kingdom Metazoa; phylum Chordata; class Actinopteri; order Scombriformes; family Scombridae; genus Thunnus; species Thunnus albacares. Next base: position 15,977,194 of record NC_058113.1, on the reverse strand, counting down.
TCACATTTGGCGGTTAGGATCTTAAAGCAGCAAGCAAGACAGACTATGAAGCCAGGCTGAGTGCAATGCTCCTTTTAGAGGGGGTTACCTTGAGCTGTCAGATGTTGACACTTGAGATTTTACTGAGTTAAAGTGGTCCTTTGTGTTCACCCAGCACACAACACCAGCGCCTGAGCTCCTCTCCAGCACTCCTTTCTCTCTCCTGGTAGGTGGACTAAGAGGACGAGTGTATCTGCTTCCCAGTCTATATAGAGCACAGTCCATCAGGGTGTCAGGTGACCCACCACAGAAAGTTCTAGGCCCATGTGTCTGCCTATTGACTGTTTGAATTCCCAGAAAGAAAGGTGATATTTGAGCAAAATGAAAATGCTAGACTAAAATAGGAATGAAGCTTTGATTTGACATCCAAACCAAACCTGGGTTTGCATTATTATGTGAGCATTGCTCTTTTATGGAAAAGTAGTTCCTGAACATGGATAATGTTCATATGCTCACAGTGTGATCAAGTGTTGGGACCTGGAACAATACAGTGTTACTGATGAACCTTAAAAAAAAAAAAAATCAAAACAAAACATGTTAATACTTCACTATTATATTCTGAAAAACTCTTGATAGCCTTAAACCTCTGTAATCATGTACATACACACTCAGTGTGCACTTTGTCTTATATAGATGTTTGAGAATAGTAAAAAAAAACCCTCAAATCTCAGTCAGATGTTAATACCATCTGCAGTGTAGGGACTGAAATTTGAGGTAGCTCATATTATTAGCTCACTAGAAATACAACTTGGTAGCAGTGTACATTAATTTATGTACTTGCACAAAAGACACATTTGAAGTTTTTCAGAGGTGGAGATTAAATCAGTAGTTGTAGAAAAACATTGTTTTTTATGTTTCTGTGAAGGATGTTGGAATTTTTTCTAGCACCACATAAAAAACGATCTTCAGTAATTTTATTGAGGTATAATTTTCAATGGAAGACCATGTGCAGCATTAACATTTTAAGGTTATTTACATTGTGAGTCAAGTAAAACACATGTGCTTCATTCTCTTAGCTGTGCAGTAATAACCAGTCAAACTTTTCCTTTCCCTTACTGCACGCTCCCTCTGCCAGAGCTCAAAAAGCGGATATCTATTCTCGTTACATAGGCCTCTTTGACACATACGCCATCTGGCATTAAATATAACTTCAGTTTGTTAGAACACCGCCTGTTGCACCACACCAGATCTTAGTTATCACATGTGGCAGTCTTGTAGCTGTTTTCTTCCGGTAGCTGAATATTGCATAACCTGCAAAAAATAATCATTTAAGATCTGATTCTGTGGTACTGAGGTATTTGTCGAAAGCTTTTCATATTATGACAGTTTAAGAGAGCAACTGAAACTCACAGTATGTGTTGTTCTACTGTCATACAATAAATACTATACATTTATAATAAACAGCAATAACTCATGAAAAAGTAAGCAGCCATCAGTACATCAGTGTGTTTCCCTCGGTAGTGTAAAGAATATATGCCATCAAAACTCAAAATAGGGATTATCAGTCCCTTGTTCCAAATTACAGTTTCAAAAGGCGTCAGGTATTTAAATAGTAGCTATCACTTTAAAACAAATAAACTACGGAGCTGATAAAGAAAGTCTTCTTCTTTGCTCTTGTGTGCACTACAGCGCCCATTCATGTAGTCCCAAGCACAGCGCTTGCAGTAGTTGTAGAAATGGTGCTCTGCCTTCTTTAGTGTGCTGTTCAGGTCCAGTGTTCCCTGAAGGCTGCACAAAAAGCAAAGTTTTTACCAACACATTCAAAGAGCACAGAGCATTCACAAATGCACAACAATTTGTATGTCTCAGCATACAGACAAACCTGCTTGTAAACTGGATGAGCTGTACATCATCTCGGCACCGCAGCAGAGACTCTCTGTTGTCTAACAGAATGGCTGCACAGATGAAGAGCTCAAAGGTGAAGTCAGTGTTGATGGCCTGCAGTTCCGACTGTGAATTGTCCTCTGCAAACATCAACATCAAGGCAGACATATCACTAAATAAATTAAGACATTTAACAGAGGTAAGTGTTAGTACTTTTCCACATACAGCCTCATTTATTCTGTCAACTTGAACTCTGGATTTCACCTGTGCTGTATTTCCGTGCCAGCCTTTCCTGATAACGGGCTCGGTCTACTTGTTGGGAAATGAGCTCCAGGTGGTCACAGCTCAGGATCTCGAACAAACGTAGAGCGTCACTGTGTTCAAACTCTCTCTGGAAACCCAGCAGTAGCCATCTAGAGGGAGGAGCAACACATTGCACAAACCAAATGTGCATATGTTATATGAACACATACAACCATATGCATATGTAGAGAATTAAAATACAGAATGGTGCCAAAGATGTATACTGCTGTGCTCACGCAATACCTGTGGCAGAAGGTGAAGCTCTCCATGTTGTCTGTGACTAAGTGAGTGTAAAGCTGTGGGTCCAGTTCTTTTAACAGGGCTGCCTCCAACTCTAGAGGACACAAGTCTTTCAATTGCTTGTACATTATACAACATAATCTAAACAATCTATCACTTTCTTATACTTATTTGCAGACAAAAACTTTTGCTCTAGACAGATTTAATTTTTTGAGTCCAAGAACTGTTCAATGTCCTTGTTTTACCACTAGAGGTCCTGAAACTTTTTTGCAATTACAATAGCAGACAATTCTCATTTTCACAACATATTGTGTGTATCTTGAGAATATAACTTCTAATAAATAATGTTTTTTCTTTCTTTCTTTCTTTTTGTTCTCTTTGCTGATCTCACCTATTTTTCTGTGCAGACCATCAGCCCTGAAGTCCTTAGAGAACTTCTCCATGTAGCAGGAGAAACTCCAGAAAGTGTCGACCTCAGAGTCGAGGACCTCCAGGAACCGGCTGCACAGGTCATTCATTCCCTGGGCATAACTGACCTCTGGGTCCACAATCAAGGGGTGCACAAAACAAAAGAGTCAGTGTAACAAATACAGGCTATCACTGCTGTCTCATCTGGTCAGTGTCAATAAAACTGAGATGGGTTGCTTACCTGGATGAAAAGCAGCATAAGTGATGAGGATATCTCTCAAAACCAACAGATTGCCTGAACCCTCACCCCTGCAGACACATAAAATATTAGTATGGCATAAGTGAGCAAGATTAGTTGAAAACCTCAACCTTAATCACTGATACAAAGCCTAAAAGGATATGACAATATTTATAGAGCAGATAACAACAAAGTTAGATTTCCCCAAACATCCTAACATTTAGGAAAGGCAGGAGCAAAACAGTAAGGTTGGTTCTGGAGCCCTGGGGGGCAGGAGAAACAAATATCTTGGTAGCTACAAATCAAGTTAGGTTAGTTTTTTTTCCTATGTTTATCTAAATTCAGAACACATGCATGAAGCATTTAAGTCTGATCCAAAGAGGAACTGCTTGACTCAGCAAGGTCTGAGTGCTTGTGCTGAGTGCTGTGCAATACTATGATTTGTCTTGTGTAAATATTAAAAAGTTGACATGGCTGTAAGTGTTACATAAGAAACTTGTTTTAAAAGCAAATTAAACCTGACATAACACAGTCTATTGATCTCTTTGTTTGGCTTGTTTCTGTGTCAGCCCAGGGGAGCAGAAAGTCAGTAATCTCTTTTAGCTGCTCAAAACCTCTTGTCCGGATGTTTGCTCCTGCTAACTTCTTGTTAAGGTTCAGCAATCGAACTTCATACATTACTCCATGACACATATCTTAAATCTACTTTGTAATGGGCAAAAAAACACAATAATGGCTACCACTCACTGGTAATAGCTCAGGTCTCTGTTAGTTCTTGGGACATCTTTGTCAATTATTCGTATGGCTTCCCGCAGCTCTTCATGGTCAAAAGTGTCCCGCTCAAACAATATCTGTTAACAGAAAAGAAATGTAGATAATGGAGTAAAAAAAACCTTTTATTCTATCTTGTTTTATTAGAAAAGGGAGTAAAATGTATTGGCTGTAAATTAGTGTCACTAGTTCCTTGTTTTCTAGGTGCTGAACACTTCAGTCTCGCTAGTGCAAGAAGGTCAACTGATACCATAGGTAAATAAATGACAAACAGTGTGTTTAACAAAATTAGATCCTGCTGAGTAATTACCCTGAACATACTCCTCCCAAGTTAAACAGTTTCTTTTCCACCAAACAATGCCAAAGAAAATACATTCACTGGAACCACAGAGATGTAATTAACAGAACCAAAGCAGAAATGTACTGCATAGAAAACAGAAATACATAGAAAATATAAAATACAAATATATAGATTAGAATTATACTAACATATATTTAACATATCAAACCTGTGCCTGCAGCTCTAAGAAAGTCAGCCTGTCCCTGACCTCACTCTGGTCCAGGGCCTGTTGCTGGACCCGTGCTTGCCTCTGGTCGAAGTACCTGACTGCTGCCACCAACTCGGCTGGCATGGAGATGGATAAAGTAGAAGAGAAAGAGAAATCAAGAATGATTAGGTGGACACACTTGAGAGCCAAGTTGACCAAGCCAACTTCCGTCAAGACGACAGAGTTTGTGCATGCTTGGGTGTTTACCATCAGTGCCATTGAGGTGCATCCGCACGGCTGAAGGAAGGAATTGCTGCCACTTTCTCTTCATGACCTGGTAGCGTATGGCCAACTGCTCCTGGAGCAGAGGGCGCTCCAAAGCTGTTGAGCTGCACGGGTACATCCCAAACAGGAAGCGCCACGCCAGGCCACGCTCAGAGGGTGACACGCCACCTTGACAGGGATTGAAAAACTCTGGATCATTTACAGTGGACAAATATATAATTGACTCTTGTGTTTTCAAGCTTGGAGGTTAGACATGTAACAAAGACCATCAGACCAAAACAAATCCTAAATGGGTAACATGTAAGAATCAGAGCTTTGCAGCTAAGAAAAGAAAAGAAACAGAAAACAATAGCTGCTCCTAAATTTGCTGAACTTTCCTCAGTTCTCAGGGGGATTTGAGACAATATCTTATGTAATGTCTTGCTCTGTGGGTTTTTTAATCTTTGGTTTCTTTGTAGGGATGGAATGTGTATAAAGGTCAGAGGGCCACAGAAAAGGAGGCTGAGCTTCCACATTCCTGCTCACACTTGATAGATTCAGTGTGATGTTTTACCCCAGCGACGACTCCTCTGGTTAGATGTTTATTACCCTGTGACCCAATGTTGCTGAAACCTTGAACATTTGCAGCAAGGAATTACCTTTTATGTACTGGAGACGCCTCTGAAACACTAATCCAGTGCTATCCTCATTTCTTAGCTTCACACACTTCACCAGATATCTTTGTCTGACTGTGGAATCTCATGTGATTTTATTCTGCTTCTTAGAAATCTTGCCAACTCTATAAATGGTATTTGTTGTTTTATCAAAGTGGTCACGCTGGGGTTCTTTGCTCGAGGGGGTTCAATGCACACGTAAATGTTAGATTTTAGTGAATGGCTTGACTGTGGCTGAGATAATATCCTGAAGCAAAGCATCACTTGACTTCCTCTTGGTTTGTAGGAATGACTATGATAACAATTCAGCATGTTGGGGCTGACCCCTCATGCATGTGATCATAAAAGGTCCTTCTTGTGTTATTTACTTAAAAGCAATGCTTGTGTGGGGATAGTTTTTATTTGTTTTTTTGCATTTATACAAATTTGCTAAATGCAATGTAAGTCAAAAAGTTTGAAATAAATCAGAATTATCAGTCCTTTCACCTTGTTATGTCCTGTTTAGAATAATATACTGTATGTGCAAGATTACACATGTACATATACATTTCTGTAGATGCAACTATTCAACAGCCTGTGCTGCATGCCAAGCACAATTTCTTGGCTCTTTCCTGTCATTGCATACCCTACTAATACAGAAATGTAAATGTAACAGGATTATCGAAGACTTTATATTTCTAAATGGGCATTATGAGATTACTGAAGATTTCCCTTTGCCCTGGTGTGACCTCATAATACTATACTCTACTGTATCTGACAATTAAGTTAAAACTGAGCCTCTGTCAAATGCTCAGCCTATGTTGTATACAAACAGTTCTTGCATATGAATGAAGGTTTTCATTATTTTGTATGTAGGAAAACCACTTATTTAGATAGATAGATAGATAGATAGATAGATAGATAGATAGATATACCTACCGTTTTTGAAAATGTGCATCCTCAGTCTTGACTCGTCCACCCTCCCCTCAGCGTCCATGACTCCGGGTAAGGTGAGACGTGCAGCGGACAGAGCAGGAGAGCTGACCATGGCTACTCGCCTTTGGAAACAGTGTGAGCTGTCCTCCTCTCCTGCTGTCTGCCGGGGACTCCCGTTAGTCAGATATTCCATCTGTGCCTGCGGTATTCGCAATCACACCGTGCACAGGTGAAGAAAAGTTTGTCTGACGCAGCGCATCCACGGAGCCACAACGGACAAGAAACTGTCATCCTCTTATACTGCCTGAACAACACCTCTCTTCACGACACCCATCTCCCTGCATGACCTGGAGGCTGAAACCAGCCAGGACGGATTTCTTCTAACAGAGTCGGATCCTTCAAGAACACGAAACTTGTTGAGTTAGTTTCAGAAAACCATTTCCAGCTTTGTTGACTCGCATTCAGCCATCTGGGAGTCATATGACTGCACCTTGAGATCCGAGTTTGGCCCACATTCCAGGTGGAGTCCGGACTTCAGTGCCAAAGTTCACTTTGGATTTGCGAGCATGTCTCGCTCCACCTAGTGGTTTTATTTAAGAGCATCAAGCACCAATAGTTTTCCACAACAGTTTTACTCATCAATGGCCCCGACTAATATAAAGTGTTCTTGAATATAGCAGGCAGGCATCTCAACATAGTTACCTTGCCTTTCTGAGTTTGAAATGCTCTATATGACAAATTAATGCTGATCAGGGTAATATTGTTTTTTCAATTAAGGTTAACTAGAGAATTATGTTATTACACCATACTTACAAAATAAAAACAGGGGCTGTTATAAGAAAATTTGATCACCACTCCTATTTTTAGAAGTGAAAGCAGAATTGAAATGTTATTCATTGTCTACAGTCCTGCATGGCTTTGCTCAACAGTACCAATGACTTTAAGAAATGCTTTAAGAAATGGGCCTCTCAGAGCTAATAGGTCATCTGGTCCAGAGAGCAATCTGGTGGCTCCAAGGTTGACTCCAAATTTGTGAACCAGCTTTCGGTTATGATGGTTAAAACTGCTGGAATACTCTGCCAGATGCCAGTTGTGTACTAATATTGACATTTAAGTAAAAAAATCTACTTGATCATTCCTTTTCCCCTGCAGCATTAGATTCACTTTTGTTGTTTCCATTTTTAAACAGTATTTAATTGTTTGAATTGCTTCTTTAAACTGCATGGCCAGATTAACCTGTTAGGGGGCCTTGGGGCAACAATTTGCTGATGGGTCCCTTTTGACACCCCACATACCACTCTGTGCATTGTGTATATTTGTACCAGAATGCTACTATTAGCATGGCCCCAGCTTTTCTATGTATTAGTTAATTTGCTGTAATTTGATTAAGTTCAACTCTATTTAGGAATATGCACCATGTGAGCGCAATATAACCTAAAATAATAAAGGTATTAAAACTGTATTTTGACTCAGGGCCCTTCTACAAGACAGGGGCAAAACATTAGCTGATAATGCAGGACCTATCTTAGTTGAATTGTACTCAAGTGGTGCAAATTTACTAACCAATATGGAGTTATCAACATAGACTGACGTGTGCTTGAGGTCAGGGAAGTTGCCCACTTTGCCCAGTTGTTTGCGCATGTATGAATGTTCTTTGTATTTCTCTCAGAATGACATGTGGCAATAAATAAAGTTATCCTGCTCACCTTTGCTGATAGAGAAACACAGGAATATGCAGGAAATGCAGTAATAGCAGATTGACAAGCTTTTAAATGATCTCATAAATGAATTGCGGTGTACAAGTACAAAAAATATTACATGAGGAAAATAAAGTATCAAAAGTAGGCAACTGGATTAATTTATTTAGTGGCCAAGCAGTTTATGGCCTTTAGATAACATGGTAGAAGGTGACAACCTTTTCACTCTCTTGCTCTCTGTTGCTGTGAATGGATGCATATACCCTTTTTCAGTCCTGATACTACTTTTCTTTTCTTTATCACATCTATTCAATGTCTGTGCGTACTGGAAGAGGAATCCCTGCTGTGTTGTGAGAACAGATGTATAATGTCTTATGTGGTTCTGGAAGCAGCTGTCTAAAGATAAAAATCATTGAAGAATTATGGCACTTGATCAATAATACTCATGCATGAAAACAATCAAAACAGTCTGTGGAGCCAGCATCAACTATGGGGTCACTGCACAGTCAAACTGCTGAGTAAATGTTGCATTGGAACAAATACACTGTTGTCAATGTTTGACTCAAACATCTGGTCACATCCTCTTCCACAAAGGCAATGTGTTAAAACATTTAAAGAATTCACTGAAAGGTCAAAGGTCAAGATTTAAGATACTGTAAGGGTTGCCATCACCACTCTCCAATAAAACAGAAGAACTAATACTCTGGCCGTCACATTACATGTCATACTGAAAAATATATGTCGGCCTCACATAGTGTCTGAGTAGTTTTAGGTCTCTACGTTTCTGTTGATGTGAAATCTCACACATATTATACACTCATGTGATACTGATATCTCTGTCATCTTGAAATGACTTCCTCAGTATCTTTACACTTATGAGTCTTTGTTGTTTTGACGAATGTCAGTAATTGCAAGAGATGTAAAAATACACTTTAGCTTCAAGTGGATATTATCATTTATATCCAGCACACTGTACAGTGTTTGTATTTTTAAATGACATGACAGGTACAGACTATGAGAAGCAGCCTTACTGTTTTCTTTCATTATTCTTGATACATTTCTGTATAATGTTTGCCTTCACACTCATCAGGAAAGTTATGCAATGGTCAAAGTTCCCCTGTTTCCCCCAACTTCCCTTTAAAAAAGAAATTCATCACTGCTAAAGCAACAGGAAACACATCGAAGAATTTCACATAAATATTAAGATCTAAGGCATGTTGCTCATGTCAAATGACAAAGCACCACAACCTCTTCTGGGTCACTCTCACAGTGAGTATTTACTTTTACACAGTGAATGGTGTTTAACTCCAGATTCGTGTAGTTTATGGGCAACCAGATGTGATTGATACAGTTGTAAAAGTGAACTAACTAGTCAGGATTTGAGGATTATGTTGGTTAACCTCAGAATGTCTTCCTTGGATCAGATGAAGCTGCAGCCCCTAGTTGAGCTTAGTCTCATTTTGATCCTGGCCTCTTATGCAAAAGGTGGGTGACGTATTTCAGTGTTTGTTTTGAGGTTTTGCTCATGAAGTATGCACCTAAAGTAAATATCAATTCTGCTTTTGAACACAGGTGAAGGCTGGATAGTTCATGTCAACAAAACAATTAATGCAAAATTGGGTGATAATGTGACCATACCATGTACGTTTACATATCCGAAAAAGAACCACACAAAAGAGCCTGAGCTTCACTGGAAATTGCGTAGGATAAGTAACATTAATACCTACGACAAGCAGAACAATTCCATATACCTTTATCACCCAAATGAAACAATGTGGAAGAGAAGTACAGAGGAAGGACCAAGCTCATCAGAAACAGCAGTAATGGAAACTGCTCCCTCAAGATCTTCAACATCACGGATAATGAGCCATATATCTATTTAAGAATTTTAACATATGACAACTATAGTTTCGTAAAGACCCCTGTCTCCATTTATGTGTCTGGTAAGAATTTCATTTTAGTTGTGATTTAAAATTATATTTACATGCTTGAGTAAAGTGAAATGTAACTAATACTTCATATGTTTCTCCCACTTGGCCAGGTGCTACACCAGTCACCATTAACCCAGGTATAATTTTTACATTTTTATCATCTCATCTTATGTTGTTTCCTTCTTCACAGAGACTACACCCCAGCCGCCTTCAGGACCAATGTATGCCACCATCTTTGTACCAGTCACTGCAGCTCTGATCATTATTTTTGTCATTGGATTTGTTGTTTTCAGACACAGAATGTGACTTCCCTTTAAGATCAACCAGCATTAATATCTGCTGGATGTATGATTTGCTTGTGTTACATACAGACATGTTGAATTTGATAAATATCTTTAAGGCAGACATACTATGCTAGAATATGGCTATAATAAACTGATAGTCCTATATCTTTTTTCACAGTTATTTTATAACTTCCAGTAACATACATGCCTCATAGCAAGGCCACGATAAACTGTCATGCTCTATATTACAAATTAATGCCGATTAGGGTAGACTTATTGTTTAATAAAGGTTAATTAGGGAATTATGTTATTACACTGTACTTACAAAATATAAACAGGGGTCGTTATAAGAAATTTTGATTACCACTCCTCATCTCTGCCTTGGACTCCAGTTAGTTTTAGAATTGAATTTGGAATAGAAATGTTATTCATTGTCTACAGTCCTGTATGACTTTGCTGCAATGACGTGCTTTAAAAAATGGGCCTCTCAGAGCTAATAGGTAATCTGGTCCAGAGAGCCATCTAGTGGCTCCAAGGTTGACTCAAAATTTGTAAACCAGCTTTTGGTTTGATGTTTGTAGCTGCTGGAATACTTTGCTTGACATCAGATGTGTACAAATATGGACATTTAAGTCAAAGACAACCTACCTGATCATTCCTTTTCCCCTGCAGCATTAGATTCACTTTTATTGTTTCCATTTTTAAACAGTATTTAATTGTTTGAATTGCTTCTTTAAACTGCATGGCCAGATTAACCTGTTAGGGGGCCTTGGGGCAACAATTTGCTGATGGGTCCCTTTTGACACCCCACATACCACTCTGTGCATTGTGTATATTTGTACCAGAATGCTACTATTAGCATGGCCCCAGCTTTTCTATGTATTAGTTAATTTGCTGTAATTTGATTAAGTTCAACTCTATTTAGGAATATGCACCGTGTGAGCGCATTATAACCTAAAATAATAAAGGTATTAAAACTGTATTTTGACTCAGGGCCCTTCTACAAGACAGGGGCAAAACATTAGCTGATAATGCAGGACCTATCTTAGTTGAATTGTACTCAAGTTGTGCAAATTTACTAACCAATATGGAGTTATCAACATAGACTGACGTGTGCTTGAGGTCAGGGAAGTTGCCCACTTTACCCAGTTGTTTGCGCATGTATGAATGTTCTTTGTATTTCTCTCAGAATGACATGTGGCAATAAATAAAGTTATCCTGCTCACCTTTGCTGATAGAGAAACACAGGAATATGCAGGAAATGCAGGAATAGTAGATTGACAAGCTTTTAAATGATCTCATAAATGAATTGCGGTGTACAAGTACAAAAAATATTACATGAGGAAAATAAAGTATCAAAAGTAGGCAACTGGATTAATTTATTTAGTGCAGAATGTCTTCCTTGGATCAGATGGAGCTGCAGCCCCTGGTTGAGCTTAGTCTCATTTTGATCCTGGCTTCTTATGCAAAAGGTGGGTGACGTATTTCAGTGTTTGTTTTGAGGTTTTGCTCATGAAGTATGCACCTAAAGTAAATATCAATTCTGCTTTTGAACACAGGTGAAGGCTGGACAGTTAATGTCACCAAAACAATTAATGCAAAATTGGGTGATAATGTGACCATACCATGTACGTTTACATATCCGAAAGAGAAACACACAAAAGAGCCTGAGCTTTACTGGAAATTGCGTAGGGAAAGTAACAAAAAAAACTATGACACAAAGAACAATTCCATATACCTTTATCACCCAAATGAAACACATGTGGAAGAGAAGTACAGAGGAAGGACCAAGCTCATTGGAAACAGCAGTAATGGAAACTGCTCCCTCAAGATCTTCAACATCACGGAAAATGAGCCATATATCTATTTAAGAATTATTGCACATGACAAGTATAGTTTCGTAGAGAACCCTGTCTCCATTTATGTGTCTGGTAAGAATTTCATTTTAGTTGTGATTTAAAATTATATTTACATGCTTGAGTAAAGTGAAATGTAACTAATACTTCATATGTTTCTCCCACTTGGCCAGGTGCTACACCAGTCACCATTAACCCAGGTATAACTTTTACATTTCTATTATCTCATTATTACATGGTTTGTTTCTGTACCCAATAGTTGTAACAAAAATGTGTCGCAGGGTAATACATAATCATAATGAAAGCTTTCCCAAACTACTTAATTTATTGTAGATATTACAAATATCACCACTCCATCAAATTGTTAAGTTTGATGTTTGCATAGTTAGTCTTAAAGCTAAAAACTGACACTCAGTTTCCTTTATTAAAAAATTCACTGTTCACAGCAATGTTAATCTTCTTCACAGAGACTACACCCGAACCACCTTCAGGACCAATGTATGCCGCCATCTTTGTGCAAGTCACTGCAGCTCTGATCATTATTTTTGTCACTGGATTTGTTGTTTTCAGACACAGAATGTGACTTCCCTTTAAGATCAACCAGCATTTATTTCTACTGGATGTATGATTTGCTTGTGTTACATACAGACATGTTGAATTTGATAAATATCTTTAAGGCAGACATACTATGCTAGAACAAGGCCACAATAAACTGTCATGCTCTATATTACAAATTAATGCTGATTAGGGTAGACTTATTGTTTAATAAAGGTTAATTAGGGAATTATGTTATTACACTGTACTTACAAAATATAAACAGGGGTCGTTATAAGAAATTTTGATTACCACTCCTCATCTCTGCCTTGGCTTCCAGTTAGTTTTAGAATTGAATTTGGAATAGAAATGTTATTCATTGTCTACAGTCCTGTATGACTTTGCTGCAATGACGTGCTTTAAAAAATGGGCCTCTCAGAGCTAATAGGTAATCTGGTCCAGAGAGCCATCTAGTGGCTCCAAGGTTGACTCAAAATTTGTAAACCAGCTTTTGGTTTGATGTTTGTAGCTGCTGGAATACTTTGCTTGACATCAGATGTGTACAAATATGGACATTTAAGTCAAAGACAACCTACCTGATCATTCCTTTTCCCCTGCAGCATTAGATTCACTTTTATTGTTTCCATTTTTAAACAGTATTTAATTGTTTGAATTGCTTCTTTAAACTGCATGGCCAGATTAACCTGTTAGGGGGCCTTGGGGCAACAATTTGCTGATGGGTCCCTTTTGACACCCCACATACCACTCTGTGCATTGTGTATATTTGTACCAGAATGCTACTATTAGCATGGCCCCAGCTTTTCTATGTATTAGTTAATTTGCTGTAATTTGATTAAGTTCAACTCTATTTAGGAATATGCACCGTGTGAGCGCATTATAACCTAAAATAATAAAGGTATTAAAACTGTATTTTGACTCAGGGCCCTTCTACAAGACAGGGGCAAAACATTAGCTGATAATGCAGGACCTATCTTAGTTGAATTGTACTCAAGTTGTGCAAATTTACTAACCAATATGGAGTTATCAACATAGACTGACGTGTGCTTGAGGTCAGGGAAGTTGCCCACTTTGCCCAGTTGTTTGCACATGTATGAATGTTCTTTGTATTTCTCTCAGAATGACATGTGGCAATAAATAAAGTTATCCTGCTCACCTTTGCTGATAGAGAAACACAGGAAATGCAGGAATAGCAGATTGAAAAGCTTTTAAATGATCTCATAAATGAATTGCAGTGTACAAGTACAAAAAATATTACATGAGGAAAATAAAGTATCAAAAGTAGGCAACTGGACTAATTTATTTAGTGGCCAAGCAGTTTATGGCCTTTAGATAACATGGTAGAAGGTGACAACCTTTTCACTCTCTTGTTCTCTGTTGCTGTGAATGGATGCATATACCCTTTTTCAGTCCTGATACTACTTTTCTTTTCTTTATCACATCTATTCAATGTCTGTGCGTACTGGAAGAGGAATCCCTGCTGTGTTGTGAGAACAGATGTATAATGTCTTATGTGGTTCTGGAAGCAGCTGTCTAAAGATAAAAATCATTGGAGAATTATGGCACTTGATCAATAATACTCATGCATGAAAAATGTTAAAAACAGTCTGTGGAGCCAGCATCAACTATGGGGTCAAACTGCTGAGTAAATGTTGCATTGGAACAAATACACTGTTGTCAATGTTTGACTCAAACGTCTGGTCACATCCTCTTCCACAAAGACAATGTGTTAAAACATTTAAAGAATTCACTGAAAGGTCAAAGGTCAATATTTAATATACAGTAAGGTTTGCCATCACTACTGTGGCCTTGCATAGTGTCTGAATAGTTGCAGGTCTCTACGTTTCTGTTGATGTGAAATCTCACACATATTATACACTCATGTGATACTGATATCTCTGTCACCTTGCAAAGACTTCCTCAGTATCTTTACACTTATGAGTCTTTGTTGTCTTGACAGTGATTGCAAGAAATGTAAAAATACACTTATATAATCATTTATTTACATTTAATCATTTAATACACTAATAATATCATTTATATCCAGCACACTGTACAGTGTTTGTATTTTTAAATGACATGACAGGTACAGACTATAACGAATGGCCTTACTGTTTTCTTTCATTATTCTTGATACATTTCTGTATAATGTTTGCCTTCACACTCAATGAGAATGTTATACGAAAGTCAAAGTTCACTTTTTTGTCCCAACTTCCTTTTTTAAAAAAGAAATTCGTCACAGTTATAGCAACAGGAAACACACCCAAGAATTTCACACCGTGTTAAGATCTAAGACATGTTGCTCATGTCAAATGACAAAGCACCACAACCTCTTCTGGGTCACTCTCACAGTGAGTATTTACTTTTACACAGTGAATGGTGTTTAACTCCAGATTGTTGTACTTTATAGGCAACCAGATGTGATTGATACAGTTGTAAAAGTGAACTAACTTGTCAGGATTTGAGGATTATGTTGGTTAACCTCAGAATGTCTTCCTTGGATCAGATGAAGCTGCAGCCCCTAGTTGAGCTTAGTCTCATTTTGATCCTGGCCTCTTATGCAAAAGGTGGGTGACATATTTCAGTGTTTGTTTTGAGGTTTTGCTCATGAAGTATGCACCTAAAGTAAATATCAATTCTGCTTTTGAACACAGGTGAAGGCTGGATAGTTCATGTCAACAAAACAATTAATGCAAAATTGGGTGATAATGTGACCATACCATGTACGTTTACATATCCGAAAAAGAACCACACAAAAGAGCCTGAGCTTCACTGGAAATTGCGTAGGAAAAGTAACAATAATACCTACGACAAGCAGAACAATTCCATATACCTTTATCACCCAAATGAAACACATGTGGAAGAGAAGTACAGAGGAAGGACCAAGCTCATCGGAAACAGCAGTAATGGAAACTGCTCCCTCAAGATCTTCAACATCACGGATAATGAGCCAAATATCTATTTAAGAATTTTAACATATGACAACTATAGTTTCGTAAAGACCCCTGTCTCCATTTATGTGTCTGGTAAGAATTTCATTTTAGTTGTGATTTAAAATTATATTTACATGCTTGAGTAAAGTGAAATGTAACTAATACTTCATATGTTTCTCCCACTTGGCCAGGTGCTACACCAGTCCCCACTACCCCAGGTATAACTTTTACATTTCTATTATCTCATTATTACATGGTTTGTTTCTGTACCCAATAGTTGTAACAAAAATGTGTCACAGGGTAATATATAATCATAATGAAAACAAATGGTAAGTTTGATGTTTGCATTGTTGATTTTAAAGTGAAAAATTTGAAATTCAGTTTCTTTTATTAAAAAGATCACTGTTCACAGCAATCTTCACGGAGACCACACCCCAGCCGCCTTCAGGACCAATGTATGCCGCCATCTTTGTATCAGCTGCTGCAGCTCTGATCATTATTTTTGTCATTGGATTTTTTTTATTCAGACACAAAAGGTGACTTCCCTTTAAGATCAACCAGCATTTATTTCTGCTTGATGTATGATTTCCTTGTGTTACATACAGACATGTTGAATTTGATAAATATCTTTAAGGCAGACATACTATGCTAGAATATGGCTATAATAAACTGATAGTCCTATATCTTTTTTCACAGTTATTTTATAACTTCCAGTAACATACATGCCTCATAGCAATAACCTATCTTCACAGAGAACAATCTTTAACCAGGGAGGATTCTGGATATTATGCAAATTTTAGCAGAGCGTCGTCAAACCAGGCCACAAGGTTTGTGTCATGATACAGCTGCAAACATGTATGTGATGTGTGTGTGAGCAATACAGGAAACATTGAAGATGTTTATGGATACCTTTGACACTATAGGGAACAGTTATTCCACCAGAACAAGTGAATTACAGGCATTTCTAGTGTTCTGTTTCTCAAAACTAGAATTATCTTTTGTCTTTTTTAGAAAAGAATTGTGCAAAAAACAAGACAACAAAGAACTACCTGACCTGAAGACATTCGATGACCCTGTCTACATCAACATGGAGGTACAATACCCCCACTCCATTGGGTTTTCAATAGTAGCTCAGACATGCTCCTTTAATAACTAAAGCTAAACCAACTTCTGTCTTTGCAGGCCCCAGCAGGTCAGATGGACCAAAGTGTGGATCATACAGACAATATATATGCAAATATGGATTATCATAAATAGTTGAAAAGCTGCATCTCACAACTCTATTTCGACTTTATTTTAAATGCTATCTTTGTATTCTGCAATGTTTTGTGTACATGTGTGTGAACATGTGTTGTGTGTAGTAGAATGCATAATGTCAGGATTCTCTTATCATGAGGAAAAAAGGATGCACAGTTTCCTTTACCTGATTTCATCAAAGAAAGACTACATACCACTGCGAAACAAAGACCAGCTAGGTTAGAATGATTAGAAGAGATTACTTATTACCGACTCATGAATGCAGGATTTGTGAGATGAGAGCCAGAAATAGTTGTGGATTTATAAAACATGAGCATTGTTTGCTTCATAATGTGTTTTAGAGTTTTTGGTGTTTCAGAGAAAAAATCATGTCTGTCTTTTTTTTTTTAATGAGGAAGTAACGTACTGTGTATCACAGCTGAGCTAACAATGGTGGTCTCAGTCACCAGTGTGGGGAGCTCCACTGCTAAAAGCTACTGATTCAGTACAATCAGTTCAGTTTGATGGTTCAGTGTTAGATATTTGTTTGTACATATTTACTCAACACATATTGTCAAGAATAAACATTCTTGTCTGGCAATAAGGTTTGCAGCTCAGCCAGCTTACCTGCTTCTACTGCTGCTACATTAAACTCTAGCAGATGCAGCCGGTGAGCATTTACAATGTCATAAACAACTAAAATAATAGTACACAACTCGTAAAAAATAGAATTAGAATAAGAATTTGTGACATTTCCAAACATGATATTATATTCTCAGGTTGTTTTTCAGAGTTGTTTTTTTTTATTATCGTATATTGCAGTTCAGTGAGCACTGAGGCTGCTCAACTTAGTGCTGTGTTGTGCCACTGCAGGACACAGGAAATGATACCAAGCATTTAGCACATCCATTGCGCAAGGTGTTTGTAACAACTGAACTGGAGTTCTGTTTTCTGTAGATTTTTTTCATGTAATCTTAAAAAGACAGTCAAAAGCATGGGAGGGGTTAAAAGCTGTATAACCTTACTTGACACATTTCACATTTGGTGATGTTATAAACTGTGAATTTCTTTTTCTAGTCTTGCTTAATACGTTTGCCAATTCACTTCCTGTGTCATCTGTATTGGAGCAGAAACTTCTGTTTTATTTTCTGATTTGATCTCTTATGCAGAGAGTAAAAGATTATTTGTAATGTGACATTTAATTGAAGGACTGTGCCAAGAATAAAGTGTTACTCCTTGTCTTCAGTGATGTACAGTGTCTAATCTTTTTTTCCACTGCATTGCCAGTTTGGTAAGTGATAGTTTCAGAGGTCCTTGAACTTTGTATTCAGTCCCTTTCACACTTTCAGACTCTATTAAGACACAAATTACAGAAGAAAGAGGTAGTATAGTGTCAGCTACTGTGTAAATGAGTGTGCTGTCAACGCTGATCTAATCATTTCCCGCTTTGTACTTCCTCAACTACAATGATAAGTTATTGATCAGTTAACAGCTGGTGTCCTAATCAAAAAAGATGCATTTTTCAGGGTCACATGTTATAATCTTGTCATAAGGAAGGAATATGAATACTTTATCTAGAAAAACTAAATCCATAAACCGATGAGTCAGACTTGGAAAGCTACTTTATTCCAAACAAGAGAGGCTGAAAAGATTTTTCTGAGGAAGAAGGACCTTGGTTGTATCAATGTCCTGCATACTTGGCCCTAGCTTATCATCATAGCCGAGAGTCTGTCGTCTTCCCACAGTTTGTCTCTCATCCTGTTTCCAGGGTGTTTTCATGCATCCAAACTA
Source organism: Thunnus albacares (assembly GCF_914725855.1). NCBI lineage: Eukaryota > Metazoa > Chordata > Actinopteri > Scombriformes > Scombridae > Thunnus > Thunnus albacares. Next base: position 15,958,750 of record NC_058113.1, on the reverse strand, counting down.
CAAATGCTTGATACAGAATGGTTGCTGTGGCCCATCAGGTAGAGTGAATTGTCCAGTAATCAAAGGGTTAGCAGTTTGATCCCTGACACTGAACCCTAAATTAGTCATGATTAGACCAATGCCCTCATATTGTGCAAATGGGTGAATGAGATGCAAATTGTGAAGCACTTTGGTAAAGGCATACCATTTGTTAAAACAATACCACCTGGATGATGATCATATTACACAATGCTGTAAAGTTATGTCCAAACGAACCATATTTTCAAAATATGGCAATATGCTTTGACACCAAGGGAAGGGGTATTTCCACAATTTCGATTTCCTGAAAAAGAAAGTTTAGTTAAGTGTGGCATTTCCCTTTAAAAGACTTAAAAATAACTGATTGCTGAAAAGCAAATTGTTCATGTGTTGATGTCTTGAATAAACACATTATTATAATGTGATTAATAATGTTACAATGAATAACATTAACATTACACAATCCTGTAATCAGTCTGTCACGTAATGTAGACTTTGGTGCAGCTTTCTTAGTGATCAGAGTGCCTTTAATTTAAATTACATGAAAAAAAAAAATTGTGTTAACAACATGTGATAGCCTTAACCACACAACATCCCTTTACTAACTCCTCTTTTTTTTTTTTTTCTTAAAAAAAAATGTGTCTCTTTTTTCATCTGTAGTTTGGGAAACTGTATCTTCTGTCCACAACTGGAACTCAGTGTTCTGTGAAATTTTTCTGTATTAATTTGTTCATGGTAAAAAAAAAAAATGTAAAATGTAAAATGTAAAATGTGGAGCAGTGGATAAACAATGAGAGAGTTATCACATATTGCAACAACTTCTGTCTTCTAAGCGTCTGCTGTAGCTGTATGAATACCAAATACTCACACTATGTGTTTGTTAAACACTTGGTAACACTTGCATTTCTAAAGGGCAAAGCTAGACTATAAATATGACATCCAATAACACTGAACACATCTCACCAGCACTGAAGTTAAAGGCACATTCATTCAGCCATTAAAGGGATTCAGAGGTGAGTCAATTATTGGTATATCTGCAACATACAACAACAGAAAAACAATTTACTATGTTTTTGACTGCCTTTGTTTAACTTTAAATTCCATTTCCTCAGTCACCCGTGATGGAGCTTTGGTTTTCCCTCCTGTTCTTACACGGTAAGTTTCAGATTTAAATAAACTCTTCATCTTATAAGAAATGATGACTCAATAGTGTATGTTTTTTTAGTGATCCATGATGCCCAGTCCTCTCGTGGCCTCTGGACAGCAGACGTACCAACAAAGATTCCTGCCCTGCAAGGCTCCTGTGTGGTCATTCCCTGTACCTACACTTACCCCAAGCCTGCTTCAAAGTTACTAAACAGGTGGAGAGGATTCTGGAGAAAAGGGAATAAGATAGTCGCAACCAATCTCCCCAAATGGAAACTGAACGAGGAGTACAAAAAGCGAACCCAGTTTTTGGGAAATCTGAAAACACGCAACTGTACCATGCTGCTGGACGGTATCAGGAAGACTGATGTTGGTCCGTTTTATTTCAGGATTGAAATGCCACAATACAAAAGCTTCTCCTACACAAAAAACATGGTCTCCATTGAGGTTCTACGTAAGTATTGTTTAGAATATTTTGTTTATTTTTGTGGCAATACACCCAACTTTTTATTATTATTATATTTTATTCTAAGTATCACTGTATGAGTCACTTTGGTATAATATTTAAACCAACAGGTGATCCGCAACCACCGTCTCTGTCTGTGAAGGTGGATGATGACAAGGTCACTGCCTCCTGCTCCGTGTCTCACTCCTGCCCATCTATTCCCCCTGAATTTTCCTGGAGTCGCTCTGGAATTGTCACCCGCCGATCCAAGAAGCTGAATAAATGGAAGTGGGAAACGATGTCAACCCTGACCTTTCAACCTCGACCCTCTGACTTCAATAAGCATTTAAACTGCACAGTGCTGTACAGAGGAGGGAAGCAGGCGAAGAACTCCACAATTCTTCAAACATGGTGATCGAGGTGACCCCTGTGCATGACCGAAATATCACTTTTCACTCTGCATGGTAAATTAATTCATGTTGCATATTGTATGTCATGAGATTTTAAAGTCATTGTTCAATGTCTTACAGTTCCTACATTTAGACATGTTTACTGTTCATACAGATTATATGATATATAGTATTATCCTACTGTGATTTGATGACTGTTGATTGGACCAAAAGTGAATCTACAGAGTACAAACTGTGCACTATGTCTACACTGGGAATTAAGAAACACAATCAGTCCATTAAGCAACACAGAATATTTCACTGCGCACTGTAATGTCTAATCAATGTCACCTTCATGATCAGTTATTCATCACCTCATATTTACTCTGTAAATGCTTCACTGTTTAATGCTTCTTTAAAAGTTTTCTGTCTGTCTGATTCACAATAAATACTATTTCAATGTAACTGGTCTTTGTGTATTTACTGTTTTAGACAGAAAACAGAAAACAGAAAAGCCATTGTACAGCAACAATTTTCTTGATTAAAGAAAAATATTAATCATCTGACCACATGAAATACACACACAGCTTTGTGGGGTTTGGTTCGAGGCAGGAGTGGATATTTTATCCATTTGGTTTTTTTTTTGTTTATTTTTGTTTAGTTTTGCTTATTCTTACTCAGTAATGCTCAGAAGTACTAGATTTGTGTTTTCTCATGTGGTATAATAATATGCTGCTCATTATGTCTTATTATATAGTTAAATTATAAGGACTGCGCTGGTTGCTGGGTCTATACAGTACTTGTACTTTTCTCCTGGTGATTTATTGCTTCTCTCTCTCTTTTTTGTAACTTGCTAGTAAATGCTTATTTTTACACCCACTGCAATCTAATCCAACAGCCCTGCAATAAATCTATTTTCATGAAGGTTATAATGTTGAAGCTGTTTTAGAGTTTGATTCACCTTTACGGTCATTTTTGAGTTTAACGTTTCTGTGTTATGTTGGGAGGTGTCTCTAATATCTGATAAAGAAATACACTGAATGCTTTGTCAAGGCTGACACACACAGAAGTTGTGCACTAATGTGGGATATGACATTTGGGCTGAAAAGTATCCAAAACAAAAAAGTAGATTTTGATGTACAGTTTATGATCGTTTGAGGTCTGTGAGGTTAGAGAAAGTTGCTTTTTGTGTGGTCATGATGTGTGATGCAATCACTGTTGTGCTCTTATCTGTCAGCCAAAATGGTCACCAGCTTCCCCTTTATCTTCCTGTCAGTGTAAACTGAAGCCACATGAGGGTTATCTCCACATTGTCTTGAGCACACGAAGAGTGTTTTCACTTCTACTGTTTTAATTGATGGATGGGTCAATACAGTCTGTGAGGGTGTGTGAACCTGCAGCTGTCATGTCTTCACACATACAGACAAATTTAGCACAGTGACCATGTTGCTTTTCTGACAGTACACAAAAAGGTCAACACTTTCTTTACCTTATTATTTTATTCAGGGGGAAACAAGCATTACAAAATTCTACTCTTATCTGTCATTCTGATAAAGCTATCGTGAACTCTAAAGAGGAAATTCAAAAGGTGCACTTCAATGTAACTTGTGAAGCAATGTGTGCTGGTAATGGATGACTGATACAGAGTAAAAACAAATAATTATCAAACATATTTACAAGTAAATTAATATATGAATTAAACCGTGATACTTTACAACACACACACACACACACACACACACACACACACACACACACACACACACACACACACACACACACACACACACAAGCAATGCAGGTTACTGCAAAACAGTTTTGTTTCTGGACTACAGAGAAACATGCAGACACAAAAGATCATGAATAATAGGATTATTTTCAAACAGAGTACTTATGAAAAATATATGTGAACAGATAATAATAATAATAATAATAATAATAATAATAATAATAATAATAATGATAATATTAACCACATAATAATCACATCAGTGAGAGGACACACAGATGGACTGCAGCAGTTCTCCTGGAGCAATCAGGAATGTTCTTGTTCACATTATGCATTGGCGTATATTGCATCATCGTCAGTTGTCCATTCAGTCTGTTTAAGAAATAAGATGAACTTACTCTCTTCTTTTATGCATGGAAATAATAAAATAAAACTCTTGAGCAATAAAGAAAACATAACATACCTCCATGTTGCCATATATATGATCATTGCTAGGGTACTGTTCATCATCATAGCACATCTCTTTCCTGAGGACAAAAAACAAACACGATTTCACATTAATTACACAGACACACTCTCTTGCAAAGTCTTGCTGCAAGTTTTGAAACTAATCATTTGTTTATTCTAAACTGAGGTGAATATTTAAAACCTTGGTGTTGTAGAGTACTGGGGGACCTCCACAGTTTTGTGTGTTGTCATGGTCTGCATTTGAGATGGTGGCACACCTCCAGATCTCCCCCTACTGGTAGAATAATGGTATCTAATTTAGGACATTGAAAACCTGTTGACATGCTGAGCACACACTATCATGCCCTAAAAGCACTTGCAAGCTGATCTGCTCTGCAAATTGTGGTCAAAAGCACATGCACCCATTTCCACTCCATACACAGACATACATTTCCGTGCAGTGCTAACATATGCATAGACACACATGACCTATATTTGACAAGCAAATTGAGCATTGTCGTACATTGCTGCATACATTGTTGTTCTGAAGTTTTTTTAAAATGCTACACACTTTTTAAATGCAGTTAAATATTGTTAGAAAACATAGCTAAAAAGAGAAACATGATTCTTCTTCTACATACTTTCAATGACATCAAACATTTTCTGTAAAGGCCTACCATTTCTTAACCACTGCCACCACTATTAGTATCACCAAAATCGCAGCTGCAGCTCCACTGGCGATGGCAAGATAAAGAGTCGGTATCTGACCTGTTTAAACAGAAACCATATGGTGTCAGTTTCCTCTTATCTATATGGTAACAGTCTGGAGGCACATCATACAGACATGTAATACATACTTGAAATTCTAAATATTTCTTACTTTTATCCGGAAAAGTTAGTGTGATGTTGGCATTGCCCACCGTGTTGTTTGCCACACAGTGGATGAATCTAAATGATCCCAAGTTTGCCTGCAGAGTCCCGATGGAAACAGGTCCATGGATTTCTACCTTGGTACTTGACAGGACTCTGTTAGAAAGCAAAAAATGGACCATGCTGGAGGGCTTGGATTCTACAATGCAGATGCACTTCACCATATCCCCCTCTGAGGAGCAGGAAGAGACATTCTTAATCTCAGGGGCATCTGTAAAACATAAAAATTAGATACCAGATTATAAATTATGAGCCCCCCACACTCAAATCAAATTCTCACCTTCATCATTACACTGTTCACTTACATGACACGTTGAGCTGAACAGGGCTTGATCTGCCTTGTCCCATTTTGTTGATGGCAATACAATACAGGGCACCTGTGTGTCTGGAGACGTTTTTCAGCATGTAGAGGTTTCCCTTGTGCAGTTGAGCACCAGTGTCACTTCGCCACTCAAAGTTGCTGGCAGGGTGAGCATCACTGGTGCATTTCAGCCTTACATCCTCTCCCTCCTTTACATTTGACTTGTATTCAACCTTCACATTCACAGGGGCATCTGAATGGAAACACACAATTAAAGGATATGGCTGGCAATTTTCTATATTTTTCTTGTTATTGATAAATCTCATGTGCAATGCCAAACCAACAATGAACTGAACCCTACTTACAAGTATTGTGTGTGTATCCAAAGCCTGATGTAAGTTCTTTAAGAAATTTACAATGTGGCACAAGTATGATATTTCAGGCTTTGGATACAAACAAAATAATTGTAAGTAGGATCAGTTTATTGGTGCTTTGAGCTAAATGTTAACAACAGCATTGCAACGTCTTTACTGACAATGCCAACATGCTGATGTTCAGCAGGTATGATGTTTAACATGTTAACTATCCTATATCATAGCTCCCTTTAGCGTGTTAGCAAACTGATAATGAGCACTACACACAAAGTGCATCTGAGGCTGGGAATGGTGTATTTAGTCATAAACCAGATAACCAGACAATTTAAATTTATTTTTGATTTGATGGAAAGGTCAGGGGATTAGCAAAATGATTACAATTTGTTGAAAAATCACAAATGTTAACCTCATGGTGTTGCTAGACAAAAAGTCAAGGAATCATCCTTGAATGTTTGTACAAAATTTTATGACAATCCATCCAAGAGAGATATAGATGAAAGGGGCCAAAATAACTTCATAAAGCCATTAAAGAAAAGGTTCACAATTTTTCAAGTGTGTCTTAAAACAACAGTCAGGTGCCCATATGAACACTGAAAGAGGTTTTCCTTGCAGTAATCATTCCTCCTGTTCATACTGGCCATTAAAAGATCTCCTTCAAATGTGCTTTCAATGTAAGTAACAGGGCCAAAATCCACAGTGTGTCCACATGTCATTTTGTGCAAAAGTGCATTTAAAAGTTTATCTGAAGCTGATATGAGGCTTCAGCAGTCTGAGTTAGTCAAATCAAGTGGATATCTGCCACAATTACAGTCTTTTTAGCATCAAATTCCCTCTTTGTGTTTCCTCAGACAGTGTTTCCCTGTTGAGCTGCGGTGGAAGTATAGTAACAAAAAGAGGAACTTTGGCACTAAAAAGACTGTAACGTTGAAAGATATCTACTTGATTTGATTAATTTGGGCAGCTGAAGCTTCATATTAGCTTCGGATGAACTTTTAAATATATTTTAGCACATAAGGAGGCTTGTAGAATCGTCGCAACTGTATAATCAACTTTCATTGATTGTACACTTACTTACAAGTACATTATGAGGGGATCTTCTAATGGTCAGTATGAACAAGAACAATGATCATGGCAAGGAAAACATTTCAATGTTTATTTGTGCACCTGACTGTTGTTTTAAGACAGACTTGAAAAATTGGGAACCCATCCTTTAAGCAGGTTTTTAGCTGCAACTGAAGAATCACAGAAGCAGACAGATTGGATGAGATAATGTCTTCATGCAGCCAGCTCATCCAGTGTACAGTAAGTGGTGCAGCACAATGCAGTTTTTCCTACAGTATGAATTCTGTACTTGGAGTCCTCTGATTCATGAAGCCATGGGAGCTTTTTTTATACAGAATGTTTTATATAGTATGTGTGTGCATGTGGGTTGTTAGCTTACACATAGGGAAAAAAAATTATCCAGTATGTATAACAACATATGGTTTGGTTGGTTTAAATTTCATTTCAAGATTTATTCTCAAAGGCATTTAACTGATGCCTTTTAACCCCGATTTGGTCTTATTCTTTAACAATTTTCACTTGATTTTGATATTTATTCAAAATCTTTTTGTCATATTTTTGCACTCACTGTAGTGCTATATAAACAAACTTTTACTCACCTACGAAGCATATTTTCAGCACTGGCTTTTATTATTGTCACTGCCATAGACACTTACATTTTACTTTGAGGACCTTGGATGTTTTCTGGTGCTGCCCTCCCTTGTATGTTACGGTGCATTGTAAAGGCTTGTTGTTATCAGTGCGGGTGGGTTGAAAGGTCAGCGTGGACGTTGCTTCCCACTGGCCATTTTCAAGCTGCTGTGGTTGGAAATGTTCTTGTCCAGAGTGACTCCAGGTGAAGACAGGGGGAGAGGCGGGGCAGGAGTGAGACACAGAGCAGGACGCAGACACCTTTACGCCCTCCTCCACTTCCTCTTTCACAGAGAAATTGATGGGATTTGGTTCAGCTAGAACAACATACAACAAGTTTCATGATAAGAAAAGATCGTGAAGGCTTTTGCACAGAAAAAGGAAGTGAAAGCACATTGTGTCTTTTATATTCTTTTTATATATTAAATAATTTTATAAGCACTTAAGTTGACAAAGATAAAATAAAAAATCTTGAAAATCACAAATCATGAAATTGCTGGAATGACATAAGGTTACCAAAATACAACACCAGAACTGAATACTAAAATATGTTATGAAGGGATGTGGGGTAAAGGTATAGAAAGATTTTACAGTTTTATTCAGATTTATTCAGTGTTTCCAAAAAATAATAATATATTCAGCTCTTGTCCAAAATTGTATCAGTGTTCTAAAAGTGTAGAACTTATTTTATGTTGCTACCGATTCAACTGTTTCACACTCCAATCACATCTCAAATTCAAAGATATTCTGTCTGATTTTGAGCTTCAGGACAGATAAAAATTGACTCAACTGCCCTGAGACTTTAAGAGCATTTCTGTTGAATCTCATACATCTGTCTGGAGAAATGAAACTGTTTAAATGTTGTATGATCAAAGATATTTAAAGCAAGAGGAGAACAATTTGTTATGATAGCATAAATAAGGAAGTGGGCATAGTTTGCATAGTTGTCGAAATTATAGTGTTTGAAACCTAAATGACCATTATTACCAACAAATGTGTGCTGTTCCTGGACTTTTTTTGAGGAAGTTACAAATGTAACTTTGCAAGAAAGATAACTGAAACAAACCATCGAGGTGAAGGCTGCTGTATGGTTAAAAAGTACCTTTACTGTACCAGTGCTCATGAGCCTTTTTTGCTAATTATTGTAATGGAATCTTGGTTCATTGTGCAAAGTTACTGTAAAATCACATTTGTAAATAAAAACGGAATTCAATATCATGTGGAAAGCAACCAAATTACTGTAAGATGTTCTTGAGTACTGCACCTCAACCTCATGCTGTTCACTGATCTCTGATCCAAGCAAATGACCAGTGAAGTCAAGAAATGCAAAGTACTTAAAGGAAAACATCATGGGAACAACACTTAGATTAAAGACATACTGTTAAAGATGCTTGTTGAAAGTTGCTAATCCAACTTACTTATCATTGTAATGGAGACTTTGTGCTGCAGGTAAGAAAAACTTTCATAGTTTCCAATTTCGATCCTGAAATGAAAAGGCCCACGGTCACTTTGTTGAAGAGGATCAATCTTCAGTGAACAGTTCTTCTGTCTGACATCTCCCACCAGCTCGGTTCGACTTTGATACTGCTGCGTGATTTTAGAGGCAACAGGGTGATAGATAAGCTTATTTGTGTCCTCCTGCCAAATCCCAGTGAATTGAGTGACCGTCTTCCTCGGATCAGGGTAGTTATATGAGCAGGGAATCACCACACAGGATCCAGGGAGGCCTTTAACTGAAGATGGCACCTGAAGCGTCCAAGACGAGGCTTCAGCTTGAATAACTGAAATAAAATGCAAAGGAAAATGAAACTGAGAGAGAGCAGATGAAAAGGTATCTTTACTTGTAATTGTACTTCTTGTGAGCAGTAAATGATTTCTGCTGGATATTCAGAGAATGCGCCATACCTTTCAGGAAAAGGAAGAGAAACAGAGTTTCCATCTTGTTCTCTCAGGGTCAGACCTGCAAATAAAGTGACAGATATTTCCAGGCTTGTGTGGCACCACTGTCATTTCCCTCTGGTGAGAGATGACTTGTCAAGTTTCCATTCCACTTTTAATACTCCACACATCCGCAGTGTCAAACACAAAACCAGACTGTTGTCTCATCTGATTTTGATATTGAATTAATCATAATTTATTATAACTTATAATTTAATTTCTGTATTCATTTTTGCCATGTCCTGTGCTCTCAACCATTCTCACCCAAGCTCTATATTTTTTCAGGTTTTAATGTCATACACCAATACATAAAAGAAAAGAAGAAAAGAATAAAAAAGTGCCCAGTTCCTTCTGATATTTCTTTTAATACAGTTAAAAGCATTGGCTGCAATATGTATCACACTGTGAGTGCCACCCTGCTGCTCCCACTTCCCTCTTCAAATAAAGGCTACAAGATTTTGACTTATTTTAGAAATCCTAACTTCTCCAATTTTGTTTTTTAACCACTTCATGAAACTTTTTTCAGCTCATGTCCACTGACCAACAATCCCAGCCGGCACATTTTATGATATGGAGATCTGAAAACCTCACTTAAGCACCTTTAATTGTTCATTAAGCCTTATAAAGCACTGCATTATGGTGTCATTTGCTATAGTGCTACATATTATAGTTTAGATGCACAGGTTGTATGTGTTGCCTGTGTTTTTTGGCCTTTTCCTCTCCTGTATATTGCTCTACCCAGGTCATCTACACTTAATCAGTCCACAATGAGGTGCACCTGGCCCAGGGAGGAAGAGGTTGAAAGTTCCAGGTTCTTGTTGCAGGGAGAGGCTTCTTGTTCGTGGACTGCTGGTCTTGCCTCTCAACCTGGGATTTTATGTTATTTAGTGTAGTATCTATCTCTTTGATTGTTTATAGTAGTCATTTAATGTCTTGGTTGTTGTGTATGTTTTGTTAATAAATGCCATAGTTTGGGTGTTTTAAAAGGTGTTTTACTTTGGGTAAATGGTGGATTGTTGTTTTCCCCATAGGGCTGGGGCGTAACAGTGCTGAACAAAGAAAACAATACAAAGCAGTAAACAAACCTCAGAGAAGTGAGTATAATTAATGTCAGGTAAATCTCTGCACTAAAATCAAATCAAGAAGCAACACACTCAGCTGGAAGGTTGAATGTATTTGTCCAACAAGCTTGTTTACATATAAGGTTACAAACTGTATTTGCTTCAGAGAAAATATCTCGATAACAGTGTGCTCAGATATAATATAAGATCCAAGTTGAAAGGAAGGGCATATACACTCATTGAGAGGTCAATGTAAAAAGCAAGTCTTCCATGAGTATTGTCCTTGGTCAATTGTTAATACAAATAACACAGTTATCTTCATTGAGAAGCTCAGTTAATGAGGAGAAAAACTTTTTCTATCAGGAAAATGGCATTTACTGTACCTTACACTGGTATGTGTCTATCACTGATGCAGATGAATCAAGAAAAGATTTTCTTTGCTCACTTGATGTTTACAGATTCTGAAGTCACAGGATGTCTTGTGTCCTGCGCGTATTATTATCTTAACATCGATTTACATCAACATCAAAACTGCATTTGCACCCAGTGCAAAATTAAAAAGAACACCTCTCTACTTTTGCTTCATTCTCCACTCTCATGTTACACTGAGGGCTCACTTCCTGTTCTATTTTTCACTCCTACGGTCTTGTGGTGAGAATGATCACTCTCTTAGCTGAAGCCCTCTATGACAGACATAATCTCTCATGTTACAGGAATATCACAGGTTTTGCTTCTTTGAATATTAAATCCTTGAGGATCTTCTTGCTGAGTTTTTGTGTAGGTTTAATTGTCCATATGGAGTTGAGCAGTTCACGGACCCTGATCTCCAACAAAAGCAGGGTTCAGCATTCTGTCCCTGTTTGGATAAAAACTCTCACTGTCTTGAACAGCTAGGTCAGCATAACGGATGCTGTGTGTGAGGTGGACTTTTTTCACAGAGAAGCTTTTCTTTGTTTTAACACTCCAGAAGTCCTCTTCATATTGTGTCAAGAAATCCTCCAGCTTGACTGCGTCCTCTTTCAGGCGTCCCCAAGACAGTTTCTTAGGAGTAGGAGTGATGAAGCCGGTGGATGCCGAGTTACCCATGACAGGATATTCAATGAGAAAATCTGGGAATTAAAAAACAAAGAAAATGAATGTCTGTTTGTAATTAACTAAAAAATACATGCATGTCAAACTGAGAAATTACCTGAGTTATTACCTGGTTGCCAACAGGTCACAGTGATGTCCCCTCTCACCTCTGGTTTAACACTGAATGAAAGGTGGTCAAGCTCCACCATTTTAAAGACAGTTCTGCTGGGCAGATGGACGGCCTGACTCTGTCTGTCATCAAAGGAACAATTAGTCAGATCTCTCTGAATGAGGTTAAACACAGCAGTAACAATGTAAGTTAATCACTTCTGATGAATGGATCTTACAATCAGTTGTTTATATTAATCAGTCAGTCAATCAATCAATCACAAACCCACTCAATCACAAACACACAAAGAAAACATTTCTTTATGACAAAGGTACCCTTTGTGAATATGTATTCATTGTTTCTATACTGTTGCTGTGTACTAAAAACTAGAATAGCTCAATTATATTCACCACATTTGATAGTAAGATCGTATGAATGTTCTGTTACCTCTAAATGTCTCAAGAAAGTCTGATAAACATAAAATTATACTGTCACTGCTCTGAGGATCTGTGAAACCATGATTAAAGTAACTCCTAGAAAACAATTTTTCCTTTCAAAGGTCATAACCTGCAAAGAAATACAACGATGTATGATCTAAAGATGTGCAATGTATAACATTATTCATATGTGCGCTTCACTGAACCTTAAGTATCTGTATTTTTGTTTATTACAGAATGTGCGTTTGTGTTGCCGCTGTTACATTTGTCAATAGTTAATTCTCCTTTGACATTTTCAGTTTCAGTTTCCCCGTATTTCACATTTCAGCTTTGTTTTCATGTAGATGGGTTGTTTGAATATTATGATCTGTTTCTACAGTGCTAATAAACTATTTTAGCATGACTGGTTTAGGCCTTATCTCCCAAGCTTCAAATAAATATTTACAAACAAAACCAACCATTTTGTTACTTTGCAGCATCTCTACTTTAACTTAAGCTGCAATTAACTGTAAAATAGATCAATTGTTTATTGATCTTTCTGTAGCATCTCACTCCCCAAAGTCAAAAGTCAGTTTTTCTAACCTCCGAGACAGTCTGGAAAGCCGGTTCCACATGCTAAATGTGACCAAAAATTAAAATAATACATAAATAACATTCTCATAATACCATGTGGAAGAATTGAAGATGCACATCAGTGAAGCACCACACATTGAATCTGATCTACAACCTGCTGTAGAGAGAAAATGCAAGAGAGAAATGCTTATTTGTGAAGGAGATGTTCAAATGTTCAGTATATGGATATATGTTCATTAAAGAATGTTTTAATAAATGCCCTGCAATAATGATTTAATCTGCAGGGCCTCTGTCTCTCTGACATTCATGGTCTCTCACAAAAGAGACCATGGTTGCATGATCTGTGCTATTCTATAAGAACGAACTGTTTCCTGTAATCCTTTAAGTTTTTGTTGAGACCGTATCCATGTATACGTTGTGCCAAAAGCTTCTGTGACATCAGATGTTCATTTTCAATAAACTTCATGTATTCAAGTAAGAATCAACTGGAGCCTGTAAAGTTTCTTTATCTTTATTCTTCATCAAAGTGTATATTGGACAGATATTGATCAAGTACAAGATTTCTCCAACAAACTGCCGTTGTCGGCAAGGAATCCAAGACAGACGGACACTGGGTAAGTAATAAGAATTATTTTATTTTCTTTGTCTTACCCTGTGTGCCTCTTGACAATATTCCAAAAAAAACAAATTAGAAATTGTACTTAAAAGGAATATTTGGCTTAATATATGTGAATTGCAGTGACTGTTTTTCCCTTGCTTGAAGTGTGCTTAGGGCATGACTCACTCTGGCAGCAGAGAGAAAAAGGAGAGAGAGAAACACACTCTGAGTGTGGTGTAGTAATCCCACAGCCACCACAGATGCCTTTAATTCACAATCTAAATGTAAACCCACAAGAGCATCCAGTTGCATCGAATGTATGAAATATATGTTGTATTGTGTAAGTTGATGCTGCTTTAGTTACCTTACAGGAAACTACCTCATGTTACTCTAACTCATATGATACTGTTTGTTGTTCTCATCCATCTCTTCTAAAATCTTTAAGTACAAAACCTTTTTTCCTTTTGTTTCTTGGTTTATGATCCTCATCCATTGTTACCGTTCAGTAAGTAGTGAAATGTGCCTCTAAAACGGCCTCGAACAACACTAAAGCTCAGGCAATAGAAATGACACTTCCGGAAATTCCTAAACACTTACAATCCAAAATAAACCAGATTTGAAGGGAAAGACAAAAGATAAACAAAGATAAACTTTTAATTCCACCTGGGTCATTCTCCTCAAAAAGATGAAAATGATGACGGACATCATGAAATCCAGGAAAAGGACAGCTGATTAGGAATATCGGTAAACATGGAAGTGCATATCACAGTGGGAAAAGACACCTAAAAGCCAACGTGTGTCTTTCTCTGGGTCCCCAGATGACTCAGATGAAGTTAAAATGGTCATATCAAAAACAGATGAAATTTACAAAATATGCACAAATGTAAGCTCCAACACTCTCCCACTGCTTAGTAATGCTATAATGCTGAAACATTCTGAAATATGTCAGATCAAGCTTAAACATCTGAACCAAGTGGAAAAAGAAGCTGCTGCCATGTGCTATGCATGGGCTAATTTGCACCCGCATCCATGGTTTCCTTTTAGTGAGAGTTGTGTTTTTAAAATTGCTGGCCTCTATGCAAAAAGAACAGCTAATCACACTGGCAGTTTATGGTCGTTTATAGAATATGCCACCGCGCTGCTGAACACTGATGTTACAGTCAGGGATACAGATATAAGAGTAACTGCAGGACCCTCTGCACCTCCCTTAGATCGGCCGCCATCTGACAGTGAATCCAGTAGCGCAGGACCAGTTCAGACCTCCGCTCAGACAAGCACTCAGACTATTGCTCAGACAGGTAAAAAGTTAAATAGCTGGGAGAGAGATGCAGACAGAAAAGGTAGAAACTAAAATACTTAAACCTAGTGACACTGTGGGCAAGAAAACAGACAATAAAGCTTCACAAAAAGCACTAAAACAACAAATAGAACAGGTGACTGCAATAAAGTTTTGTTTCTGGACTACAGAAAAACATGCAGACACAAAAGATCATGAGCAATAGGATTATTTTCAAACACAATACTTTTGAAAAATATATGTAAACTGAATATATGTGAAATGTACTGCACAGAAAATAGCACATCAACAGTTGCAACTGTCTTGACCCACATAATAATCACATCAGTGAGAGGACACACAGATGGACTGCAGCAGTTCTCCTGGACCAATCAGGAATGTTCTTGTTCATATTATGCATTGGTGTATATTGCATCATCGTTTGTTGTCCATTCAGTCTGTTTAAGAAATAAGATGAACTTACTCTCTTCTTTTATGCATGGAAATAATAAAATAAAACTCTTGAGCAATAAAGAAAACATAACATACCTCCATGTTGCCATATATATGATCATCGCTAGGGTACTGTTCATCATCATAGCACATCTCTTTCCTGAGGACAGAAAACAAACACGATTTCACATTAATTATACACACACACTCTCTTGCAAAGTCTTACTGCAAGTTTTGAAACTAATCATTTGTTTATTCTAAACTGAAGTGAATATTTAAAACCTTGGCGTTGTAGAGTAGTTGGGGACCGCCACAGTTTTGTGTGCTGTCATCGTCTGCATTTGAGATGGTGGCACACCTCCAGATCTCCCCCTACTGGTAGAATAATGGTATCTAATTTAGGACATTGAAAAAAACCTGTTGACATGCTGAGCACACACTATCATGCCCTAAAAGCACTTGCACGCTGATCTGCTCTGCAAATTGTGGTCAAAGGCCCATTTCTGCTCCATAAACTGACATACATTTCCACGCAGTACTAACCTATGCATAGACACACATGACCTATATTTGACAAGTAAATTGAACATTGTGGTACATTTCTGCATACATTGTTGTTCTGATGTTTATAAAATGTTTCACACTTTTTAAATGCAGTTAAATATAGTTGGAAAACATGATTAAAAAGAGAAACATAATTAATTTTAGAACATTTTCTGTAAAGGCCTACCATTTCTTAACCACTGCCACCACTATTAGTATCACCAAAATCGCAGCTGCAGCTCCACTGGCGATGGCAAAATAAAGAGTCGGTATCTCACCTGTTTAAACAGAAACCATATGGTGTCATTTTTCTACTGTCTATATGGTAACAGTCTGGAGGCACATCATACAGACATGTAATACATACTTGAAATTCTAAATATTTCTTACTTTTATCCGGTAAAGTTAGTGTGATGTTGGCATTGCCCACCGTGTTGTTTACCACACAGTAGTAGCAGGAAGAGTCATTCCTAATCTCAGGGGCATCTGTAAAACATAAAAATTAGATACCAGATTATGAATTATGAGCCCCCCACACTCAAATCAAATTCTCACCTTCATCATTACACTGTTCACTCACATGACACGTTGAGCTGAACAGGGCTTGATCTGCCTTGTCCCATTTTGTTGATGGCAATACAATACAGGGCACCTGTGTGTCTGGAGACGTTTTTCAGCATGTAGAGGTTTCCCTTGTGCAGTTGAGCACCAGTGTCACTTCGCCACTCAAAGTTGCTGGCAGGGTGAGCATCACTGGTGCATTTCAGCCTCACATCCTCTCCCTCCTTTACATTTGACTTGTATTCAACCTTCACATTCACAGGGGCATCTGAATGGAAACACACAATTAAAGGATATGGCTGGCAATTTTCTATATTTTTATTGTTATTGATAAATCTCATGTGCAATGCCAAACCAACAATGAACTGAACCCTACTTACAAGTATTGTGTGTGTATCCAAAGCCTGATGTAAGTTCTTTAAGAAATTTACAATGTGGCACAAGTATGATATTTCAGGCTTTGGATACAAACAAAATACTTGTAAGTAGGATCAGTTTATTGGTGCTTTGAGCTAAATGTTAACAACAGCATTGCAACATCTTTACTGACAATGTCAACATGCTGATGTTCAGCAGGTATGATGTTTAACATGTTAACTATCCTATATCATAGCTCCCTTTAGCGTGTTAGCAAACTGATAATGAGCACTACACACAAAGTGCATCTGAGGCTGGGAATGGTGTATTTACTCATAAACCAGAGAACCAGACCATTTAAATTTATTTTTGATTTGATGGAAAGGTCAGGGGATTAGCAAAATGATTACAATTCATGCTTTGGGGCAATTAATGTGTATAATCAATCCATTTGTTGAAAAATCACAAATGTTAACCTCATGGTGTTGCTAGACAAAAAGTTAAGGAATCATCCTTGAATGTTTGTACAAAATTTTATGACAATCCATCCAAGAGAGATATAGATGAAAGGGGCCAAAATAACTTCATAAAGCCATTAAAGAAAAGGTTCACAATTTTTCAAGTGTGTCTTAAAACAACAGTCAGGTGCCCATATGAACACTGAAAGAGGTTTTCCTTGCAGTATTCATTCCTCCTGTTCATACTGGCCATTAAAAGATCTTCAAATGTGCTTTCAATGTAAGTAACAGGGCCAGAAATCCACAGTGTGTCCACACGTCATTTTGTGCAAAAGTGCATTTAAAAGTTTATCTGAAGCTGATATGAGGCTTCAGCAGTCTGACTTAGTCAAATCAAGTGGATATCTGCCACAATTACAGTCTTTTTAGTATCAAATTCCCTCTTTGTGTTTCCTCAGACAGTGTTTCCCTGTTGAGCTGCAGTGGAAGTATAGTAACAAAAAGAGGAACTTTGGCACTAAAAAGACTGTAACGTTAAAAGATATCTACTTGATTTGATTAATTTGGGAAGGTGAAGCTTCGTATTAGCTTCAGATGAACTTTTAAATATATTTTAGTATATAAAGAGGCTTGTAGATTGAGGACCCCATCACTTACGTACATTGTACACTTACTTACAAGTACATTATGAGGGGATCTTCTAATGGTCAGTATGAACAAGAAGAATGATCATGGCAAGGAAAACATTTCAATGTTCATTTGGGCACCTGACTTGTTTTAAGACAGACTTGAAAAATTGGGAACCCATCCTTTAAGCAGGTTTAAGATGCAACTGAAGAATCACAGAAGCAGACAGATTGGATGAGATAATGTCTTGATGCTGCCAGCTCATCCAGTGTACAGTAAGTGGTGCAGCATAATGCAGTTTTTCCCACACTATGAATTCTGTACTTGGAGTCCTCTGATTCATGAAGCTGTGCTATGTGTGTGCATGTGTTTTGTTAGCTTACACATTGGGAAAAAAATAAATCCAGTATGTATAACAACATATGGTTTGGTTGATTTAAATTTCATTTCAAGATTTATTCTCAAAGGCATTTAACTGATGCGTTTTAACCCCGATTTGGTCTTATTCTTTAACAATTTTCACCTGATTTTGATATTTATTATATTTATTCAAAGTCTTTTTGTCATATTTTTGCACTCACTGTAGTGCTATATAAACAAACTTTTACTTACCTACGTAGCATATTTTCAGCACTGGCTTTTATTATTGCCACTGCCATAGACACTTACATTTCACTTTGAGGACCTTGGATGTTTTCTGGTGCTGCCCTCCCTTGTATGTTACGGTGCATTGTAAAGGCTTGTTGTTATCAGTGCGGGTGGGTTGAAAGGTCAGCGTGGACGTTGCTTCCCACTGGCCATTTTCAAGCTGCTGTGGTTGGAAATGTTCTTGTCCAGAGTGACTCCAGGTGAAGACAGGGGGAGAGGCGGGGCAGGAGTGAGACACAGAGCAGGACGCAGACACCTTTACGCCCTCCTCCACTTCCTCTTTCACAGAGAAATTGATGGGATTTGGTTCAGCTAGAACAACATACAACAAGTTTCATGATAAGAAAAGATCGTGAAGGCTTTTGTACAGAAAAAGGAGGTGAGAGCACATTGTGTCTTTTATATTCTGTTTATATATTAAATAATTTTATAAGCACTTAAGTTGAGAAAGATAAAATAAAAAATCTTGAAAATCACAAATCACGAAATTGCTGGAATGACATAAGGTTACCAAAATACAACACCAGAACTGAATACTAAAATATGTTATGAAGGGATGTGGGGTAAAGGTATAGAAAGATTTTACAGTTTTATTCAGATTTATTCAGTGTTTCCAAAAAATAATAATATATTCAGCTCTTGTCCAAAATTGTATCAGTGTTCTAAAAGTGTAGAACTTATTTTATGTTGCTACCGATTCAACTGTTTCACACCCCAATCACATCTCAAATTCAAAGATTTTCTGTCTGATTTTGAGCTTCAGGACAGATAAAAATTGACTCAACTGCCCTGAGACTTTAAGAGCATTTCTGTTGAATCTCATACATCTGTCTGGAGAAATGAAACTTTTTAAATGTTGTATGATCAAAGATATTTAAAGCGAGAGGAGAACAATCCGTTATGATAGCATAAATAAGGAAGTGGGCATAGTTTGCATTGTTACATTACAATATTTGAAACCTAAATGATCATTATTACCAAAAAATGTGTGTTGTCCCTGGACTTTACTTTACTGTACCAGTGCTCATGAGCCTTTTTTGCTAATTATTGTGATGGGCTCTTGGTTCATTGTGCAAAGTTACTGTAAAATCACATTTGTAAATAAAATAGTAATTCAATATCATGTGGAAAGCAACCAAATTACTGTAAGATGACCAGTGAAGTCAAGAAATGCACATTACTTAAAGGAAAACATCATGGGAGCAACACTTAGATTAAAGATATACTGTAAAAGATGCTTGTTGAAAGTTGCTAATCCAACTTACTTATCATTGTAATGGAGACTTTGTTCTGCAGGTAAGAAAAAATGTCATAGTTTCCAATTTCGATCCTGAAATGAAAAGGCCCACGGTCACTTTGTTGAAGAGGATCAATCTTCAGTGAACAGTTCTTCTGTCTGACATCTCCCACCAGCTCGGTTCGACCTTGATACTGCTGCATGATTTCAGAGGCAACAGGGTAATAGATAAGCTTATTTGTGTCCTCATGCCAAGTCCCAGTGAATTGAGTGACCGTCTTCCTCGGATCAGGGTAGTTATATGAGCAGGGAATCACCACACAGGATCCAGGAAGGCCTTTAACTGAAGATGGCGCCTGGAGTGTCCAAGACGAGGCTTCAGCTTGAATAACTGAGATGAAATGCAGATGAAAAGGTATCTTTACTTGTAATTGTACTTCTTGTGAGCAGTAAATGATTTCTGCTGGATATTCAGAGAATGCGCCATACCTTTCAGGAAAAGGAAGAGAAACAGAGTTTCCATCTTGTTCTCTCACGGTCAGACCTGCAAATAAAGTGACAAATATTTCCAGGCTCGTGTGGCACCACTGTCATTTCCCTTTGGTGAGAGATGACTTGTCAAGTTTGCATTGCACTTTCAATACTCCACACATCCACAGTGTCAAACACAAAACCAGTCCTGTGCTCTCAACCATTCTCACCCAAGCTCTATATTTTTTCAGGTTTTAATGTCATACACCAATACATAAAAGAGAAAAAAATGCTCAATTTTCTCTGATATTATATTTCTTTTAATACAATTACAACAAATACAACTTCAAATATAGGCTACAAGATTTTGACTTATTTTGACCAATTTTATTTTTGTTTTGTTTTGTAAGGCATGTTAACCACTTCATGAAACTTAGACCTCTGTTCAGCTCATGTTCACTGACCAACAATCTCAGCCAGCAAATTTTATTGTATGGAGATCTAAAACCCTCACTTAAGCCCCTTTAATTGTACTTATACAGCACTGTATTATGGTGGTATTTGTTATTTTGCTACATATTATAGTTTAGATGCACAGGCCGTATGTGCTGAACAAAGAAAACAATACAAAGCAGTAAACAAACCTCAGAGAAGTGATTATAAATGTCAGGTAAATCTCTGCACAAAAATCAAATCAAGAAGCAACACACTCTATCAGCTGGAAGGTTGAATGTATTTGTCCAACAAGCTTGTTTACATATAAGGTTACAAACTATATTTGCTTCAGAGAAAATATCTCGATAACAGTGTGCTCAGATATAATATAAGATCCAAGTTAAAAGGAAGGGCATATAAACTCATTGAGAGGTCAATGTAAAAAGCAAATCCTCCTTGAGTATTGCCTTTGGTTAAATGTTAATGCAAATAGTTAATGAGAAGAAAAACTTTTTCTATCAGGAAAATGGCATTTACTGTACCTTACACTGGTATGTGTCTATCACTGATGCAGATGAATCAAGAAAGGATTTTCTTTGCTCACTTGATGTTTACAGATCCTGAAGTCACAGGATGTCTTGTGTCCTGCGCGTATTATTATCTTAACATCGATTTACATCAACATCAAAACTGCATTTGCACCCAGTGCAAAATTAAAAAGAACACCTCTCTACTTTTGCTTCATTCTCCACTCTCACGTTACACTGAGGGCTCACTTCCTGTTCTATTTTTCACTCCTACGGTCTTGTGGTGAGAATGATCACTCTCTTAGCTGAAGCCCTCTATGACAGACATAATCATGTTACAGGAATATCACAGGTTTTGCTTCTTTGAATATTAAATCCTTGAGGATCTTCTTGCTGAGTTTTTGTGTAGGTTTAATTGTCCATATGGAGTTGAGCAGTTCATGGACCCTGATCTCCAACAAAAGCAGGGTTCAGCATTCCGTCCCTGTTTGGATAAAAACTCTCACTGTTTTGAACAGCTAGGTCAGCATAACGGATGCTGTGTGTGAGGTGGACCTTTTTCACAGAGAAGCTTTTCTTTGTTTTAACACTCCAGAAGTCCTCTTCATATTGTGTCAAGAAATCCTCCAGCTTGACTGCGTCCTCTTTCAGGCGTCCCCAAGACAGTTTCTTAGGAGTAGGAGTGATGAAGCCGGTGGATGCCGAGTTACCCATGACAGGATATTCAATGAGAAAATCTGGGAATTAAAAAACAAAGAAAATGAATGTCTGTTTGTAATTAACTAAAAAATACATGCATGTCAAACTGAAAAATTACCTGAGTTATTACCTGGTTGCCAACAGGTCACAGTGATGTCCCTTCTCACCTCTGGTGTAATGTTGAATGAGAGGTGGTCAAGCTCCACCATTTTAAAGACAGTTCTGCTGGGCAGATGGACGGCCTGACTCTGTCTGTCATCAAAGGAACAATTAGTCAGATCTCTCTGAATGAGGTTAAACACAGCAGTAACAATGTAAGTTAATCACTTCTGATGAATGGATCTTACAATCAGTTGTTTATATTAATCAGTCAGTCAATCAATCAATCACAAACCCACTCAATCACAAACACACAATCAAAGAATTAAAACATTTCTTTATGACAAAGGTACCCTTTGTGAATATGTATTCATTGTTTCTATACTGTTGCTGTGTACTAAAAACTAGAATAGCTCAATTATATTCACCACATTTGATAGTAAGATCGTATGAATGTTCTGTTACCTCTAAATGTCTCAAGAAAGTCTGATAAACATAAAATTATACTGTCACTGCTCTGAGGATCTGTGAAACCATGATTAAAGTAACTCCTAGAAAACAATTTTTCCTTTCAAAGGTCATAACCTGCAGAGAAATACAACGATGTGTGATCTAAAGATGTGCAATGTATAACATTATTCATATGTGCGCTTCACTGAACCTTAAGTATCTGTATTTTTGTTTATTACAGAATGTGCGTTTGTGTTGCCGCTGTTACATTTGTCAATAGTTAATTCTCCTTTGACATTTTCAGTTTCAGTTTCCCCATATTTCACATTTCAGCTTTGTTTTCATGTAGATGGGTTGTTTGAATATTATGATCTGTTTCTACAGTGCTAATAAACTATTTTAGCATGACTGGTTTAGGCCTTATCTCCCAAGCTTCAAATAAATATTTACAAACAAAACCAACCATTTTGTTACTTTGCAGCATCTCTACTTTAACTTAAGCTGCAATTAACTGTAAAATAGGTCAATTGTTTATTGATCTTTCTGTAGCATCTCACTCCCCAAAGTCAAAAGTCAGTTTTTCTAACCTCCGAGACAGTCTGGAAAGCCGGTTCCACATGCTAAATGTGACCAAAAATTAAAACAATACATAAATCACATTCTCATAATGCCATGTGGAAGAATTGAAGATGCACATCAGTGAAGCACCACACATTGAATCTGATCTACAACCTTTTTGTATTTACCTGCTGTGAGAGAAAATACAAGAGAGAAATGCTTATTTGTGAAGGAGATGTTCAAATGTTCAGTATATGGATATATGTTCATTAAAGAATGTGTTAATAAATGCCCTGCAATAATGATTTAATCTGCAGGGCCTCTGTCTCTCTGACATTCATGGTCTCTCACAAAAGAGACCATGGTTGCATGATCTGTGCTATTCTATAAGAACTGACTGTTTCCTGTAATCCTTTAAGTTTTTGTTGAGACCGTATCCATGTATACGTTGTGCCAAAAGCTTCTGTGACATCAGATGTTCATTTTCAATAAACTTCATGTATTCAAGTAAGAATCAACTGGAGCCTGTAAAGTTTCTTTATCTTTATTCTTCATCAAAGTGTATATTGGACAGATATTGATCAAGTACAAGATTTCTCCAACAAACTGCCGTTGTCGGCAAGGAATCCAAGACAGACGGACACTGGGTAAGTAATTATTATTATTTTACTTATTATTATTTTATTTTATTTGTCTTACCCTGTGTGCCTCTTGACAATATTCCAAAAAAACAAATTAGAAATTGTACTTAAAAGGAATATTTGGCTTAATATATGTGAATTACAGTGACTGCTTTTCCGTTGCTTGAAGTGTGCTTAGGGCATGACTCACTCTGGCAGCAGAGAGAAAAAGGAGGGAGAGAAACACACTTTGAGTGTGGTGTAGTAATCCCACAGCCACCACAGATGCCTTTAATTCACAATGTAAATGTAAACCCACAACAGTCAGGGATACAGATATAAGAGTAACTGCAGGACCCTCTGCACCTCCCATAGATCGGCCGCCATCTGACAGTGAATCCAGTAGCGCAGGACCAGTTCAGACCTCCGCTGAGACAAACACTCAGACTATTGCTCAGACAGGTAAAAAGTTAAATAGCTGGGAGAGAGATGCAGACAGAAAAGGTAGAAACTAAAATACTTAAACCTAGTGACACTGTGGGCAAGAAAACAGACAATAAAGCTTCACAAAAAGCACTAAAACAACAAATAGAACAGGTGACTGCAATAAAGTTTTGTTTCTGGACTACAGAAAAACATGCAGACACAAAAGATGATGAGTAATAGGATTATTTTCAAACACAGTACTTTTGAAAAATATATGTAAAAAGAATATATGTGAAATGTACTGCACAGAAAATAGCACATCAACAGTTGCAACTGTCTTGACCCACATAATAATCACATCAGTGAGAGGACACACAGATGGACTGCAGCAGTTCTCCTGGACCAATCAGGAATGTTCTTGTTCATATTATGTATTGGCGTATATTGCATCATCATCTGTTGTCCATTTAGTCTGTTTAAGAAATAAGATGAACTTACTCTCTTCTTTTATGCATGGAAATAATAAAATAAAACTCTTGAGCAATAAAGAAAACATAACATACCTCCATGTTGCCATATATATGATCATTGCTAGGGTACTGTTCATCATCATAGCACGTCTCTTTCCTGAGGACAGAAGATAAACACAATTTCACATTAATTACACACACACACTCTCCTGCAAAGTCTTACTGCAAGTTTTGAAACTAATCATTTGTTTATTCTAAACTGAGGTGAATATTTAAAACCTTGGTGTTGTAGAGTACTGGGGGACCTCCACAGTTTTGTGTGCTGTCATGGTCTGCATTTGAGATGGTGGCACACCTCCAGATCTCCCCCTACTGGTAGAATAATGGTATCTAATTTAGGACATTGAAAACCTGTTGACATGCTGAGCACACACTATCATGCTCTAAAAGCACTTGCAAGCTGATCTGCTCTGCAAATTGTGGTCAAAAGCACATGCACCCATTTCCACTCCATACACAGACATACATTTCCGTGCAGTGCTAACATATGCATAGACACACATGACCTATATTTGACAAGCAAATTGAGCATTGTCGTACATTGCTGCATACATTGTTGTTCTGAAGTTTTTTTAAAATGCTACACACTTTTTAAATGCAGTTAAATATTGTTAGAAAACATAGCTAAAAAGAGAAACATGATTCTTCTTCTACATACTTTCAATGACATCAAACATTTTCTGTAAAGGCCTACCATTTCTTAACCACTGCCACCACTATTAGTATCACCAAAATCGCAGCTGCAGCTCCACTGGCGATGGCAAGAGTCGGTATCTGACCTGTTTAAACAGAAACCATATGGTGTCAGTTTCCTCTTATCTATATGGTAACAGTCTGGAGGCACATCATACAGACATGTAATACATACTTGAAATTCTAAATATTTCTTACTTTTATCCGGTAAAGTTAGTGTGATGTTGGCATTGCCCACCGTGTTGTTTACCACACAGTGGACAAATCCAGATGATCCCAAGTTTGCCTGCAGAGTCCCGATGGTAACAGGGCCATTGATTTCTACCTTGGTGCTTGACAGGACTCTGTTAGAAAGCAAAAAATGGACCATGCTGGAGGGCTTGGACTCTACAATGCAGATGCACTTCACCATATCCCCCTCTGAGTAGCAAGAAGAGTCATTCCTAATCTCAGGGGCATCTGTAAAACATAAAAATTAGATACCAGATTATACATTATGAGCCCCCCACACTCAAATCAAATTCTCACCTTCATCATTACACTGTTCACTTACATGACACGTTGAGCTGAACAGGGCTTGATCTGCCCTGTCCCATTTTGTTGATGGCAATACAATACAGGGCACCTGTGTGTCTGGAGACGTTTTTCAGCATGTAGAGGTTTCCCTTGTGCAGTTGAGCACCAGTGTCACTTCGCCACTCAAAGTTGCTGGCAGGGTGAGCATCACTGGTGCATTTCAGCCTCACATCCTCTCCCTCCTTTACATTTGACTTGTATTCAACCTTCACGTTCACAGGGGCATCTGAATGGAAACACACAATTAAAGGATATGGCTGGCAATTTTCTGTATTTTTCTTGTTATTGATAAATCTCATGTGCAATGCCAAACCAACAATGAACTGAACCCTACTTACAAGTATTGTGTGTGTATCCAAAGCCTGATGTAAGTTCTTTAAGAAATTTACAATGTGGCACAAGTATGATATTTCAGGCTTTGGATACAAACAAAATACTTGTAAGTAGGATCAGTTCATTGGTGCTTTGAGCTAAATGTTAACAACAGCATTGCAACGTCTTTACTGACAATGCCAACATGCTGATGTTCAGCAAGTATGATGTTTAACATGTTAACTATCCTATATCATAGCTCCCTTTAGTGTGTTAGCAAACTGATAATGAGCACTACACACAAAGTGCATCTGAGGCTGGGAATGGTGTATTTAGTCATAAACCAGAGAACCAGTTCATTTAAATTTATTTTTGATTTGATGGAAAGGTCAGGGGATTAGCAAAATGATTACAATTCATGCTGAGGGGCAATTAATGTGTGTAATCAATCCATTTGTTGAAAAATCACAAATGTTAACCTCATGGTGTTGCTAGACAAAAAGTCAAGGAATCATCCTTGAATCTTTGTACAAAATTTTATGACAATCCATCCAAGAGAGATATAGATGAAAGGGGCCAAAATAGCTTCATAAAGCCATTAAAGAAAAGGTTCACAATTTTTCAAGTGTGTCTTAAAACAACAGTCAGGTGCCCATATGAACACTGAAAGAGGTTTTCCTTGCAGTAATCAGTCCTCCTGTTCATACTGGCCATTAAAAGATCTTCAAATGTGCTTTCAATGTAAGTAACAGGGCCAGAAATCCACAGTGTGTCCACATGTCATTTTGTGCAAAAGTGCATTTAAAAATTTATCTGAAGCTGATATGAGGCTTCAGCAGTCTGAGTTAGTCAAATCAAGTGGATATCTGCCACAATTACAGTCTTTTTAGCATCAAATTCCCTCTTTGTGTTTCCTCAGACAGTGTTTCCCTGTTGAGCTGCAGTGGAAGTATAGTAACAAAAAGAGGAACTTTGGCACTAAAAAGACTGTAACGTTGAAAGATATCTACTTGATTTGATTAATTTGGGAAGGTGAAGCTTCATATTAGCTTCGGATGAACTTTTAAATATATTTTAGCATTTAAAGAGGCTTGTAGATTGAGGCCCCCATCACTTACGTACATTGTACACTTACTTACAAGTACATTATGAGGGGATCTTCTAATGGTCAGTATGAACAAGAAGAATGATCATGGCAAGGAAAACATTTCAATGTTCATTTGGGCACCTGACTGTTGTTTTAAGACAGACTTGAAAAATTGGGAACCCATCCTTTAAGCAGGTTTAAGATGCAACTGAAGAATCACAGAAGCAGACAGATTGGATGAGATAATGTCTTGATGCAGCCAGCTCATCCAGTGTACAGTAAGTGGTGCAGCATAATGCAGTTTTTCCTACAGTATGAATTCTGTACTTGGAGTCCTCTGATTCATGAAGCCGTGGTATGTGTGTGCATGTGTGTTGTTAGCTTACACATTGGGAAAAAATAAATCCAGTATGTATAACAACATATGGTTTGGTTGATTTAAATTTCATTTCAAGATTTATTCTCAAAAGCATTTAACTGGTGCGTTTTAACCCTGATTTGGTCTAATTCTTTAACAATTTTCACTTGATTTTGATATTTATTCAAAGTCTTTTTGCCATATTTTTGCACTCACTGTAGTGCTATATAAACAAACTTTTACTTACCTACGTAGCATATTTTCAGCACTGGCTTTTATTATTGCCACTGCCATAGACACTTACATTTTACTTTGAGGACCTTGGATGTTTTCTGGTGCTGCCCTCCCTTGTATGTTACGGTGCATTGTAAAGGCTTGTTGTTATCAGTGCGGGTGGGTTGAAAGGTCAGCGTGGACGTTGCTTCCCACTGGCCATTTTCAAGCTGCTGTGGTTGGAAATGTTCTTGTCCAGAGTGACTCCAGGTGAAGACAGGGGGACAGGTGGGGCAGGAGTGAGACACAGAGCAGGACGCAGACACCTTTACACCCTCTTCCACTTCCTCTTTCACAGAGAAATTGATGGGATTTGGTTCAGCTAGAGCAACATACAACAAGTTTCATGATAAGAAAAGATCGTGAAGGCTTTTGTACAGAAAAAGGAAGTGAAAGCACATTGTGTCTTTTATATTCTTTTTATATATTAAATAATTTTATAAGCACTTAAGTTGACAAAGATAAAATAAAAAATCTTGAAAATCACAAATCATGAAATTGCTGGAATGACATAAGGTTACCAAAATACAACACCAGAACTGAATACTAAAATATGTTATGAAGGGATGTGGGGTAAAGGTATGGAAAGATTTTACTGTTTTATTCAGATTTATTCAGTGTTTCCAAAAAATAATAATATATTCAGCTCTTGTCCAAAATTGTATCAGTGTTCTAAAAGTGTAGAACTTATTTCATGTTGCTACCGATCCAACTTTGTTTCACACCCCAATCACATCTCAAATTCAAAGATTTTCTGTCTGATTTTGAGCTTCAGGACAGATAAAAATGGACTCAACTGCCCTGAGACTTTAAGAGCATTTCTGTTGAATCTCATACATCTGTCTGGAGAAATGAAACTGTTTAAATGTTGTATGATCAAAGATATTTAAAGCAAGAGGAGAACAATCCGTTATGATAGCATAAATAAGGAAGTGGGCATATTTGCATAGTTGTCGAAATTATAGTGTTTGAAACCTAAATGACCATTATTACGAAAAAATGTGTGTTGTCTTTGGACTTTTTTTGAGGAAGCTAAAACTCTTTGTAGGAAAAGACAACTGAAATAAACTATAGAGGTGAAGGCTGCTGTATGGTTAAAAAGTACCTTTACTGTACCAGTGCTCATGAGCCTTTTTTGCCAGTTATTGTAATGTATTCTTGGTTCATTGTGCAAACTTAAAGTAATATCACATTTATAAAAATAAAATAAAATAGTAATTCAATACCATGTGGAAAGCAACCAAATTACTGTAAGATGTTCTTGAATAATGCATCCCGACCTCATGCTGTTCACTGATCTCTGATCCGAGGAAATGACCAGTGAAGTCAAGAAATGCAAATTACTTAAAGGAAAACATCATGGGAACAACACTTAGATTAAAGACATACTGTTAAAGATGCTTGTTGAAAGTTGCTAATCCAACTTACTTATCATTGTAATGGAGACTTTGTTCTGCAGGTAAGAAAAAATGTCATAGTTTCCAATTTCGATCCTGAAATGAAAAGGCCCACGGTCACTTTGTTGAAGAGGATCAATCTTCAGTGAACAGTTCTTCTGTCTGACATCTCCCACCAGCTCGGTTCGACCTTGATACTGCTGCGTGATTTCAGAGGCAACAGGGTGATAGATAAGCTTATTTGTGTCCTCATGCCAAGTCCCAGTGAATTGAGTGACCGTCTTCCTCGGATCAGGGTAGTTATATGAGCAGGGAATCACCACACAGGATCCAGGAAGGCCTTTAACTGAAGATGGCGCCTGAAGCGTCCAAGACAAGGCTTCAGCTTGAATAACTGAAATGAAATGCAGATGAAAAGGTATCTTTACTTGTAATTGTACTTCTTGTGAGCAGTAAATGATTTCTGCTGGATATTCAGAGAATGCGCCATACCTTTCAGGAAAAGGAAGAGAAACAGAGTTTCCATCTTGTTCTCTCACGGTCAGACCTGCAAATAAAGTGACAAATATTTCCAGGCTCGTGTGGCACCACTGTCATTTCCCTCTGGTGAGAGATGACTTGTCAAGTTTCCATTCCACTTTCAATACTCCACACATCCACAGTGTTAAACACAAAACCAGTCCTGTGCTCTCAACCATTCTCACCCAAGCTCTATATTTTTCAGGTTTTAATGTCATACACCAATACATAAAAGAGAAAAAAATGCTCAATTTTCTCTGATATTATATTTCTTTTAATACAATTACAACAAATACAACTTCAAATATAGGCTACAAGATTTTGACTCATTTTGACCAATTTTATTTTTGTTTTGTTTCGTAAGGCATGTTAACCACTTCATGAAACTTAGACCTCTGTTCAGCTCATGTTCACTGACCAACAATCTCAGCCAGCAAATTTTATTGTATGGAGATCTAAAACCCTCATTTAAGCCCCTTTAATTGTACTTTTACAGCACTGTATTATGGTGGTATTTGTTATTTTGCTACATATTATAGTTTAGATGCACATGCCGTATGTGCTGAACAAAGAAAACAATACAAAGCAGTAAACAAACCTCAGAGAAGTGATTATAATTAATGTCAGGTAAATCTCTGCACAAAAATCAAATCAAGAAGCAACACACTCTATCAGCTGGAAGGTTGAATGTATTTGTCCAACAAGCTTGTTTACATATAAGGTAACAAACTATATTTGCTTCAGAGAAAATATCTCGATAACAGTGTGCTCAGATATAATATAAGATCCAAGTTAAAAGGAAGGGCATATAAACTCATTGAGAGGTCAATGTAAAAAGCAAATCCTCCTTGAGTATTGCCTTTGGTTAAATGTTAATGCAAATAGTTAATGAGAAGAAAAACTTTTTCTATCAGGAAAATGGCATTTACTGTACCTTACACTGGTATGTGTCTATCACTGATGCAGATGAATCAAGAAAGGATTTTCTTTGCTCACTTGATGTTTACAGCTCCTGAAGTCACAGGATGTCTTGTGTCCTGTGCTTATTATTATCTTAACATCGATTTACATCAACATCAAAACTGCATTTGCACCCAGTGCAAAATTAAAAAGAACACCTCTCTACTTTTGCTTCATTCTCCACTCTCACGTTACACTGAGGGCTCACTTCCTGTTCTTTTTTTCACACCTATGGTTTTGTGGTGAGAATGATCACTCTCTTAGCTGAAGCCCTCTATGACAGACATAATCTCTCATGTTACAGGAATATCACAGGTTTTGCTTCTTTGAATATTAAATCCTTGAGGATCCTCTTGCTGAGTTTTTGTGTAGGTTTAATTGTCCATATGGAGTTGAGCAGTTCATGGACCCTGATCTCCAACAAAAGCAGGGTTCAGCATTCTGTCCCTGTTTGGATAAAAACTCTCACTGTCTTGAACAGCTAGGTCAGCATAACGGATGCTGTGTGTGAGGTGGACCTTTTTCACAGAGAAGCTTTTCTTTGTTTTAACACTCCAGAAGTCCTCTTCATATTGTGTCAAGAAATCCTCCAGCTTGACTGCGTCCTCTTTCAGGCGTCCCCCAGACAGTTTCTTAGGAGTAGGAGTGATGAAGCCGGTGGATGCCGAGTTACCCATGACAGGATATTCAATGAGAAAATCTGGGAATTAAAAAACAAAGAAAACGAATGTCTGTTTGTAATTAACTAAAAAATACATGCATGTCAAACTGAAAAATTACCTGAGTTATTACCTGGTTGCCAACAGGTCACAGTGATGTCCCCTCTCACCTCTGGTGTAATGTTGAATGAGAGGTGGTCAAGCTCCACCATTTTAAAGACAGTTCTGCTGGGCAGATGGATGGCCTGACTCTGTCTGTCATCAAAGGAACAATTAGTCAGATCAGTAACAATACAACTTAATCACTGCTGATTAATACATCTTACAATCAGTTGTTTGCATTAATCAGTCAGTCAATCAATCACTCACAAACCCACCCAATCACAAACACACAATGAATTAAAACTAGAGATGCACGATATTGGATTTTTTGCCGATATCCAAGTCATTGTGGCCGATTGCCGATACTGATATATGCACTTTTTTTTCCAGCTGGCTGAGACTATAATGCATGCAAGCATAGATTGTACTAAGTATGATCAAGAAGGACAATATATGAAGGAAGAACTTAGGAAGACTGGAGTTCAGGAGCTCAGCATTAAAACTTTAATGAACCTGCCAAGTGGGTGGAGCAGTAGAGTTTTCTTTGAGTTTATTAGACAGACAGGATTAATGTGTAGGATTTAATCTCTGGTCCACACTCTGGAGCAGAAGGTGGCGGTAATGCACCTAATACACTGGTTGCCAGCTGCCATTACAAATCAAAATGAAGAAATTTTCCCAAACAGAGTGGTACATCCTCAGACGAAGTGTTTCCTATCTGTTTGGCCGAGTATAGCTGCTCCTCGATGGACTGTTTCATCCTGACAGTCTTGGTATTTCCTTCGCAGGCTCTACTTCACTCAAGCTGCCCGTCAGACCAGCTGCTTCTTCCCACAACCAAGCCCCGGTTTGTCACTCAGGTTAAAGTGGGAAGAAGCAGCGGGTCTGACAGACAGCTGAGTGAAGTGGAGCCTGCAGAGGAAGCCCCTGGACTGTCAGGGTGAAACAGTCCGTCGAGGGAAGCACAGTCAAGTGGCGTTGGAGAAGGCGACATATCGGCCTCTCAAATCAGCAGACTTTGCTGATGCCGATATTTCATTTTAGAGCTTTTATCGGCCGATACCGATGATGTGCCGATAATATCGTGCATCCCTAATTAAAACATTTTTTATGACAAAGGTGCCCTTTGTGAATATGTGTTCATTGTCTCTATACTGTTGCTGTGTACTGAAAACTAGAATAGCTCAATTATATTCACCACATTTGATAATAAGATAGTATGAATGTTCTGTTACCCCTAAATACCTCAAGAAAGTCTGATAAACATAAAATTATACAGTCACTGCTCTGAGGATCTGTGAAACTGTGATGAGAGTCACTACAAGAAAATAATTTTACACCTAAAACTGTTCAGTATACTCCCCAAAGTCATGTCTAGCTCAAAGAATTATCAATGATATGAGGATCCAAACCTCCCTTTCAGAGGTCATAACCCGCAAAGAAATACACCGATGTATGATCTAAAGATGTGTCATGCGTAACGTTATTCATATGTATTTTTGTTTATTATACAATGTGATTTTTGTTGCCACTGTTACATTTGTCAATAGTTAATTCTCCTCCAACATTTTCAGTTTCAGTTTCCTTATATTTCACATTTCAACTTTGTTTTCATGTAGATGGGTTATTTGAATATTATAATCTGTTTCACCAGTGCTAATAAACTATTTTAGCATGACTGCTTTAGGCCTCATCTCCCAAGCTTCAAATAAATGTTCACAAACAAAACCAACCATTTTGTTACTTTGCAGCATCTCTACTTTAACTTAAGCTGCAGTGTCATAGTGGGCAGAAAGACAAATCAGGGAGCGGTTACTACCCTTCACTCACTTTTGTTAGTTAAATTTGCATCACTATAACCAAACTGCTGCAAGTAAAACAGATTAAATAAAAATAGCCTCCCTCTGCTCAAAGAAAACTTTACTTCAATTCTTCTACGCGCTTCAACTTGAGCTAACTTTAACCAATCTGATGAGAAGAACTACTGAATTTCATGAACTCTTCATCACGCTTCACTTACTGAGTTTGTCTCCAGGCATTGTTTCACTCTTCAGTGACATCTGCGGCTGTGTATCAGTCTTAAAGCACCACCATCTGACATGAAGGAGTACTGAAAGTGGCCAATTCATTAAAAACATTCATGGCAGTCGGGGTGTATTTCATCTCATTGTCCACACTGCAAAAAGGAAATTTAAGAAAGTTATATCTTATTTTAGGATGATTAAATCTTATTTTTTCTTGTCAAAGACAAATAATCTTGTCAAGCACCATATGCACTACACATAATGGACTGGATTCAAGGTAACTGGTCTTAATATGCTAGGTTTTGTAGAAATGTTAATATACTATGTATTCCACGTGTTGAAACAGTGCCACTGCTCTGTATACGCAGAGTATGCAGAGCGCGTGGGGCGCAGTACCAGGCAGGCTGGCCCCCAAAATTGAGGTTGATAAAAATGTCATGATAATTATCACATTATTACATTTTAACACAAATTGAAAAAATATATAAATTACTTATGGACAGGCCCATCGTTGGTTTTTTCATTGTATGTACTCTATCACTCAATTCAGGCAAATTAGATGTTTTTACCCAATGTAAAAAAGGAGCCCCCCCCCCCCAAAATGGTACAACTTTCAAAGCCCTCGTCTGTACGCTTTGAGTGAGGCCATAAGCGGAGAGACTATACTGGTAGAGGGGGTGGCCGCCCCAGGGCCCACGCTCAGTAGGGGCCCGCTGGGGGCGTGGCGGTTGACCTCGCGGGTGCAGCAGGAATAGGAGAACTTAACTCTCTCAGCTTCTTCTATTCACTCTCTATGGTAGTTCTTATCAATGGGTTGCAATGGCAGATGGCGCTGTCCGTATTTCTGCTTGTTAACTCTGCGGGAAGTGAAGACCGCAGAAACAGCGATTCAAAGTTTATGACTGACTTCGCTGAAAACTTTATCCAAAATATATTATATTCGCGTCTTTTTATATTTAAGGTGAATGAAACTTGCCAGACAAAGTTTCAGCCTTCTGAGGCTCATTAAAGGCTGTTTGCATTCATGTTTGAATGAGGCCAAACTATCCAACCTCACTTTGCTGTGTGTTGAGCGGGACATAAACACTAATAAGGACTAAATGGTTAGCAGGTTTGCCACCATGAAGGAGAGGAGGATAAAGTTTTAAAAGGGACCATGAAATGTACAAAGTTTGTTAAACTGTGCGCATTATTTTGCTCCACGGAGGATGGAGAAATACACAAATGGAACTAACGTTACACTAAACTACAGCAGTCTAAGCAGGGGACAACAACTGGTGAGTGAAACATCCATAATTAGTCTTTATTAACATAAAAGTTTTAATGTTAGATTAATGTGTTGTTTAACTCCATGCTTGCCGCATCTCAGCACCTGTCTGTGTCACTGCCTGTGGTGTTGTAGACTGTCCACTTTGTATTTGAATAGGCCTTGCAGTGTTGTAGACAGCTGTGTCTATTTTATGTTTGTTACTCCCGTGTTAGAAAGACATGGTACTGAGACAGAGCAGCTGGCTTGTCGCTATCTATTGGTGGTGGTGCTGAACTGTTTGTCAGTCAGTGTATGTAGAGCACCACATGCTGTCCTGAGTGCTGAAACATTTGAACGCGGCTGGCAACCTGTTTTCTTTTTTGTTCTCCAGAACAAGCCTGTCTCAAAGTGGCTTCACTGTATGTTTCTTGAGACATAGGCTTGCATGGCTCAATAACAATTTGTGATTATGAATAGGATATATCAGCTATTTTACAGTTGTGCATTTTAAAATAACTGTTTTAGAAAGGCCCCTTGAGAATGCTTTGCCCCCTCTGTGCTGAGAGTCTAGCTCCGCTCCAACATGAATCTCTG
This sequence comes from Thunnus albacares, assembly GCF_914725855.1. NCBI lineage: Eukaryota > Metazoa > Chordata > Actinopteri > Scombriformes > Scombridae > Thunnus > Thunnus albacares. Next base: position 15,923,714 of record NC_058113.1, on the reverse strand, counting down.
AAAAAAAGCTGAAAAATGGAAGAAGAGAAAACTGGGCCCCCATGACCAATTATGCTCAGGGCCTCCAAATGGTTAGCAGCGGCCCTGTGTTGAAATGTAGATATTCAATGTTCCTGTGGTTTGCAGAAACGTAAACTGCCATGGTTTTATTCTGGTGACCAGGCTGGACATAGCTAATTTAACTAATAACTAAGGGCAAATATGTCAGATTGTGAAATTTTCATGAAATTCGAGTATAGCCATCACTCAAAGTTTACTGAATGTCGAGGGTTTGTCATTCAATACCCCCCTCCCTCCCCCATAGAGGACAAAGGCATTACAATCGAGCAATGATGAAACAACCACTACAGAAAGAAGACAATTCAAGATTTAGGCTAATGCACAAGAATCAAGGTTTACAATACTGAAACAAGAAGTTGTTATTATTAGATGGAAAAACAGGTTTACAACATTTCTCATTTAATGTAGTCACTTGGAGATTAAAAACATTTTTCAATTTGATGTCAAGGTTTATGAAAGTTGTGTGAAAATCACACATTTAAATTAAATTCTTAAATGAAATTCTACATGATGAATCAAGGAAACTTCTCACCTATAGCAGTGAAGTTCTGTTTTTCACTTCTCATGTTTAGACTCTTCTGATTCGTACATAGAAAAAGGAGAACAAAAAATAACAGGATGATATCTGACATATAAATACAAGCACTTGTTTTATCAAAAGTAACAAGAATACACCCATCAGATGAGTGACGCATTGATGTGTGAAGGTTTGCGGTCAGAACAAACCAGAACTAGTTGACCGTAATTAATTGTAAAATAGATCAATTGTTTATTGATCTTTCTGTAGCATCTCACTCCCCAAAGTCAAAAGCCAGTTTTTCTAACCTCTGAGACAGTCTGGAAAGCCGGTTCCACATGCTAAATGTGACCAAAAAATAAAACAAAAATTAAAACAATACGTAAATCACATTCTCTGTGGAAGAATTGAAAATGCACATCAGTGAAGCACCACACACTGAATCTGATCTACAACCTTTTTGTATTTACCTGCTGTGAGAGAAAATGCACGAGAGAAATGCTCATTTGTGAAGGAGACGTTCAAATGTTCAGTATATGGATATATGTTCATTAAAGAATGTTTTAATAAATGCCCTGCAATAATGATTTAATCTGCAGGGCCTCTGTCTCTCTGACATTCATGGTCTCTCACAAAAGATGTTTTATGTTCGGGGCGCCAGCATATGAGATAAGGTGGTAGCCTTGGATGGGTAACAAAGCTATCTTTGTTATTTACAGTTAAAGTTCACTCTGATGTGTTCCCTCCTTTCAGGTTGCATGATCTGTGCTATTCTATAAGAACTGACTGTTTCCTGTAATCCTTTAAGTTTTTGTTGAGACTATATCCATGTATATGTTGGGCCAAAGGCTTCTGTGACGTCAGATGTTCATTTTCAATAAACTTCATGTATTCAAGTAAGAATCAAATGGAGCCTGTAAAGTTTCTTTATCTTTATTCCTCATCAAAGCATGTATTGGACAGATATTGAACAAGTACAAGATTGTTGGCAAGGAATCCAAGACAGACGGACACTGGGTAAGTAATAAGAATTATTTTATTTTCTTTGTCTTACCCTGTGTGCCTCTTGACAATATTCCAAAAAAACAAATTAGAAATTGTACTTAGAAGGAATATTTGGCTTAATATATGTGAATTGCAGTGACTGCTTTTCCCTTGCTTGAAGTGTGCTTAGGGCATGACTCACTCTGGCAGCAGAGAGAAAAAGGAGGGAGAGAAACACACTTTGAGTGTGGTGTAGTAATCCCACAGCCACCACAGATGCCTTTAATTCACAATCTAAATGTAAACCCACAAGAGCATCCAGTTGCACTGAATGTATGAAATATATGTTGTATTGTGTAAGTTGATGCTGCTTTAGTTACCTTACAGGAAACTACCTCATGTTACTCTAACTCATATGATACTGGTTGTTGTTCTCATCTATCTCTTCTAAAATCTGTAAGTACAAAACCTTTTTTCCTTTTGTTTCTTGGTTTATGATCCTCATCCATCGTTACTGTTCTGTAAGTAGTGAAATGTGCCTCTAAAACGGCCTCGAACAACACTAAAGCTCAGGCAATAGAAATGACACTTCCTGGAATTCCTAAACACTTACAATCCAAAATAAACCAGATTTGAAGGGAAAAACAAAAGATAAACAAAGATAAACTTTTAATTCCACCTGGGTCATTCTCCTCCAAAAAAATGAAAATGATGACAGACATCATATAATCCAGGAAAAGGACAGCTAATTAGGAATATCGGTAAACGTGCAAGTGCACATCACAGTGGGAAAAGATAGCATCAGAAGTCTGCTCTCCAAAGTCACCAAAGACACCTAAAAGCCAAAGTGTGTCTTTCTCTGGGTCCCCAGAGACGACTCAAGATGACTCAGAGGAAGTTAAAACGGTCATATCAAAAATAGATGAGGCCTTGTGCACAGAAATTTACAAAGTACACGCAAATGTAAGCTTCAACACTCTCCTACTGCTTAGTTATGCTATAATGCTCAAACATTCTGAAATATGTCAGATCAAGCTTAAACATCCAAACCAAGTTGAAAGACAGGCTGCTGCCATGTGCTATGCATGGGCTAATTTGCACCCGCATCCAACCAAAAAGAAACTGCTCCTACAAGTAATCACAGGAGGATTTAGTGCTGAGTGGTTTTCTTTCAGTGAGAGTTGTGTTTTTAAAATTGCTGGCCTTTATGCAAAAAGAACAGCTAATCACATTGGCAGTTTATGGCCGTTTATAGAATATGCCACCGTGCTACTGAACACTGATGTTACCTTCAGGGATACAGACATAAGAGTAACTGCAGGACCCTCTCCACCTCCCTTAGATCAGCCGCCATCCAACAGCGCATCAAGTAATGCAGGACCAGCTCATACTATTGCTCAGATAGTTAAAAAGTCAAACAGTTGGAAGAGAGAGGCAGACAGAAAAGGTAGAAACTAAAATAGTTAAACCTAGTGACACTGTGGGCAAGAAAACAGACAATAAAGCTTCACAAAAAGCACTAAAACAACAAATAGAACAGGTGACTGCAATAAAGTTTTGTTTCTGGACTACAGAAAAACATGCAGACACAAAACATCATGAGTAATAGGATTATTTTCAAACACAATACTTTTGAAAAATATATGTAAACTGAATATATGTGAAATGTACTGCACAGAAAATAGCACATCAACAGTTGCAACTGTCTTGACCCACATAATAATCACATCAGTGAGAGGACACACAAATGGACTGCAGCAGTTCTCCTGGACCAATCAGGAATGTTCTTGTTCATATCATGTATTGGCGTATATTGCATCATTGTCTGTTGTCCGTTTAGTCTGTTTAAGAAATAAGATGAACTTACTCTCTTCTTTTATGCATGGAAATAATAAAATAAAACTCTTGAGCAATAAAGAAAACATAACATACCTCCATGTTGCCATATATATGATCATTGATAGGGTACTGTTCATTATCATAGCACATCTCTTTCCTGAGGACAGAAAACAAACACGATTTCACATTAATTACACAGACACACTCTCCTGCAAAGTCTTGCTGCAAGTTTTGAAACTAATCATTTGTTTATTCTAAACTGAGGTGAATATTTAAAAACTTGGTGTTGTAGAGTACTGGGTGACCACACATCTCCAGATCTCCCCCTACTGGTAGAATAATGGTATCTAATTTAGGACATTGAAAAAAACCTGTTGACATGCTGAGCACACACTATCATGCCCTAAAAGCACTTGCACGCTGATCTGCTCTGCAAATTGTGGTCAAAGGCCCATTTCTGCTCCATAAATAGACATACATTTCCTATGCATAGACACACATGACTTATATTTGACAAGTAGATTGATCATTGTGGTACATTTCTGCATACATTGTTGTTCTGATGTTTTTAAAATGTTTAACACTTTTTAAATGCAGTTAAATATAGTTGGAAAACATGATTAAAAAGAGAAACATAATTAATTTTAGAACATTTTCTGTAAAGGCCTACCATTTCTTAACCACTGCCACCACTATTAGTATCACCAAAATTGCAGCTGCAGCTCCACTGGCGATGGCAAGAGTCGGTATCTCACCTGTTTAAACAGAAACCATACGGTGTCATTTTTCTACTGTCTATATGGTAACAGTCTGGAGGCACATCATACAGACATGTAATACATACTTGAAATTCTAAATATTTCTTACTTTTATCCGGTAAAGTTAGTGTGATGTTGGCATTGCCCACCGTGTTGTTTACCACACAGTGGACAAATCCAGATGATCCCAAGTTTGCCTGCAGAGTCCCGATGGTAACAGGGCCATTGATTTCTACCTTGGTGCTTGACAGGACTCTGTTAGAAAGCAAAAAATGGACCATGCTGGAGGGCTTGGATTCTACAATGCAGATGCACTTCACCATATCCCCCTCCGAGGAGCAGGAAGAGACGTTCTTAATCTCAGGGGCATCTGTAAAACATAAAAATTAGATAAAAGATTATAAATTATAAGCCCCCCACACTCAAATCAAATTCTCACCTTCATCATTACACTTTTCACTTACATGACACGTTGAGCTGAACAGGGCTTGATCTGCCTTGTCCCATTTTGTTGATGGCAATACAATACAGGGCACCTGTGTGTCTGGAGACGTTTTTCAGCATGTAGAGGTTTCCCTTGTGCAGTTGAGCACCAGTGTCACTTCGCCACTCAAAGTTGCTGGCAGGGTGAGCATCACTGGTGCATTTCAGCCTCACATCCTCTCCCTCCTTTGCATTTGACTTGTGTTCAACCTTCACGTTCACAGGGGCATCTGAATGGAAACACATAATTAAAGGATATGGCTGGCAATTTTCTATATTTTTCTTGTTATTGATAAATCTCATGTGCAATGTCAAACCAACAATGAACTGAACCCTACTTACAAGTATTGTGTGTGTATCCAAAGCCTGATGTAAGTTCTTTTAGAAATTTACAATGTGGCACAAGTATGATATTTCAGGCTTTGGATACAAACAAAATACTTGTAAGTAGGATCAGTTCATTGGTGCTTTGAGCTAAATGTTAACAACAGTATTGCAGCATCTTTACTGACAATGCCAACATGCTGATGTTCAGCAGGTATGATGTTTAACATGTTAACTGTCCTATATCATAGCTCCCTTTAGTGTGTTAGCAAACTGATAATGAGCACTACACACAAAGTGCATCTGAGGCTGGGAATGGTGTATTTACTCATAAACCAGAGAACCAGACAATTTAAATTTATTTTTGATTTGATGGAAAGGTCAGGGGATTAGCAAAATGATTACAATTCATGCTTAGGGGCAATTAATGTGTGTAATCAATCCATTTGTTGAAAAATCACAAATGTTAACCTCATGGTGTTGCTAGACAAAAAGTCAAGGAATCATCCTTGAATCTTTGTACAAAATTTTATGACAATCCATCCAAGAGAGATATAGATGAAAGGGGCCAAAATAACTTCATAAAGCCATTAAGGAAAAGGTTCACAATTTTTCAAGTGTGTCTTAAAACAACAGTCAGGTGCCCACATGAATACTGAAAGAGGTTTTCCTTGCAGTATTCATTCCTCCTGTTCATACTGGCTATTAAAAGATCTTCAAATGTGCTTTCAATGTAAGTAACAGGGCCAGAAATCTACAGTGTGTCGACACGTCATTTTGTGCAAAAGTGCATTTAAAAATTTATCTGAAGCTGATATGAGGCTTCAGCAGTCTGACTTAGTCAAATCAAGTGGATATCTGCCACAATTACAGTCTTTTTAGCATCAAATTCCCTCTTTGTGTTTCCTCAGACAGTGTTTCCCTGTTGAGCTGCAGTGGAAGAATAGTAACAAAAAGAGGAACTTTGGCACTAAAAAGACTGTAACGTTAAAAGATATCTACTTGATTTGATTAATTTGGGAAGGTGAAGCTTCATATTAGCTTCAGATGAACTTTTAAATATATTTTAGCATATAAAGAGGCTTGTAGATTGAGGACCCCATCACTTACGTACATTGTACACTTACTTACAAGTACATTATGAGGGGATCTTCTAATGGTCAGTATGAACAAGAACAATGATCACGGCAAGGAAAACATTTCAATGTTTATTTGGGCACCTGACTTGTTTTAAGACAGACTTGAAAAATTGGGAACCCATCCTTTAAGCAGGTTTAAGATGCAACTGAAGAATCACAGAAGCAGACAGATTGGATGAGATAATGTCTTGATGCAACCAGCTCATCCAGTGTACAGTAAGTGGTGCAGCATAATGCAGTTTTTCCTACAGTATGAATTCTGTACTTGGAGTCCCCTGATTCATGAAGCCATGGGAGCTTTTTTTATACAGAATGTTTTATATAGTATGTGTGTGCATGTGTGTTGTTAGCTTATACATTGGGAAAAAATAAATCCAGTATGTAGAACAACATATGGTTTGGTTGGTTTAAATTTCATTTCAAGATTTATTCTCAAAGGCATTTAACTGATGCCTTTTAACCCTGATTTGGTCTTATTCTTTAACAATTTTCACTTGATTTTGATATTTATTCAAAATCTTTTTGTCATATTTTTGCACTCACTGTAGTGCTATATAAACAAACTTTTACTTACCTACGTAGCATATTTTCAGCACTGGCTTTTATTATTGTCACTGCCATAGACACTTACATTTTACTTTGAGGACCTTGGATGTTTTCTGGTGCTGCCCTCCCTTGTATGTTACGGTGCATTGTAAAGGCTTGTTGTTATCAGTGCGAGTGGGTTGAAAGGTCAGCGTGGACGTTGCTTCCCACTGGCCATTTTCAAGCTGCTGTGGTTGGAAATGTTCTTGTCCAGAGTGACTCCAGGTGAAGACAGGGGGAGAGGCGGGGCAGGAGTGAGACACAGAGCAGGACGCAGACACCTTTACACCCTCTTCCACTTCCTCTTTCACAGAGAAATTGATGGGATTTGGTTCAGCTAGAACAACATACAACAAGTTTCATGATAAGAAAAGATTGTGAAGGCTTTTGTACAGAAAAAGGAGGTGAGAGCACATTGTGTCTTTTATATTCTGTTTATATATTAAATAATTTTATGAGCACTTAAGTTGACAAAGATAAAATAAAAAATCTTGAAAATCACAAATCATGAAATTGCTGGAATGACATAAGGTTACCAAAATACAACACCAGAACTGAATACTAAAATATGTTATGAAGGGATGTGGGGTAAAGGTATAGAAAGATTTTACAGTTTTATTCAGATGTATTCAGTGTTTCCAAAAAATAATAATATATTCAACTCTTGTCCAAAATTATATCAGTGTTCTAAAAGTGTAGAACTTATTTCATGTTGCTACCGATTCAACTGTTTCACACCCCAATCACATCTCAAATTCAAAGATTTTCTGTCTGATTTTGAGCTTCAGGACAGATAAAAATTGACTCAACTGCCCTGAGACTTTAAGAGCATTTCTGTTGAATCTCATACATCTGTCTGGAGAAATGAAACTGTTTAAATGTTGTATGATCAAAGATATTTAAAGCGAGAGGAGAACAATCCGTTATGATAGCATAAATAAGGAAGTGGGCATAGTTTGCATAGTTGTCGACATTACAGTGTTTGAAACCTAAATGACCATTATTACCAAAAAATGTGTGTTGTCTTTGGACTTTTTTTGAGGACGCTAAAACTGAAATTTTGCAGGAAAAGACAACTGAAATAAACTATAGAGGTGAAGGCTGCTGTATGGTTAAAAAGTACCTTTACTGTACCAGTGCTCATGAGCCTTTTTTGCTAATTACTATAATGGAATCTTGGTTCATTGTGCAAACTTAAAGTAATATCACATTTGTAAAAATAAAATAAAATAGTAATTCAATATCATGTGGAAAGCAACCAAATTACTGTAAGATGTTCTTGAGTACTGCATCCTGACCTCATGCTGTTCACTGATCTCTGATCCAAGCAAATGACCAGTGAAATCAAGAAATGGAAAGTACTTAAAGGAAAACATCATGAGAACAACACTTAGATTAAAGACATACTGTTAAAGATGCTTGTTGAAAATTGCTAATCCAACTTACTTATCATTGTAATGGAGACTTTGTTCTGCAGGTAAGAAAAAATGTCATAGTTTCCAATTTCGATCCTGAAGTGAAAAGGCCCACGGTCACTTTGTTGAAGAGGATCAATCTTCAGTGAACAGTTCTTCTGTCTGACATCTCCCACCAGCTCGGTTCGACCTTGATACTGCTGCGTGATTTCAGAGGCAACAGGGTGATAGATAAGCCTATTTGTGTCCTCATGCCAAGTCCCAGTGAATTGAGTGACCATCTTCCTCGGATCAGGGTAGTTATATGAGCAGGGAATCACCACACAGGATCCAGGAAGGCCTTTAACTGAAGATGGCGCCTGGAGCGTCCAAGACGAGGCTTCAGCTTGAATAACTGAAATGAAATGCAGATGAAAAGGTATCTTTACTTGTAATTGTACTTCTTGTGAGCAGTAAATGATTTCTGCTGGATATTCAGAGAATGCGCCATACCTTTCAGGAAAAGGAAGAGAAACAGAGTTTCCATCTTGTTCTCTCACGGTCAGACCTGCAAATAAAGTGACAAATATTTCCAGGCTCGTGTGGCACCACTGTCATTTCCCTTTGGTGAGAGATGACTTGTCAAGTTTGCATTCCACTTTTAATACTCCACACATCCACAGTGTCAAACACAAAACCAGTCCTGTGCTCTCAACCATTCTCACCCAAGCTCTATATTTTTTTTCAGGTTTTAATGTCATACACCAATACATAAAAGAGAAAAAAATGCTCAATTTTCTCTGATATTATATTTCTTTTAATACAATTACAACAAATACAACTTCAAATATAGGCTACAAGATTTGACTTATTTTGACCAATTTTATTTTTGTTTTGTTTCGTAAGGCATGTTAACCACTTCATGAAACTTAGACCTCTGTTCAGCTCATGTTCACTGACCAACAATCCCAGCCAGCAAATTTTATTGTATGGAGATCTAAAACCCTCACTTAAGCCCCTTTAATTGTACTTATACAGCACTGTATTATGGTGGTATTTGTTATATTGCTACATATTATAGTTTAGATGCACAGGCCGTATGTGCTGAACAAAGAAAACAATACAAAGCAGTAAACAAACCTCAGAGAAGTGAGTATAATTAATGTCAGGTAAATCTCTGCACAAAAATCAAATCAAGAAGCAACACACTCAGCTGGAAGGTTGAATGTATTTGTCCAACAAGCTTGTTTACATATAAGGTAACAAACTATATTTGCTTCAGAGAAAATATCTCGATAACAGTGTGCTCAGATATAATATAAGATCCAAGTTAAAAGGAAGGGCATATAAAATCATTGAGAAGTCAATGTAAAAAGCAAATCCTCCTTGAGTATTGCCTTTGGTTAAATGTTAATGCAAATAGTTAATGAGAAGAAAAACTTTTTCTATCAGGAAAATGGCATTTACTGTACCTTACACTGGTATGTGTCTATCACTGATGCAGATGAATCAAGAAAGGCTTTTCTTTGCTCACTTGATGTTTACAGCTCCTGAAGTCACAGGATGTCTTGTGTCCTGCGCTTATTATTATCTTAACATCGATTTACATCAACATCAAAACTGCATTTACACCCAGTGCAAAATTAAAAAGAACACCTCTCTACTTTTGCTTCATTCTCCACTCTCACGTTACACTGAGGGCTAACTTCCTGTTCTTTTTTTCACACCTATGGTTTTGTGGTGAGAATGATCACTCTCTTAGCTGAAGCCCTCTATGACAGACATAATCATGTTACAGGAATATCACAGGTTTTGCTTCTTTGAATATTAAATCCTTGAGGATCCTCTTGCTGAGTTTTTGTGTAGGTTTAATTGTCCATATGGAGTTGAGCAGTTCATGGACCCTGATCTCCAACAAAAGCAGGGTTCAGCATTCTGTCCCTGTTTGGATAAAAACTCTCACTGTCTTGAACAGCTAGGTCAGCATAACGGATGCTGTGTGTGAGGTGGACCTTTTTCACAGAGAAGCTTTTCTTTGTTTTAACTTTTAACTTTGTTTTGACAGCTGAGTGAAGTGGAGCCTGCAGAGGAAGCCCCTGGACTGTCAAGGTAAAACAGTTTGTCGAGGGAAGCACAGTCAAGTGGCGTTGGAGAAGGCGACATATCGGCCTCTCATTCGTTATTCATATGTATTTTTGTTTATTATACAATGTGATTTTTGTTGCCACTGTTACATTTGTCAATAGTTAATTCTCCTCCGACATTTTCAGTTTAGGTTTCCCTATATTTCACATTTTCAACTTTGTTTTCATGTAGATGGGTTATTTGAATATTATAATATTATAATATTGAATATTATAATAAGCGGAGAGACTATACTGGTAGAGGGGGTGGCGGCCCCAGGGCCCACGCTCAGTAGGGGCCCGCTGGGGGCGTGGCGGTTGACCTCGCGGGTGCAGCAGGAATAGGAGAACTTAACTCTCTCAGCTTCTTCTATTCACTCTCTATGGTAGTTCTTATCAATGGGTTGCAATGGCAGATGGCGCTGTCCGTATTTCTGCTTGTTAACTCTGCGGGAAGTGAAGACCGCAGAAACAGCGATTCAAAGTTTATGACTGACTTCGCTGAAAACTTTATCCAAAATATATTATATTCGCGTCTTTTTATATTTAAGGTGAATGAAACTTGCCAGACAAAGTTTCAGCCTTCTGAGGCTCATTAAGGACTATTTGCGTTCATGTTTGAATGAGGCCAAACTATCCAACCTCACTTTGCTGTGTGTTGAGCGGGACATAAACACTAATAAGGACTAAATGGTTGGCAGGTTTGAAGGAGATGATGAAGGAGAGGAGGATGAAGTTTTAAAAGGGACCGTGAAATGTACAAAGTTTGTTTAACTGTGCGCATTATTTTGTTCCATGGAGGATGGAGAAATACACAAATGGAACTAACGTTACACTAAACTACAGCAGTCTAAGCAGGGGACAACAACTGGTGAGTGAAACATCCATAATTAGTCTTTATTAACATAAAAGTTTTACTGTTAGATTAATGTGTTGTTTAACTCCATGCTTGCCACATCTCAGCACCTGTCTGTGTCACTGCCTGTGGTGTTGTAGACTGTCCACTTTGTATTTGAATAGGCCTTGCAGTGTTGTAGACAGCTGTGTCTATTTTATGTTTGTTATTCCCGTGTTAGAAAGACATGGTACTGAGACAGAGCAGCTGGCTTGTCGCTATCTATTGGTGGTGGTGCTGAACTGTTTGTCAGTCAGTGTATGTAGAGCACCACATGCTGTCCTGAGTGCTGAAACATTTGAACGCGGCTGGCAACCTGTTTTCTTTTTTGTTCTCCAGAACAAGCCTGTCTCAAAGTGGCTTCACTGTATGTTTCCTGAGACATAGGCTTGCATGGCTCAATAACAATTTGTGATCATGAATAGGATATATCAGCTATTTTACAGTTGTGCATTTTAAAATAACTGTTTTAGAAAGGCCCCTTGAGAATGCTTTGCCCCCTCTGTGCTGAGAGTCTAGCTCCGCTCCAACATGAATCTCTGAAAAAAAGCTGAAAAATGGAAGAAGAGAAAACTGGGCCCCCATGACCAATTATGCTCAGGGCCTCCAAATGGTTAGCAGCGGCCCTGTGTTGAAATGTAGATATTCAATGTTCCTGTGGTTTGCAGAAACGTAAACTGCCATGGTTTTATTCTGGTGACCAGGCTGGACATAGCTAATTTAACTAATAACTAAGGGCAAATATGTCAGATTGTGAAATTTTCATGAAATTCGAGTATAGCCATCACTCAAAGTTTACTGAATGTCGAGGGTTTGTCATTCAATACCCCCCTCCCTCCCCCATAGAGGACAAAGGCATTACAATCGAGCAATGATGAAACAACCACTACAGAAAGAAGACAATTCAAGATTTAGGCTAATGCACAAGAATCAAGGTTTACAATACTGAAACAAGAAGTTGTTATTATTAGATGGAAAAACAGGTTTACAACATTTCTCATTTAATGTAGTCACTTGGAGATTAAAAACATTTTTCAATTTGATGTCAAGGTTTATGAAAGTTGTGTGAAAATCACACATTTAAATTAAATTCTTAAATGAAATTCTACATGATGAATCAAGGAAACTTCTCACCTATAGCAGTGAAGTTCTGTTTTTCACTTCTCATGTTTAGACTCTTCTGATTCGTACATAGAAAAAGGAGAACAAAAAATAACAGGATGATATCTGACATATAAATACAAGCACTTGTTTTATCAAAAGTAACAAGAATACACCCATCAGATGAGTGACGCATTGATGTGTGAAGGTTTGCGGTCAGAACAAACCAGAACTAGTTGACCGTAATTAATTGTAAAATAGATCAATTGTTTATTGATCTTTCTGTAGCATCTCACTCCCCAAAGTCAAAAGCCAGTTTTTCTAACCTCTGAGACAGTCTGGAAAGCCGGTTCCACATGCTAAATGTGACCAAAAAATAAAACAAAAATTAAAACAATACGTAAATCACATTCTCTGTGGAAGAATTGAAAATGCACATCAGTGAAGCACCACACACTGAATCTGATCTACAACCTTTTTGTATTTACCTGCTGTGAGAGAAAATGCACGAGAGAAATGCTCATTTGTGAAGGAGACGTTCAAATGTTCAGTATATGGATATATGTTCATTAAAGAATGTTTTAATAAATGCCCTGCAATAATGATTTAATCTGCAGGGCCTCTGTCTCTCTGACATTCATGGTCTCTCACAAAAGATGTTTTATGTTCGGGGCGCCAGCATATGAGATAAGGTGGTAGCCTTGGATGGGTAACAAAGCTATCTTTGTTATTTACAGTTAAAGTTCACTCTGATGTGTTCCCTCCTTTCAGGTTGCATGATCTGTGCTATTCTATAAGAACTGACTGTTTCCTGTAATCCTTTAAGTTTTTGTTGAGACCATATCCATGTATATGTTGGGCCAAAGGCTTCTGTGACGTCAGATGTTCATTTTCAATAAACTTCATGTATTCAAGTAAGAATCAAATGGAGCCTGTAAAGTTTCTTTATCTTTATTCTTCATCAAAGCATGTATTGGACAGATATTGATCAAGTACAAGATTGTTGGCAAGGAATCCAAGACAGACAGACACTGGGTAAGTAAAAAGAATTACTTTATTTTCTTTGTCTTACCCTGTGTGCCTCTTGACAATATTCCAAAAAAACAAATTAGAAATTGTACTTAGAAGGAATATTTGGCTTAATATATGTGAATTGCAGTGACTGCTTTTCCCTTGCTTGAAGTGTGCTTAGGGCATGACTCACTGGCAGCAGAGAGAAAAAGGAGGGAGAGAAACACACTTTGAGTGTGGTGTAGTAATCCCACAGCCACCACAGACGCCTTTAATTCACAATCTAAATGTAAACCCACAAGAGCATCCAGTTGCATCGAATGTATGAAATATATGTTGTATTGTGTAAGTTGATGCTGCTTTAGTTACCTTACAGGAAACTACCTCATGTTACTCTAACTCATATGATACTGTTTGTTGTTCTCATCTATCTCTTCTAAAATCTGTAAGTACAAAACATTTTTTCCTTTTGTTTCTTGGTTTATGATCCTCATCCATCGTTACTGTTCTGTAAGTAGTGAAATGTGCCTCTAAAATGGCCTCGAACAACACTAAAGCTCAGGCAATAGAAATGACACTTCCGGAAATTCCTAAACACTTACAATCCAAAATAAACCAGATTTGAAGGGAAAAACAAAAGATAAACAAAGATAAACTTTTAATTCCACCTGGGTCATTCTCCTCCAAAAAAATGAAAATGATGACGGACATCATGAAATCCAGGAAAAGGACAGCTAATTAGGAATATCGGTAAACGTGCGAGTGCACATCACAGTGGGAAAAGATAGCATCAGAAGTCTGCTCTCCAAAGTCACCAAAGACACCTAAAAGCCAACGTGTGTCTTTCTCTGGGTCCCCAGAGACGACTCAAGATGACTCAGAGGAAGTTAAAACGGTCATATCAAAAATAGATGAGGCCTTGTGTGCAGAAATTTACAAAATACACGCAAATGTAAGCTCCAACACTCTCCTACTGCTTAGTAATGCTATAATGCTCAAACATTCTGAAATATGTCAGATCAAGCTTAAACATCCAAACCAAGTTGAAAGACAGGCTGCTGCCATGTGCTATGCATGGGCTAATTTGCACCCGCATCCAACCAAAAAGAAACTGCTCCTACAAGTAATCACAGGAGGATTTAGTGCTGAGTGGTTTTCTTTCAGTGAGAGTTGTGTTTTTAAAATTGCTGGCCTTTATGCAAAAAGAACAGCTAATCACATTGGCAGTTTATGGCCGTTTATAGAATATGCCACCGTGCTACTGAACACTGATGTTACCTTCAGGGATACAGACATAAGAGTAACTGCAGGACCCTCTCCACCTCCCTTAGATCAGCCGCCATCCAACAGCGCATCAAGTAATGCAGGACCAGCTCATACTATTGCTCAGATAGTTAAAAAGTCAAACAGTTGGAAGAGAGAGGCAGACAGAAAAGGTAGAAACTAAAATAGTTAAACCTAGTGACACTGTGGGCAAGAAAACAGACAATAAAGCTTCACAAAAAGCACTAAAACAACAAATAGAACAGGTGACTGCAATAAAGTTTTGTTTCTGGACTACAGAAAAACATGCAGACACAAAACATCATGAGTAATAGGATTATTTTCAAACACAATACTTTTGAAAAATATATGTAAACTGAATATATGTGAAATGTATTGTACAGAAAATAGCACATTAACAGTTGCAACTGTCTTGACCCACATAATAATCACATCAGTGAGAGGACACACAGATGGACTGCAGCAGTTCTCCTGGACCAATCAGGAATGTTCTTGTTCATATTATGCATTGGCGTATATTGCATCATCGTCAGTTGTCCATTCAGTCTGTTTAAGAAATAAGATGAACTTACTCTCTTCTTTTATGCATGGAAATAATGAAATAAAACTCTTGAGCAATAAAGAGAACATAACATACCTCCATGTTGCCATATATATGATCATTGCTAGGGTACTGTTCATTATCATAGCACATCTCTTTCCTGAGGACAGAAAACAAACACGATTTCACATTAATTACACAGACACACTCTCTTACTGCAAGTTTTGAAACTAATCATTTGTTTATTCTAAACTGAGGTGAATATTTAAAACCTTGGTGTTGTAGAGTACTGGGGGACCTCCACAGTTTTGTGTGCTGTCATGGTCTGCATTTGAGATGGTGGCACATCTCCAGATCTCCCCCTACTGGTAGAATAATGGTATCTAATTTAGGACATTGAAAAAAACCTGTTGACATGCTGAGCACACACTATCATGCCCTAAAAGCACTTGCACGCTGATCTGCTCTGCAAATTGTGGTCAAAGGCCCATTTCTGCTCCATAAATAGACATACATTTCCTATGCATAGACACACATGACTTATATTTGACAAGTAGATTGAACATTGTGGTACATTTCTGCATACATTGTTGTTCTGATGTTTTTAAAATGTTTCACACTTTTTAAATGCAGTTAAATATAGTTGGAAAACATGATTAAAAAGAGAAACATAATTAATTTTAGAACATTTTCTGCAAAGGCCTACCATTTCTTAACCACTGCCACCACTATTAGTATCACCAAAATCGCAGCTGCAGCTCCACTGGCAATGGCAAAATAAAGAGTCGGTATCTCACCTGTTTAAACAGAACCCATATGGTGTCATTTTTCTACTGTCTATATGGTAACAGTCTGGAGGCACATCATACAGACATGTAATACATACTTGAAATTCTAAATATTTCTTACTTTTATCCGGTAAAGTTAGTGTGATGTTGGCATTGCCCACCGTGTTGTTTGCCACACAGTGGATGATTCTAAATGATCCCAAGTTTGCCTGCAGAGTCCCAATGGACACAGGTCCATGGATTTCTACCTTGGTGCTTGACAGGACTCTGTTAGAAAGCAAAAAATGGACCATGCTGGAGGGCTTGGACTCTACAATGCAGATGCACTTCACCATATCCCCCTCTGAGGAGCAGGAAGAGACGTTCTTAATCTCAGGGGCATCTGTAAAACATAAAAATTAGATAAAAGATTATAAATTATGAGCCCCTCGCACTCAAATCAAATTCTCACCTTCATCATTACACTGTTCACTTACATGACACGTTGAGTGGAACAGGGCTTGATCTGCCCTGTCCCATTTTGTTGATGGCAATACAATACAGGGCACCTGTGTGTCTGGAGACGTTTTTCAGCAACACACAATTAAAGGATATGGCTGGCAATTTTCTATATTTTTCTTGTTATTGATAAATCTCATGTGCAATGCCAAACCAACAATGAACTGAACCCTACTTACAAGTATTGTGTGTGTATCCAAAGCCTGATGTAAATTCTTTTAGAAATTTACAATGTGGCACAAGTATGATATTTCAGGCTTTGGATACAAACAAAATACTTGTAAGTAGGATCAGTTCATTGGTGCTTTGAGCTAAATGTTAACAACAGCATTGCAACGTCTTTACTGACAATGCCAACATGCTGATGTTCAGCAGGTATGATGTTTAACATGTTAACTGTCCTATATCATAGCTCCCTTTAGCGTGTTAGCAAACTGATAATGAGCACTACACACAAAGTGCATCTGAGGCTGGGAATGGTGTATTTAGTCATAAACCAGAGAACCAGACCATTTAAATTTATTTTTGATTTGATGGAAAGGTCAGGGGATTAGCAAAATGATTACAATTCATGCTGAGGGGCAATTAATGTGTGTAATCAATCCATTTGTTGAAAAATCACAAATGTTAACCTCATGGTGTTGCTAGACAAAAAGTCAAGGAATCATCCTTGAATCTTTGTACAAAATTTTATGACAATCCATCCAAGAGAGATATAGATGAAAGGGACCAAAATAACTTCATAAAGCCATTAAAGAAAAGGTTCACAATTTTTCAAGTGTGTCTTAAAACAACAGTCAGGTGCCCACATGAACACTGAAAGAGGTTTTCCTTGCAGTAATCATTCCATCTGTTCATACTGGCTATTAAAAGATCTTCAAATGTGCTTTCAATGTAAGTAACAGGGCCAGAAATCCACAGTGTGTCCACATGTCATTTTGTGCAAAAGTGCATTTAAAAATTTATCTGAAGCTGATATGAGGCTTCAGCAGTCTGAGTTAGTCAAATCAAGTGGATATCTGCCACAATTACAGTCTTTTTAGCATCAAATTCCCTCTTTGTGTTTCCTCAGACAGTGTTTCCCTGTTGAGCTGCAGTGGAAGTATAGTAACAAAAAGAGGAACTTTGGCACTAAAAAGACTGTAACGTTTAAATATATCTACTTGATTTGATTAATTTGGGCAGCTGAAGCTTCATATTAGCTTCAGATGAACTTTTAAATATATTTTAGCACATAAGGAGGCTTGGAGAATCGTCGCAACTGTACAATCAACTTTCATTGATTGTACACTTACTTACAAGTACATTATGAGGGGATCTTCTAATGGTCAGTATGAACAAGAACAATGATCATGGCAAGGAAAACATTTCAATGTTTATTTGTGCACCTGACTGTTGTTTTAAGACAGACTTGAAAAATTGGGAACCCATCCTTTAAGCAGGTTTTTAGCTGCAACTGAAGAATCACAGAAGCAGACAGATTGGATGAGATAATGTCTTCATGCAGCCAGCTCATCCAGTGTACAGTAAGTGGTGCAGCATAATGCAGTTTTTCCTACAGTATGAATTCTGTACTTGGAGTCCTCTGATTCATGAAGCCATGGGAGCTTTTTTTATACAGAATGTTTTATATAGTATGTGTATGCATGTGTGTTGTTAGCTTACACATAGGGAAAAAATAAATCCAGTATGTATAACAACATATGGTTTGGTTGGTTTAAATTTCATTTCAAGATTTATTCTCAAAGGCATTTAACTGATGCGTTTTAACCCCAATTTGGTCTTATTCTTTAACAATTTTCACTTGATTTTGATTGTTTATTCAAAATCTTTTTGTCATATTTTTGCACTCACTGTAGTGCTATATAAACAAACTTTTACTTACCTACGTAGCATATTTTCAGCACTGGCTTTTATTATTGCCACTGCCATAGACACTTACATTTCACTTTGAGGACCTTGGATGTTTTCTGGTGCTGCCCTCCCTTGTATGTTACGGTGCATTGTAAAGGCTTGTTGCTATCAGTGCGGGTGGGTTGAAAGGTCAGCGTGGACGTTGCTTCCCACTGGCCATTTTCAAGCTGCTGTGGTTGGAAATGTTCTTGTCCAGAGTGACTCCAGGTGAAGACAGGGGGAGAGGCGGGGCAGGAGTGAGACACAGAGCAGGACGCAAACACCTTTACACCCTCTTCCACTTCCTCTTTCACAGAGAAATTGATGGGATTTGGTTCAGCTAGAACAACATACAACAAGTTTCATGATAAGAAAAGATCGTGAAGGCTTTTGCACAGAAAAAGGAAGTGAGAGCACATTGTGTCTTTTATATTCTGTTTATATATTAAATAATTTTTGAGCACTTAAGTTGACAAAGATAAAATAAAAAATCTTGAAAATCACAAATCATGAAATTGCTGGAATGACATAAGGTTACCAAAATACAACACCAGAACTGAATACTAAAATATGTTATGAAGGGATGTGGGGTAAAGGTATGGAAAGATTTTACTGTTTTATTCAGATTTATTCAGTGTTTCCAAAAAATAATAATATATTCAGCTCTTGTCCAAAATTGTATCAGTGTTCTAAAAGTGTAGAACTTATTTTATGTTGCTACCGATTCAACTGTTTCACACCCCAATCACATCTCAAATTCAAAGATTTTCTGTCTGATTTTGAGCTTCAGGACAGATAAAAATTGACTCAACTGCCCTGAGACTTTAAGAGCATTTCTGTTGAATCTCATACATCTGTCTGGAGAAATGAAACTGTTTAAATGTTGTATGATCAAAGATATTTAAAGCGAGAGGAGAACAATCCGTTATGATAGCATAAATAAGGAAGTGGGCATAGTTTGCATAGTTGTCGACATTACAGTGTTTGAAACCTAAATGACCATTATTACCAACAAATGTGTGCTGTTCCTGGACTTTTTTTGAGGAAGTTACAAATGTAACTTTGCAAGAAAGATAACTGAAACAAACCATCGAGGTGAAGGCTGCTGTATGGTTAAAAAGTACCTTTACTGTACCAGTGCTCATGAGCCTTTTTTGCCAGTTATTGTAATGGAATCTTGGTTCATTGTGAAAAGTTACTGTAAAATCACATTTGTAAAAATAAAATAAAATAGTAATTCAATATCATGTGGAAAGCAACCAAATTACTGTAAGATGTTCTTGAATACTGCATCCTGACCTCATGCTGTTCACTGATCTCTGATCCAAGCAAATGACCAGTGAAATCAGGAAATGCAAATTACTTAAAGGAAAACATCATGGGAACAACACTTAGATTAAAGACAAACTGTTAAAGATGCTTGTTGCTAATCCAACTTACTTATCATTGTAATGGAGACTTTGTTCTGCAGGTAAGAAAAACTTTCATAGTTTCCAATTTCGATCCTGAAATGAAAAGGCCCATGGTCACTTTGTTGAAGAGGATCAATCTTCAGTGAACAGTTCTTCTGTCTGACATCTCCCACCAGCTCGGTTCGACCTTGATACTGCTGCATGATTTTAGAGGCAACAGGGTGATAGATAAGCTTATTTGTGTCCTCCTGCCAAGTCCCAGTGAATTGAGTGACCGTCTTCCTCGGGTCAGGGTAGTTATATGAGCAGGGAATCACCACACAGGATCCAGGGAGGCCTTTAACTGAAGATGGCACCTGAAGCGTCCAAGACGAGGCTTCAGCTTGAATAACTGAAATAAAATGCAAAGGAAAATGAAACTGAGAGAGAGCAGATGAAAAGGTATCTTTACTTGTAATTGTACTTCTTGTGAGCAGTAAATTATTTCTGCTGGATATTCAGAGAATGTACCATACCTTTCAGGAAAAGGAAGAGAAACAGAGTTTCCATCTTGTTCTCTCACGGTCAGACCTGCAAATAAAGTGACAGATATTTCCAGGCTTGTGTGGCACCACTGTCATTTCCCTCTGGTGAGAGATGACTTGTCTAGTTTGCATTCCACTTTTAATACTCCACACATCCGCAGTGTCAAACACAAAACCAGACTGTTGTCTCATCTGATTTTGATATTGAATTAATCATAATTTATTATTACTTATAATTTAATTTCTGTATTCATTTTTGCCATGTCCTGTGCTCTCAACCATTCTCACCCAAGCTCTATATTTTTTCAGGTTTTAATGTCATACACAAATACAAAAAAGAGAAAAAAATGGTCAATTTTCTCTGATATTATATTTCTCTTAATATAATTAAAAGCATTGGCTGCAATATGTATCACACTGTGAGTGCCACCCTGCTGCTCCCACTTCTCTCTTCGAATATAGGCTACAGGATTTTGACATATTTTAGAAATCTGAACTTCTTCAATTTTATTTTTGTTTTGTTTTGTAAGGTATATTAAGCACTTCATGAAACTTAGACCTCTGTTTAGCTCATGTTCACTGACCAACAATCCCAGCCAGCACATTTTAAAACTGTACAAACTGTATTTGCTTCAGAGAAAATACTTTGATAACAGTGTGCTAAGATATAATATAAGATCCAAGGTGAAAACAAGGACATTGAGAAGTCAATGTAAAAAGCAAATCCTCCTTGAGTATTGCCTTTGGTCAACTGTTAATTACAGTAAATCTTCATTGAGAAGTTCAGTTAATGAGGAGAAAAACTTTTTCTATGACATTTATTGTACCTTACACTGGTATGTGTCTATCACTGATGCAGATGAGTCACGACAGGATTTTCTTCGCTCAGTTGATGTTTACAGCTCCTGAAGTCACAGGATGTCTTGTGCCCTGCTTGTATTATTAATATCTTAACATCGATTTACATCAACATCAAGTTGAAACAAAAAGTGTTCTCATACTGCATTTGCACTCAGTGCAAAATTAAAAAAGAACACCTCTCTACTTTTGCTTCATTCTCCACTCTCACGTTACACTGAGGGCTCACTTCCTGTTCTATTGTTCACACCTACGGTTTTGTGGTGAGAATGATCACTCTCTTAGCTGAAGCCCTCTATGACAGACAAAATCATGTTACAGGAATATCACAGATGTTGCTTCTTTGAATATTAAATCCTTGGGTTTTTGTGTAGGTTTAATTGTCCATATGGAGTTGAGCAGTTCATGGACCCTGATCTCCAACAAAAGCAGGGTTCAGCATTCCGTCCCTGTTTGGATAAAAACTCTCACTGTCTTGAACAGCTAGGTCAGCATAACGGATGCTGTGTATGAGGTGGACCTTTTTCACAGAGAAGCTCTTCTTTGTTTTAACACCCCAGAAGCCTCTGGTGTAACGTTGAATGAGAGGTGGTCAAGCTCCACCATTTTAAAGACAGTTCTGCTGGGCAGATGGAGGGCCTGACTCTGTCTGTCATCAAAGGAACAGTTAGTCAGATCTCTCTGAATGAGGTTAAACACAGCAGTCTTACAATCAGTTGTTTGTATTTATCAGCAGTCAGTCAATCAATCTCTTACAAACCCCACTCAATCATAAACACACAATTAAAATATTAAAACATTTCTTTATGACAAAGACAAGAATAGCTAAATCATATTCACCACTTTTGATAGTAAGATGTATGAATATTCTGTTAGGATCTCTGAAACCATGATGAAAGTACCGGTAACTACTAGAATGCAATTTTACACCTCAAAATGTTCCAGTATCCTCCCCGAAGTGGTCTTTAGCTCAATGAGTTATGAATGATTTGAGGATCCAAACCTTCCTTTCAGAGGTCATAACCTGCAAAGAAATGTACCGATGTATGACCTCAAGATGTGTCATGCATAATGTTATTCATACATGTGCTTCACTGAACTGTAACCCTTGTGCCTGAAGCCATGATTTTTGGCAAAGGTGTGTATTTTTTATCCAATTTTTATTTGATTATATTAAGTCTATAATACACTGTGTAGAAACAATACTAACTTTCAGCATGTTAGGGCCCTTTTAGGTCCCACTGAAACCCATTAAAACCACACATTTTTTGATACCATGGTTGCTACTGCATAAATTCATGCATTCCGTTTTATAAGACTTTAAAACTGAAGCCCTAGCTTCAAAATTTTAGTTTTTACTATTTTTCAGCTGATTGAGCCACTTTCTCTTTTTAAACCCTTTGTGCAAAATGCATGCTACATTCATGGTTCCACTAGGGGCATTGATCCTTTATTATGATTACTGCAGCCAAGTATATTACAGCTTCAGTGAGTTGTATGTGTGGGTAGGGATGTCTAAATGTGATGTATGTGTGTGTAAGGACAAATTGGTGTTTGTGTGTGGCCAAAATACAGACACTCAAATCCTTATGGAAAACAGCCCAATGTAAACCCATACAAACTGTATTTTTTGATCCCCTGGGCCACAATATTGTATAAACATGCATTCTATTTTATTAGGCTTTCAAACTGAAACCCTAGCTTCAAAATTGTAGTTTTTACTATTTTCCAGCTGATTTTCTCCTGTTTGCCCTGAAGAACAAATACCATTAGAATTTCTCTCCACTAAGGGCTATGCCAGGGGCATTTCATGCATTATCAAGTTTTGCAAGACATTGTACCAAATTCGTTCATTTAAAAATGGTCTGTTTGTATTGATATGGATGTCCAAGGGTGGTATATGTGTGTGTATGGAAAAACTAGTGTGTGTGTGTGTGCGCAGATAAAAAGAGGTCATTTATATGGGCTGCAGGACACATTACTCCTTTCTCCCTCTCTCTCTCTCACAGAGACACACATTCACACACCTTCAACCCCCTGCTCGCACTCATACACACATGCACGTGCAGGCCTTCTGACTCAATAAAGGATATTATACCTGATACAGATGCCTACATAAGTTACAGTACAGTATGTGCTATTGAGCTTTGAAGAGGCGTGTGTGTGTGTGTGCACGCGCACGTGCATGCTTGGAGTGACAGAACAAGTGCATATCTGTCACTATGTGTGTATGTGTGAAACAAGAAAGCAAGCAAGCAAATTTTATTTATATAACACCTTTCACAGACACCGGTCACAAAGTATTTCGCAGTCAAAGAAATAAAATCAAATACAATCAAAATAAACAAAAACAAAGACACCAGATAAAATATAGTACAGACAAAATAGAAAAATTAAAACGTAAAATTCCACATGCTACCCGATTCCACATGCTACCCAAAAGCCTGTCTGAACAGATGGGTTTTTAGCTGCTTTTTAAAAGAGTCCACAGTATCAAAGGACCTTAAGCTTATTGGGAGACTATTCCAAAGCTTAGGGGCTGCTGACTGGAAGGCACGATATCCCCGAGTCTTAAAATGTATCCGAGGTGCATTTAGAAAGCCCTGGGTGGAGGACCTACGAGCTTGGTTTGTGATGCAGAAAGTCTGTCATATACTGCGGAGCCTGGCCATGTAGGGCTCTATAACTGAGCACCAAAATTTTAAAATTCATTCTAAAATTAACTGGAAGCCAGTGCAGTGAGGTTAAAATAGGAGTAATATGTGACCATCTTTTGGATCATGTTAAGAGCCTAGCAGCAGCAGCAGCATTTTGGACAGTTTGTAAGCAGTGTATGGAAGATTTATTAAGGCAGGTAAAAAGAAAATGACAGTATTCCAAACGTGATGAAATAAAAGCATGTATTAGCATCTCCATTTCATTTCTTGATACAACAGACCAGAGTTTGGCTATGTTTCTCACGTGAAAGAAATCAAGTCAGCGTCTTAATGTGAGCTTCAAAACTCATGAATTAGTCAGTCTATGACACACACACGTATGCATACACGCACACACATGCACAGACACAGACCTACTCACTCACTCATTCATTTCTGTTCTGAATTTTTGAATGTTAAATGTGGAATTTTATTAAATTTTGTAAAATAAATGTTCAAAGTGATGTTGTATTTATGCTATATTTCTAGAGCAAAATAAGGAAATATGCTATTAGAAAGTAAAAACTTTGAAGGGTAATAGAACAATCTTTCATGTTTTGGATTTTATTTATTATAATGTCTTTTTGTTTTTACTTTAAATCAATTTTTAAATTTTGTTTTAAACTGTGCGATATAAATAATTATTATTTAACGTAATGTGAAAAGGGTCACTTGTAGTAACAAACCAACAAAGAATTATCACACAATTCTCTGCAGCCCTCAGACCTTTGTTGCCTCTTTTAGCTAATTGTTTTAAGTGTGTGGACTGCATACTGAGGTCCAATCACAATGACAGCAGAATTATTGATTAATGAAATAATGCTTATTAAATGCAAAGGCCTGCGATCAGATGTCCAATGAGACAATGTTGCTCTGTGTCTGCTAGTTGTGTAAGCAAACAACTGTGTGTGGACCAGCTTGTCTTAGATTTCTTCTGCCTTATTGTGGCCAAAAAAGTATCGATGCAACTTTGTATAATTCTTAAAAAATGCATGTCTGAGTGAAATGTGGTTAAAGTGTAAATTCTACACAATTAATGAAGGAAACTTCTCACCTATAGCAGTGAAGTTCTGTTTTTCACTTCTCATGTTTAGACTCTTCTGATTCGTACATATAAAAAGGGGAACAAAAAGCAACACGATGATATCTGACATATAAATAAAAGCACATATCTTATCAAAAATAACAAGAATACACCTATCAGATCAGTGATGCACTGATGTGTGAAAGTTTGCAGTCAGAACAATACAGAACTAGTTGCTAAAATATCTGTGAAGATACAAAACCCTTACACTGCCTCTTACCTTTGGTAAGAATGGCCGACTGTTATTAACTGTAAAATAGATCAATTGTTTAATGATTTTTCCGTTGCATTTGCATTTTGACTACTTTAAGGATTCAGCACCCTGCTGTATTATTGTGAGTTGAGCATGTTGCATCATAGTTTTCCATGTCTTTCTGTAGTATCTCTGTAGAAATGCTCATTTGTGAAGGAGACGTTCAAATGTTAAGTATATGGATATATGTTCGTAAAAGAATGGTCTAATAAATGCCCTGCCATAATGATTTAATCTACAGGACCTCTGTCTCTCTGACTTTCATGGTGATCTAAAAAAGTCACATCAAAAATAGATGAAGCCTTACACACAGAAATTCACAAAATATGCACAAATGTAAGCTCCATTACTCTCCCGCTGCTTAGTAATGCTCTTATGTTCAAAAATTCTGAAATATATCCGTGGAAGTGGACGTGGTTGATGTTCAGCTGCAGTAGAGAGAGGTGTAGAAATGGCTCAGGAGAGCAGTGCCAGGTGAATTGATTGGCACAGCTGGTGCTTGTTGGCTAATTGTACTCTCCCTTTCAAATGCAGTAGCGTGCAGTAGTGTGCTGGACCTCAGATGACTGCTGCACATCACAGAGACAGACAGGCTAACTGTCAGAGATTGTTTGGTGAAGGCCGAAACTATTATTTGGTGGGACTGAGTTCTCTGTGACTGATCTGTTGTGTTGGTGTTGTATGCTGAGGGAACTCACGGTAGCAGCTAGACTTGCTACAATACCAGATCAAATAAAAACATCCGAACCAAGTGGAAAGACAAGCTACAGCCAAAGAGAAATTGCTCCTACAGGTAATCACAGAAGGATTTGGTGCTGAGTGGTTTCCTTTCAATGAGAGTTGTGCTCTTAACTTTGCCGACCTTTCTTATAAAAAGAACAGCTAATCACACTGACAGTTTATGGCTATTTATAGAATATGCCACTGTGCTGCTGATCACTGATGTTACAGTCAAGGATACAGACACAGGAGTAACTGCAGGGTCCTCTGCACCTCCCATAGATCAGCTGCCATCTGACTGTGCATCCAGTAGCACAGGACCAGCCCAGACCTCCATTCAGACAGTTTATAAAGTCAAACAGCTGGAACAAAGGCCAACAGAAAAAGCAGAAACTAAAATAGGTAAACCTAGCAACAATGTAGGCAAGAAAACAGACAAAGCCACATAAAAAAGCACTAAAACAACAAATGGTTAGCAATGCAACACACCTGCTTTTCTCATACAGAGTCAATATATTTGAATGGATAGTTAGTCATTATTTTATTTTTGTTATCCTCATTTTAGACAAAGAAATATGCCATCATCCTCCACAGAGGCCAAGAGTGAGTATAAATATCATGGAAATATCTGGATATCAGATCTTGCCTATTGTGATTTCAATAGGACATTTTACATACACTTTAAGTCGAAAGTTTTTTTTAAAAATCCTCCTTGCCTTTCATATATAGAAAATATTTCAATGTGTTTTTTTAATAAATATTAGTGGTATCATCACAAAAACTGGCATTTCAAGGGTTAAAATTCTGAAAATTAATGAATATATGGTAGTCATGATCAGGACTGAAGTTAGTTAAAAAATTAACTCAAAGAGGAAAAAAGTTTGATATATATTTTTATGGCAGTTTTTGATGGGGACCTTTTAAGTCCCTAATATGCTCTATTGATACTATAATAAAGCGAGGCCCAAAGGTTAAGTATCTGTAATTTTGTTTATTAATCACAATGTGAGTTTGTGTGCCACTGTTGCATTTGTCAATAGATAATTCTCCTCTAACATTTTCAGTTTCCCTGTATTTTGCATTTCAACTTTGTTTTCATGTAGATTTGTTTCATGTAGACCAGTGCTAATAAACTATTTTAGCATGACTGCTTTAGGCCTCATCTCCCAAGCTTCAAATAAATGTTCACAAACAAAACCAACCATTTTGTTACTTGGCAGCATCTCTACTTTGACTTAAGCTGCAGTGTCATAGTGGACAGAAAGACAAATCAGGGAGCAGTTACTACCCTTGACTCACTTTTGTTAGTTAAATTTGCATCACTGTAACCAAACTGCTGCAAGTAAAACATCTCCACAGATTAAATAAAAATAGCCTCCGTCTGCTCAAAGAAAACTTTACTTCAATTCTTCTACATGCTTCAACTTGAACTAACTTTAACCAATCTGAAGAGAAGAAACACTGAATTTCATGAACTCTGCATCACGCTTCACTTACTGAGTTTGTTTCCAGGCATTGTTTCACTCTTCAGTGACATCTGTGGCTGTTGATCAGTCTTAAAGCACCACCATCTGACATGAAGGAGTACTGAAAGTGGCCAATTCATTAAAAAACATTCATGGCAGTCAGAGTGTATTTCATCTCATTGTCCACACTGCAAAAAGGAAAGTTATATATTATTTTAGGATGATTAAATCTTATTTTTTCTTGTCAAAGACAAATAATCTTGTCAAGCACCATATGCACTATACATAATGGACTTAATTCAAGGTAACTGGTCTTTATTTGTCTTAGTAAGGTATTCAGGGTATTTTTCAGCTAGAGCTGACAAGAAACAAGTCTGAAAAGTGGATTGTATAGTTATCACACTACTATCTCTATTATGAGAGAACAAGATTGCTTTGCTTATTTAAAAAAAATCAGACCACAAACTAAAGAGCTTGAAGATATTAATTCCTAAACTGAGTCAAATTAAAAGGTAGGCCCTGGTATCCTTCTCATTGAGCCACATGCCACAACTCATAAACTGGGGTGACTTTAAAGACAAAAACTCTAGTTTCAAGCATCTTTAATGTGAATTTCTGACAGTTCATTGCTTACTGTATATGAAATACTAGTTTAAGGTTAGATTGTGTTTGATAGTGACTAGAGTATGATGCTAGTTTCAAGAAAACTTAAGTAATGGCACATTTTCTTGCTTGAAATGATCAAATTTCAGTAGTTCCAAGAATATGTTGTATTATTTCTATTAGGGGAGTTTTTTTCTGTGCAAACAGCAGTTTCTTTGGCACCTCTGGTTTCTGAGCTCCAGATTTGAGTCCAGTCAAAAGGCTGTGGAATAAAAAAACTAAGGGATAATATGACTTCATGAAACTCGAGTATAGCCATCACTCAAAGTTTTCTGAATGTCAATGGTTTGTCATTCAGTTGACTTTCATGTTTTGGATTTTATTTATTATAATTTCTTTTTGTTTTTACTTTAAATCAATTTTTAAATTTTGTTTTAAACTGTGCGATATAAATAATTATTATTTAACGTAATGTGAAAAGGGTCACTTGTAGTAACAAACCCACAAAGAATTATCACACAATTCTCTGCAGCCCTCAGACCTTTGTTGCCTCTTTTAGCTAATTGTTTTAAGTGTGTGGACTGCATACTGAGGTCCAATCACAATGACAGCAGAATTATTGATTAGTGAAATAATGCTTATTAAATGCAAAGGCCTGCGATCAGATGTCCAATGAGACAAAGTCGCTCTCTGTCTGCTAGTTGTGTTAGCAAACAACTGTGTGTGGACCAGCTTGTCTTAGATTTCTTCTGCCTTATTGTGGCCAAAAAAGTATCGATGCGACTTTGTATAATTCTTAAAAAATGCATGTCTGAGTGAAATGTGGTTAAAGTGTAAATTCTACACAATTAATGAAGGAAACTTCTCACCTATAGCAGTGAAGTTCTGTTTTTCACTTCTCATGTTTAGACTCTTCTGATTCGTACATATAAAAAGGGGAACAAAAACAACACGATGATATCTGACATATAAATAAAAGCACATATCTTATCAAAAGTAACAAGAATACACCCATCAGATGAGTGACGCATTGATATGTGAAGGTTTGCGGTCAGAACAATACAGAACTAGTTGCTAAAATATCTGTGAAGATACAAAACCCTTACACTGCCTCTTACCTTTGGTAAGAATGGCCGACTGTTATTAACTGTAAAATAGATCAATTGTTTAATGATTTTTCCGTTGCATTTGCATTTTGACTACTTTAAGGATTCAGCACCCTGCTGTATTATCGTGAGTTGAGCATGTTGCATCATAGTTTTCCATGTCTTTCTGTAGTATCTCACTCCCCAAAATCAAAAGCCAGTTTTTCTCATTTCGGAGACCTCTAGAAAGCCACATGCTAAATGAGACAAAAAATTAAAACAATACATAAATCACATTCTCATAATACTGTGGAAGAATTGAAAATGCACATCAGTGAAGCACCACACATTGAATCTGATCTACAACCTTTTTGTACTTACCTGCTGTGAGAGAAAAAGCATGAGAGAAATGCTCATTTGTGAAGGAGACGTTCAAATGTTAAGTATATGGATATATGTTCGTAAAAGAATGTTCTAATAAATGCCCTGCCATAATGATTTAATCTACAGGACCTCTGTCTCTCTGACTTTCATGGTGATCTAAAAAAGTCACATCAAAAATAGATGAAGCCTTACACACAGAAATTCACAAAATATGCACAAATGTAAGCTCCATTACTCTCCCGCTGCTTAGTAATGCTCTTATGTTCAAAAATTCTGAAATATATCCGTGGAAGTGGACGTGGTTGATGTTCAGCTGCAGTAGAGAGAGGTGTAGAAATGGCTCAGGAGAGCAGTGCCAGGTGAATTGATTGGCACAGCTGGTGCTTGTTGGCTAATTGTACTCTCCCTTTCAAATGCAGTAGCGTGCAGTAGTGTGCTGGACCTCAGATGACTGCTGCACATCACAGAGACAGACAGGCTAACTGTCAGAGATTGTTTGGTGAAGGCCGAAACTATTATTTGGTGGGACTGAGTTCTCTGTGACTGATCTGTTGTGTTGGTGTTGTATGCTGAGGGAACTCACGGTAGCAGCTAGACTTGCTACAATACCAGATCAAATAAAAACATCCGAACCAAGTGGAAAGACAAGCTACAGCCAAAGAGAAATTGCTCCTACAGGTAATCACAGAAGGATTTGGTGCTGAGTGGTTTCCTTTCAATGAGAGTTGTGCTCTTAACTTTGCCGACCTTTCTTATAAAAAGAACAGCTAATCACACTGACAGTTTATGGCTATTTATAGAATATGCCACTGTGCTGCTGATCACTGATGTTACAGTCAAGGATACAGACACAGGAGTAACTGCAGGGTCCTCTGCACCTCCCATAGATCAGCTGCCATCTGACTGTGCATCCAGTAGCACAGGACCAGCCTAGACCTCCATTCAGACAGTTTATAAAGTCAAACAGCTGGAACAAAGGCCGACAGAAAAAGCAGAAACTAAAATAGGTAAACCTAGCAACAATGTAGGCAAGAAAACAGACAAAGCCACATAAAAAAGCACTAAAACAACAAATGGTTAGCAATGTAACACACCTGCTTTTCTCATACAGAGTCAATATATTTGAATGGATAGTTAGTCATTATTTTATTTTTGTTATCCTCATTTTAGACAAAGAAATATGCCATCATCCTCCACAGAGGCCAAGAGTGAGTATAAATATCATGGAAATATCTGGATATCAGATCTTGCCTATTGTGATTTCAATAGGACATTTTACATACACTTTAAGTCGAAAGTTTTTTTTAAAAATCCTCCTTGCCTTTCATATATAGAAAATATTTCAATGTGTTTTTTTAATAAAAATTAGTGGTATCATCACAAAAACTGGCATTTCAAGGGTTAAAATTCTGAAAATTAATGAATATATGGTAGTCATGATCAGGACTGAAGTTAGTTAAAAAATTAACTCAATCAAAGAGGAAAAAAGTTTGATATATAATATTTTTATGGCAGTTTTTGATGGGGACCTTTTAAGTCCCTAATATGCTCTATTGATACTATAATAAAGCGAGGCCCAAAGGTTAAGTATCTGTAATTTTGTTTATTAATCACAATGTGAGTTTGTGTGCCACTGTTGCATTTGTCAATAGATAATTCTCCTCTAACATTTTCAGTTTCCCTGTATTTTGCATTTCAACTTTGTTTTCATGTAGATTTGTTTCATGTAGACCAGTGCTAATAAACTATTTTAGCATGACTGCTTTAGGCCTCATCTCCCAAGCTTCAAATAAATGTTCACAAACAAAACCAACCATTTTGTTACTTGGCAGCATCTCTATTTTGACTTAAGCTGCAGTGTCATAGTGGACAGAAAGACAAATCAGGGAGCAGTTACTACCCTTGACTCACTTTTGTTAGTTAAATTTGCATCACTGTAACCAAACTGCTGCAAGTAAAACATCTCCACAGATTAAATAAAAATAGCCTCCGTCTGCTCAAAGAAAACTTTACTTCAATTCTTCTACATGCTTCAACTTGAACTAACTTTAACCAATCTGAAGAGAAGAAACACTGAATTTCATGAACTCTGCATCACGCTTCACTTACTGAGTTTGTTTCCAGGCACTGTTTCACTCTTTAGTGACATCTGTGGCTCTTGATCAGTCTTAAAGCACCACCATCTGACATGAAGGAGTACTGAATGTGGCCAATTCATTAAAAAACATTCATGGCAGTCAGAGTGTATTTCATCTCATTGTCCACACTGCAAAAAGGAAAGTTATATATTATTTTAGGATGATTAAATCTTATTTTTTCTTGTCAAAGACAAATAATCTTGTCAAGCACCATATGCACTATACATAATGGACTTAATTCAAGGTAACTGGTCTTTATTTGTCTTAGTAAGGTATTCAGGGTATTTTTCAGCTGGAGCTGACAAGAAACAAGTCTGAAAAGTGGATTGTATAGTTATCACACTACTATCTCTATTATGAGAGAACAAGATTGCTTTGCTTATTTAAAAAAATCAGACCACAAACTAAAGAGCTTGAAGATATTAATTCCTAAACTGAGTCAAATTAAAAGGTAGGCCCTGGTATCCTTCTCATTGAGCCACATGCCACAACTCATAAACTGGGGTGACTTTAAAGACAAAAACTCTAGTTTCAAGCATCTTTAATGTGAATTTCTGACAGTTCATTGCTTACTGTATATGAAATACTAGTTTAAGGTTAGATTGTGTTTGATAGTGACTAGAGTATGATGCTAGTTTCAAGAAAACTTAAGTAATGGCACATTTTCTTGCTTGAAATGATCAAATTTCAGTAGTTCCAAGAATATGTTGTATTATTTCTATTAGGGGAGTTTTTTCTGTGCAAACAGCAGTTTCTTTGGCACCTCTGGTTTCTGAGCTCCAGATTTGAGTCCAGTCAAAAGGCTGTGGAATAAAAAAACTAAGGGATAATATGACTTCATGAAACTCGAGTATAGCCATCACTCAAAGTTTTCTGAATGTCAATGGTTTGTCATTCAGTTGACTTTCATGTTTTGGATTTTATTTATTATAATTTCTTTTTGTTTTTACTTTAAATCAATTTTTAAATTTTGTTTTAAACTGTGCGATATAAATAATTATTATTTAACGTAATGTGAAAAGGGTCACTTGTAGTAACAAACCCACAAAGAATTATCACACAATTCTCTGCAGCCCTCAGACCTTTGTTGCCTCTTTTAGCTAATTGTTTTAAGTGTGTGGACTGCATACCGAGGTCCAATCACAATGACAGCAGAATTATTGATTAATGAAATAATGCTTATTAAATGCAAAGGCCTGCGATCAGATGTCCAATGAGACAAAGTTGCTCTGTGTCTGCTAGTTGTGTTAGCAAACAACTGTGTGTGGACCAGCTTGTCTTAGATTTCTTCTGCCTTATTGTGGCCAAAAAAGTATCGATGCGACTTTGTATAATTCTTAAAAAATGCATGTCTGAGTGAAATGTGGTTAAAGTGTAAATTCTACACAATTAATGAAGGAAACTTCTCACCTATAGCAGTGAAGTTCTGTTTTTCACTTCTCATGTTTAGACTCTTCTGATTCGTACATATAAAAAGGGGAACAAAAAGCAACACGATGATATCTGACATATAAATAAAAGCACATATCTTATCAAAAATAACAAGAATACACCTATCAGATCAGTGATGCATTGATATGTGAAGGTTTGCGGTCAGAACAATACAGAACTAGTTGCTAAAATATCTGTGAAGATACAAAACCCTTACACTGCCTCTTACCTTTGGTAAGAATGGCCGACTGTTATTAACTGTAAAATAGATCAATTGTTTAATGATTTTTCCGTTGCATTTGCATTTTGACTACTTTAAGGATTCAGCACCCTGCTGTATTATCGTGAGTTGAGCATGTTGCATCATAGTTTTCCATGTCTTTCTGTAGTATCTCACTCCCCAAAATCAAAAGCCAGTTTTTCTCATTTCGGAGACCTCTAGAAAGCCACATGCTAAATGAGACAAAAAATTAAAACAATACATAAATCACATTCTCATAATACTGTGGAAGAATTGAAAATGCACATCAGTGAAGCACCACACATTGAATCTGATCTACAACCTTTTTGTACTTACCTGCTGTGAGAGAAAATGCATGAGAGAAATGCTCATTTGTGAAGGAGACGTTCAAATGTTAAGTATATGGATATATGTTCGTAAAAGAATGTTCTAATAAATGCCCTGCCATAATGATTTAATCTACAGGACCTCTGTCTCTCTGACTTTCATGGTGATCTAAAAAAGTCACATCAAAAATAGATGAAGCCTTACACACAGAAATTCACAAAATATGCACAAATGTAAGCTCCATTACTCTCCCGCTGCTTAGTAATGCTCTTATGCTCAAAAACTCTGAAATATATCCGTGGAAGTGGACATGGTTGATGTTCAGCTGCAGTAGAGAGAGGTGTAGAAATGGCTCAGGCGAGCAGTGCCAGGTGAATTGATTGGCACAGCTGGTGCTTGTTGGCTAATTGTACTCTCCCTTTCAAATGCAGTAGCGTGCAGTAGTGTGCTGGACCTCAGATGACTGCTGCACATCACAGAGACAGACAGGCTAACTGTCAGAGATTGTTTGGTGAAGGCCGAAACTATTATTTGGTGGGACTGAGTTCTCTGTGACTGATCTGTTGTGTTGGTGTTGTATGCTGAGGGAACTCACGGTAGCAGCTAGACTTGCTACAATACCAGATCAAATAAAAACATCCGAACCAAGTGGAAAGACAAGCTACAGCCAAAGAGAAATTGCTCCTACAGGTAATCACAGAAGGATTTGGTGCTGAGTGGTTTCCTTTCAATGAGAGTTGTGCTCTTAACTTTGCCGACCTTTCTTATAAAAAGAACAGCTAATCACACTGACAGTTTATGGCTATTTATAGAATATGCCACTGTGCTGCTGATCACTGATGTTACAGTCAAGGATACAGACACAGGAGTAACTGCAGGGTCCTCTGCACCTCCCATAGATCAGCTGCCATCTGACTGTGCATCCAGTAGCACAGGACCAGCCTAGACCTCCATTCAGACAGTTTATAAAGTCAAACAGCTGGAACAAAGGCCAACAGAAAAAGCAGAAACTAAAATAGGTAAACCTAGCAACAATGTAGGCAAGAAAACAGACAAAGCCTCATAAAAAAGCACTAAAACAACAAATGGTTAGCAGTGCAACACACCTGCTTTTCTCATACAGAGTCTATATATTTGAATGGATAGTTAGTCATTATTTTATTTTTGTTATCCTCATTTTAGACAAAGAAATATGCCATCATCCTCCACAGAGGCCAAGAGTGAGTATAAATATCATGGAAATATCTGGATATCAGATCTTGCCTATTGTGATTTCAGCATAATGTATTTTTTCATTTGAGAATGATTTAAACTAACTGCACTTTTTAACATTAAATTACATCCATTATACCCTCATAGAGCACACTACCGACTGGTAAAATATGGAAAATAGAAATATAATATAAAATGTTAAATTTAATAAAACACCAACAAGTTTTCATAGAAAGGTGATACTGTTTTCTTTTCGTGTTACAATCAACAGGACCCAAAAATAACCAGCTACATTTGCTGTAGGGAAAAAACAAACAAAGGGAGATCATCAGGATCAACTTTGGTCTGTATGCCTGGGTCCAGTGGTTCAGCTAGGGGGGCATGGTTTAGAGAAACCTCCTCCCCTTCTTTCATTGGTGCCTTAGAGGAAGAGCTGTGCCAGATGTCCCGGTGATCCACTGTGGAGAAAATGACCTTGGGAACATCAAGAGCATCAAGCTTGTCGCAGGGATCAAGCAGGACCTGCAAGATCTCCACTGACCACTCCCTCAGATGAAAATCATCTTCTCTGCCATCACCAAGCGATGCTGGTGGAGGTCTGCCCACCCTAAGAAGATAGACAAAGCCCGGCGCTTTATTAACAGTGTGATGGCCACCTTTGTTTTGTCTGTAAGTGGAAGCATTGGACAACATACTCAGATAAAGCATCGAGGTCCTAGCAATATTTTGCATGACAGAGTTCATTTCACTGTTCTGGGAAATAATATATTTAACAAATATTGCCCAGTGTCTGAAAGACCAAATCCAATAGGCTGATGCTGGATTTGGATTTCCCACTAATGTTTTGGCAGCAAAAAAGAGGCCAGGATTTTACACTTTGTGATGTTTGTGCCTTTTTTTTTTTCTTTTTTTTTTTTTTCAAACAACATACGAAGGTAGCCATCACACTTGTCAGTTCTGTCACAGCTTTTCCTCTCCCTTCTTCTTCTCCAAACCCTTACCTTTACCCCAGCCATTTCACCTGATGTACTTCCTCAGTTGTTTATCCCCATGGTGAATGCAGCCAGGGGTTTGTGCAGTCAGACAAAAGTTCTGCCTGTTTTTGTGCAAATATTTTTTTTTTAACTCTAGTATGCATGCCTCTGATTTACTGTGGTATTACACACTATTAGAAGAACAAACAGTTTATGTGAAAGAATTCCTGGGTAAAGTTTTTTGCTTAACATACAAGTAAAGACCTTTACCTTACATCACATTAGGTTTTATTTAATGCTGTCAAAGAAAACATACATAACAAAACAAATGCATTTCTCATATACCCCTGGGACAGTTGACAACAGTTAATGTTGAACACAGAAGCTCTGCCTCTCTAAGATCAACTGCTTTTGAACTTTCTTAAACACCGATCTGAGTGACAGTTTATGCCAATAAGTTTAAGGCTAAAGTATTTTTGTCCCTGACTTCCATATGTTGGATTGTTGGACAAATGTGTAGCCCCTCAAGTAAATAAACTCCTAGATGGAATACTTGCACAGTCAACACATGGTTGTTGTTGTTAGGTGCAAACCACTGAGAACCACTTGCGCTTCTGGCAGAATGATGTTTGTGAATAGTGCAGTATACTGATCATTTTCCTGTCCACACACTCATAACAGATACAACAGCCAACAAAAACAAATTAAACACAACTTCTAACTTATATTGGTTAACTTTACTTCATTGCCTTGTGTTGGGATACTACATCTTCCTCTCAACTCCTCAAGAGGTCCTCCACTGGAACTGCTCCTGTCCTTATTGGTGTCATCACTGTAGTCTGGGTTCATGTGTGCGAAAGAAAAGAAATGTCAAAAAAAATGTTCTTGAATACAACAAGATGAAATGTTACCTTTGTTCACAAGGTAACAAAGGGAAAATAATCATTTGTGGTAATCAAAAACAAGATATTTGATGAAAACCTGGACTATTAAATGGTAAAATGCATTTATTTCAAAGATATAACCAAGAAACACTTAGTCATGACTGAAATAACAGGGAATGAACACAGGTAATTTCTGACCCATGTGCTTTAGAAGGGTAGTGATACAAAAAAGATTTTTATTCAAAAACTAAGAGAGGAAAAATGAAAATAAGGATTTGTGATGATGAATTGAGGAATGCCTGGAATACTGAATGATGAAATTAATTTATTGCAAAAATATAGAAAATAAAAACTCAGTCTGGTCACTTTTCACACATTATGTGCACAAGCATGATAATCGACATAAAATACATAGCTACGTTACCTTTCAAGATGAAATTACTCACCGCCTGAGAAATCTTCCATTTGTCAGCCTTTCCCCAACTGTGGTGAAACTTTCCAACTTCCAAGTAAACTCGGAGATTCGCTCATTTTTAACTCATATCGGTCTCTGTCTTCTCACATGTATTAATGTTATAGCCTGTAACAAACAGACGAAGATAGTAAATTACACATCGATGGCGAAGACTCAGATGATGTAGTTCAATAGTGCATTCGCGACTCAAATCGATGGTTGAAACTTTTATCGTGACGTGGTTTGTCCAAGTGTTGGTGTACCTAGATGTCAAAAATGGCGGAGCGGCTCACATTGACTCAGATTGCGCAGTGACAATCGTCTTGCACTCACCCAATTCCATATAAAACATGTGTCTGTTGGCATATAACAAATGTCGTGTCCCTCGTTATCTGACCATCAGATGTGTAAAAAGATGTGTGTGTATATGTGCGTGCGTGCGTGCGT
The DNA here is from genome assembly GCF_914725855.1 of Thunnus albacares. NCBI lineage: Eukaryota > Metazoa > Chordata > Actinopteri > Scombriformes > Scombridae > Thunnus > Thunnus albacares. The sequence goes on along the minus strand of NC_058113.1, from coordinate 15,886,304 downwards.
GGGTTAGTTGAAAGAGAGGGAAGAAAGAGGAGGGAAAGCGACCGTGACGGAGAGGGAAGTGGTTCCTTTGTCCACAGAAAGCGCACGTACGGACGGCAGTCTGTAGCGCACATTGTCTGGTTTCTGATCGACAAAGCAACTTACTATCTCACTCGGGTGTTTGTCCCGAGTGGAACAAACACTAAAACAGTCTAGCGTGGGGAACACAACTAAACAGGCAGCAAAGTTCAAATACTCCTCAGAGTAAAGCAGAACAAATGGACTCGGCAGTCCGTCGATTCACACAACAAACATAGTGATGAAGCTTAAGAAGCTAAAAGCTAACAACAAGACTGATGCTGAGAATAATACACTATAACACTGTCTCTGCCCAGACTTAAGCCTCTTTCTTGGTCGCTTCAGAAAGCGAGCAGGGTGTGTGTTTGGGTCCGTCTCTGGGTCCAGCTCAGTTCCTCGGCTCGGATGTTGACGGGGCCTTCCTCATGCTTTCGGCGGGTTTCACGGCAGCTGGTCCTCGGCGGCGTGGCGAAGAAGAAGAAAATCCTTTTCTTCATCTGCAGGCAATGAGAGTGCTGGTTGCAGCAGTGGTCTCTCTCGGATCCGGTAATTGTGTTCGGTTGAACACAAGCGAAGTCTCGTCTCGTCCAGCAAGGGGAGAGTCTTCCAGTCGGTGTGGGAAAAGCAAGTGCACGGGGTTACCGCCTTCAGTAAACTGGCTCAAGGAGGCAGCAAGTCTTCCCCTAGGGGTGGTGACGTCAGGGCTGTGTCGCCGGGACTTCCTCTGTGCTGGAGCATCTCTGCCAATGAGAGACTACAGTTGCGACCATTTCTGGTTTAGCACCTAGGTGCGAACTGAACAGTGCATATTGGGTAATGGAGTCTGAAATGGACTTTCTTTGTTCTCAACTGGGTGCCCTTTCCTGTTATCAAGCTGTGTGGGTTGCATGCAGGCCTGCCTTTGTCTCATGCACTGGAGCATAAGGCCCAACAACTTTAATTGTAAATAATGAAGATAGCTTTGTTACCCATCCAATGCTAGCACCTTATCTCATATACTAACGCCCAGAACATAAAACATAGAAAATTTGAACATCTCCTTCACAAATGAGCATTCTTCTCATGTATTTTCTCTCACACCTGCCTTCCTAACTTTGGAGCTCTGCAATTCGATTCCTCAAGCAGACAGAAAAAAGAATGTGCCTTATATTGAGGAGCACATACTGAACACAAACTTCCATGTGTTAAAAATGAATCCGGGGTGAGAGAAGAGATGTTATTGCGGATCTGATCTGCTCTGTCTGTAAGTTTGTCAATTCAGTTCAATTTTATTTATATAGCGCCAAATCATAAAAGTTATCTCGGGGCACTTTTCACATAGAGCAGGTCTAGACCATGCTCTTTAATTTACAGAGACCCAACAATTCCCAAATGAGCAAGCACTTGACCACAGCGGCAAGGAAAATCTCCCCTTTAACAGGAAGAAACGTCAAGCAGAACTGGGCTCTAGGTGGGCAGCCATCTGCCTTGACTGGTTGGGTTGAGAGAGAAAGAACGAGGGAGGGGGAGAGGGGAGAGAGAGACACAGAGAAGCATAATAACAAAAACAGTGATAATAATAATAGAGATATAACTAGTGTTGGGACAGGCAGTAGTGCGTTTGGTTATTAGCAATAATTCATAATTATCATAGATAATTATGAAATCAAGATATTGTTAACCTTAATCAATAATTCGGGCACCAACTGTTGGATCTGTGAGGAACACAGTTGATTATTTGCAATAATTATCAATTATCAAAGATAATTAACTAATTATAACGATTAATAGAATTATTAATATGAATTAACAAATACGGAGCACCACCCGGAAACCGGGACCAATAACCAAACAAGGTATTCTCATAAAAGGGAGTTCACCTAGAATGTTAATATCAGAGATATCAACATTCAAGGGTGAACAAAGAAGGGTTGAATTAGAGCTCTGACTCCTTCAATCAGCCACTTTCCACAATATGTTACACACAATAATGACAAAAGAACTTCTCTTTAAAGATATAACAGTGTTTATTAAACTTAGCAAAATTAACAAAGTTAACAAATGCTTCATTCAATAAACAACTATCCTAAAATCTAATCCTACCAAACAAAACACAACAGCTACGTACAGGGTTGGACACATGCAGGGGAATGCATGTATGTGTGTGTGTGTGTGTGTGTGTGTGTGCGCGCGCAAAAAGATGGCGACAGGGCCTGACGTGATGACGTCGTCGGTCTGCGACGTGGACGTGACTATGGGAGGAAGTCACGTCACGTCTCGTGTGACATCCCCCCTTTGGTCTGAAGAGTGGGGTGCTGGCCACAATCTTCAGAGCAACCCAAGGGCCAAGCAGTCCCTGTGGGTTAGAAGTAACCTGGTTGTCACACAGTCCATGTGCTCCAGGGACAGGTGGAAGGCTGGAACAGTCCGTATTTCCTGAGAACAAGAAAAGGTTGAAACAGTCCATACAGTTCACAGAGTTCAGAGTTCAGAGGCTTGTCTGGGCAGCTACTGAGGGAAATCTGAGGCAAAGTTTGAGGCAAAGTCATGCTGGGGTTGGGGGTACAGTCCACCCCCCTTCGATGTGGAGGCTGCTCCATGCGTCTAGGGAGTGGAAATGGCTGAAAAAGCTCAGTCAGGGGGAAGGTCTGGTCATCACCCTTGTGGTTTTGTTTCCCACCCTGCCAGCGAGGTGGTCGGCGCCTGGGAGGTCCTGTTCTGCCATCCATCTTGGCGCGAGGCATCTTGTTGCCTTCCAGCGCTAGGTTGGCATTTCCTGAGGTGTGGATCCACAGGACTCCGGCGTCGTCTTCTTGCCCTCTAGCAGGACGCGTGAGGTGAGGTGAGGTGACTCACCCTGGTAGCGTTCAACTTCCTGGAGATAGTTGTCGATGTCTGAATCTTGACTATCAGAGTCGAAGCATTCGACGTCGCTTGTGAGGGACTCAAGCTGTCGAGTGCGCAAGCGTTGGCGTCGATGTGGCGGCGGACTGTCTGCAACATCAGAGACTCCAGAGTCGCTCAGGTTGCCATGGCGATGAGGATGACTTCTTCCTCTTCGTGGTGGTGATGGAGTTCTGTGATGGAGTTGGTGCAAGCTCTGCGATGCGTTCAGCTCACTGGAGGCATTCACGCCGCTCTCCTCTTGGGAGTAATCCTCCCCCGTTTGATCTGAACATGAGAGGGGTGCACCATCAGAGTGAGGGGCACCTGCTTCTACCGAGTGGGCCAATGGAGGCACTTGGCAGTCATCTGGACTGAGGTCGGGGACTGCATCACCAGGGGTCGCTAGGCTACTAGCTTGCATCTCCTGGTGGACTGGGGACAGTCTCTGTAAGAGAATGTGATGGTCAGTGATGTCGAATGCAGCACTAAGATCTAACAAGACAAGTACAAAGAGAAGTCCTTTGTCTGATGCAATTAGGAGATCATTTGTAACTTTCACCAGTGCTATATCTGTTATGATGCTCTCTAAATCCTGACTGAAAAATATGTGAGTGTGTGTGTGTGTGTATGTGAGTGTGTGTGCGTGTACGTGAGTGTGTCTATAGTTGGCTAAAATGCCTGATTGAAGTTAGTTCAGGGTGACCAATAGGGGAAAAACAGTCTAAATGTACATCAGGTTTTACAGCTGTTTCTAAGGTTCCTGTGTTTGGAGATAGATCTGTGCTTGTTGAGGGCAAAAGGTGATTCATTTTGTCTCTAATAGTTAGAATTTTATCATTAAAGACGGCAGTGTTTCCCCTATATTCATTCAGCAGCGGCGCACTGCTGCAAAATTATGAGCACCACTGCTAAAATTTCAGACGATCAATAATATCAATGGGCTACTAATAATTTTCACTTGCACACTGTGCAAGCACAATAACACCTTGCATTATTGTGGAGGTCAAGTGTCAATCGCAGTGAGCCTGCAGCACTATCAACAACATTATCAATATGGGAGGGACTAAAGTTAGCATGAGTAACCTCTTTAGTATTGAGACATGGCATTGAATTCAGTACTGATGGTTTGCTTCCTTAAATTTAGCTATAGCACTATCAGATAGACATTTAGTGAAGAAATTTTTGTCTAATGGCATGTAGTCTAGTAATAGAAATTGAAAAGTTATTAAATAATGGTCTGATTAAAATAGGATTTTGTGGAAAGACTATTAAATGTTCAATATTGATGCCATATGTCAGATCAAGGTCGGGGGTGTGGTTAAGACAGTGAGTGGGTTTATTTACACTCTGAGAGAAGTCAATTGAGTCAAATAACGAGATAAATGCTGTGCTAACACACCATTATCGACATCAACTTGAATATTAAAGTCACCTACTATAATTATTTTACCTTTACTAGGACAAAGTTTGATAAAAACTCTTAGAATTCAGATAAAAGTTCAGAGTACAGGCCAGGAGGGTGGTATACTATAACAAATAGAATTAGCTGTAAAGTTTTCCAGGTTGGGTGTGAAAGACTAAGAACAAGGCTTTTAAATGAGTTATAATTATGAAAATCAAAATTAACCACCGCACACTGTAATGACTTTACTGTGACTTTATTAAGAGCGAACAACGCGTTTTGCCTGTAGCTTCTTCAGGTTCGCTCAGTACAACTGCTGAGTAGTAACTTGTAACCTAGTAACTTGGTAACTTGATTAACCAACTCTTAAGAAGGGAGGCATTTTGGATTTATGAATTGAATACTATCGAACCTTATGGACTTTATGAAACACAGGATTTGAGTTTTTGTCTGAGATATGTATATATATATGTGTGTATGAGATATTTCATCATCATGATCTTTAATTTCAATCATTTGCATTTGTGGGGCAGCCTTTCTTTAACTTGGGTGAATGAACAGGATATCATGATATCACAGGATGTAACCAGGGCGTTAAGATTTTTGGCAACAGTGGCGGTCCACTCTCCAGTAAACACAGGGCTGCTAATATCTGAAAGAGAGTAACGGAAGATGCAAAGAAACACATTAATTCTGGGAGTTTAACCGGGGTGAGAGAGATTTGAAACAAAGGGGTGACTAATCATGTTACCTGCCAAAAGCAAACAGAATATCATATTTCTCTGATTCTCCATACCTCTCTGACTTGTTGCTGGTGTATTAAACTGTGGGATGTTTAAATGATAATGATCAAAATGACCCTGAACTGACCTCTTTGCAGAGTGGGTGTCAGGACATTACCCATAATTTAAACACTGTGAAAAAATAAGAAACCATTTCTGATCATTATTTGAATTATGGCCTGAACTAAAGCATAAGCTGACCCTAAGGCCACTTGGACTGGAGAAAAACCAAACAGCTCCCACCTTAAATGGGACACAGACTCTCTTATCTCACCAGACCAAAGCCATGCTGAGGACTTTTGTGAAGCCTCCCTGCAAATCTGAGCCAAACCTGAATTTCATGTAAATTAAATGTCTAATCATTATGCAAGTTATGTAATGTTATTTGTCATATAAATACATGAAGAATTGTATAACTTTCATAGTTGTGTTGAAAGAGTGTATTGAAAGAGTGAATTTTCTATAGTAACAGGAATGTAAAGATGTAATGTTTGAAGGATTTCAGTTTGAAGTTTTCTTTTATTATCAAACAATAGTTATATTGAATGTTTCATCTTATGAGGTAAGAGTTGTGTTGAATTTATATTTGAATATATATATATATACATATATATATATATTTTTTTTTTTTTTTTTTAAATATATATATATTTTTTTTTTTTCTGAATGTTCTTTTAAGCTCACTGAATTGCTGCTTTAACTCTGTTATTCACTCTATTACAGCAGGACGGTTATTATCAGAAAATATTATGAAATATTTGAGCATTATGAAAGGAATGTGTTTACAACTTCAATGTTGAAGTGTGAGTTTTGCATGTAGACACTCAGAATTAGACTTCCCCAAAAATTCCTTGTATTTCAGAAGTTTTTGTTGTTGTTTTGTTGTTTGTTTTGTTTTTGTTTTATTTGTAACATTAAGTCTCATGTTTCCACATACAGCATTTTATTTTTCAAGTAAACACTGCTGAAGATTTGAGTGTAGTCAGGTTAAACTTTATTTGGCATTCAGCTCAGATTACTACAAGCCAACCAAAGCCTGAATCCTCAACTTAAACTCCTGAAGAAGAAAACAACGCTCTAACTGGACCTCTGCTTACTTGAGAGAGCAGTATGGCAAATGAGAGTTTAGCTGACTCAAAGACTCACTCTCGAGCAGCCTGAAATGGCTTGACTCCCATCCACCAGTGTAAAAGACCTCTGCACCTATGAAGACTCATCTGCAACATGGACCACTCTGCACTGCCAAGCTGGCACTTGCAGCCAACTACCAAAACAACACCGGACCTGCCGAGATGACACCTCTACCACAGCGAAACACGTCAACAGTAAGGCATAACACGGCTTTGTGATCAAGGGTTGATGCTGAATAACATTTATATTAAAAAGATGATTTCTTTAGAGAAGTTGAATTAGCTTTCCCGTTGCAATATGTTAGCTCGAGTCACACACTTCGAGCCACTCTTATTGAATATTTCTTTATTTTATTTTCACTATCATTTATAGGCCTTATTACTCTGTTTATTTATTATTATTTTGTGTATTATTCTATGTATATCATGTACTCTTCAGGCATTTGGCTAGATAATACATGTCTGTCTTAATCAAGAAGTTGTTTGCATTCTTCTGAATAGTGGTGAGACAGGTCACTGGCTGGGAAAAGAGTTCTAATTTTCAAATGAGAGTGATTCATTAATTAAATTGAACAAGAGTTCAAGAGTTGGTGCTTCCTCCTGGCACTAACAAATCCTAACCAAAAAGGAGGTGGTGCTCCCAATAACGAGGTAATTAAATAATAAAGTATTAATACTCCTACACAATAAAGTTTCAAAAGTGACTATGACTCAGTATTGACATGTAGACGTGTTAAATGATTACATGTAAAATGATTACAGTGTTCAGCTGTAGAATGTGAGGTTTACAGTTTGATACTGTAGCCAGGCCTGCAGTAATATACTGTATTTTTAGAGTGAGGCTATTGTAATCTACATGAACAGTTTCTTACTGTAAATGTTACAATAAACAACTGAAAAGTTTTATTCTTAGTCATATTAATAAAAACAACTATAAATTGCAGACATGTAAATAACAATAACAGACTGTAAATAGCAATGTGTCCTCAATCTTAGTGGTCCAGTAATGAGATCAGCTCAGTTTTACATTTAAAAACATGTAATTCTTAACATCTAGCACAAAAGAGGATGAGAAAAGTGATAGTTTTATGGAACTGAACATTTAGTTTTCCATACGCTAAGTATATTCAAGTATGCATGTTTGAAAAAATAATTCTCAAGGTGCATGCCCTTTCACAGGGGGTCAATGTAAATCTGTTAATTACAATATCATGAGCTGCCAGTAAAACTTAGTCTTGAGTCTAAACAGCAACTGCTTTGCAAACTACTGTTGAAAAATAGCAAATAAACAGATTACAAGATACACAATTTGTAATGCCTTCAAATGTCCTCTGTTATAATTGGCAGAAGGTCGACATTCAGGCTTCCAGGCTCACAGCTCACAATGAAGTACCTGAAAAGAACATGTAAAACTTGTATGAGTAAACAATATTACCTGGAAATCACCTATTAAGTCCCAGGTTTTACCACAGCTTGGCAAAAAACTACAGTTTCTTTGCAGTAGCCTAGCTACAGCTCAGAAACACATTTGGGTTGAGCTAAGATAACCAATATGACCACTCTGTCTTTTGGGGCTCAACAGCAAACATATCTTAGATATCTTACATATTTGAAAAAACTTCAATTGTTGTGTGCTTTAGATAGTAGGCTATTATTAATTATGAAATTGAAGTAGGATAAACAAGGTGTAGGTATAGACAAGGCCGGACTAACATTAGCATTCACTGATGTATAGTTCAACAGAAAACAGTCATCCAAAAATAATCTTTAAACTAGACTTGCAAGCAGCAGTGAAAATAATGTTTAAATACCATAAAGTCAAACTTCCAACTGCTGAAGACAATACCTGAAAATGCTCTCTTCTGCCTGCGAAAATTAAACTTATCAGCCACTAATTGGTTAACCAGATGCACAAATGTAGTTCTATTTTCTGAGTAAGATGTTACTGAACTTTTGGTTTCGATTCCACAAAGGAGGATGAATGATGATTATATGATGATGATGTTGATGGTTACATGTGGCTTCTGTCCCTCCATTACTGCAGCAGAGAAAATGAAAATACTGTATTTTACTGTCAAATCTTACAGTAGCCTATTGTAAATGTCCGTTCTTGGTTTTGGCTCCAAAAAGCATCAAAATTTACATTATTTTAGCGTATTTAGGAAGAACAGTACCTTACTGCTAGAATTTGGCTGTATTTTCTACAGCAGTTTATTACAGTGTATGGCAATCAGGGTGAATTGCATCTCATTTCCCACACTGCAAAAAGGAAATTTAGGAAAGTTGTAGGATTATAGGTTATTTTATAGGTATATAGGTTATGGATGATTAAATTATTAATCATTATTAATTATAATTATTAATTATTACTTATTTTTCTTGTCAAAGACAAATAATCTTGTCAAGTATCATATGCACTATAGATAATAGACTTAATTCAAGGTAACTGGTCTTAATTTGTCTTAGTAAGGTATTCAGGGTATTTTTCAGCTGGAGCTGACAAGAAACAAGTCTGAAAAGTGGATTGTACAGTTATCACACTACTATCTCTATTATAAGAAAACAAGATTGCTTTGCTTATTTAAAAAATTAGACCACAAACTGAAGTGCTTGAAGATATTAATTCCTAAACTGAGCCAAATTAAAAGGTAGGCCCTGGTAGACTTCTGATTGAGACGCATGGCACAACTCATTAACTGAGGTGACTTCAAAGACAAAAAAATCTAGTGTCAAGCATCTTTAACTTGAATTTCTGACAGTTCATTGCGTACCGTATATGAAGCACTAGTTTAAGGTTTGGTAGTGTTTGATAGTGGCTAGATTATTATGCTAGTTTCAAGAACTTATTAAGTCATTTTTTCTTACCCCATTGGCACATTTTCTTGCTTGAAATGATCAAATTTCACTAGTTCCAAGAATACGTTGTATTATTTCTGGTAGTCAAAAGGCTGTGGAATTTAAAAAAACTATGGGCTAATATAACTAATAACTAAGGGTAAATATGTCAGACTGTGAAATTTTCATGAAACTCGAGTATAGCCATCACTCAAAGTTTACTGAATGACAATAGTTTGTCATTCAGTACCTTCCCTCCCCCATAGATGACAAAGGCATCACAATTGATCAATGATGAAACAATCCAAGATTTAATGTACAAGAATCAAGGTTTACAATACTGAAACAGTCATTATTAGATGGAAAAACAGGTTTACAACATTCCTCATTTCATGCAGTTGGAGATTAAAAACATTTTTCATTTCGATGTCAAGGCTTATGACGGTTCAGTGAAAATCACACCTACACACAAGACAGCACATCCCATCATCACTCATTACCGAGGTTTCTTGGTAGCATATGACCTTAACAACTAAAACCTGTATTTTATCCTCATAAGCTGAACTTGTGTGTTGACATAACAAACCAACATCAATACTAAGGAGGGATAATTAGCAACTTCTACAAAATGTTGCTTTTCAGGGAACTAGTGCAGCCAAAACATTCAAGCTGTGTTAACAGAATTTTATATCTTTTATTTAAGGTAATGGTGTTTCTCTGAAGCTGATATGTGAATAATATAAAAACAAGTTTGTCAAACAAATTTATTTCTTCTTGGTTTAAGAAAACAAATACATATATATATATTACTTTTAAACAAACTGTAGGATGCAAGTAAGATTAGTAAGATTTGAACATTTCAGAAGTTTGGTGCCCCTCACTGGTGGCATCTGGAGCTACCAGCTGGTGTTTCCTGAAGTTTGGTCACTGCCTTTTATAGTTTCCTTTGATCATCTGAAAGAAGAGGAAAATAATAATAATAATAATAATAATAATAATAATAATAATAATAATAATAATAATAATAATAATGATGATGATGATGATGATGATGATGATGATGATGATGATAATAATAATAATAATAATAATAATAATAATAATAATAATAATTATTATTATTATTATTATTATTATTATTATTATTATTATTATTATTATAAACATTTGATGCAATTAGATTTTTTTAAAACATGTTTGATGTTTAAAGCTGAATTAAGCAATAGTATATTAACTTTGAGTCAAATTATGACCAGCAAACATAGTATCCACTTTTAAATCTCTTCTTAACTGTTTTTTATCTTATGGCTTCTAATAGTTTGAGTAACAATTTTCAATTTAATTTTTCTTTGTTTGTTTTTACTGTAAATCACTTTTTAATTTTTGTTTTAAACTGTGCAATATAATTAAAATTATTATCATTATTTAATGTAATGTGAAAAGGGTCACTTGTAGCAACAAACCCACAAAAATCACACAACTCTCTGCCACTCTCAGACCTTTGTAGCGTCTTTTAGCTAATTGTTTTAAATGTGTGGACTGCATACTGAGGTCCAATCACAATGACAGCAGAATTATTGATTAATGAAATAATGCTTATTAAATGCAAAAGCCTGCGATCAGATGTCCAATGAGTCAAAGTTGCTCTGTGTCTGCTAGTTGTGTAAGCAAACAACTGTGTGTGGACCAGCTTGTCTTAGATTTCTTCTGCCTTATTGTGGCCAAAAAAGTATCAATGCGACTGAATAATTAAAAAATGCATGTCTGAGTGAAATGTGGTTAAAGTGTAAATTCTACACAATTAATGAAGGAAACTTCTCACCTATAGCAGTGAAGTTCTGTTTTTCACTTCTCATGTTTAGACTCTCCTGATTCGTACATATAAAAAGGGGAACAAAAAACAACAGGATGTTATCTGACATAAATACAAGCACGTATTTTATCAAAAATAACAAGAATACACCCATCAGATCAGTGATGCATTGATGTGTGAAGGTTTGCAGTTGGAACAGTACAGAACTAGTTGCTAAAATATGTGTGAAGATACAAAACCCTTACACTGCCTCTTGCCTTTAGTAAGAATGGCCGACAGTAATTAAATGTAAAATAAATCAATTGTTTATTGATCTTTCTGTAGCATCTCACTCCCCAAAATCAAAAGCCAGTTTTTCTCACCTCCGAGACAGTCTGGAAAGCCGGTTCCACATGCTAAATGTGACCAAAAATTAAAACAATACATAAATCACATTCTCATAATAATGTAGAAGAATTGAAAATGCACATCAGTGAAGCACCACACACTGAATCTGATCCACAACCTTTTTGTACTTACCTGCCTTCCTGATTTTGGAGCTCTGCAATGCGATTCCTTGAGCAGACAGGAAAAAAAATTACTTTTTATTGTGGAGCACATACTGAACATAAACTTCACAAACTTTCATGTGTTAAAAATGAAACAGGGTTGAGAGGAGAGATGCTATTGCTGATCTGATGTGCTCTTGCTATCAGTTTATGTCTGTAAAATGAAATAACTCACTTGTATTTTTTCATCATGAAAATGCAGAGGCCTCCAAAGATCACAGCAGTGCCGATCCCCACTACTGCAGGAATGATGATGTGGTTATAGTTTTCTTTACCTGCAAACAGACAGAATTCATATATGAGCAATTCATCCTTTATTGCACAAACAGAGCAGAGACAACATCCAGTATATGCTTCAAAATAATAGACATTCTAAAAATTCAATACAGCTAATGTTAGTATGAGATTATATGTGGATATTATGATGAGCTACACTAAAGCTGATATCAGTATCCTCAGTGTCATGCTTATTAAGCCAATGATCGACTGTTCATGTAATAAATAGCAGCAGGACTTTATCATCATGGACCAATGTTACCTTCAATATGACCACTCCCACTATTAAGCTTAAAAGATTCACAAATATTCTCTATTGGACAAATGAACAAATGAGATCTCACGTTTTATATAAAGTGTCATTTTTTCAGTGGATGTCTTCAGGCCATTAAATTTGGCTGTGCAGGTGATGTCTGTGTGGTCGTCCTTCTCCTCAGGGATGACAATCAGAGTGGACTGAACCTCCCAGAAGCCACCATGAATTTCTCTGTGAAGTTCATTGATATCATCTGCAGTGCCTCTGCTCCATGTGAGTTTAGGTACATGGGAGGGGCAGGTATGGCGGACTGAACAGGTGATGGTGTAGGAACGACCTTGAACTGCTGCCTTTGGGTGAATCAGAGTTGGTTTTGGAGGTTCAGCTATGAATGAAAAAAGGACAAGGCAGAGATAAAGAAAGAGGTACATTGTTGTTACATAGAAAACTGGTATGGATTTAAGAATTGTTGGAAAGTTTGTGACATACTGATCATTTTAAAGAGGACGCAATTGTCAACAAAGGAGAACTTGTCAATTTTGGATGTTTCAGTCCCTGTTGGTACTAATTCAATCCGAAAACAGAAAGGGCCATTATCATGATCTTTAATTTCAGTCATTAGCAAGGTGCAGTTTCCTTCGCCCAAATTTCCCAACAACTGTGTGCGGCCCCGAAAGTTTTCCACGATCTGCGTCTGATCCTCATGATAGATGCAGTCATCTGGCTTTGCTTGACGATGCCAGATCCCCCTGAGTCTGGAGTGGGGCAGCCTTTCTTTAGCATGGGTGAATGAACAGGGTATCACGACACAGGATGTAACCAGGGCGTCAAGGTTTTTTGGAACAGTTGCCGTCCACTCTCCAGTTAACACAGGGCTGCAAAGAGCTGAAAGAGAGTAACAGAAGATACAAAGAAACAATAACTTCTTGGAGTTTAACTGGGGTGTATATAGGAAAGAAATTTGAAACAAAGGGGCAACTAATCATGTTACCTGCCAAAAGCAGACAGAATATCATCATCTTTCTCTCGTTCTCCATACTTCTCCGACTTGTTGCTGGTGTATTACACTGTGGGATGTTCAAATGATAATGATCAAAATGAAGTGGATGATTTTCAAGCAAGATGACATGCAAATTACAATAAAGTTGCAAAGGTGAAATCTCTTGAAAGGGTATTGGATTCATATCACAAATATGGACATTAATAATATCCTCATATAAGATATATTTATATTAAATAATCAAAAGTGAAAATATTTATTATCTCATTATGTGAACAGGTAATCATGTGACAACAAATTAAAAAGGTATAGTTCACATTAGAGTGGTAAGCAAAACAGAGCAAAAAAATGCTTTTTGTCATGCCAAGTAAATTCATCATGTTACTAAAGTTATCAGTCTTGTATCTTAATTAAAAAAGATAAGTTTTGGACATTATTACATGTTAATTTAAGTCAGTGTAAGCTACAAAACAAGGTAATAAACTCAGCATAATTGTGGATCTGAGCCACTGTGTGAAACAGTTTTGTCAAAATGGAGGTTGTGGGGTAAAATGTGCCAGTGATGTTGGGGCAAGTTGAGTCAATGGCTCAATTTACCCCCCAAAATATTTTCTGATATTCTAGAGACTAGAGACCCTGTTCATGTTAATGTTTGATCATTGTTACAAGTGTTACAATGTTGATGAATAAATACCTAATTGTTGACTAATGTTAAGTTTAAATTAAAGGAAAAGCCAACATAAAGTGTCTTAGTAAGGTGTTGGGCCACCAGAACAGCATCAATACACCTTGACATTGAATCTACAAGTCTCTGAACTCTACTGGAGGGATGAACACCATTTATCCAAAAGATATTCCCTGATGTGGTGTTTAGATGACGGTGGTGGAGAGTGCTGTCTAACACGTCAGTCCACATCTCCCTTAAGTGTTCAGTTGGGTTGAGATCTGGTGACTGTGAAGGCCATAGCATATGATTCACATCATTTTCATAATCATCAAACCATTCAGTGACCCCTTGTGCCCTATGGATGGGGGCATTGTCATCCTGGAAGAGACCACTCCCATCAGGATAGAAATCTTTCATCATAGGATAAAGATGATCACTCAGAACAACTTTGTATTAATCAGCAGTGACTCTTCCCTCTAAGGCAATAAGTGGACCAAAACAATGCCAGCAAAGTGCCCCCCACAGCATAACAGAGCCCCCAGACCCCCTCACTGTAGGGGTCAAGCATTCAGACCTGTACCAGTTTTTCCTTTAATTTGTCACCTGTCTGTTTACACAAAAGCACACTTACACACACATTCTTTCTGTAACTAACACTCACAGTTTAATCTTTACTGAAAGTGTTGAGGTAACATGTTGAACAACTGGACACAAACATATCATTTTACTTAAAACTATGAGTTTTTGCCTTTGTTAAATTGATTGCATTAATAAAGCTCAGAATTATCTCAAATTTGTTTGATTTTATGTAATTTTTATATCAGTATTTAATGGTAGCACTAATTACCCCTAGAGCACTCAATTTACCCCATCCCCATGCTCATTTTACACCTACCTTGGGGTAAGTTGTGCCATAGGACTAACTTTTTTTGATGGCTCATTGTCCTAAAACCATAATAATTAGATAACTTGTTTTAATTTCTGTGGGTACACAACAACCTGAGGTATATATAGTAACTATTATTTGAAACAAATACACTTTCATTTTGCAGTAAAATCATCAAATGTAAAAAGTGGCTCATGTTACCCCGTTCTCCCTACTATATTTAAGTAAAATGTGGTGTTATCAGAATCTTACCTGATACCGCTGTTGTCTGGATGATCACAGCTGTTTGTGTCTGCTATCCTGGAGTTCAGTTCATGAAGACATGAACTGAAGGGGTTTCAGGAAACACTGTGGGCAAAACAACTAAAAAAATCTTCTTGTGTGCGGTGGGAGGGTTAGAGCAGCTACAGTACTGTATTGTAGAGGCAGTGGCAGTAGAGTTCATGGTCTAGAAGGCAGGAGGTTGTCTCTTCTCTATGTGCATACTACAGTAATACACAAGACCTATCCCTTGGTGTTGTATATACTTTTTTCTTGACTTAGATCTTGGGTTTTAAAATCAACAGCACTCTGGTGGATAATGTGTGATGATCCATGATTCCCATGAGTGCATCTTTAAGACAGAAACCCCTGGCTCTAATTTCATGGACATTCTGACAGTGAAGTCAGAAAGTTGTTTTGGCTCTACACTGGCACACTGGATTTAAAATGAACCAGTGTGTGATGTTTAAGTGACTTTCAGCTTTAAAGGATTTAGCTGGTGATTTTCTTTATTTTTCTTAGTGTCAACAAATCTCACGTCAGAGCCAAACCAAAAATGAACTCATTCTACTTACAAGTACTGTGCATGTATCCAAAGTCTGATGTGTCATATTCCTCTGTGCCATAGACCTCTGTTGTCCAAAAACTATTAAAAACACGTCATGCAGGTGAGTCCTCCAGCCAGCCAATCACAAAGCTTCAAATTCTGGATTCAAAATCCAATTCATCCCCGGGGCACTCTTAAATCTATGTTTTTTTATTGAAAGATCATCATCAAAGAGTTACATAAAATAACACAAATTACATAACAGCTCAAATAATTATTACACTATGCAAAGACAATGATTCAAATAACATGCAGCTGTGTGGTTTCAGCCATAGACTTTAAAAAATATGGACATAGTCGCTGTGATGTCACCCATCGCTTTGTGGACTGCAGTTTTGAATCCTCGAGTTTAGCGTTTTGACCATCACCAACTTGGATTTGAGCTTCGCCATGTTTGATTTTTGGAGCCAGAAGTGACTATATTTGGATGACAGGATGGAGCTGACCTGAGCTCATTTGCAGTCTATGGTTAACTGTGATCATGTTAATAATAATATTAATTTCTGCTTGCAAAAAACAGGCCAGAAACCAATCAAACTAAATATACTTACCAGAGAAACAGAAAGCTGATTCCTAAGGGAGTCTTTTAGTACAACCAAATGCTGAACTATAACACTATTTATAGGTGACGAAAATGTTATGATTAACTTTCATGAACTGAAAGCACATTGTGAAATAACAGCAGCTGTCTTAAGTTCACAAATATCCTTATTTTTTTAAATTCTAAAACTTTAAAAAAACAAAATGTTCTATTCACAAAGTAGTTACAGCACATATTTTCACAGAGGTCAGCAAGTGCTTTTGGTTTTAATTTGTGCTTCTGAGAGTAAAAGGTAAATTGAGGAAAGGTGGAGTTGATCGGATGAACAGTTTAAGAGATATGTGAAGGACATACAGACATATAGAGATTCCCTTTCTGGATAGTTTATAGCCACTTGCTGTAGAATTTTCTGAAGTTATTGAAAATTAATTAACATTTCTTTGGAGTTGTTGATTTATAAGCTGCAAGTGGCATAACAATTAAACATTAACATCAGAGGTTTGGTTGACACTGACATTGTTTTTGTTAACTTTTGTTTTTGCAGGGCAGAACAGGTGCAAAAAGCCCAGGAGGAAAACAAAACCACATGAACGCCTTGGTAAGGGAAAGATAGTCAATTGTTTTCCTCCTGCCAATATTAAAGGAATCTTTAAGCCAATAAACAATAACAAAGCTTTTTTAATTGGCCCACACTAACTATTTTAAAACCCCCATAATGCTGTGGTAATATGCAAGGTATTCCCTTAATATTTACATGTATAAATCTTTTCAACTAAAATGTTAAATATGCAAATAAATGAGTGATCTGTGAGCCATACACCGGCAAACACCTTTTACAAATCTTGCAAATATTGTGAGTTGGGATGCAGATTTGGTACAAGCAGAAGAAACCATCAGATCAGTGCAGCCATACTTAACATGGTTTCAAAGTTGTAATAAGTCATATTATAAATGTGGAGAAATTGAATTTTTGACCTAGAGTTTGGGTTTCTATTTACAATCTGGTTTCTTTTTTTTATAGCGTGTCTCAAAAATGCTGATGAAGGGCTTGATCCCAGGAGGAAACAAAAGCAGCAGTGGTCTCCACCTGAGGTTGCAGCAGCGCTGAGACATTTCAAAGGTCTCATCAACAACGAGAAACTAGCGACAGTGATTGAGTGTCAGCAGTGCAAGACTGCTGAGCATCCTGCTCTAGCCAATCGCACAGTTCAAAACATAAGAGACTTTGTCAGAAATCGTGGCATATCCTTAAAGAAGAAAAGTGGTGACTGAACAGCCGCCATTTTTGTTTTCATTTGTGAAGATCTCCTTATAGTTAAAGCTAAAGGTTTATATCTGAATTATAGAATTGTCATGCTCTGACAAAAAACACAATTAAATTTAAGGCCTTGTTCACTGACTTCTGCATGTGGTTTAATTTCCTTATCTATCATCTATCCATTACAAGGCTGTACCTGATGTAGATAACCAGTTCACATAAAAAGCATCACGTGTTTTAGTAACATGCCAGTATTAGCCCTTTGTTATAAAATGGTCCTCACAGATCAGGTATGTCTTTCCATTTCTCAGTGCTGTTGTGTAAAACAATTTGTCCTCATATATTAGGTGTGTCCTTTTAATGCACACTGCCTTCATTTCAGTGTTTGTGTGAAGCCAAGTTCCATTAAGTCATGTTAGACCCTTCAAGTCACTTCAGTGACACGTTTGTGTGTGTGTATATAACCACTGTCCTTATAAACTGACTAGGTCCTTATAGTTTCCATTTTTGTGATAGGCGGGGCTTATGCACCTAATTATCTATGTCCTTACAAGGATGCGTGTTGTCAGGTTGTTATATTTTCAGTTGCTTTGTGTGTATTCAACTTTTGAAGTGAGATTCTGGTAGTATGGCTCAAAATAGATTTTTTGATACTGACCACGTCTTTGTGGAGCAAGTGGAAAGGGGGGTCCATCTAATAAAGCAAAAAACTTGTTTGAAAAAAATGTCCTTGTAATACATAAAGGCGGGTATGTGTGTGTGTGTAAAATAAAACTGGTGGCCTCTGTCTTCCAGTATATCTTCCAGTATATCTGCATATCGTGTGTTTCCACCAAGCGATTACAGGTCACAAACAGCTCTTTGTGTTTGACTGTTATTCTGTTTAAAGTCATGAAGCCATTGCGCTTCCACAGAGGTAGTTGGCAGGAAGAACTGAGACACATATAGTTGAAGTCAATGCAATTTACAAGCATTTTGAAACCCCATGCCACGGCCAGTTGGAGTGTGATTAGAGTGCCAGTGATTTCAGCTTATTGGGAGGACTGGGAGCCCAGCTGGAACTACCTGTGGGCAATATTTGTTTGCAGTAGTGGAAGTAGTCAAGTAGTTTTCATTGGGCCAAAAGTTCATCTTGGTGCCATGATGTTGGCAAGGTGTTGGTAGTTATGTCTGATATTTTGCTAACCTCAGTTGCTTTTGGTTGGTCAGGTGGGACACTGCATGCAAAGGTTCTGGTCCCAAGAACATAGCATTGAGCTTCAGTATTTTGGGGAACCAGGGAAAACAAAAATGTATCACTTCTCTTCATCAAATAAAACATTAAAATGTTTACCATTATGATCATTTTTATACCTTAATAGGGCAAAATATCCTGGGAGATACAATCAAAAATCCAAAATATACAAAATATTTAAAAAAAAAAAAAAAAAAAAAAAGTGTGACAATGCTTTACTTAGGTGCAAATGAGATAAGTAATATTTTTTTACAACTAATTTTCCACTCTTGCCTGTTTAAGGGTTATTGCTCTTTTTACTGTAGTTTCTAAACAAACTACAGTAACCACTGTCTACAGGGACAAAGGAAAATGTCACCCAGTGCAACGGTGTGGTTTGATTTGTTTTTAGTTTTTGGACAGCTCAAGGGAAAAGGCTACACAAGGGAGCCACAATAGGCCCATTCTAAGACAATAGATCTAGTAGAAAAAATAGGAAAAAAGGAAGGAATGAAGAATAGGGATAGGATAGGGACAGACCTTCATGTCTCCAATATCTGACATGCAGGAGAAAATAAAAAATAAAAAAGATGATTTGAAATGCTTAGAGCTTACTCTTACTCTCAATGTTGAATTATGGTTTAAGAACTTTCTATGATTATGTTGATTAATGTTAAAAATCTCTTTTATAATCATGTGTCTTAGAATGACTATATGAAGAGTTGACCATAAATGTACTGTTCAGTGAAAATGAAACTCTTAATGATGGGAAAGTACGGGGGACTTGGGAGCAGATAGACAATCACAAGGAGGCTAAGTGTAGAAGAGGGTAGTGGAAAAAGGAAGTAGCAAAATAGAATGGCACAATTTGTATTTTTATGTCATGACTCACAACGGTGTCAGTTTTCAGTTTTCTTCTTTCTCAGTGACTTTAAGTGTAACATGCTGATTGGCTGTTTACAGTTTGGCATCTTAAAATGATCAGTTAAATAATTTGGTGCATGATTTTCAGTCCACAAGCCATTATTAACGTTATTATTTATCCATATGCTTTTCCTGCTTTGACAAGTCAAAATGTCTGCTGTGAAAGGGTCTATTCTTTCTGCAACTCAGTCTCCCAAAGATTACGTTTTTAAAGGCTACAACTGGGTTATGTTTCACATCAACGTAATGAAGAAATTTTGTTAACCAGCATATCTGGCAAGTCAATGTACTGAATGTTCTGGATATTGAAACTGTTATAGTAAAAGAAGATCTGTCATTAAGTGTTTTACTCTGTATCTTTACAAACAGGTTAATAGGGATGGTAGTGTGAAAGGCTTTCGTAAGAAGATGTTTAATTTGTCTAATTTGGCACATATTTTGTAGGTAAATGGGGACATATTTTTGTTCGGTGCACTTGATGTTACTCACTTCTCTGTTGAAAAGTCCCTGGTGGTTTGATTGGGGCCGTCACCCTTGGAGCAACTGCCTCTCATGCTATGCTTTTTGGTGAAATGCTGCCCAGCAAATACTCTCTGGCCAGGGACCTCCTCGCCACGTAGCCGGGGCTGAAGCCAAAGCCGCAGCATCTGTTGACAGGTGGAGCCCCACCTGTCAACAGATGCTTCAGTTGGGTTTAAAATAACCCCTTGAGCAGTAATGTTGACCAAAAATGGCCCCATTGACTAGTGATAGCGGATTATCCAAAGTGAATCCCAGTTGTCTCCAATAAGAGTCTGTATAACTACCCTTTGTAAAAATAGTAACTATGAGTATGTGCACTCCAGTATCTATATAGAGGGAGAGAGGTCTTGCTAGTAAGCCCTCTCTTCATCGAGCCACCATTTCAGGCCTGCCCAAAAAATCCTGAACACAGAAATGGAGAAAAACAGTTTAGCACTCTAACTCCACAATTCAGTAATACATGGTTCAGTCTTTCCACGTGTTTTCAGCAATTATTTTCCTAACATGTATAATGTGTTTAAAAGTAATCTCTGATTTTTTTTTACATGGAGTTTAATACATGACATTTATGTGCCAGAGGGTCCAACTACAGACTTCATGTCTGGGGACCCCAGGTCATATAGAATTCCTTCAAAAGTTTAAGGTACCACTTACACCTCAAAAATATGCCAAGAGCATCATGCAGTGAGATTTTTTGAAGGGGCACAGTTTCACAATGTATATATTAATGTTCCCACCAAATCACGTTGTTACCAGTAATTATCTGCTTTGGCTTCTATGTTTATTGCAATTCTATCAGTAACTATAATTGAATGACACTTATTATTAATGCTATATTGCATTTAATTACAATATTAAACAAGAAAATGCTGGCAAAAAGGCTTTAAACTCAAGAATAACATTAGCTGGTTAACATATAGTGATGTGAGCTCACAAACCACTGTTTTTACTTACACTATTTAGCTCTTGATCATTATTATTGTTGCTCGCTGATGAAACCAAACAGCACATTAACACAATCACCTCATCAAATAAGAAGAAGGCTATTAGAA
The DNA here is from genome assembly GCF_914725855.1 of Thunnus albacares. Lineage (NCBI taxonomy): Eukaryota > Metazoa > Chordata > Actinopteri > Scombriformes > Scombridae > Thunnus > Thunnus albacares. Next base: position 15,865,409 of record NC_058113.1, on the reverse strand, counting down.
CAATTGCTCTGTTTTGATATATTTATTTATTTATTCATTTATTATCCCTGGTTTATATAATTGTTAATGGCTTTTATGTTTGAATAAAGTTATTAAACAAAAATCAAATGCCCTGTGTACCATTTCTGTAATGTTCTGAAGCCAACTTTCACATCAGGCCAGCTATGCAGAGATGAGAAAAGAGCCAGGGTTTTCACTTCTCTTTCTGTCACTTTTCACATGAACAACCCAGTATGAAACTGTCTTCCAGGAAAGACAGCCTGAATGTACTTATTTCCATTCTGCATTTGCAGTCTTGTTTTTTGTTTTTTTTTGTATACTTCCCTTATTTTACCTGCAATTTTGTCTGTTACCCCCAGAGGTCATATCCTCATAAACTCAATGCCACAACTCTGATATCATGTACACAGAGAAGAGTCCACCCCTTGATTTCTGCACCATTAACTCTACTGCTATTGTCTCGGTTTTCAGAGGAAGTGGCACACTCCCCACACAAGGAAACATAAAGGTATTCTTCTTGCAATTCAGCTTGCAGTTTTTTCTGTTGCCTTTAGAGTTCGTATCTTTGTCAAATCCAAAAAAGCACACCACAGGTCATCACTCTGAGGGAAGTATTTTTAGTCCGTACAAACAGCTCTGACCAGCCAGACAGCAGCTTCACCAGGTAAGATTTGGGTAGCGCTACATTATACAATGTACATTGGTCAGTATATTTTCTTTGTGCTCGGTAATAATTCAGTTGAGCAATTCTGGATATTTGGGTTTGATATATAGGCACCACCACAGGATTTTATTTATCATTGTTGTTTGTTTGGCTGACTGATTGGTTAGAAGGAAAATATAAGAGAGTGCTGGCAATACACACAATCACGTGAAAAGGAAATATTTCTGATGAGGAATTTTAAATGGTTCATGTATCGTGTTGTTTAGGATGTGTTTCATAACTATGTTGTAACTTGTATGTGGTGATTTAATATGTTATATTTTGTTTGCGTGGATGTCACTTAAACATCCCACAGTACAACACACTTGCAACAAGTCAGAGAAGTATGGAGAACGAGAGAAAGATGATGATATTCTGTCTGCTTTTGGCAGGTAACATGATTAGTTGCCCCTTTGTTTCAAATTTCTTTCCTATATACACCCCAGTTAAACTCCAGGAAGTTATTTGTTTCTTTGTATCTTCGTTACTCTCTTTCAGCTCTTTGCAGCCCTGTGTTTACTGGAGAGTGGACGGCAACTATTCCAAAAGACCTTGATGCCCTGGTTACATCCTGTGTCGTGATACCCTGTTCATTCACCCATGCTAAAGAAAGGCTGCCCCACTCCAGACTCAGGGGGATCTGGCATCGTCAAGCAAAGCCAGATGACTGCATCTATCATGAGGATCAGACGCAGATCGTGGAAAACTTTCGGGGCCGCACACAGTTGTTGGGAAATTTGGGCGAAGGAAACTGCACCTTGCTAATGACTGAAATTAAAGATCATGATAATGGCCCTTTCTGTTTTCGGATTGAATTAGTACCAACAGGGACTGAAACATCCAAAATTGACAAGTTCTCCTTTGTTGACAATTGCGTCCTCTTTAAAATGATCAGTATGTCACAAACTTTCCAACAATTCTTAAATCCATACCAGTTTTCTATGTAACAACAATGTACCTCTTTCTTTATCTCTGCCTTGTCCTTTTTTCATTCATAGCTGAAACTCCAAAACCAACTCTGATTCACCCAAAGACAGCAGTTCAAGGTCGTCCCTACACCATCACCTGTTCAGTCCGCCATACCTGCCCCTCCCATATACCTAAACTCACATGGAGCAGAGGCACTGCAGATGATATCAATGAACTTCACAGAGAAATTCATGGTGGCTTCTGGGAGGTTCAGTCCACTCTGATTGTCATCCCTGAAGAGAAGGACGACCACACAGACATCACCTGCACAGCCAAATTTAATGGACCGAAGACATCCACTGAAAAAATGACACTTTATATAAAACGTAAGATCTCATTTGTTCATTTGTCCAACAGAGAATATTTGTGAATCTTTTAAGCTTAATAATGGGAGTGGTCATATTGAAGGTTACACTGGTCCATGATGACAGAGTCCTGCTGCTATTTATTACATGAACAGTCGATCATTGGCTTAATAAGCATGACACTGAGGATACTGATATCAGCTTTAGTGTAGCTCATCATAATATCCACATATAATCTCATACTAACATTAGCTGTATTGAATTTTTAGAATGTCTATTATTTTGAAGCATATACTGGATGTTGTCTCTGCTCTATTTGTGCAATAAAGGATGAATTGCTCATATATGAATTCTGTCTGTTTGCAGGTAAAGAAAACTATAACCACATCATCATTCCTGCAGTAGTGGGGATCGGCACTGCTGTGATCTTTGGAGGCCTCTGCATTTTCATGATGAAAAAATACAAGTGAGTTAATTCATTTTACAGACATAAACTGATAGCAAGAGCACATCAGATCAGCAATAGCATCTCTCCTCTCAACCCTGTTTCATTTTTAACACATGAAAGTTTGTGAAGTTTATGTTCAGTATGTGCTCCACAATAAAAAGTAATTTTTTTTCCTGTCTGCTCAAGGAATCGCATTGCAGAGCTCCAAAGTCAGGAAGGCAGGTAAGTACAAAAAGGTTGTAGATCAGATTCCATTTGTAGTCTACACTGATATCTACCATCAGACGTCACTATAAAGTCCCCCTGACCAAAAAAAAGAAACACTGGAACTCCTTCATTCCCACTGCCATAGGCATTTTAAACAAACCTTGAAACAACAATGAACTCTTACATATGCACTATGCCACTTTGCACACACAAGTACCATGTTTTTTACTCTGTCAAAGTAATTTGTGTTGTATATTTTATTTTGTTTTAGGTATAGGTATTGTATATTTTAGTAGAGTTTTGTACAGTACGCTGTATGCTGAACCACGTCTAAGACAATTTTCTGTCACAACAGACAATAGTTTTCTTAATCTGAAATATGAAGCTGAATCTGAATATCTTTATTTTCTGTGATTACTTTAATGTTATTTTCTGTCTGTTATTTTAGCATGTGGAACCGGCTTTCCAGGATGTCTCGCAGGTGAGAGAAAACTGTGATTTTGGAGTCTTTTTCTTTTTTCATCCTTAAGAGTTGCCAAGGACAGTGTTATCTTAGTAACTTAGTAACTTTAATAATGACACATTTGATCTGTGGAAATTTCAGGATTCGTTCTGATGGCCCAGGACCATCTCATACTGATCGAAGGCAAGAGGCATTTTAATGTCTTTATCTCTCTAAGTGCGGTACAGAATGTAATTTTATTGACTCATTTTGTACTGTCCCTTCTGCAGCTTTGTACAGACCACAGAATGGTGGTCCCTCTGTGATTTGCATACAAGTGCAGAAGTGTAGTGCAGTTTTTATTTGGTTTAAGGAAGGATAAGATCTTTGCTTTTATTTATATGCCTCACATCATTTGCTTACTTTCTGTTCTCTTTTTTTTGTGCAGAAGATCTATTTGGAGCAGATTTTCGAGGTAAGACATGAAAAACTTTGATGGTAGCACGCTCGCTTCAACTGAGAAGTTTCACAAGTTTCTTCATTGCTTGGTAGTTTTTACAGTTCAAACACACTTGAAGAAACTTTTTTTGTTCTGTTGAAAGTACATCTCTGTATTTTATTCTCTGCATTAATATGTTAATTCTTTTTACTACATTATATACAAAAAAAAAAAAAAAAAACAATAAATCTACTTCTTTTACAGAAGGCCTAATGCTGACAGGTCAGATTTGGATCATATGTAAGTGTGTTTAAAAAAAAAAAAAAAAGTAAAGAATTTTTAATAGCTAATTGTTTTTTTGTAATTATGTAGTGGAATACATTTTAACCCACAGGCCCAATAACGAAAGTTCAAAATCCGGTGCCTACCAGAAAACCTCCAAGCCTCGTTTCCCATCCCCCAAAAGGTACCTGGCTCACTTCTCTTGAACCTTGGCAAAATATAGACATCATATACAGCAAAAATTGGGTTTTTTTCTAATGCCATTCTTTTTCTCTGTCTTTTTGTGTTGTTGCTGTTGTTAATGGGCCTCAGCCAGCCAAAATCCTACAATTACAAAGAGGTATTGGTGGACTACCAATTATTTCTATTCAAAAATGATATACAATACACTGGCACTATCGACATATGTCACACTAATAACTTTTATCTCTCACAGGAACTTGATGATGGTGATGATTACATAAATACTGCCGACCTCAACGTGTATGGAAACCTCTGAAAAAAAGAAAAGCATTTGTACCCACAGCAACCAACAAACCTAATCACGCTTACAATGATCATTTGTATTAAGTCCATTTACTGCTTGCAGTTTTGTTCTCTTCCATTAATTATAATAATAGCTTTATTTGTATAGCACCTTTCATACAAAAAAAATGCAGCTCAAAGTGCTTCACAGCAAAGGAAATTACATGCACAAAGTAATTTACATTAAGCACAATATATCTAATTCTGTCACTGTAACTTTATGTTTAAATATATAATATTATATATAGAATGTTTTTGAATGGCTGCCATTATGTTTCTGCATAACTGTAAGTATGCCATGTTTAGGCATGGTGTCACCAATGTTGGTCCTAATCAAAATGCCACAGTGATTTTGAATTAAATAATCTGATAATAAAATGAGGAGATTGATACCACTCTTCTGGCTGTCTGTTAAATGTAAGGCCACAGCCAGCATCTTAGCCAACAAGCACATCTTACACTCATTGTTAACATGCTGTTAATTAGATATATTTTAAAGAGCTGGAAGGCAGTTAGCTGTTTACAGCTGTTTTTATGCCTGGCTGAGCTCCATTAATATCTATTTGCTAGTGCTATTGCTAGTGTATTTTATATTTCACAATCATTTGCAAGAATGTTTCCATGTACTAGCAATGTAAACCAAGTTTGGTCAGATACATGGATTTCATTATAGAATTTAAAAACCCTCCTTGTGGCACATATCCTCCACCCATGTTTTTGGGGAAGTTAGGCTACTTAAAATGATGCGTGGCCAGGGACTTTTGCTAAAGGTGGTGGAACTCTTCATAAACATTCAACTCTAGTGGTAAGTCATTTTAGTCTTTTAAAAAAAGCTACATAAAAGAAAATTTTCAGCATTCTTAAAGTGTTATTAGTTAATATGCTGAAACACTGTATTTTAAAGCATTTGATCAAATTCATGTATCTATTTTTTTGTGATATCATTGCTTCTGCATAGTGACAAAAAGTAGCACAGACTGGTTTTTATTAGAAATCTGACACAGTTTAGACTAAATTTAAGCGCAGCCAAGCTCAAGAAATCACAGACTTGCATGTTACAAAAATATCTGTCTCTGTCTTACAATTCAAAAACAAAATGTAAAATTCTGATTCCTGTGGGGGAGAAATGCACAAAATAATATTTCTTAATAGCCTGAGATCATTTTGCTTGTAACCATGAGTGTCTCAGGAGTTTTCTCTGCCTGTTTTTCTTTTTTATACCATATTGCCTATGGCAATAACTGGCCTGAACTTAGAACACTCAAATTTTAAGTAAAGCAGTTTAACCGCTTTAGAAAGAAGTGAAATTATCTCAGTCTATTTACAAAATTGGTGTATGTTTTTAGATGTAACATAATGTGGTTTGTTTTTTTTAAGTGCCTTTAGATTGTGTGTTTTCTATGGCATTTCTGTGATAAAAAACAAAAACAAAACATGTATCTCATTATGTTATTTGCTGTTATGTTATTTGTTATTAATATACTTAATATACTGTTTGTCTGCACATCTTTGTCATTGCTGCCTATATTTACCAGTATGTTTAAATCATTAAATCATCATGTTTACCTATTAAAATATGTTTAATTAAATTAAGAATAAAGAAATAAAGAGATTAAATGTGATTTTTTTTTTCAGTACATGTACATAATGTAGCAGGCAGGCGCTGTGTTATTGTGTTATTACTATTTTACAAGCAGTCCATACAAAATCATTTGGGCTGTTCATGTACACACCTGCTGTAACATGCATGTGTGATCTCCCTTTTTAGTATGAGGTTTTTCATTGTTTTTTGGACTTTTTTTCTGTCACAAAAAACCCATTCTGGTTGAATAGTCTGTACGTTAGAGATTATGGGTGGGGCCCTTAAAATGATTCTTCTCCAAAATCAATGTACAAAGAGGAACTCTCTGTAGTCTTGAAAGGTGGCTTTTGGACCTTAACACATACAAGCAAGGATACTTTGGCTTGTACTGCTTTAGCTGCGTTTCCATCAAAAGTCTCAGGGCAGGGACTAGTGTCTAGAACTTGACTGCCCTAGCCGGGACTGTTTCTGGGCATTTTAGTGCCCTTGGTGAGATGTCTGGCGCCTCTGAGGTAATCAATCCTTTCATTATATTTTGAATTTATTATTAGGACAGCCCCTTGAGATGCAGCATCTCATTTTCAAGGGGTTCCTAAAAACACAAAATACAAAATATAACACATACATACAGAGACATTGTTACATAATAAACATACATCCTGAAGCGATGGAAAACGGTAATAGATCTAAGAGAACGAGGAAGATTATTTCAGAATATTTTCTGTCATTTCTGTACTGTGGTGCAAGTATTTTCTGTATGAGACTTTCACTTCTGGCTCCTCTGGCCACAATATTTATTTTAATTCAGTTTTTCCCCTCATTATACAACCTACACAGCGCACTTCAGGCATGCATTAAAATGAGTAAAGTAACTTAGATATGTTTTACAGCAGAATTACATATTAAGATAATTAAGAAACATGCTTGTTTTCCTATATTGTCCTATTTATAAATATAATATCTAAGTATCATAAAGTATCTTCGACAATATCCACACAGAGGATCTCAGTGTGAATCTGTTGCGGCAGGATGGTCTAAACAGGATTTCGACAGACAGGAACTGACTTCTGCATCAACAAAATACTGAAGTTTTCTGCCAGCTGCAGCACTTTATGTGGTCGCTCACTGCTGTTGCTTTCATATCATTAACTGTTTTTATTTGATGCTCCTTAGTTCAGTGATTCACAATGCTGTGCCTTCAGTGTTTCAGCAGGTGATTTTGACAGGTGTCATTCCGGGAACAAACAGCTTTTTAATTGTTTTTAGGGTGAAATCTGTCTTTTCTGGAGAAGGCACTTCTGAGAAATATGAAAAAGGAACCACAGATGTGTATCCTAAGAATATGTTTTATTTCTGGGTGTAAACTTTCAATGCATAATACTAAGATGGACATTTCTCATATGTTTTAGGTCATAAGATGTCTGGCCATTTCCTCCTGAGCTTCTGTGTTCTAGGTACTACAACTTTGTAGTGTGCTGTTCTCTCTAACATTTGTTTATCAGACATATAAAAACTGACCTGGTCTTCACATTTGTAATTCTCTCTTTGCATAATGCTCCTCTTGCAGGATACATTTTCTGCAATGCCAGGGCTTGGGTTGTAAAGATGCCAAGCCATATCAAAGGGATGAAGGGTTCCTGCCTTGTCATCCCTTGCACATTTGACTACTATCAATACCCACCCATGAGACCAGACCGTGTGGTTTGGTACCAGTATGTGAACCACGGATATCCTTTGGTTTATGACAATTGGTATCCAAATGCTGTCATTTGGATATTTAACGGCAAAACAAGTAAATATCCCTCTACATATGGCAAAGACTGCAGTCTTCAAATCAACCCAGTGGATTGGCATCACCACAGACAGAAGATCTACCCCTGGGTAGATCCAGAGAATGTTGGGAAGAGTACCTACCGATTCTATGATACAACTGTAACAATTGAAGTAGTGGGTAAGTTGTCAGGGTGAGCTCATAAAAAATTAAAAATTTAGGTGGATTATATTTATTTTCATTAACACATCTTCACATTTTCTTTGTAAAGACAGGGCAGAGAAACCAGTAATTACGATTTCTGGAGACATGAAGGTGGGACAGTCTGTGACAGTGCAATGCAGTGTTTATCACACCTGTCCCACATATCCACCAAAGCTGAGTCTCAACATCCCAGGACGCACCCGTCTCACTCATAGTTCCCTGTCTGATGGCACATCCAAAACCACCTTGACAATCAAGTTGAACATAGTGAAAGACCAGCAAACTGTGGAGTGTGACGTTCGACACACTGGTGGTCGCACTGCAAAAGCGTCTCGAACCTTTAATGCTCAGTGTAAGTGATGGGTGTGCAAAAATAAAACCAGTTTTCCTTTAATGTTGACCTGAAAATTTAAACCTTTTACCTTTTATATCTCAGGCTCCATTTTACCACTGACTATCAGCGATACATCAGAAGAATTTCTTGAGGGATATCCCAAAAAAATAACCTGCACTTCCTCATACACATGCTCTCAACATAAACCAACTCTCACATGGAACGATGGTAGCATGCCAGCCTCCACTACTGACATCAAGAGTGGAAATGCTCAGTGGCAAACTGTCTCCACGCTGACATTCACAGCATCAACTAATGACCATGGAAGATCTCTGACATGCTATGCACGCTTCATTGGACGAGAGACGCAGCAAACAAGCATTACCCTACGAGTTAAGAGTGAGTAGAAATAATAATAATCTTTAACAACTGAACTTTATTTACTTGGTTTAACAAATTGGTTCTTCACATAAAATATTTCTTTCTATTTTCTTAAAGGAAATATGCTGTCCCGGGGTTGGTCCTTCACCACCCCTGGCAGCATCACAGGTATGAGAGGTTCCTGTGTCATCATTCCTTGCAGATTCACTTACAGTACCTCTCAACCTGCTGACCTCCAAGTTATATGGTTCTTGTACCAGAGCAATGGATACCCACCTGTATTTAGCCAAAGACAGAATGTTATTAGTAAGTTTCGTGGGATAACCAGCTTGACTGGATCTGTGAGCGAGGGGAATTGTAGTCTTAAGATTGAGAGCCTAGAGATGTCACACAACCAGGAGAGACTTTATCCATGGGTGGATAAGAACCCAATTACCTCCTACCACACCCAAGGTTTCACATTTTATGATAAAACGACTCAACTTATTGTTTCAGGTAAGTATCTGGGTGCATGTTCTCCATCCTCTTATTATATTCCAAATTTCAAAAACGCAGTTATTCAAATACCTATTGATGCTTTGATTTTCTAGACCATGCCCAGGACCCACAGCTGAGTCTCAATGGTATCCCCAGGGTGGGAGAGCAGAGCACAGTGTCCTGCAGTGTGCAGCATACATGTCTCTCTCTTCCACCCATCCTGAGTCTAACTGGCATACCTGGAACCGACCATGTTATGGACACTCTGGTATCTGATGAGATTTGGGAGAGGAAAGTGGAGCGAACATGGAGTGTAACAGAGGAAAACCAGGGTGTGAAGTGTACTGTTAGTTACCATGGTGGTCAGAAAGCCACAAGTGAGCTCAAGCTCAATGTCCAATGTGAGTACAACTTGAGGCGATGTGGTATTTGAATTCAAATGAAAATGCTGTTGTTTAGAGGTCAGCATCACTTTCGCATTTCTGCTCAGGTCCGTATGACGACATCAGGATGGATGAGTGGCAAGGCGAGGCGACAGAGGGTGTGGCAAAGAGTGTGATTTGCTCTGTTTCCTACAAGTGCGAGAAAAATACACCAAACATTGTGTGGAATTACAAAGACATGCAGTATTCATTACACACTGAAGAAATCTCTAGCAACACCTACAAAACAGTGTCAAATCTAACCTTCATTGGCTCTCTAGAGGATGATGGTAAATCTTTGACCTGCACTGCTCGGTTTATCACTGGGGAGACTTCAGACTCTGTAACACTTCATATAAAAAGTGAGTTTCTACATGTCATACATTGTAGTCAATAAAAAATGGGAGAACATTAGAGGAAGATTTTATTGACAGTGCCTTGTTGTCATTTTTTCCAGAATATGAAAAACCAATTGAAGAAACAGATCCACATGAAAGAGACAGTGGGTGTACATCTCATTTAATTAATTTCATTGCCATATTACAACCCAAGTGGACTCATCTTTACAAGCAATCCAACATGGCCTTTTCTCCTTTTACAGTGTTGAGCAATCTGGCTGCTGACGTTCCTTTCAGATTCACCGCCCTTACCCGCTCCTGTGTGGTGATTCCCTGCAGCTTCGAGCACCACGAGGTTCTGCCTATGACACGTGGGATCTGGTCCAAAAAAGCCGGGGGTGTTGTCTATCATAATGGCAAGAGCAATGTGCTTGACCATTTCAAGGATCGCACCAAACTATTAGGACATCTGCAGGAGGGAAACTGCTCACTAGAGATTGATGACATCAAGCCCTTTGACAATGGGCCCTTCTGTTTCCATGCAGAGAGAGGAAACGATGGATACAAATTCAACAACAGCTGTGTTTTTATTGTTATGAAAGGTCTGGAGTCAACACTAACTATTTAGCTTAGTGAAATATGTCAAGCTATTCATCTGTTTGCTTCTAATCTAGAAAAAAAAGTACTCTTCTTTGTGTCTCATTTGCTCAGCTTCCCCAGACAAACCAGTGATGACCCCAGTCCCAGCAGAAGTCGATGCTGGCTCTACAATCACTGTCTCGTGTTCTGTAACGCACACATGTTCCTCACATCCTCCAGTGTTCTCATGGAGTGTCCATGAACTCACCACTGAGGTCACACACACCTGGACGCCGCAAGGCATCTGGGAGACAACTTCCACAATCACTTTCACAGCTGCTGGAGGAGACGGACCCCAAGACCTAACTTGCACTGCCATGTTCTGGCGTGGAAAGCAACAAGCCAGCACAGTCAAACTGAATGTGAAGGGTTAGAGTAAAAAAATTCATCTGTCATGTTGTAATATTATCATATACTGAGTTGTGTTATTTCCTTAATACATTTGCATGAGACTCAAATGTTCCTTCATCACCAGGATCCCTGATGTACCAGTTGAGAAGAAGTCTCCCAGTAGCTACTCCAGTCTCAATTCTAGTTCTGATTATTATCACCTTAGCTGCAGTGTTTGGAGTGGTCATCTATAGGAGAAGGTAGGTGTCGATTCAGAATGTGCTGATATAGTGATAAGATCAGCAATACACTGATGGTGGTACTTGTCTATTTTAGAATGCAAAAGTCAGTATTTACTAGTGTATTGGCTCTAGAGTGAAAACATGACAGATTTTTACAGTATTTTTTTCTAACCAACAGGAGGCATACTGATGATTCTATGAGACCACCTCCTCGACCAGAGAAAAGGTATGTAGTTAAAGGATAGGTTCACAATTTTTCAAGTCTGTCTTAAGACAACAGTTAGGTTCCCATATGATCACTGAAACATGTTTTGTTTGCTGTCATCATTCCTCCTGCTCATACTGACCATTAGAAGATCCACACTGTCTGTCGAGGGGAGACTCGACACACAGTGTTTTCCTGTTCAGTGGCAGTGGAACAATCATAATAAAAAGAGTGAATTTGGCACCAAAAAGATGGTAACTTTGAAAGATATCGTCTTGATTTGACTTATTTGGATGGCTGCATTTTAGCTTCAAATAAACCTAAATACATTTTTGCACAGAAGGTACATTTTGGATTCTGGCCCCCATCACTTACATTGAAAGTGCATTATGAAGGGATCTCTTAATGGTCAGTGTGAACAGGAGGAATAAATACAGCAAGAAAAACATGTGTCAATGTTAATTTGGGCAACTGACTGTTGTTTTAGGGCAGACTTGAAAACTTGTGAACTTATCCTTTAAACCCAAATGTGCAGAATGATGACATTATTGACAACTAGATTTCAGTTAGACACACTTACATCAAGGAATTTAACATTTATAACATAAATTATACAATTAGATTTGACAGAAAAGGCTTTGCTGTTTGAGAGAGGTCTCAAAGAATTGGAGAAGCATCAATGATTCTGCTGGGAGAATTAATCCCCCTTAAAACACACTCATTAAATCAACAATACTAAAAATACAGCACATGAGAAGGAGGTTCGGGTGGTGGAGGGAGTTGCGACAGAAAACAGCAACAGAGTAAAGGTACGGTTTCATTACATCTGTTCAACAAAATTTGCTGGCAGTCGGCTCTGACAAAGGACATTATGTAATGTTTCTGATACTTGCAATAAACAAATATTGATCTGAGCGATCACAAACTGTGAACAGTGTATGAGAGCATCTTCAGCAGAAGCAAATCGGAAATGGAGAGAGTATTCATCGGATGAAGGTGTAATGCGACTATACCTTAATAGTGAGAGGGTTCAGGGCCTAATGGTGGTGCATGAGTAGGCCTATGATTGGACACAACTAGTCAGCTTTACTTGAAGAGTTTACCAACTTTTATGTAAACAGTGTCACGGCTCTTGTCAATCAGATGTAATTGTCTTTTTAATAGTCAGCTGATAGCCAAACTGTTTGTGAATGAGCCAGAGATTGTGAAAAATGTAAACCAGCTAATGCTAACTGTATGCTCCACATACTGAAAACTTGATCTTAATTGTGACTGAACCCACATGTCCTGTATTTCCACCAAAAAGCATTTTAAATATCTGTTTCTGCCATTCAAACATTCACAGGAGATCGCTATGGGGTAGATTATCCAGGTAAGCTTGTTTAATAACTGCCTTTTGTTGGTCCCACATCATGCCAGATAAAAACAATGATTAACTGTAATCTATGTACAGCCTTTTAAACTTGTGTCACTTAAAATAATTCCTCTACAGGCAGCTTTCTTTACAAAGTGGCCAAATACGGTAGACCTATAGTCTTCTAGCAAATAGTAACACTTTGCTCTCCATACAGGCACTCCATTTGGAGCAGATTTTCCCGGTAAGAACACTTTTAATCCACTTTAATTCACTTTTAATCCACAATTGCCTCATGTTTACATTTCTATCCTCTTCAGTAGAGCAGATGATGGTCGCATTGGTTGGCAAGCTGAGAGAAAACCCAAGTAGGTGCTCTCAAATGTTGGTTTTAGTTTCCGCTCTCACTGTTAAAGTGGCTGTCTGTTTTAAATTGAATTGACACTGTTCTCATAGGAATTCTTCAACCTTCTGTTTAATGCAGTTACAGTAAGAAATCTTAAACATAAATTTAAAGTATCAATTACATAATTAACATTAATTACCCTTGCAGACACCAAGGCAACAGTGTGAACCTTGGTGTTGGCTATTCATACATGTTAAACTATGCTACACTGTTACATCAAACAGTCCGAAAAGCAAAGACCAAAACTAATATTGTTCATGTGGATTCCCTCCTCCTAGAAACAACACCACCACTATAAATTACGATCCTCCAATCTCCAAACGTTTTCCTTCCCCAAAGGAGTGAGTTTTAAGTCACTTCTATTTCTTTCTGTTTTAAATGCCTTTCCATTGTTCTTTATATTGTTATGTGTTATTTATTATTCCTCTTATATTTGTGTTTGATCAAGTAATCGGAGACCTCCTCGCCCTGCCAAGCCTGAGGTTAACTATGCAGTGGTGAGTGGAAATGCCCAAATCACATGTACATGAAAAGAAAATTAACTTTTGCCATTACTTTTACTTTCTGGACACAAGCTAGTCATTTCATGTTTCACCACCAACCATTAAGAATAAGACATCCAACCAATAACTCAATCGCTGGTTTTTCAACAATGCTCACCTTTCTGCAAAAATTTTTTTTTTTTTGCGTGAGAAGTGTTACAACCACAGTTTGTGCTGTTAATAACTAACATGTCAAAGCTGTTCCATAAAGAAAATGTGCCTGGTTTCCTCTGTTTACACCACACAGAAACTTTTGGTTTCATCTGACCCAAATGCTTGTTGAAAACAATGTGGTTACATGATGTTTCCTGACCTGACTTATTGCTGTTTTTCTGCAAAGCTACAGAGAACAATTTGAGATTGTAATTAATCTCAATTTTCTTCTAATTTATTGCAGGATTACCAAGTATATGGCAATATTTGAGTTCTTCAAGATATCTTGTGCTCCACGATGATGTTGCTGTTATTATTTTACATTTATATACGCCCCCCCCCCTCCCCTCCCCCCCGCTGTGTGTTTACAGGTTTAAGTTTGGTTTTGGGTATTGATTTCTATGAGGTTTATATGTTGCTATGTATAATGTGTCAATAAATATAATACAAAAAAAATGATTTCATATTACTTATTATTATTATTATTATTATTATTTCTATGAAAGGCAAAAACTTTTTTGTTCCGAGATCTCGGTTTGTTTGTTTTGTTTTGTTTTTATTGTTCTTGTTGGGACCCGAGGCTTAAGAATTGAGGTTGAAGTACACTGGGCTTGAACCTAATTGTCCTAGCTAAATTGGGTTGTCATATTGAAGTTCAATAATTCCTGTCACAAGTACAGTGTAATACTGTAAATGGAAGAACATATGCAAGGTTATTGTTCTAATAACTGAAAAGAAATAAGGTAGGAAAAAGAAAGAATAATACACTACATTTAAACATGAAGGTTTTCAGTTGTTGATGTGAGTTATTAAACAAAGGATTAAGTGATGTCATTGTGTACTATAGATTTTAACACTTTGATGCTCAGGGCCTCAAGATCAGGAACTAATGCAGGACCCAACTTAAAGCTCTTAATGTTAGGCTTTGGTGGAGCATATTCCAATATTCAAAGTTTCCTATTTCGAAATTTAAATTAATATAATTACTGCAGATCAACTGTTGTACAGTTAAGAGGCTTTTTGGACCCTTGGGGGCATAAGCCCCCATGACAGTGGTATGTTTGCCCAGTTGGTAAAGGCTTGGTCACATGAGAATTTAAACCAGTGAAAATCACTTAATTGAATCACCACAATAGATGAATGCGAGCTTTAATATGCATAAACTGAAATTTGACCCTTTGATCAATGTCAAGCCGTCTTGAAAGTACTGACCTTTGAGGGAAGGGAGAGCCAGACAATCCAAAATGGAGAAAGTTATTGTAGCTTATTAGCTGTGTACCATCCACTTTATTTAACCTCCTCTGTTTGAGTATAAACTGTTCCACAAAAGAGGCATGGTTTGCAAGACAGGAATGAGTTAAAATAACTCTAAAATAACTCTCTTGCATGAGATGACTTCCAATGCTTGGAACAAATGCCAATGAGGAGTAGACGGCCCAGTACAGACAAAATAGAAAGAACCCCAAGAGCTTTTGTGGCTGATTAGTGCTAGCATATTCCCAGCTACTTCATCAACTAGCCATACAAATAATCTCTACTTCTAAAGAACCACATATGTTATTGTGTGAAAATGCGCTGATAAAGTTCGCTGTGCCACTGGACTGGAAAAATGTACATTTAATCATCTCTGTAGTTGCTATATAGTCCAAGCTTTTTTGTGATCCATAGGCCTTACTTATTCCCATTTGGCTCAGCACTTAATAATTAACACAATAACATAAATAAATATTTATATATAATATTCTTTATGCAATAGTTATGCACCTATGATACCAAGCCTTGGCTGTAAGCTATGTGTGAATGTACTGTGTCACAAATACAAACCTGTATTAACTGCCTGTTATGAAAACTTTGTCCACTTGATGGGGGTAGACTTTTGATAATTGTTTCCCATAAAGCGTTCCTCTACTCTCTTCAACTGTACTCTCAGTTTTACATGACAAAGACACAGTTAAAGATTGGGGACAGGCTGATCAATATCTGAGGACGATCTATAGATGCAGACATCATCAACAGCTATGAAAATTTTGATGGGGGGCTGTCATCTTTTACAAAAACTATGAAAACTAATACAGTACACACTCTCAAATGGGCCAAGATCCTGCCTGCACTAAATGACATTTAACATTAAAAAACAACAACATACATTTCTTCTGAATCATTCTCTGGAATGATCAAATTAAAGCCATCAGTAGGATAGTCCATTCATAATTCTATACATATTTATCCTGTCACTTTGATATTAATGTAATTTTTTGTCATATAATAAATAGACTGTGAACGGACAAAACAAAAAAATCATAATGTCCACAAAAAAGGTACAAAAATTTAAAAAGCATTTATTATAAGCGGTTACATGATAAAAACAAGACCAACACGCATTGACTGCTTACACATGCATCAAGAGCACTTGATTTGTGTCACATTGTTCTCAGAAGCACTTCCTCATTTGTTTCTCATCAAAAAATCTCAATGTTTGATTTAACCTGTTTAGTCAGTTCAGATCCAAAGTTGGTCATTGTGTCTCTCATACAAAGCAGATAACATTTAGAACCTATCAGGCATCTCATTTGACACAGTGAATTACAATAGCTATTTCTAGTTGAAAATCTTAAATTTAAATAAATACATTTTTATATAAATTTATATAATATTTTGAAGACTAAACAACAAAGATCACTGAAACACATGTCTGGAGGCTTTTACAAGGGAAAAACCTCTAGTTATGTCTCTATGTCTCTACAACAACCACAGCCTTTATTATCCTAATTCTTGCTTGTGGGCATTTCACCACTGGGTGTTGGCTCAGTTACAATCACTTATTAATCACTCAAGTTCTGACTTAATTTTACCGTGAACACCCAAGACAGTACACACCAAATTGTCTGATCTTGTCAGTCATACTGGTGCATTTATGCAAATATAATTAGGGATCTTAGCAGATTAGCAGTTTGCTCATTATGAATCTTATCCAAATGACCTTCATTCTACCAACTTTGTATCCTTGTTTTATAACACAAAATTGGGAAGTAAATTTTACATTTTAAACTTTTGAATGAGACTGAGAAAGGATTTGGAAAACTCACAACAGAAATACAGCAGAAATCAGAGCAGAAATTAAAGACATTTATTCATTTCTAATTATATAAAAGTTTTAAGGTTGATGATAGCACTCAAAAACACCAAAATTATACATTAACACACTTTCTCCTTGTTTTACTTTAAAAAAAAACAGAGAGGGCTGTTGCTGACAATTACTCTATGTAAGACAGTTACTAATATCTTTATGGGCATCATGCAAAAAAGGAATCAACCAGTTGGAAACTGTATGAAGCAGGAAACAGAGGAAAAACATAACTTTACTAACTAGTATTGTCATATTTCGCTTGCTATACTTTCTACTTTCTCACTCATCGGTTGAAAAGATAAACAAAGGGGTGTGAGCGACAAGAGGCTATGTGAAGATGAAGAGGAAAACTGAAGAGCGAATCAGTTAAGAGAACAGAACCAAAGAGACCAGCGGGGCCACCAGGAGCAGAAGGCCAGCACTTGTGCTGCTGGCACTGTTGCAGTAATCGCCCAGACAGCAGCTAACTTCTGCTCCAACGGTCCCTGTTATTTGTGCAGCTAATGCATCAGAGCATATGAGCTTGGATGCACAGCCCTTCACGGTTGTCTTTTGGCCTCCTGCATTCACTGAGAGAATGAAGACATAATGTTTGTGAGTGAGCTTCAAGTTAAAAATCAGAACCACATAACATTCCTCAGAGCAGAAGAAATACGTGGGGCAGAGGTAGAGATAATGCTGTAGGCCAATTACCTGATGTTGAGATGCAGTAGTCCTCATTCCCCTCACAGTTTAGAGTTGCAGTGCACGTTTGTCCATTGCAATGATAGCACTTTTTACCATTGGGATTGGATTTACTGGGCTCTGTAACATAGAACAGACATTGTTCACATTGCTTAGGGAGGGTTTTTGTCTAGCAGGCTATTCTGTGGATATTTCTTAATATTACCCTGCAGATTAAAGTGTAAATAAAATCGTATTAACTTAGAGATAAATAAAATGTAGAGATCTGTCATTTGTTTATTGTCTGTCAAGATGTGATCATGAGATCATGACTGGCCCATTGCCAATGCAAAAAACTAGACCTGGAGATAAATACAAACCCTCTCTCTTACAGACAGACAGACACACACACACACAAAACGCTCCACTGTGGCAGTTGGGGGTATCGTGCCCTTAGGCTCCTCTATAGCAGATGGTGATGGAAGGAAAAGTAATTTTCTTTGTCGTGTCTTGGAATTTAAGGCTTGTTCCTCGAACATTGTCTGCTCCAAACCTTTTGTCTCAGGTTTGAATACATGGGACTGGCCTCTAGAGTCCACAATACCTACATTCATATGTCAATATAAACAAAAGAAAATCTGAATTTTATGTTTTAGCCTGAAACAACAGATTCTTTTTAAAATTTCAAACATGAAAAGTTCAACCATTTATTGCGATACCATTTAAAGTTTTTGCTCAGGCAGCTAAATGCCAATTTTCAAACAATGCAGGACTCAGTGCTAAGAAGCAAGTAAATATCAAAAGACAATACAGGTAAGTTACCAGGGACGGGTTCCTTGTTGCAGAGGTCAGTGGTGCAACACTTGCTGGCAATTACAGTTCTGGCCACTCCGAAGTTGACTGACATCTCACCACACTGATCAGCGGTGACACAACTTTTCATTGAGACATCTGACACTTTTTTACCACCTGCAACAAAAAGAGCAGTTTATGTAGACTGAGCCAGCTTGAATCAGTTTTGCAGTATTTTCAGAAATTAAAATAATGTACCACTAAACACCATACCTGCATATGCAAGCATTCTCATTGCACCACACTGCAAGGGGCATTCTTTTGTCTCTGTGCAGCTTCCTGACATTGTCTTTTCACAGTCATAGCACATCAGGGTGTAGGCTGCTAAAATACAAACTCAGATGAGTTTAAAAAAAGAAAAAAAAAACTTCAAACAGTTTTTCTCATCCACAAAGGGTAGACAAAATAATTTCAATGCATTAACTCTGAAGTTACACTGGCAGCACAATTGAAAAGGGGCCGAAACATCTTAGCACAAGCTGTAGGTGAGATGGAACTGAGAGGAATAGCAGTGACCAATGGCAAAATAACATATCAGGTTTGGACACTGCTATTTTTGACACATTTGTACAGGCAAATTTGGCATTTCAAAATGACATAAAGATGAACAAGAGAACAAAATGAAAACTTGCCTTTAGGAAGAAGCACAATCCCAAAGATCAGCGTAAGGAGATGCATTTTGTGATGGTGGGAAGCAAATGACTTTTAGTTGTTGTTAGCTGTTACGGCTTTATAGTGTTTCTGAGAAGGAGTGGACTTCATCGCGAAGCCTCCTCCTTCATTCCTCCTCTTCAGTAGTGACAAGATGTGATTCTTAAAAAAAGGCTTGTACATTTACTTGAATGTGGAAATGTATGTGTTTTAGTGCATTTATTTATGTTTTTGTATTCATGTTTTGTAGATTTTAAAGTCATAAAGCCATATAAAGTCTATGGCTACAACAAAGACATAAAAATAGATACAAAAATATAGATACAAAAACTGGTACCTACTGTACAGATAGACCAACTGCAGAACCAATAAAATGCAGAATAAAAGGCATTTACTTTCCATGTTTTACAGCTCCTTTCATGCTGAGCAGCCAGGATCCACCCAGTGTGATTAGCTTTATGCAGTTCAAATCAGCCTTCTGGATGCCTGCACACAAAGCTAAAAGCAACCTATGCACACATACCTAAATGTGTGCACAACCCAGTATGAAGACTCCTTTTCCCCTGAACATTTATTAGTATCACTTCTCATTGACATTCAGCAGTCTGTAAAATCTCAGGCCTCTTTTCTGAATCATCTTATCAATTGAGCTTATTACCATTTTAGGAGCATTTTCAAAATGTTTTATCAAGAGTGCACAGTGGCAGGTACTGGCAGTCTCTCTCTGCAGTATAAATATAGATGCTCAAAACATAACTAAAAAATAGTCACTTCCACTTCTCTACATTGATTGCACAAGGGCATCTCATCAATGTGTACTAAGGCATACCCTGAAAACGCTCAAGGATGTGGGCGGAATTTATCAGACGCCAGTGTAACAACCTCAGCATCTGTGTTATGTGGTCGTACTTCCTTTTACTAGTTAAAACTCTAGCAGCTGCATTTTGTACTTGCTGCAGTCAAGTAGTCTAGCTCAGGGGTTCTCAATCTTTTGTAACTTAAGGCCCACTTCTGATTGTTGAAAAATTGAAAAAAAGGACCACCTTCCTAAATAAATGAAAAAAAATCAAACAAACAAACAAAAAAAACCATAACATGACAAAAAACTGGGCTGTAAATATTCTGTTTACCCTCAGTGAGACACTTGGGTTTGCCTCTGGGAAAAATCAAGATGTGGTGAGAGGCTGACATGCAGAGTAGCATCCAAGTTGCTTTCAGTTTGCTCCTTGCCTTTGATTTTGTGACACTTTGTGTCACAATGGAAAACTCTGACTCACATAAATAGGTGGTGGTGAAAGGCAACAGAAATTTGATTGCCCATTTTGACAGAGAGAGATACTGACTGGCAGCCATTATCCTGAATGAAGCAAGGTCAACTTGTGTGAGCTGAAGCTTCAAGCTGCTGTTTGCAGATAGTTCCATCAATTAATTTTCCAACACAGTGGATAGAGCCATGTCTTCTGAAGCAGAATCCACAGAGAAAGCTAGCTGGCTAACAGTGGCAAAACAAGTTTGTCTCTCCCTAATGATGTGTCGTGTTTGGCGTGGTGATATTAAAATGTAACTGGTCATTTAAATTATGCATTTTAATTTGATGTTTTTATTTATTTAGATATAAAAATGACTGGTTTTATAAACTTTGTAAATTATCAGAAAAAATCATTTTAACTATTTGGCAGTACCACTGCTTTCGCGGCCCACTAGATGGCGCTCAGAGCATTTTCAGCATCCTCCTGGATAATTTTAAATATGCTATCAATGTTGCTCTGGAAAGTGAGGTCAGCGTCCAGGATGACGCCAAGGATTCTGACCTGTGTGACACTTTCCAGAGACATTTGTGACAATTTAAAAGAGGTATCCTGTCTGTTAGCTTTTCCCCCAATAACCAGGATTTCTGTCTTGTCACTGTTTAACTGTAAAAAAGGGCTCAGGTTACCGGGGGACAGGGAAATATATGGCTGCATGTTATCAGCATAATTATTGTAACACACATTGAGTTTCTTGATAAGTTGGCCTAGAGGCAACAAGTACAAACTGAACAATAATGGGCCTAAAATTGACCCCTGGGGAACACCGCCTGAGACAATATATATATGTGTGTATATATATATGTGTGTGTGTGTGTGTGTGTGTGTGTGTGTGTGTGTGTGTGTAAATATATTTTAAAAAATAGTCATTTGTGTCTCTTCAAATGTAAAGTGATGAACAGTCTGCATAAGACTAAACATAAACTAGAAAATGCAATTTCTGTAGGAATTGCGTGTGGTTGCTGAAAGTGGATTTAGATTGCATAACTGGAAGCTGAACACTATTGAAAAATCTAGCAAGATTGAAATCAGCAATGGGTAAAGTTGAACCTACACTCTCATGTTTTTAAGACAGACATGCTATGCACTGAGCTAACATGTCACACAGCAATGTCAGGCCAGATTCTGGTGTTTACTCTGTCAATTGCATGAAATTGACAAAAAAGCAGTCTCATTAAGCAGATTGACATCACCTGGACTCCTTCATCCTACAACTCTACTGAGTTCTGCCCTAAGCGGGGCTCGAACTCACAGTCTTTGGATCTAAAAGGAGTACAGAAATGACATGACCTTAAATCATTGGACTACTCACACATGCTGTTTAGCACAGGAAAAGATGTATTTAACAAGCATATCAATCCATATTTTAGGTAGTAATGTTAAGGTAAGCTAGAGAGGAATTGAATTCTGGTACAGGATAAAGATGCAAGGCTACTTTGTACATGAGAGCAATATTATGAGGAGCACTGCAGTGAGCAGCTATCGAACACACAACCTTGTCATTTAAGGTGAAGCTGATCATGAGAGCAGTGTTATAAACCACTGAGCCAACAGTCATTCACAAAAACAAGAGGAAAAAATCTCCATTTTGATGAGGAAAATGTGTTTGTCTCAAACCAGAGCTTGAAGCCCAGAGATTTGTACATCATTAGTGAAAGCAAGACTAGTTTAACATGAGAATGAATAATATGTGTAAAAAGTGTTTGAAGGAAGAGAGAATCTGTAAGTTTAAGAAACTGCAGTGAGAGAAAACACACATCCTGCAAACTGTATTGCAGTCAATGAGAACATTACAGCGACTCTCTATCAATTAAGGTTCAGATCTCAAAAACTATAAGTCCTATGTGAAATGTATTTACATTTTGAGAGAGAGGAGGCTTGTGGCAACATACTGATATGTGCGTGAGGAGTTAAAATTGTGGAAGTGACAGCTGTTCAGAAAAAAAATTCTGGTCTAAAATTATCTGTGCTCTCCACTGTGCCTGATCACATGATACACTGGTGAGACCTGACAAAGTCTGCAAAACTTTTGGGCTTAAATTGCTGAAAAACTACAAAACAATCTGATAACTTTGAAAGTTCAAAGTTTTGTGAACATTTTACAGTTTGAATGGCGTCTGTACGATAAGGGACCTCTGAGCAGTAGAGTGTCAAAGTGACCAAGGTTCCAACTCAGTTGGACAGTTCGTCCCATAGACTGCCATTATAAATTTTAATGTTTTAAAAAATTATGTAAAATTGCTGAAACACGTTACATTTCAGAAAAATACAAGGCACACATCTGCTGAATGAGTTGCACAGACTGACAGTTGAATGGTTTTTATAGCACAAAGTATGCAGCAGTTGAAACGCGGCAAAAAACGTAGGGAAGACGGAAAAAGAATAAAGAGTGAGAAGAACAATGTTCAAATACACCTTGACAAAAGGGCACTTTGGACATCAGGTGAGTTGCCTGCATAAAAACATATCAGAGAAGAGTACTACTACACCACCATCTCTTCTATCACACCTAAAACTTAAAATATAAAACCTAACTTTATCTTATCTTATGTTTATTAACATTATCAAGTGGGTTTATTTTCCATCTTATGTACATATACATGTTTTTATATTAGTTTTATGTCTTTTTTGATGTGAAGAACTTGGTGCGTGTAAATTATTTTGTTGTAAAGCACTTTGAGCTGCATTTTTTTTGTATGAAAGGTGCTATACAGATGAAGTTATTATTAGTATTATTAAAAACATTTTTAAAAAAGTTAAATTTCAGTGGTGATACCTGTTAGTGTAAAACTAGCACTAGAGTCCGGCCAAGTTTCAGTTAAAAGCAATATGTCCAGCTTATGATCTGTAATTAGGTCACTAACCAGTGCAGCCTTTCCTGTGAAAGATCTCACATTTAATAAAGCAAATTTTAATGTTGTCTCATTCAGCCCAGTAGCTGAGACTGCAGTCTGTCAGAGAGAGGCGTTAATCTGAGTCAAAGTTTGATGGTTGGCTGACCTGTGTACAGTTTTCTGTATGATAAAATAGGATCACCTACCTTCAACAACTTGAATAGGCATGATGGGATGGTATAGGGATACAGTCTGTGGGTCATTGTGGTGGGGGATATTACTGATGCCACCTATCCTCCAAACACATCATAGAGACTGCAAATGGAGGACAGTGTTTTTGGTGAACAGTCTGGTGCCTCTATCGTTTGGATGGTTATCACTCCTGTACAGGTTCTTTTGGGTCCAGAAATAGTCAAAATTATTAACAAACCCAATTCCAGTGGCAATACAAAAGTTCAATAGCCATTGGTGAGCACTGAAGAGACAACTGAAATTCCCACAACTTTTCCTCTGAGAGGAAATGGGGCCTGAAAGAATACAGAGCTTTCCATGGCTCTGAATACTATCAGTTAGTGTCTCATAGTCTTGTTGGAGCTTAATTGACTGTTTAAGTCTAATATAATTTGTGCCCACATGAACAATAATAGTATGGGCAGTTGGGTGGATGTCAGTAAGAACAGGGATGAGTTTAATCATGTCCATTATTCTTGGCACCAGGCCAGCATTATGTAATTCCATTTGGCATTTCCACAAACCTGATGATAGAGTCCCCAACTAAGAGAAACTCTGGTTCCTCATCTGCACAGCCTTTACTGTAGACGGCAAGGTTAACATATTAGAATCAGATAAACTTTTACAAACATTTTTACTCAAAAGAGGGTCTGTGGATTTTGAACAGGATCTTCTAATGGTCAGTATTAACAGGAGGGATGATGAGAGCAAGCAAAACCTATTTCAACATTCATATGAGCACTCGACTGTTGTTTTAAGACAGACTTAAACAACAGTGAACCTATATTGTAAAGAAAAAAAAGCTCATCTTAATTGAACTTTTTACAAATTCACGTATTGCATATACATTTTTTGCTCACATTTAATTTGTAATATGGTATTAGGAAAGTTATTTATTAGCATTAACCCTGATAACAAGTCAGTCAACGCAATATTTTAGTGGTTTTAGGGAACGTAGTTGCTCCAGTTAGCCTATATTGATACCTGCTAAAAAAAAAAAAGTTTTTTAAAAATGAAGAGATAACTAGAGATGAATTCAACAAGATAAACCTGCCTTTGAGTGGAAGCACATTGCTATGAATCAGTGTGGACTTGAGGTTGAGGAAATGTCACAGGATGACCTTCATCTCCCCAACAAAGGCCTTCAATTCTACAATGAAGGATGGAATTTACATTTAATGTTTTGTTTATTTAAATTAGCTCAACACAGCAAAAGTCAGCATTTCTAGTCTTACTTTAAAGGTAGTTGGATAAGACACATGTACAGAACTTTTCATATGAAAGGCAGCATCTTTCAAGCCTCACTTGACATCTTCATACTTTGTGCATCAGCAGATGAAAGAAGGGACAAATTCTCCTTTTTCTGTAAAATCAATCAACTTCTTGTTTTCAGTTTTTAGAAATATAAACTCTATGGCAATTCTCCAAAAACTTCTGGTAATATAATATTGAATGACCTCATGGTGTTGCAGTAATCCTCTGTTGTTAAGCAACAGAAAATGATGATGATGGTGAATTCTAAACATATATACAACAGGAATTCCCCACTCTTATCTTTATTATGACCTATGCATGCTATCTTAATGTTGGCATATTTGACATGTCTTAACATGTCAAATATCTTAAAACTCTCAACACTCAGCATGTTAAGATTGCTTGGTTGCTATGTAAGTGTTTGCCATCAGCACCAAAACTTAGGTTTCATTTCTGTGTTCTCAAATCAAGCAGCAAATAAAACATTTTGTTCTTATAGCAAAACCACAAGCATGCCACATGTAAATTTGTCTGTGGAAACATTTCCTGTTGGCTGTCAACGATTATAGCTGGTGGGGTGGTGATGAGTTTCACTGTCAGCATTTGTATGACTGTAGAGATGACACCATGTGTGACTATAACCAGGGTGTGATTTGTGAATCACGCCCTGGTTATAATGTTGCTGTAAATATCATGACTTGGGAAAGATTCACAATATGCCAGTGGGCACTTGACCTTTAAGTAAAGACTGAAACAAGCCTGTGCAATGAAAAGCACCCTGCAGATGAAGAACCACAGTCAAAATCTTTTCACTGGTGTTTCCTTTTATTTCTGAGTATGTCACAATTACTCTTTTAAAAGATGTTTTCAAGAAAATAAAAAATAACTGATTATGGTATTTTTATCATCACAGAAAATATGTCTGTACCACCTGTACAACAAAACTGTAGTTACATCACATAGTCAATAACGGCTTGCATTAATAAAAATGTCATCCCATCTTGCTTGGACATGTGCAGACAACTATTCTCTCTCGTTCTCACCACTGCTGTACAGGGTGCAGCTGTGCCTGTTGAACATCAAATTTCCTGAGGGCAGGGATAGGCACCTTTCCGACATGGAGCTCCAGGAGTCTGCAGGTTTTTTAATTCCCACCAAAGTCTACAGCAAGTGGTTTCATCCTATGTTACTTTTCACCACCAACCGGGCTTCCAGTTTCACTTGTCCCTCCAGCAGGGCACAAATGATAGCCTCCATCTCCAGGGCCACATTTTTTCATTATGAGGCTTGATTTTTGAACGTACGAGGTTGCACTTCTATACAAAAGCAGATCAACCCTGGTGTTAGCAGAGGAGACGGCTGTATTCGGAGAGTGCCGAGGATTTTTTAACCCCATCCCAGATACGAGCTGCATAGTGAAACCTGTAATAACACAGCAAACACAAAACAAACTCTGTTCACCTCGATAAAACCACTGTGATTTAGGGCTGCAGCTAACCGTATGAATCGTTATAAAATCTCATAAAATTGTGAAAAATGATGACAACATCTTCAAATGTCTTTTTTTTTGTCTGTTTTTGTCCCAATTAATAGTCCTTGTTTGTTAGTTTGTTATTTTAAGATAATGTTTTCGGGTATTTTGCTTTTAACACTGATGAGTGTAAAGTAGAGGGGCAGGCAGGAAATGTGGGTAGAAAGAGTGAGAAAGGGATGTTATGCAAGAAGATTCTGTGGTTATTCTTAAGTGCAGATGCAGATCACATCTACCTTAAAAACTCAGACTGACTATGTCTTTGCTATAAAGACTCTGGGAAGCCATCCCCAAGATCGGGGTAGCACCTTCACTAACAAGAATGAAATAAAAAATTTTTAAAAAAACTTCTTACTTATTTTTTTAATTATTTCAGTTCTTAAATTTTGATTTTGATTTTTGTCCAATTTTTAATCGTGTTATACAAGGGTGTAAATTTGGTTTCAGAAGCAGGGGACACACAATGTCAGAGGTTCATCAGCAACAACAAAATCAAAAAGTGTGAATTTATATACTGTATAAATATATTACATAAATATATATATTTACTGTATATCTGTATCAATCTAGCAAATCAATTATGACAAAATTAGTTATCATGCCATAATGGTAACAAAACAAAAAAAATGAAATTGCTATCTCTGGATTATTATTATTTGTTTTTACACATCAAAAACTGTGTACAGGTATTAGGGAGTACTACCAGAGCTGCCCGCAGTCTAACTAATTGCCTCAGATAAGCAGTATCAACATCATGAAACTCAAAGTGTGGGGGGCAAAAATTTAATTTTAAAAAGTGAGGAGGACATCATGAAAATTACACCCTTGGTGTTTGGGTTTGGTTGTTTTAATTTGTTTTTGTCCCGTAAGGCACCCTGTTTGTGATTAGTGGTATAAGAATGAATTGAATATTCTTCTAAATGGGAAGTGTGCATAGAATGTGATGTTTACCAGTTCTTCTCAGTGAGGATGGTGTGTGACAGCTGACAGCGGGGCATGGCCAGTATTTGGCTGCGGAGCTTGGAAACCATGGTGGAGAAGGCAGGGTGTCCTCTGTACCCCGGGAGCAGAGAGAACAGGGGGTATGTTCCCGGGCCTAAACAGTGTACAATGATTAATTCACTTCTCACCTTACATGAAGGAGGAAAATGTATGTGATCAAGTTAAATTCTCTATGACCTGCTTTAGTCAGATTATCCTCCCCGTCATTCTCCTGCACGGGAAGCAGGAACATGTTGACTTCAGTGTCCAGATAGTCCTGCCCCAGGCCGGGGAAGATATTGCAGTCTAGCATGGACAATGTACCTGAAAACACACCACATGTTATGGGAAGACTGCAGGGATGGCATGAATGCTGAAGCAATTTTGTAATCACATGTCTAAACAAAACACAGATAATAGCCATGGTATTATCTAAACTCAGCTTTTAACATGAAACATGTTGTCCCTTAAAAACAGCCATGGCATCAACAGAATGCATTGATCTATGAAAAAAAGATTCTTCTACTTTTTAACCTTTGTATTTGAGATGAGAGTGGGCCATTAGTTTGTCCACCGCCATATGCATATTCTTCAGATTCCTTGGGCAGAAATCATCCCGTCTAGCCTTATTCTGCAGGAACACTGGATGAAGGAAGAATAAACACTTTCATTTTGATATCATTAAACCTGATTGACGTGTATGTGTGTGTGTGTTTCCGTATTAAACAATCACCTATATGGGGATAGTACTCAGCTCCATCGTCATTGCCTGAAGAACCAGTGCTGTCATGGCTAGCAGATGGAGTGGAAGGTTTCAGCATCTCAGCAGTCTGAAGAAATCTACACAAGAACAAAAAAAAGTGTGAGAAACAGGAGGTGTAACTAGCACAGCTCATAAAATAACTCTCTGATCAGAGTCATTGATGCAAATGGACCAGATGATCAATATCAAACTAACTAACTCTAAACTATTTTTTTAATCCAACTTGATGCAGACAAGTAAAACATGTCCAGTCTGTGATTATAAAACTATCTTCAGCCTGATGTTTCACTACTTGTGCTTGTGGTGTTTTTTTCACACACATCAAACAGTCAAAAAGGTCATATCACTCTATAGTCAAATATCATTCTTTATAACAAATACATGAATTTACATCCACATAAAATGTCCAACTCTGTCTGCATTGGAAAATGAGTTTTCTTGAACTTTCTATAATTCTTTTCAACTACAGAGTTTTCAGCATATTTTTCAGTAGTGTGAAAGACATGTTAAACATTGAAAACTAAATGTAGATTACAGAGCAATCAGCAGTGAGTGCCAGCACATGTTACATGAGAACATTGCCAGTCATTTTCAACAGATCCGGCTTTGCCTGCATTGGTTGTCTACAAGACCAAATGAAAGGAGAACGTTACTGAACTTATGAAAAAGCAGAAAACAAATATCCTCTCACGAAACAAGATGAAATGCTCAGCATTCTTGCAGGAGGAGTTGACTCAGAGCCATGCTTCTCCTTTTGTGCAGTGAACCTTGTCAGTAAGTTTAGCACTGATCCACAGAAGATAAACAAGTGTCTACCTGTAGAGGTTTAAGTCAGTGAACCAGTCTTGAACCACAATAACCACATGGCACACTGTGAACAGGAAGGCAGCAATCTGAAGAGACTGTTGACAGATGATAGAGAAAGATTCCAATGCGGTTATACAAGATCGACCATTAAACCTTTGTTAAATAATGACTCAGAGGACTTAAGGTAAATATTGATCCCTAGATATAACTGACGGTGTTCATATACACAACTAGTGTTATCAGTCAGTAACCCCTGTAGGCCAGACACTGACCTGCATCTCAACATATGTGTAAGGGAGGTTGTACTCTGGAGGCAACTTCCGATCGTTGTTGATGAGATGGTCGAGAATAGACGGGCTGAGCATTGGCTGGAGAAACAAACATTGACACACAGCTTCAGAGCTCATCAATCCCCAACCAGACTGATTTAGAAGCTTTCTAGAAACTTTATTTATATTCCGCGGTAACATTACAATTTAGACAGTTCATGACTTGCCTACATTCTCGCATCAAACTGAACAAAGTACAGTACATGAAAGAGAAACTGTCACTGTATCCGTAATACTTCACTTTCACCTGTGTGTCCAAGAAGATGACTCTCTCCTGTGTGATGAAGAAATCGATCCCTGTGCTCTGGTTTCCTCCTCTTTCCTTAATTTCTTGAGTCTGGGCTCTGAATACATATCCCCTGTGCAAACAAAAACATGAACACAAATACATACTAAATTAAAACAAGGGATACAGCATGTCTTTCATCACTTATTCTTCCACCTAACCTCTCTGGCACCGAAAGTCATGGATATTTTGAGAACCTAAAACCTGGCAATGCAAATTTTCTTGATTTTCCAAAACAATGATTATGCTAGTTAATTAGTCTCACCCATTAGACTGGTTTCAAACATTCTGTGAGACTAGATGAGAATCTGCACTAGTGTCTACAGAAGCAGAAAGGTTTACTATATCGCCTCCATGTGTTTATAAAGGGTACCATCACTTTTTATGTGCAGCTTAAAATTATATGGAAAGAAAATATGTATTTACTATTGATTTGTGTTACCTGTTTGAGCTATTTTAATTTTAAATATTTTAATTATCAATATAAAATGAACAGAATTAGGATTATTTATTTTGCTGGTGCTGCCACTGCTGTAACAACTGACAAATCAACACTGGTCCCAATATACTGTAGTTTTAGACCAATGTGTAGTAAGGGGACTATCCTCAATAACCTTAACTGGCAGATTTTTACAAAACTGTACACTAAACTAGCATTGGGAACACATTATATTGGTTTGTAATTATGAGAGCACCTCATCCTGTTCAGTATCTATTAACACTGGACTTCTTCACGGATCAATTGTCACTATTCTGTTTCCACTTGAATCTATTCCTCAAACTTTTTTTAAAAAAAAAAGAGCAAAAGTATATTTAATTATTGATAAATAAAATAAATAACTAATTCACCTAGCTGGTCAATCTCAAAGCTTCATCTTCTTTTTGTTGTTCCTACCAAATTTACCTTTGATCTTCTTCAGCGGTGTTGGCAGATAACAGTGACATGACAGTGGATTTCCCAGTTCCCTGCAGGCCAATGACTCCCACCACCAACATATCTGTCTGGTCCCTCAAGAACTGCAACATATCACAACAAAACATAACATTTTTAAATCCTTAAAAAAAACAACAGCTCCTCAATCAACTAGGTTCATAAAATATTAACTTACCTCCATGGCACTGTCACACCAATTCATCTGATCATCCACAAGCTTAATACTGTGCTTCATCTTCTCTGGAGGGAGGAGTTTAGACTGGCCAACCATGGCTGGAAGTCATAAGAATAGATTCAAAACTTGCTTTTATGTTCTCTGCATACAAACAATATTTTTGACTTAAATTCTCACTGACATCTACAGGACAAAAAGCAATTGTTCTCTGTGTGACATCAATAATAACTCACGGTCCACAGCACTGCTCGACGCAGAAGCAGCCATTCCTCTGTTTTGGATCTGGTATACAGGCTGTGTAGGTCGCTGCCCTTCCCTCTCCATCTTGGAGGGCCCAGGACCAGAGGGCTGAGCAGCCGACTCCGTAGGGGTCCCAGGTTTTGCTCCATCGTCCCGGGCTTTCATCAGCATAATGGGCTTCTCAAGGACTGGAGCTCCACTGATGGGTGCATTCTGTGATGGCTTAGCCTTAAAACAGATTCATTTATTAACACAAGTCAACAGATGACTCAACAGATACAGATTGTACTTTCTGCAACTGTAATTCATTTTTAAAATCCCCATCCATTCAAAAAATGTGTTTTTCTTCTTGTTACTAAAGTTGAATGTTTGAGCGTAACTGTACAGAATGATGCATGTGCAGAGTTTAGCACTAGAAGGTTGTTTTCACATTCATCCCATCTACTGAAAGTGGAAAGTTTCTCTGTGCTCATTGAAAATCTGATTTTAAGGGTGGGCCTTCGAGCATGATTTGTGACATAATAAATAGTTTGGAAGCCAATCTCGATCCAATATTCAACTTAGAAGTGTGATGTGTAAACTTAAAACCATCGGTGCACATAAACTGAGAGTTGACTTTTCAGTGAAGTAGGAGACATCTTGTGTCCAGCAGTTAAACTTCTGACATTAAACATATTTGCATAATTATAAATTCTGGAATTTTTAATGAGGGAGAAGGAGTAGATGTAATTTTAAAGGTTTTAACATGGTAATTATACTTTTTTTTTTATGCAAAAACCATATCATTCAAAAATTATTATTCAAAGCAGAGGATTTTAGATACATATTAAAACATGTCCGGAGGGGATCTTTAAGTAATGTGAATGCGGTCCTAAATTCTGGAAATAATGATGTAAATGTAAAAGTACATTGCCTTGAACAGAAGCAACTGAATGTAAATTTCTACCAAACTTTGTTCTCATATCTTAAAATATGATGTTTGATGTCACACGTTGCAATCACATTAATGCAACGGCTTACTTTTTAGTCAATCTGACTATCCTGCAAGCAAAGAATATCAATGGTATTTCATATTCTCATAATAAGAAAGCAAATGAAAACATATATCCTGTGATGTGGACATTAAGTCTTTGACCACATGTCTTCAATTATTATTTGTGTTCAATAAAGAGAATTACAAAATAGAGCTTCATATCTGAGACAAGCTAACGTACCCTTTCCCCGGGTGGCTTCGCCAAAATGATGGGGGTCTTCTGTATGAGTGGGCCGGGTGGATCCTCGCTCCCATCCTCAACACACAAATGAAAGGCATTTTAAGTGCAAAAGTTACACCAGCAATCACAACAACGCAGACTAGAGTAGGTTTTTATGTTACCCTTCGTTCTCTTGGTTGGTATTCTCGGTCCCGACTGGGTCCGGACAGGTTTTGTCCCGGTGGTCCAGCATCCCTGTCGCCCCGTCGTCGCCTCCTCCTGCGTCCCTGCCCGTACATTCCGGGCTGACTGTGGCCGGACTCTGACATGTCGCCGACAATAACGACACACTACAGCAGGACAACAGATGTCAACAATCAGCTAGCTAGTTGACGTTAGCAGAGGCGAGCTACAGATAGTGTAACTTGCACTGAAATATCTCCGAAACGAGAAATGTGCACTCAGCTAGCAACTCTGTAACCATGACTCTCGTTGATGTTTAAAGATATCTTAACTGCTAGAGGTAAAAACATTTAAATCCAGCCTCTAGCGCTTAAAAAATGAACGTACATCACAGTAGCTTCTGTTTCCCCGCTGGTGTGCTTGTTTCTTAACTCGGCGTTAACCGTTGCTGTGCGGCGTTGGAACGATTGGCGAATTTCGACGCGCCGACAGAAGCCCCACCCGCGTGAAATAGTGTTTGATGCATTTCAAACACATTTCGTTCGGTCTGGTAAATGAAGTCGTCATGAAACATCGGGTTGATATTAGTGGTTCCGCCACTTTAGAGACACTTCGTGTAACCTCGACATACTTTATATTTTACCGTATAAAGGAATAGGGAGCGATACACGACATCTATATTCCATTCATGATTTTCTTGCTTAGTTGTGCTGCTTGTTGTTTGCCTCGAAAGTAAATTGTTCTTAATCACATCCTGGGATGTCAGGTTTCTTAAAGACATAGTTACACATATTTACTGTATGCAGTATTGTTCAAGCGAAATAAGAGTCTCCTATTTTCCTTGATGTTGATAATTCAAGAACGACCGTATAAAAATCATTCTACTCATGGATATATTATAAAAACTCTGAACTTATTGCCTACAATTACACTCTTCTGTCGAGATGCATTCTGGGAGATGTAGCCGTACCCCTTTCCGGTTTAAACAGGATACGGAGGAGGTCGGTGTGCGGACGCCATCAACAACATCACGGGGTTTCTTTTGCTAATGTGTTTAATTATTTCAGTAGTTGCGACACCTGTGCAATTTGGTGCGCTTCAGACACAAATCTTGAAGAAGATGCTTATTTCGCCCAAAACCCACATCATAAGATACAAGTTAACGTTTGCTATTTCTATTTTTTGAAGTAAGTTAACCTTAACATACAGTATAGTAACCTGGACCAGCTGTCACCTTCTACACATTACTTCACCGTTGTTCTGTGCAGCTGGCAGCAGTTTTTGGTCCAGGTCCTGTTGTGGACAGAGGTAAGTAAACTGCTCTCTGTGGGTTAAAGTCTAACGTTAATGTACTGGCTCAACTACAACTGACTTCTTACACAAAAACACATATGGTGGCCTGTAGAGTTAACTTCTTCAATTAATCAATTAATGGTTTTGGCTTTCTCACAATTTTCCAGTTCTTCAGGTAACTCCTTCAAATGACTTGTTTAGTCCAAATTTCACAGATAATTAATTTACAGTAAAAACAATGATTATAATTATATGACTAAAAAACTGTGAAAGCTCCCTGTGAAAGTGCAGCTCAAGCTAGATTTGCAGATACTTAGTCATAATCCAAAGTACTGGACGAATTATAACTTTGACCTGAAAAGTCAGGATCACCGTTACTACAATTCCTCCTAAGGGGAACATGAATGTGTGTACCGAGTTTCATAGCAATCCATACAGTAGTTCAACAAAGACAGAAGGATTCATCCTCTGGGGATCATGAATGTCTGTACCAAATGTTGTGACAGTCCATCTAGTCGATGTTTTGATATTTTATAGGACAAGTGAAAACTTTGACCTGCTGGTGGAGCTAGAAGAAAGGTCAGAGGATCACCAAAGTCATTAGTATTCATCCTTTGGGAATCACGAATGCCTGTACAGAATTTCATGGCAATCCAAATAATAGCCGTTGAGACATTTTAGTCTGGACTAGATATTGCTGTCCATGCAGTTAGCATGGCTACAAACAGAAAATCCTCACATTTGAGAAGCTGGGACCAGAGCAGATGATGTTTGGCATGTAACAGACTCAAACTCTTTATCATTTATCATTGTTTTTCTTAATAGTTCTCTAGAGATCAACTAAAAATATATAGTGTAATTGTTTCAGCTGTAAACCACATACATAATTACTGTAGGTTGGCTGACTATATTAAAATGAAATAACTATCTCCTGTGATGCTTGTATGAAACCTGTAATAAATATATTCTAACAAACAGAAATTTTAAGAGATGCTCTCCATTGTGCTTTTAATCACAGACCAGCTAGAGATTGCCGGGACCAGCTCCTTATGTCTGAAGACTCGAGCAGCGACGATGAATGGTGTGTTTTCACAAAAAGACAGATGGGTAATGCACACCTGCAGGCAAAATGTTGGGAATGTGGCAAAAAATTCAGAAACATAGCCAACTTGATATCACACTACAAAAGCCACGATATCAAAGCTACCTGCCACATCTGCAAGGTTACTTTCCGACGTCTGACGTCACTCTCCACACACCTGGATAATGCACATTCGCCACCCCTCTGCAGAAAGTGCCATCAGTCTTTCAGTAATGTGTGGGAGTTGAACAAGCACGCAGAGACGCTTTGCATGGGCTCAGCGCCATTTCAAGAAGCCCCCTCTCTGACTTCTGCGGTCATATGTCAGAGTCAGAACAGTGACAGCCTTGCTAATAAGGTGACTGCACAGCAAAGCGCAGACTCAGTGCTACGTGACTCAGAGTCAGAATCGATGCGTCGAGACAGATTTGAGATGAGGCCTGCCACATCTGAAAACAGCGTGGAATATATAGTGGGTGAAGATGATAAAGATATTGAAAGTCCCCATGAAACCGGTTGGGAGGAGGAGGATGACTCAACAAGCTCTTACACTGATGATGAGAATGAAACGCGCTCTGAGCCTGCGGACATGTGTTCAGATGATCCAGAATCAGATGGTGACTCGAACTCATGTGCGACTGATTGTTCCAGTGACTCTTCCAACAGTCCACACTCTAAAAAAACACCAGCAACCCTCCATAATGTTGATAGTTCAGTTTGTTCTGCATGTGGCAGAGGGCCATTCAGGTCACTTAAGGTCCATTTGCTGCACTGTAGTGGTATAAGGGTAAAATATCAGTGTTCACTGTGCAAGATGCTTTTCCCAACGGAGACGTCACTTAACCAACACTACATGCCTTTGTACTCCTGTGACATCTGTGGCCAGGTTTTCTCTCTCGACCACTCGTACAATCAACACCAGTGTCCCAAGGGTGGCAACTCACCCACCATCTTCTTTTGCACTGAGTCGATGCCAAAAGTATGTAACATATGCAGATCTTTTTTTACCTCGGAGAAAACATTGTTAAACCATGTCGCCAGAGTTCACACGTCAGTGTCCAGCACCAAGTTGTCCATTATTACCAATCCGTCTGCATTGACTAATAAAAAGCTTTCACCAGGTGTCTCTGGCACAGCTGCCCGGTCAGCCACCAGTAGTTCTAGGCACGTCCTGGTCTCTAGCAGTGCTACATATCAAAGTCCCAGTGCAGTCAAACAGGTCGTTAATGGAAAGCTCTCTGTCAGCCAAAACTATGCTGGGACCCTGTCCACTGTTGTGAAGTCCAGCCCTTCCTGTCTTTCAACATCCTCTTTCCACAAAGGCAGACCCCCTGCCCCGACATGCATGACTTCTGCTGCTGGACCTGTTCGATCAGGTCATCCGACCAACCAGCCTTCACGTCTTTCTGCACCATTGTTTTTCCCTCCTAGTGCCACTGACACAACTCCAGCCAACCCAGTCTCTCACCCTGTCTCCCCACCAATTCCTACTATTATGGCCATGTTTGAGAATGACAGCCAAGAGGTGGCTTTGATGAAACGTATGAGCACAGGCTGGCGTTCCAAGGCCCCTTACCCCTGCAGGCAGTGTGGTGCGGTCTTACGGCAGCCCTCCTTCATCATCAGCCACCGCTACCTCCACAGAGGCCGCCGCTCACACCGGTGCCAGTGCGGCCGAGCCTTTAAGCACCGGCTACACCTCCTGCGACATTGTGTTCAGCATGCTGAGGCCATGAGCTACATTTGTGTCAACTGTGGGGAGAGTTTCACAGGAGCAAAACTCTTAGCTGAGCACATGAAGGGCAAATCGCAGAAGAAATCCAGTTCTTCAGGACATACTTGGAAACGGAGAGTAAAGAGAAAATGCAAAATGCCCTTTACATGTGACTGTGGACAACTGTTTTTTAGACCCTCTGCTTACATATGGCATCAACTTAAAAACAAGACAAAAACCAAACAATGGAAGAAGGTGGCTTTGATGAGCACGGGCTGGCGTTCCAAGGCCCACAAACAAAGAGTTTAATCAAAGGGGATTTTTTTTACACATTGATTGTCGCATTTCTTTGTAAGATGTATTGTGTTCACAAGTGACAAAATCAAAGCAAAATCATATGCACATTCAGTCTTAATGGCTTTTAATTATAAGCATGTCCTGGATAGTTGTTAACATGGTTTTTGTGCAAATGATACACAGTAAACAGGGTTAGAAACTCCTCTTTTGTTCTTCTTTTGACAACATAACAGAATACAAATAAACCCACAAGGAACTTTTTTTCCCGTATTGTATTAAGTTAAAACATCGAAACTCCAGTTTATTCTCCAGAGAGAGAATTAGTCCAGTTTTGCAATATTTCTCACAAAGTGCTTTCTTAACAATGAGGTTTGGTGACATTTGAGGATTTCTGAGTCCTCTTGTTTTCTGTTTTTTCAGATATTGTTTAAGCACAGATGATTCAAATGTTAGGCCCCTATGTGAGACTGTCGGGGTCTTGGTATTCAGGTTGAAAAGTAGCAAATGACATTTCTGTGATTGTTTTATAATGTTTATGATTTTAATGTTAACAGTTCTAAATATTATGACGTTTACTGAATGCATTTCCACTAGATGGAGCTGTTGGGTTGCTAAAAGAACAGCTGAGCCTAAAAGGCAACTTACACCAAAGTTTCACTGTTCTCAGAACAGGTGTAGGTGTTAGATGTATTTCTGTCTACAACCTCAGATGTAGATCAATCAATGATCAATCAATCTATGACATCAGTTAAAATCCTGCGGAAATAAGTGTTTCTTCCCACAACACCTGAATTGAAATTTAGTTGTTTGTTTTTTTTCATGTTTGAGAGTGAGAACACATTTCATTCATGATTCACTTGGTGGGTTATGAGAAAGCAGAATGATGAGGAATTGTTGTTGTTTTACAGACAAATTCATTAAGCCTGTTTGCAAAAAAAAATAATCAGCTGATAACCATTAAACCTTCTGCTAATGAACAAGAAGATTCGCAAGAGGTTTTTATAAAAACTGATTAGACACTGTACAATATTGCATTAAATTTAAAATAAAATTACCATTTGAAATTAACAAAACTTATATCTTATTCCACAGGAATAAGGCAGTGATGGAGTCCATCAATGAAAGCTTATAATTAGCAGTTAAGAGAGCAAGTCCTGGAACCTTTGACAGTGTGGATAATAAGTCTCTCCACACATCTTGTACGAGATTAATTCTGTTTTTTTGTGCACAGTCACAAACAGAAGTACTGAAAGCACAACAGATCTGTCAAAATGCACTGTGATTACTCCACAGTTAAATGAAGTCATTCTATCTGTATAATTTTACGGCTATGAGTCATTGTGCAGTGCACTCAGCACCGGGCCTGAAGATGAGATCTTTAGTGGGTTATGCCAGTCCTCCAAGCTTGTTAAGAGTGCTGATCATACTTGTGCAATATAACCATCAAAAAGGCCATATCACTGCATAGCCAAATATCATTCTTTATAACAAATATATGAATTTATGTCCACATAAATTACCCAACAGTGTCTGCATTGGAAAATTAGTTTTATTGAACTTTCTAGAAGATTCCTTAACTATTAATTCCTTTCAACTACAGAGTTTTCAGCATATTTTTTAGCAGAGTGAAAGACAAGTTAAACATTGGAAACTAACTTTTGACTACAAAGCTATAAGCAAATATTAGCATACACCAACATAATGAGTTGTTCAGATCATCCATTATAATTGTTCAGCTGTGCATGTGAGTATCCTGATTCAATAATGGTACACTAGACAAGATGAATGAGTACCAGCACATGTTACATGAGAACATTGCCAGTCATTTTCAACAGGTCCGGCTTTGCCCGCGTTTGTTGTCTACAAGACCAACTGAAAGAAGAACGTTACTGAACTTATGAAAAAGCAGAAAACAAATATCCTCTCACGAAACAAGATGAAATGCTCAGCATTCTTGCGGGAGGAGTTGACTTTCAAATTATCCTCAGAGCCAAGCTTCTCCTTTTGTGCAGTGAACCTTGTCAGTAAGTTTAACACTGATCCACAGAAGATAAACAAGTATCTACCTGTAGAGGTTTAAGTCAGTGAACCAGTCTTGAACCATAATGACCACATGGCACACTGTAAACAAGAAGGCAGCAATCTGAAGAGACTGTTGACAGATGATAGAGGAAAAAATCTAATGTGGTTACATGGGACTCACCATTAAACCATTGTTAAATAATGAAACAGAGGATAAAAGGTAAATATTGATCCCTAGATGTTACGAATGGTATGCATATAAACAACTGGTGTTATCATTCTGTAACCCCTGTATGCGGTGGCCGACAAGGGCAAATGCGCTGCAACTTAAGAAACACATGCAAATAGACAAAAAACAAGCAAATTAAGAAAAGATCATCAATTTGACAACACATGTGCAGTATTTAGAATATGCACTGCCATTACCACAACACAACACATTAACAAAATGCGCTGCAAATACAACACAACACATTACAGAAACAACAACAAAAGTGTTTCCAGAGGACACTTTAGAGTGATGAACACATCAATAACTCATAAGTGAAATGTTGTTAAAACACAAATGAGGCCTCTTTCCTACTGTAGTAAGGTAGGCAACAAGCTACAACCTTATTTTCACCAATTGTGTCTTAATTGTGTTTTCATGGCCTTTGTTATCAAGATTGTACAGCACTTTGGTCAACTGTTGTTTTTAAATGTGCTTCATAAATAAATTTGATTTGATTTGATTTGAAAACGAGCTGGACAAATAACACTGGTCTCTATGTACAGCTGACTGTGAGACGAAGATGCAGGGACCATCTAAAAACTGTGACAACAAAAAGAGATACTTCAAACAATATTCAATAACTTCACTCTTATACATTGCAGTGTCCCCAAAATGACTTCACACATCAATGGTCTCTTGTTGGTTATACTACAACACTTAGAATGGGGGAAAAAA
The DNA here is from genome assembly GCF_914725855.1 of Thunnus albacares. Classification (NCBI taxonomy): domain Eukaryota; kingdom Metazoa; phylum Chordata; class Actinopteri; order Scombriformes; family Scombridae; genus Thunnus; species Thunnus albacares. Next base: position 15,826,015 of record NC_058113.1, on the reverse strand, counting down.
AGGGTTAGGGGTTATTGAATATTGTTTGAAATATCTCTTTTTAGTGTTGCACTTTTTAGACAATCCCTGCATCATCGTCTCTCAGCCAGCTGTACATAGAGACCAATGTTATTTGTCCAGCTCGGAGGACAGCTCGTTTTGGTGAAAATAAGGTTGTAGCTCATTTTCTCCCTTACTACAGTAGGAAAGAGGCATCATTTGTGTTTTAACAACATTTTGCTTATGAGTTATTGATGTGTTTGTCACTCTTAAGTGTCCTTTGGAAACACTTTTGTTGTTGTTTCTGTAATGTGTTGTGGTATTTGCAGTGTGTTTTCTAAGTGCTGCGCATGTGTTGTCAAATTGATGAAGATGTTTTCTTAAGTTGCAGAACATTTGCCCTCGTCAGCCACCATACCTATAGACTGGATACTGACCTGCATCTCAACATATGTGTAAGGGAGATTGTACTCTGGAGGTAACTTCTGATCATTGTTGATGAGATGGTCGAGAATAGACGGGCTGAGCATTGGCTGGAGAAACAAACATTGACACACAGCTGCAGAGCTCATCAATCCCCAACCAGACTGATTTAGAAGCTTTCTAGAAACCTGATTTATAGTCCAAGGTAACATTACAATTTAGACATGCCTACATTCTCACATCAAACTGAACAAAGTACAGCACAAGAGGGAGAAACTGTCACTGTATCCGTAATACTTGACTCTTACCTGTGTGTCCAAGAAGATGACTCTCTCCTGTGTGATGAAGAAATCGATCCCTGTGCTCCGGTTTCCTCCTCTTTCCTTAATTTCTTGAGTCTGGGCTCTGAATACATATCCCCTGTGCAAACAAAAACATGAACACAAATACATACTAAATTAAAACAAGGGACACAGCATGTCCTTCATCACTTATTCTTCCACCTAACCTCTCTGGCACCGAAAGTCATGGATGTTTTGAGAACCTAAAACTTGACAATGCAAATTTTCTTTACAGTCTCACACATTAGACTGGTTGAAAAGTTGTGTGCACTATTAAATACAACATAATGTAAGACTAGAAGAGAATTTCAATTTCAGAGAAATCAGCAGTGAGAGCTTAAATGACTCCGCCCAAGGAGGAGCATGTGCCACCAGGTGCGATCCACTCTGATGAAAGTAGACATCACCAAAGCAATAGGACCGGACAGGGAGGTATATCTCGAGTTACTTAATTGATATTTCCTCGATCCTTGCTTCAATCATTAGTTGTTCTGGTCCGCTATTTTGAAGGCCGTCTCAAAGTTCTTATTTTTGCTCTGAGGATCGAGGAGGGATCTCTGAGGAGCCATGAGCTCTTAAGTCTCCTGGGGAAACACTTGTTTTGTGGTATTTGCAATGTGGTTTCTAAATGCTGCTCATGTGTTGTCAAATTGATGAAGATGTTTTCTTAAGTTGCAGCATGTTTGCCTTTGTCAGCTACCATACGTGTAGACCGAAGGGCTTGTGTTTTATATTTTATGTGTGTCCTGATTCACCATCTTAATTAAACATCTGTTGTCAGTCTCATTTACAAAAGAACCATAAACAACTCTTTTCATCTATTAGAAAGATTTTTTCTTTTCATGATCTGTTATTTCCCCCATTAACTTTTATTATGGATAAAATTAAAGTAAAGGAGAGTCTGTCTGTCAGCAAGAAACACTTTTTAACCACATTTTTATTTTGCATCATTTATCTTCATTTTCATTCAGTCACATGTGAGGCTGAAAACTCCTGAGCATCGGGTTTGATCATCATTTAAATTTTTCCTGAAACATTTAGCCTAATAAATAATTTCCAGTGTTCAAAAGGCACCCTAATCATATTCTGGGTCAATCAACAATGAATTCACAATCAGAATATCAATAAATAGAGATGCAAATAACTAACAATATAAACTCATTCTGCCAGTAGAAATGGTTCATGTGCCTCTGAGCAGGACACAGTACACAGTATAAATAAAGAATGTTGGTTTTTATTCATGTGCAGGTGTTTGTTAAACACTAACAAGCTACAGAGAAAACAGCTGCTCTGACAGTGATAACAGTGCAACTTTATTAGTATTAGCACAGTACACGTGTGCAGACACAATCCCCATTAAAAGTCGCTACAGCTGTTAAAGCCAACTGACAGCTAATCCAGCTGTGATCAGCTGCCGCCGTCATCAGAAATGGTGACAAACACATACGTCAGGATGTTATTTGTTGACTTTAGCTTTACTTTCAATACTATAATCTCCCCATAAACTGGTAGACAAACTCAACAACCTGGGATTACCCACTTCTTTCTGCTTATGGATAATGGACTTCTTAAATAAAAGACCACAAAATGTCAGAATGGGCAACCACACATCCTCGACCCTCATCCTGACCACAGGTGCAGCGCAGAGCTGTGTGCTTAGTCCAGCCCTCTTCAAACACTTCACCCATGACTGCACCTCCATCCACTCCTCTAACACCACTGTGAAGTTTGCTGACAACACCACTAAAGTGGGACTTATTTTTCTTTACTTTTCCTCCTACAAAAACTCAAACAACTTCCCTCTGTGCTACAGTGTGGTATGCCAGCTGCACTGCCGAGAACCAGAAGGACTTGGTCCTGGTGGTAAAAACGGCACAGAAAATTCAGACTGTGGGAACTGTGCTCCCAAACCTGGACACAGTGTATGCTAGCCGTCTACACAAGAAGGCTAGCAACATCAGTAAGCACCCAACCCACCAAGGTCACAGTCTGTTTGTCCCCTTGCCAAGAGATACAGAGTCATCAAAGCCCAAACTAACAGACAAAAGAACAGCTTCTTCCCCACAGCTATAGCCTCCATTACCCCCTATCCTCCCATAGCTGTTGAGGACTGAAGACTATTACAAAGTTAGCCTCCCCCACCCCACCCACCAATTGCTGCTAATGCACTCCAACACTTTATTACATACAATATATATTACATATGTAATATACTGTACTGTGCAAAAGTTTTAGGCACTTTAGATGTTTAAATTCTTATCCATCATGAAATTCCATCAGAGAGGCGTCAGATCACTTCCGAATTTATTCTGCTGCATGACATCGACCCCAAACATACAGCCAGAGTCATAAAGATCTATTTGCAGTGACAAGAAGAGCAAGGAGTCCTGCAACAGATGGTAAAACTATTGCTAAAACTTTAGCACAGTACTGTATATTCATACTACATTGTATCAATGTTGTAATAACAAGTACCTTATTCATTGTGCAAAGCCCTGTTATACTGCACTGTCACGATTTACCTGCCATGCATGTGCCTTTTATGTATTATATACAGATAAAAGACACTACTTCTATGCTCACGTCTCTGTTTTCTTTTTGACTAATTTGTTGTGCACTTTATTAACTTGTTTTTATCTTGTTTTCTATTGCTGCTGGTCTCTAAGAGTTGCCAAACATAATTTCATTGTATGCCTACAATGCCAAAAAATTGTTATGTCTTAGAATCTGCACTAGCGTCTACAGAAGCAGAAAGGTTTACTATATCGCCTCCATGTGTTTATAAAGTGTACCATCACTTTTTATGTGCAGCTTAAAATTATATGGAAAGAAAATACTTATGTACTATTGATTTGTGCTACCTGTTTGAGCTATTTTAATTTTGAAATATGTGAACATGAGTTGCTTGTGCAACACTGCTTCTATTTCAATTTAGAATTATCAATACAAAATGAACAGAATGAAAAATCAGGGCAGTTTACTTCTAGCCCCATTTAACAAGTTTTTGGGGATTATTTGTGTTGCTGGTGCTGCCACTGCTGTAACAATTGACAAATCAACACTGGTTCCAATATACTGTAGTTTTAGACCAATTTCTAGTAAAGGGACTATCCTCAGTAATGTTTACTGGCAGATTTTTACAGAACTTAAATTTCAGTCCTTCTAGATTTAGTCTTATTTACCTCCTTGTACATTAAACTTGCATCAAGAACACATTTTATTGGTTTGTCATGATGAGAACACCTTATGTTCATCGGCATTTATTAACACTGTACTGTCACTATTCTGTTTTCCACTTGAATATATTTCTCAAACGAAGAGCAAACGTATATTTAATTGTTAATTAATAAAATAAATAACTAATTCACCTTGCTCACAGTCCAAAGTGCTGCTCGATGCAGAAGCGGCCATTCCTCTGTTTTGGATCTGGTATATGGGTTGGGTTGGTCACCTCTGGAGGGGTCTCAGGCTTCACTCCATCGTCCCGGGCTTTCATCAGCACGATGAGCTTCTTAAGGACTGGAGGTCCACTGATGGATGCATTCTGTGATGGCCTGGCCTTAAAACAGATTCATTCAACAGCACAAGCCAAAAGATCACTCAACAGATACGGCCTGTACTTTCTGCAACTGTGATTCATTTTTAAGTATTGTGAATGCAGCACTAAATTCTGGAAATAATTATGTAAATAATAATAATAGGTTTATTTGTACGGCACCTTTCATGCAAAGATGCAGCCAAAAGTGTTTAACAAAACAAGATCTGATGAAAATAAACATAATAAGTAAAAAAGTTTGATCACAAAAATTAACAATAAGTGGGCGAAAACTACGGAAGCCGACAACGACAGTGCTTGCCATAATTTCTTTAATGCCTTTATCTCGAGATCACGAATCTAAAACAAAAGGCCAATTTCTCAAGAAAACAAGATAATTTATTACGAGATTTATCACTGATGGAGCTGATTCTTATTTGTTAATTCCTGTCTTCTCCTCTCCATGTCTGATAGCTCAGCTAATTAGATCAAGCAAAAGAAGCGTTCGGGTGGCTCTTAATAACGGATTCAAGTCTGTCATATGTTGGTTCTTATTCCCTCTCTCTACCCCACTTTCCTTTCTTTCGTTATGTCTAATAAAGTGAAAATGTTTGGTACTTCTCCAGCACGAAAAACCCCATCATATTATGACCAGGAGTTAATCAACCTGCCATTTTGCCATGACACAGATGTCACTAATAAAGGTGATGTTGATAATAATGGGTACGCCTTAATCTGACATTTTCAGCTTCTGTATGGGTGGGCCTGGTGGATGTTCGCTCCCATCCTCAACACACAAATGAAAGTGACTTAAAGTACAAAAGTTACACCAGCAGTCACAACAACGCGGACTAGAGTAGGTTTTTGTGTTACCCTTCATTCTCTCGGTTGGTATTCTCAGTCCCGACTGGTTCCAGAGAGGTTTTGTCCCGGAGGTCCAGCATCACCTCCTCCTGTGTAACTGCCCGTACATCCCGGGCTGACTGTGGCCGGACTCTGACATGTCGCCGATAATAACGGCACACCACAGCAGCACAACAGATATCATCAGTCAGCTAGCTAGTTAACGTTAGCAGAGACGAGCACCAGATAGTGTTACTTGCACTGAAATATCTCCGAAACGAGAAATTTGCCCTCAGCGAGCAACTTTGTGGCCATGGCTCTTGTCGACGTTTAAAGATATTTTAACTGCTTGGGGTAACGGTATTTAAATTCAGCCTCCAGCGTATAAATAAAGGAACGTACATCTCCTTAGGTTCTGTTTTTCGTTGGTTTGCTTGTTTCGTAACTCGGTGTCAACCGCTGCTGTGCGGCGTCGGAACGTTTGGCGAATTTCGACGCGCCGTAAGAAACTCCACCCGCGTGAAATTGTATTTGTTACATATCAAGCGCATTTCGTTCGGTCTGGTAATTGAAGTCGTTATGAAACACCGGGTTGATATCAGTGGTTCCGCACTTTAGAGACAATTCGTGTAACCTCGACATACTTTATATTTTACGTATAAAGGAATAGAGAGCGATACACGACATCTATATTCCTTTCATGTTTTTCTTCTTCTCAGTTCTGCTCCTTTTTGTTTGCCTCGAAAGTAAATTGTTGTTCACATCCTGGGATGTCAGATGACAGTTACACATATTTATTGTATATTTATTTATTGTATACAGTATTATTCAAGCGAATAAAGAGTCTCCTATTTTCCTTCCTATATCTACTCATGTATGTATCATAAGAACTATACTGTCTACAATTATAGTCGAGATGCATTCTGTGTATACTGGTGAATTGTTTGCCATGTTGATGCTATTAGAATAGATTAAACAGGTTAGTTGCAGGAAAATATTAATATTTAGTGAGTCTGTGTCAGCCATGGCATGCCTTAAGACAGATATAAGTCAACATTACAATATATAATAATAACAATAAATTTAAAGTATTTATCAGTCTATGCGTTTGATAGGGACAATTCAAATTAATATGGCACCACTATAAAACTAGACTATTATATTTTATATGGCCTACTTTAAAGGACCAGTGTGTAGGATTTAGTGGCATCTAGCGGTGAGGTTGCAGACTGCAACCCACTGAATACACCTCACCCTCCTCTTCCAAGCATGTAGCAGAACCTACAGTGGCCGTGAAAAACACGAAAGGCCCTCTCTAGAGCCAGTGTTTGGTTTGTCCAGTGTGGGCTATTGTAGAAACATGGTGGTGCAACATGGCGGCCTGTGTAGATATAAAGGGCTCATTCTAAGGGAACAACGACACAACAATCCTTATTTTCAGGCGATTATACACTAATTAAAACATACATATGAATATTATATTCCATTTCTGCCAAGTCCATTCTGAACTAAATTCTACAAATTGCACCTTTAAGGCATGTTGCCCGCTTTTCTGCATAATACAGCACTACTACAATTAAAAACATTGTTAAAGACCAACACCACACATTTAGCTTCTATCTCATCCCTGTAGTTAATGTGTTGTGTTTTTTGAAGTAATGACTCATGTGAAATGGAGTAAATCATGAGCCAGAAACTCATATGACTATGAATCACTCATCAGGTGTTTGGGTAAAACTGCAAGAGCAGGACCAGGTGTTTTGGTAAAATTGCAAGAGTAGTGTGTAAAACAGCAAGCAAAGGACCAGATGGCTGTAGAAGTTCTATCTTACTGTGCTTGCTCTTGGGAGTCTGTGTGCCAGCACTCTACCAAGCATGCTGGTTCACTTGGGAGATCTTGAAAAAAAGCCAGAGAATCCAGCCAAGTCAGAGAAGATCTGACTAACTCTTGATATGCGAGATGTCACCTGCTGCATGAAGAGGTTAATTTTGCATTCACATACACATGTTGCACCTTCTTCTGCACACCACCTATGGCTCCTCTCATGACACTTGCACTATCATATGTGTAGCCTGGTGAAAATTAAACCGGCACAGGACACAGAAATATCTCTTTGGGGTCTTTATTCTGAACAGGAAAATTTGGTGTTCAGCTAAGATAAAAAAAAAAAAATAATAAAATAAAAGCTTTAATATAAAACAAGCAGAAGGTTTTCTGCTGTAATTGCAGTCCTTTTATATAACCAAAATCAGTACCAGCGGAGGACTCTCCTCTATCCACTGTAACACTTAAACCTATCTAGTCGCTTGAGAGACCTAGGCTCTTCACTGTACAGTCGTACAGTCGTAGTATCAATAACCATGAACTGCTGATGTTAAATCACCCACTGCCAAATACTGCAGAAACAAGTAGGCTAGTACAAAAGAGTGCAAAAATAACTACAAATATGTAGGCTAGTACAAAAGAGTGCAAAAATAACTATAGTGGCTCATCCCTATAACACACAGAGCCCACAAATTCACAATTATAGTCATACATTCACAGTTGTTGAAATTCTACAATGAATGTGTAAACTAAAATGCATGCTGACTTGTGCATCTGTCCAGGAGCACAAACAAAAGTGATGGCGGGACACAATTACCTTGGGTTCCCCACACGACTACGCTCTATACACTGTCTGCATGTCTGTCAACATCCAACAAATACAGAAACATCAGCGTACAACATCTTACAATTTGTAGGTATCCATAACTCTTAAATGTGTATCATTTGATATTTCGTATCAACAGTCACATTTTACATGATACTTACCTTCAGAAACAGTCCATAATAACCGGAAAACTTTGCATGCTCACATCACGGTAAAGAAGATGGCTTTTCTCTTCCGGTTCCCTCTCTAAACCGTTTCCCAACATCCTTTTCCCTCACAGGGATTTTCCAAATTTACACAGTGCCATCTGGTGGCATTAATAGCTACAGTCACATTTTCCCACCTGGCTACATTCTCCCCTGCTATAAAGGCAACGTCCTCGGTGACTTAATTCACACACTTAACTTCATTAATTGCTTCTCTAAAGAACATAGCACCCATACTGGTCAACAGCTGAGACAGTGGACTTAATGTAATAGCATTACAGGCTGACACAGGGATGTGATGTGGGTTTGAATGCACCCCAGCATTTGCTATCTGGCTCCAACGAGGTGCTGGAGTAGGTGCAGCGGATCTACTGCGAGTCACAGGCTCTGGTTCCAACACATGCTCAGTTATAGACGGTGCAGCCACAACGGGCTCATTGTCCACAGGCTCTGAGAACCCACTGTTCTGATCAGGAACTTCAACTCTGTCTCTCTCCTGTCTCTGGTCTAGACTCAGGTATGTGGTTTCTTCCAGGACTACATACTCAGGGTCTGGATCTGGGTGGTCTTCTGCAACTTTGGAAGAAGGGGTCTCTATAGCAGTTGGGATGCTGCCTTTGCGTTTCCTGGGTGTAGGAACTGGACCAACACATGGCCTGAGGTTGGCTCTGTGAATCCTTTTAGTCGGGCCACTCTCCACTGGTTCTACTGTATGTGTGCTGCCCTGAACCTCAAGAACCCTGTAAATAGTAGGACTCCAGGCATCTTGAATTTTGTTTCTACCCTGGGGCCAGTGACATAGGTAAACTAGCTGACCTACTTCTACAGGGGGACAGTGCACCTTGCCCTTCTCATGTTCAAGTCTTTCTGCAGCTTTTTGCTCAGCATACAGTCTTGCGCTGTTATGTGCCTCCTTTAAACGCTCCTGATGAAACACTAGCCAATCATGTTTCTTATCCAGCCCTTGTTCCTGACCCAGCAAAGCGTCCACAGGGAGATGTGGGTGTACCCCAAACATGAGGTAGTATGGTGAGTGACCTGTCGTGGCATGGGGAGTTACATTGTATGCATAGACTAGCTCTGGAAAAAACTCAGGCCACTGGCGTTTCTTTTCTGGCGGCAGTGTACGCAAGAGGTCATGTAACGTCCTGTTGAAACGCTCACATTGTGCGTTACCCTGAGGGTGATGTGGTGTGGTGCGTGTTTTCCTAACCCCATATAATTTGCACAGCTCCTGAATGACCTCGCTCTCAAAGTTTCTGCCCTGATCTGAATGTAACCTCTCAGGCACCCCATACTTCATAAACCACTCCAGGAGGAGGACCTTGGCAGTGGTATCAGCTTTCTGGTCAAGAGTCAGGAATGCCTGTGAGAACTTGGTGAAAACATCTGTAACCACCAACACATTTTCTCGGCCATCAGAGGCGGGCTCCAACACACTAAAGTCTACTGCAACAACTTCAAGAGGCCGGGTGGCAAGAAAGGGTTTCATAGGGGCACGTATTTTGGGCAGCGGCAACTTGGTGAGCACACATCTCTGGCACTGTTTAAACCACTGCTCCACATCCTCATGCATCCCAACCCAGAAACACCTCTGTCTCAATAGGTTATGTGTGCGTTCTATTCCCTGATGCACCATATTGTTATGGACACTTTCAAGCACAGTCTCTTTTAAACATGCTGACAAAATGAGCTGCTGGCACTCACCAATGTGTCCATCATCTATGACACGATATAGCAACCCATCAACCTCCCTAACACTGGGCCACTGTCTGAGCAGAGAGATAACGGTTTTTGCCAAACTTTTCCTCTGCTGATAGGAGGGATTTTTCCCAAAAGTGTCAAAAGGACTTAAGTATAGGGTCAGTGTTCTGAAACTGTCGCAACTCATCTTTAGAATAACCTGGCAGAGTTGGTGTATTACCTTGGGAGTCAGCGACCACAGTATCCTGCTCAACTGCTGTGATACGAGCCTGCGTAACCTGACAACACTTGACACCTGCACTGACTAGGTCTGGCTCTAAAGCTGTTCCTTTCCTGACCACATTGCAGATGGATATACACCCATCAAACTCCTCGTTACCATTTGGCTGGGGCTCCCCTGCTAATGGCTGCCTAGAGAGTGTGTCCGCTGCTGTGTTACATCGACCAGGGCAGTACTGGACTTCAAAGTCAAATGGAGCTAGCTGGGCTACCCAGCACTGTTCAATAGCTCCTAGCCTTGCTGAATTTAGGTGACACAGAGGGTTGTTATTGGTTACTACAGTGAACTCAGACCCCAACAGGTACCCTCTAAATTTCTCTGACACAGCCCATTTGAGAGCAAGGAGCTCTAGTTTCATACTGCTGTAGTTTCTGTCATTTTTTTCTGCACTTCTTAACCTCCTACTGGCATATGCTATTACACGTTTTTTTCCTCCGTGCACTTGATAGAGGATTGCACCTAGCCCTAAAGCTGGCGTCGGTCTCTACAATAAATGGAAGGGAGAAATCAGCATAAACAAGTAAAGGGGCGCTGGTAAGTCTCTCTTTAAGTTGATCAAAGGACTCCGTACATGCTTGTGTCCATAGACTGGACAACAGGTTTTTGGACCTGGCAGGGCTGTTTTCTTTGATGCATACATTGACTACATCATGTAAGAGACCTGCCAGCTGGGAAAATCCCTGCAGAAACCTCCTGTAATAGCTACAGAATCCTAGAAATGACCTCAAGTCTTTAACTGTGGTGGGGACTGGCCACTGTTCCACTGCAGCTACCTTGTCTGGATCCATACCTATGTCCTCTGCCGAGATCTGATGACCAAGAAAGTGCACGCTAGACTGGAGGGAGTGACATTTTTCCACCTTTACCCTTAACCCCATCTCCCTGAGTCTCTGTAACACAGTCTGAAGCCACGTCAGGTGGATGTCAAAAGTCGGTGAATAGACTAGAATGTCATCCAAATACACCAGCATGATCTGAAACACTAAATCACTCATTGTTGCCTGTATGAGTCTTTGGAAAGTCGCTGGCCCATTGAAAACACCAAAAGGCAGTCTAGTGTACTCAAACAACCCAAAAGGGGTCGTGAGGGCTGTCTTGTGTCTGCCCCTGTCGTGTACTGCCACCTGATGATAGCCACTGGCAAGGTCAATGGTTGAGAAAAACCTGGCGCCATGCAGGGCATCTAAACACTCGTCAATGCGTGGCAAAGGAAATGCGTCACATCTGGTCTTGGAGTTTAGTCGTCTGTAATCTACACAGAGTCTCAAGCTGTTATCGGCCTTCCTCACAAGTACAACGGGTGATGCATTGGCACTACTGCTCTCTTTGATGACACCTTTTTTGAGAAGTTGGGTTATGTGCTCTCTAACCTCTTTGTACTGCGTTGGAGGTACACGTCAATAGAGCTGGGTGACTGGGATATCATCGACTAGGTGTATCTCATGTTGGACCTTATCAGTATAGCCTAGATCCTTAAAGGCAAAAACATCTGCATACTGAGCCAGAAGCACAGCTAACTTAGCCTGTTCGTCTGGGAAGCCACCGATATTTAGGCTCTCCAACATGAACTGCAGTTCACAGTCAGATACCCCAGCCTCTTTCCTGTCCACGGACACTTTCTCATGGTCAGCAGAGATGCGATTGAAGTGCACCTCTGTAGCTTCTTCAACACACTCAACTGTGCTAAGTACACCAAGTCTGGCTCTGGGCGGCAACCACAGATCTTCCTGTGAGAAATTCACCACTTGGACTGTGAAAAAATGCTTGTTAGACTCTACCAGGGTAGGAACCAGAACAAGGCCATTAGATAAGGGTGTGTTGGTAGGCTCTAATAGCATCAAAGTCTGATCAGCAGAGAGTCTCTTGAGCCCTTTCGCATACACTGTGGCAACTGAAGCTGCTGGCACATGCATGGTACCTCTAACTGCTATCCTGGCTGTCGATGACTTTTCCAACACTTTGCATGTCTGCACTCTGAAAAGCTTCTCTCCAAGCAGAGTTTAACTCTTCTCCAAAGGTTGAGTCAAAACTGGCAATAGCCAACTCCCTGCATCTCTTAACTATATTCATTTCAATGAGCACTGAGGGAGGTTTTTCAGGTCTGAGATCTTTCTCTTTGTTCTGCTGCTCTGTGTTTTTCTCTTCTGCCTTAGATTCATCTGAAACAAGCTCTTGGTCCCCTGACCCTGCCTGTTATGTGACAGGATCCCTGACTACCAGAAACCCACACTCAGGTACAATTAACCCCATAGCCTGCACATCCAGCTCAATGTAACCTATGTAAGGGATTGGCAATGAGTTAGCTGCAGTTAGCTTAAGCCATTTAGCTGTAGAGGTTATGTCCTCATTCTCACCTAGTACGTGTTGTTGGAAAAATGCCTCAGAGATGGTGCTAACCTGGCTCCCAGTATCTAACAGGGCCTTGGCCAGAACTCTGCCCACCTCAACATCAACTTCTGGACACGTACCTACTGCTCGTTCAAAAAATCTCTCACGAGTAAGGGTCTGGGAGCCTTTAGTCTCACCTCGGATTGCTCTGCTCTCAGCAACCGAGGAAGCTAGTTTCCCTGAGAAGGTGCCTCACAGGCAGTGGACTGAGCCTCTGGTTGGCGTGGTCTGCACTCCCTGGCAATGTGTCCTACTCCCTTGCATTTAAAACAGATAGGCCTTCCATCCTCTGCAAACTGAAACTTTGGTCTAGCTTTTCCACCTTTGTATGAGTTTTCACTGAAAGCAACTGCCTCCTTCACCACATTGACTAACTACCCAATAGCCTTGCCTTGCTCAGAAACCACTTTAAGAATCTCATCTTGTGCACTACCTGTACATTTGCCTCCATTAGCCCCATTATCACATGATATGCTCCTACTCATTACTACTTTAGTGCTACTGGGTGTGTCTTCTAGAGACCAAGCAATAGCCTCCTGACGTACATAAAAAAGTGAGGACTCTGGCTTCTCCCTCACCATTTTGCGAAGCTCCCTTCTGAGAGTGGAATCTTTGACTCCCTCCATAAACTGGTCTCTGACTGCCATTTTTGCATCAGATACCACATCTGACTTTTGCGTAAGGGCAGAGCGAAAGATTTGGGACAGTGCGTGGGATTACTGAAAGAAATCTTCACCCTCCAGTTGGTGACGACTACAGAAAGTCTGTAAGAACTGGGCTACACTGCGTTTCTCTCTATAAGCTTCTCTGAGAAAACTGAAAATTTCATCAGGTTCCTTTAATTCACCATCTGTGCACAAACTGACCTCTTCAAGTGCTTAACCTCTAAGGAGAGAGAAAATAAAGTCAACCTGATCATCTTGACCTAGGCCCCTAGCTCTGACAGCCATCTGTACTTCATCCAGGAACTCATCAACAGAACGGCCATCAACTATAGTGTCACCACTAAAAGGTTGGATGTGGCGTTCTCTTGGCAAATACACATACGACCTATTAGCACCACTACTCAGAGCAGTTATCTTGGCCATGGCTTGGTCATGCTTATTACTCAGTTTAAATAATTTGGCATGAAGCTCAGCAACAGGGTTCATCGCCGTATCTTCCTCTGAGCCCTGTTCATTATCACTGTCTGTCTGTGTGTAGCTTTACTCAACGTCAGGATACAAAAAGTCACTTAGAAGCCTGCGCAGCCGGGTTGTGTTAATGTCCTCCACCTCTCCTGTGAAGATCTTCCACCCACGCTGTCATTGACTGGTCTCAAGCGGCCTTGTCCCAGGTCCCCAACTGCACCTGCAGGAAGGCCTCACCATCGCAGATCTTCTTCAACTCTAGGTGCCGTGGGTCGCTGCCACTACAGTTATTTTTTACACTCTAGCACACTAATGTGCTATAACTCATCCCTATAACACACAGAGCCCACAAATTCACAATTATCAGTCATACATACACAGTTGTTGAAATCTACAATGAATGTGTAAACTAAAATACATACTGACTTGTGCATCTGTCCAGGAGCACAAACAAAAGTGATGGCGGGACACAATTACCTCGGGTTCCCCACATGACTACGCTCTATACACTGTCTGCATGTCTGTCAACATCCAACAAATACAGAAACATCAGCGTACAACATCTTACAATTTGTAGGTATCCATAACTCTTAAATGTGTATCATTTGATATTTCATATCAACAGTCACATTTTACATGATATTTACCTTCAGAAACAGTCTATAATAACCGGATGACATTGCATGCTCACATCATGGTAAACAAGATGGCTTTTCTCTTCCAGTTTCCTCTCTAAACCGTTTCCCAACATCCTTTTCCATCACAGGGATTTTCCAAATTTAGACAGTGCCATCTAGTGGCTTTAATAGCTACAGTCACGTTTTCCCACCCGGCTGCATATGCCTGGGAAATAAGCTTGTTTTTCTGATCATCAGGGAGAAGGGAGCTCAACCTATCCAGAGGTGCTGTGGTGATAGAGCTTGTTTTTTACAGCCATGGCAGGGTACGGGTTGTGCCATAAGGTCTTGCAGTGGCCTCTGATTGAGATCAGTGGTTATGTGCACAAGACTGTTTACTCAGATTAAATGCGATCCAATGAAAGCGATAAGTCTATACTGTTCTTTGACACTTTTGTAAAGATGCTCTGATCACTCATTTGTCCCATGTGTTAGCTTGAAAAACACATTAGTATTTTAATTTTTTTTTTTTTTTATGCATTAATGAACAACCTGTTATATTCTATTCCAGTTTGTCCTTGACTAGTGTTTGAGATCTTTTGTGGATGGCTCTGTTGACATGCCAGGGGACCGGTTCAGCTTTGGCTTTGTTCTACACCTGGGGAGACGCTAATGCTTTGCGAAAGGAACCATACCATGCTGATGGCCCTCCTCTCACTCCTGATGTAGTTTGCCTACTTGTTCCAAGCAAACACTTGAAGTCAAGCTGCACCACTGAGATGGCTGCTTTGTATCACTGACCCCAGGTAGACTTTCTAATCCAATGTGAGATAAACATATATGTATCCTCAATTCCTGAGTGCACAAACTTCTGTCTACTGTGATGTAACACTTGTTTATTCTTTAAAGCTTTTTGTATTGGATTTTTCTATTCGTCATGGAGATATTTTTCTGGAGTACCAAATTCATCTTAAAGGAAGAACACCATCAAGTGGCTGCTCAGCTCAATCTCCACTACTGTTCAACAGAAGCTTTCTTTCCATTATGTAATAGGTATGAAAATATGTTGTAATTCATGTTGCTTCATGTGTTATTACTGTACCATAGCCAAACAAATTTTGTCATGTTGTCTATGCATATCTGTACTGTAAATAACATTTCTTACATATATTTGCCCAACTTTTGTTTTTAATACAGGCAACTGTAGTATCAGGATAGTGTTCACCTCAGTGATGACTATGGGATGGACATACTGGCTAATTTGATATGGCAGGTGTCATACTCTGTATTATACGTGCCTGTCATGTACATCCTGTGCACCAACATCGCTGAACAAAATATGGCAAACCAAAGCGCTACAGCCCTCAGCCAGAGCCCAAAAGTCGGCCTCCCACCTGCCGCCCTTCCACATGTGCTTGTTCAGCTCCAAGTGATTACTGTTACAACTGCTTAAGATTGTTTGTTATTACTATGTACCTAGTCATGATTACTTTGATCACTGCTATTTAACAAATAACAAGAACTCAGTGTTTCCATTTTCTTACTAATTCTGCATGTTTCTAGATACAAGAAGGAGATATTGGGATAGATGGCGATGATTACCAGCACATTTGGCTAAAAAGACGTTCATTGATATTTTCTAGGTACATTTCTTGCAAGGACACAAATTCAGATCTTTCATTTTTACATGGATTCTTCACTTATGTTTTGCAACATGTAATCATCTAACGTAGTTCAACTCTATTCACAGGGTGAAGCTATTCCCATGTACTACCCATTATCTTTCATGGCTGTTGAGGAGCCACTGACAACATTACCTGACCCAGAAGACCTAGTCATCCTGTTAAAGTACACAAACATCCAACATAATGCCAAAAAACAGTACAGCACAGTCCTCAACCTCAAATCTGCCACCCTTCCATATCTGCTTTTCCAGCTCCAGGTGACTACTGTGGTGACTATAATAATTTAATGAGTAATACTATACAAATATACAGAATACAGCATCCAGCTCAGCATTTCCATTTTCTTCTTTCTTTCTTTCTTACATGTTTCTAGATGAAAGAATGAATGGCGCATCGGGAACAACATCCATGTTTACCAGCACAAACATCTGAAGAGATGGTCATTGACAGTTGTGAGGTACATTTCTTTCGAGGACACACATTCTGCACATTTATGTGGTTTATGACCTTTACTTTTCCCTCCTATGTGAAATTATGCTACTCTTATCTGGAATTAAATTACTTAACAATGTTAAATTATGTTGACAGGGAGAGTACGTTCGTGTGTGTCATTCACTGCCATTCAAGACTGTTCATGAGCCTTCACCTCACACAAGTGACAACACAAGAACAACCTTACATGTCCATGAAGGAAGTTCTGTTGATCAGGAGTGTGTGATTGGCAGGCTTTTGGATGTTGTGGGTCTGAAGGAGAATACTGTCAAACTGAATGTTATACTGCTAACACACACAGGAACTACCAACATCAATTACACACAACAAAGTAGTAGGATAGTTCTATATTTCGTACTGCTATTTCTTTAAGTGCAAAACATAATATCCGGCTTAAAAGTGGCAACCCCAACAAGGTTGATGGTAACTGCCTATATGAATCTATAATGATTAACATTAATTAAATGAATTGCTTCATTTAAAACCTTACAGAATCACCAGCACATTACAGAATTATGTGGAATACTGTGGGAGAAGATAGAGTAAATTCAAGTCCATACCACCCTGCTAACTATTCAGAAAATCAATGGAAAGATGCATTTCACATCCTCAAAACAACAAACCAATATGTCTTGGAATATTTTGGTGATTTGGCTATTCTTAATTGTGCCCATTCCATAAAAAAAGACATCAATATACCTTGGCAAATAGAAAATGCCAGTGCTGATGGCTCAATAAATGTGATTTATGTTAATGCATTAGATTTATCTAATGTTAGAGACACCAACATTCCTTTGGTGAAAGCTCACAATGGCAATTATTTTGAAAGTTTGATTCCAGTATCTGACAAAGTTATTGAACAAACAATTGATTTGGTATAGGCATTTAAACAAAAGTCATATAAAATTCCTATATACTTGACACCTACAACTTAAATGACAACAATCTCAAAACCAAATCACCTATGACTATGGCAGGAGTATAAAGATAGTCTATTTGATCAATACACTGAAAGTATGCAGAATGTGTGTAAGATCTGTCACAAGCAGTTTAGAAATTTGCAAATACACTTGCAGAAATATAAAACTTGCCAAGCCCATTACAACATGGATCCGAAAACAAGACAGGGCAAAACTAAAATCTAAACATTCTGAAGCTCAGGCATACAGATGAAAACATGCTATGAAGCAGGCTGCTACTGAAAGAAAAATATAGAAAAAGATCCCACACGTGACCAGGTTTTCTCCCATGACCACTCGTACAGTCTCCACCAGTGTCCCAAAGGAGGCAACTCACCTTTTGTCTTCTTTTGCCCTGAGTCAATGCCAAAAGCATGTAACATATGCAGAGCGTTTTTTTTTTATCTTTGAGAAAACTTTGTTAGCTCTTTTTCAGTGTCCAGCACCAAGTTGTGCATTATTACCAATCCACCTGTGTTAACTAATAAAAAGCTTTCACAAGGTGTCTCTGGCAGAGCTGCCTGGTCAGCCACCAGTAGTTCTGGGTGCGTCCTGGTCTCCAGCAGTGCCACATGTCAAATCCCAGTGCAGTAAAACAGGTCGTTAATGGAAAGCTCTCTGTCAGCCAAAAATATGCTGGGTCCCTGTCCACTGTTGTGAAGTCCAGCCCTTCCTCTCTTTCGACATCCTCTTCCCACAAAGGCAGACCCCCAGCATGACTTCTGGTGCTGCACCTGCCAGATCGGGTCATCTAACCAACCAGCCTTCATGTCTTTCTGCACCATTATTTTTCCTTCCTAGTGCCACTGACACAACTTCAGCCACCCCGGTCTCTCACCCTGCCTCCCCACCAATTCCTATTATTATGGCCATGTTTGAGAATGACAGCCAAGAGGTGGCTTTGATGAGCACGGGCTGGCGTTCCAAGGCCCACAACTAAAGAGTTTAATCAAAGGGGATTTTTTTACACATTGATTCACGCATTTCTTTGTAAGATGTATTGTGTTCACAAGTGACAAAATCAAAGCAAAATCATATGCACATTCAGTCTTAATGGCTTTTAATTATAAGCATGTCCTGGATAG
Organism: Thunnus albacares; assembly: GCF_914725855.1. Classification (NCBI taxonomy): domain Eukaryota; kingdom Metazoa; phylum Chordata; class Actinopteri; order Scombriformes; family Scombridae; genus Thunnus; species Thunnus albacares. Next base: position 15,807,697 of record NC_058113.1, on the reverse strand, counting down.
TTGTTAACATGGTTTTTGTGCAAATGATACACAGTAAACAGGGTTAGAAACTCCTCTTTTGTTCTTCTTTTGACAACATAACAGAATACAAATAAACCCACAAGGAACTTTTTTTCCCGTATTGTATTAAGTTAAAACATTGAAACTCCAGTTTATTCTCCAGAGAGAGAATTAGTCCAGTTTTGCAATATTTCTCACAAAGTGCTTTCTTAACAATGAGGTTTGGTGACCTTTGAGGATTTCTGAGTCCTCTTGTTTTCTGTTTTTTCAGATATTGTCTAAGCACAGATGATTCAAATGTTAGGCCCCTATGTGAGACTGTCGGGGTCTTGGTATTCAGGTTGAAAAGTAGCAAATGACATTTCTGTGATTGTTTTATAATGTTTATGATTTTAATGTTAACAGTTCTAAATATTATGACGTTTACTGAATGCATTTCCACTAGATGGAGCTGTTGGGTTGCTAAAAGAACAGCTGAGCCTAAAAGGCAACTTACACCAAAGTTTCACTGTTCTCAGAACAGGTGTAGGTGTTAGATGTATTTCTGTCTACAACCTCAGATGTAGATCAATCAATGATCAATAATCTATGACATCAGTTAAAATCCTGTGGAAATAAGTGTTTCTTCCCACAACACCTGAATTGAAATTTAGTTGTTTTTTTTTTTTCATGTTTGAGAGTGAGAACACATTTCATTCATGATTCACTTGGTGGGTTATGAGAAAGCAGAATGATGAGGAATTGTTATTGTTTTACAGACAAATTCATTAAGCCTGTTTGCAAAAAAAATAATCAGCTGATAACCATTAAACCTTCTGCTAATGAACAAGAAGATTCGCAAGAGGTTTTTATAAAAACTGATTAGACACTGTACAATATTGCATTAAATTTAAAATAAAATTAACATGTAAAATTAACAAAACTTATATCTTATTCCACAGGAATAAGGCAGTGATGGAGTCCATCAATGAAAGCTTACAATTAGCAGTTAAGAGAGCAAGTCCTGGAACCTTTGACAGTGTGGATAATAAGTCTCTCCACACATCTTGTTCGAGATTAATTCTGTTTTTTGTGCACAGTCACAAACAGAAGTACTGAAAGCACAACAGATCTGTCAAAATGCACTGTGATTACTCCACAGTTAAATGAAGTCTCATTCTATCTGTATAATTTTACAGCTATGAGTCATTGTGCAGTGCACTCAGCACCGGGCCAGAAGATGAGATCTTTAGTGGGTTATGCCAGTCCTCCAAGTGGTTCAGCATGTTAAGAGTCTGGAGCAGCTCTGGGTGGAGAGGGTTACCGTCTCATTTTCATGGATACTGTAGATGAATACACTGAAGACCATTAAGTTTTTTCATCAAGTATGTATAGCCATGTCACCTGCAAAAAAATAAACAAAAAATTGCCTGTTATTCCCCTTAGCAGACATGTCCTGACTCAGCTTAGATACCACGTCCTGCACTGTGTTGTTAGCAGATCTGCACAGCGTTACTGGTAAGTGTTGTTTACCTGATCTCTGGGTTCCGATTACGCAGGACCTGAGACAGCAGCTCAGAGGTTTGTTGGAAGCAGAGACTCAGCTCTTCGAGCTTCTGCTCCATGGAGAGGATACGCTGCTCCAGCTCCCGATAGGAGTTATTCCAATTGGCACTGAGGTCGCACATAATCATCTGCATCTGTTAAAATCAGCCACACAAAGCAAATGGAGAGATATTTGTATTTATGGGGGCAAAACACTAGGGGGTCAAACTAAATCCATAAATCTTTCTAATATTACTGTATGCTGTGCAATCACTTTTCAGTATAACTGTATGTTGTGTATGGATCTCTTTGCCAGACTTCAGAGGCGTTGCAACTTTATAGAGTTACTAACACACTTTGTTTCAATTTGCATGTGTGACAGTTTCAAGCTAACTCACTGGGGTATTTCTTGAAACAACTCCAAACAGATACAACCTTTAATACCCTCTTTGCAACTTTATTTAAAAATGGCAGCCAACAGCAACAAATCCAGTGACTTTTCAGGCAGACATTAATTTGGAGAGGGTTGCAGACATCACTCAGACAGTCTGAAGTCCTTAATGCTCACTGGCTGTGGCTCAGCTGCATTCAGTCAGTAAGACAGAGCGGCATGGTCAATATAGTGCAGGACAGTCAGACTGAAACAGGTAACTCACTAATTGCAAAGTGACCGTGGTGTTTTCTACTTTTCACATTTACCAAGAGGCTACACTTGCACTGTGGAAAAAATAGGCTTGTTTTCCACATAAATCAATCAAGAAAAAAATGCATTTTAAAATGCACTTTAAATTACACATCAGTGCCTCTCACTGGGTAATGTCTTTATCTTGGGTTTATTCCACATGGAAAACTTTTCTGGGCCTATGAATTCCTGACACAAATGAATCCTGAGACATTTTATGGAGATTTTTTAACAAGCATTTAATGTGTCTGAACACCTAGTGATAAACAGCAGACTGTAAAATACTGCCTAATAGTCTGTAAGTAGTGAGTGTTTTTAAGGGGGATCTTTGTCATCAGATTTGGCATTTACCTTTCCAATGAAACATGTACAAAATATTCCAACGACAGCTATAGTTTACCTTAGGTAGGTCCACCATCTCATTGGCATAATCTCTCAATTTTCTCTGTTTGAGGCGTAAATGCCGAAATCTGTTGAGAAAAAGGTTTGATAGATCTCAGTTATGTGGAAGTATTTGAAACACAATGGCATTTTAATTACATTATTATCTTATTTATTTATTTATTGGGACCATGTACAGTGTTAAACATAAATGTCACCATTTGATGTACTGTACCAGAGTTAGCTTAAAGCAAATTTTCATCTTCAGTCCCTTCAGCAGGTCACAAATAAAACATATAACAGCACAATAAAAAACAGTACAAAGGAAAAAACACATAAGACACATACTACAAAATACAAATCTACACACAATAGCACATCATATACACCCACAATGTCAACTGGAAATTATATGCTCATCAAATTAAAGGCAAGATTATTTGCATTTATGAGAAGGCCATGAGATAAAATGTAAAGTCAGTGGTTACAGAGCAGAGTAGCTTTTAGCAGCCCTTTTAATTTGGTTGTAAACGTACTGATGGAGCTGCAGCTCTTCATGTCAGCAGGTAGGGCAATCCACTGAGTTGTGGCTTTCACAGAGAATGCTGACTGCCCAAATGCAGTACGACAAAATGGTATGGTACAATCTTGTACAGAGGACATTCTGGAGGATCTAATTGAATTTATTGAGCAAGTGTACACAAAGTCACGTAGTAGAGGAGGGCCAAACCATTTGATATTTTATAAACCAGGCACAAATTTGAAAATAATCTAAATTTATCAAAGCTCAGTAAATTTTATTTCTCCAGTACACCGTGATAGAAATACATTGGCTTTTTGTCTGGAGTTTTTTTTAGAGAGAGGTCTTATGGCTGTTTCTCTAGCCTGTCCCCAACATGTAATGCAATAAGACATATGGGAAAGAATCATAGCATGCATTATTATCTTGCCTGCATAAAGTTGTACTTTATAGTTTTAACCATTTTTTAACATGTTTCTTAAAGTTCAAATTTGGATCCAGTGTCACACCAAGATATTTAAAATCAGTGACTATGTCAATCCTTTCACCTTTGATGAGAATATCAACTTTAGGAGGTTGTCCCATGGTTTTAGAGAAAAACATACCTTTTGTCTTGTTTACATTAAGACTCAGACATGATTGATCAAGCCAATGTGTGATCCTTTCCAACACAATTGTCCATTTAGCAGCTGCTAACTCAGCTGTTTTTGCATGTGCGTAGACAACAGTGTCATCTGCATACATTTGCAGTTCTACATCATGACACTGTTGAGGGAGATCATTAATATGTAGGCTAAATAACAGGGGACCTAACACTGACCCTTGTGGAACACCCACTGTGCACTTCATGTTACTGGACAGTGTGTCACAAACTTTAACACATTGTATCCTATTAGATAAATGTGAAGACATCCATGCCAACGTTCTAGATGAGAAGTTACATTTAGAGAGTTTCAATATTAAAACATCATGATTGATTGTGTCAAATGCTTTATGCACCAACTACTCCTGCTTTATCAAGTCTTGATTTAATTTGCTCTATTAAGTACAAGGTAGCAGTTTTGGTGGAATGATTTCCTCTAAAGACAAATTGCATACAATGTAGACCAAAATTGCTTGTATTAAGAAATGTTGTTCAATGACAACTTTCTCAGCAACCTTAGAGAGTATTGGCAGTATACTTGTTGGTCTGTAGTTACTGGCTTCAAGGTGGTCTCCAGATTTAAAAGTAGGCGTCACAATGGTGCATTTCCAGTCATCAGGAAAGGAGCTTTAGTTAATTAAACGAGCAATGGGAGAAGTTAAAATATCTTTGTGTGATTTAACAAATATGGTGTCAAATTGGAAAGCATCTCTACTTTTGGAGCTTTTTAAAGACCTGATGAATTTGTTTACTTGTAACTCTTTAGGCTCCACCAGCTTGAAAACTTGGCCTGTAGCATCTATAGGAACAATATCCAGTTTCCTTTTCGTAAATGTTTTTCCTAGCTCATATACAGGCTCAAGAAAATAATTGTTAAAGACAGAAGCAACAGCAAGATGATCCTCAATTAGCTTTCCCTGTACTTTGAGTTTAAAATCTCCCAAGAATTTAGGATCCCTCCTTGTGAGATTATCAATGTTTTTCCATACCAATTTAATGTTGCCTTTTGCCTCATTCAATATGTTGAGACAAAAACTAAATTTAGCTTCTCTTAGCTCTTGGATAACTTTGTTCCTTAAACCTTTATAAATCAGCATGTCAGTGTCTCTCCTAGTTTTAATTGCCTTCCTTAGTGCAGCATCTCTATATTTCATTAGTTTCCACAAATTTTCATTAAACCAAAGTAAATTGTTTTCACTTTTAGATTTTATCTGTAGCCTCACATTAAATCTGAGTTGATTCTGAGTAAAAGAATCACAGCCATAGTTCAGATCATCAGAGGACAGTACATCATCCCAGTTCAAGCTATTAATTTCACTGACAAATTCTTCTTGCTTAGCTCTGGGTATGCACTGAAGGATCATTGTCTTAGTTGCTGTGGTCCTAAATCTATTTTTAGTCAGTTTTCTTGCACATACAGTTAGGTTATGATCTGATAAGCCAGTGATTTAATTATAACTTCTAGTTATTCTTTCTGGCTTGTTAGTAAATATCAGACCAATTTGTGTGCTGGAGCATTTTGCAATCTTAGTTGGGCCTTTTACTAGTTGTTAAAACGGATGTTATGCTGAGACACAGAAAGGGTTACAGATCACAGTAATTCAATGTACTGATGCAAGTTAGTATGTTTAGAATTCAGGGTTTAAATCATCACTAATAATTCTGAAGTTGTGATTGTATTTCAAGAAGCTTCTTGATATGTAAACGTGGAAAGGGCTACATTTTGATTGATTTTGATTAGATGGATGAAACCAGAAGTACCACCAAAAAAGAAATACAGAAACCAATATAGCAATCAAGCAACCAGTCTCTGAAGACACGACAAGCATCACAGAGATGGACATAGCACAGCATGGCCTGATTATGGTCTGCTGTTCTCCTGCTCTAACTTTTCACTGTGTATTTATTAATAGTGGTTCTGCCTGGTGTAAAGCAGGAAGTACAATCCCTCCACCCATGCTAACACACATGCACTCATAATCCTGTTGTCAGGATAATGAACCATACAATCACACTTCTGGACTTCCTGTCTTGTGCAATCCACTTGTTCTTGGAAGAGGAGCTCAATAAAAGAAACAAACAACTCAAATGGAAAAATGTGCAGAACGTATAAAGATGGCTCTTCTTTGTAATGGTTTCCATGTTCTCTTTCTTGATGGGTGTCTCAGAACAAGATATTTTGTGGATTACTGTCAAATTATACTGTGATTAGTTAAAAAAGGAGGGTGGGGGTCATTTAATCAGTTATTTATCAGCAAGAACTTTGCCTAGAATGCTGTATAATAAAAGGGTGGACCCTTGTTCACACATGCCCTGCCCACATAGAAGAGGCAAACAACTCTAATTAGTCATCTAAATTAACCATTAAAAATTGTGACTCTGTGGTTAAGCATGTTGACACTAAGTTAATGACTCGTAAAATACACATGTAAGGCACAAAGACCACCTCCCACTTTTACATCCCTCGTCCAGACACAAATGTACAGACATCCTGCCTGAAGGTATCATTTTGCGATACAGTAACTTACACTCTGATGGCTTCCAGAAGGCATCGCTGGTGTCTTCGGTGCTCACTGCGGTTGCCCTTTGTGAGGTTTGTGCGGTGCAGGAGCCAGCACTCCCTAAGCACATTAGCAGCAGCGTGGCGGATCTGATACAGAAGCATAAAAAAATAAACAATCAAACAAACATGGAGGTTCCAAGAACAGAAGCGTGGTGATAAGACCATCAAGATAAAGTCAATCAAACTTGCAAGCTTGACTGACAAAACCACCAATTTATCATATTTTTTAGACAGAATCCGGTTCATATCAATCATTTTAGATCAGGAAGTTAAAAAAAGTTGTCATCCAAGCCAGCTGATTAAATCTTGATAGTCTTTCCTGTTCTGCCCTTTTGCTCTATGAAACTGATTTCAGATAAAACTGAACTATGAAGGTCTTATTTTTGAGAGCTTTACATACATGAATTCAGAGAACAGGCCCTACTGACTGGAACTGGGGTTTGGACATTCCAGGATTTCTCCAGAAATCACCTTTTTGCACTTTTCTCTTTGATTCTATTCATGTCTGTTTGTCTTCCTGCCCAAATCACTGTAACTGCCCTGTGATGATGTCACTCTGGCCCTGTTGTGAGGGTTATTAATAGAGGCTGTCAGTGTCTGCATCCAGATGTCTTCCCTTGTTCCCATCAGCGTAAATCTGGACTGCACCAGATAGCTCAGAAGGATGCACGCACACACACAAAAACACACACGCAGACCAAAACAACCATGAGCAAGACGAGAAGATGCACCTAGTGACAGGATGCAGCCACCAGAAGAAAGGAAATGGTTGTATCCTCCAAAGCGTGCACCTTCTGCAGACAGGCACTGCTTTACAGTGTGGTGAGAAGCTGTAACACTGCATACGAAGCACAAATTGAATCTAAGATTGTGGGAAACTCTGTCAGTCATTACACATTTATGTTTATTCTTTATTATATTTTATGGCAATGTTTCTTTTGAATCTCTTATTTATCAGGCACCCCCTTCTTCACATCAATAAGTAAACACTTAAATCCTGTCTAATCCTGCAAAAAGAGTGACTCCTCTGCAAGCCACTTACACACCTACATACATGTTAGCTCAACCAGTTTCCTGCCCAGTGCTGCACCGTCCTGAACTGACACAAGTTTCTTTCCTGACAGAGATAAGATTATTTCCTTTGTTTGACGCCTTGAAAAGGCTGTAAAGAGGTTGGCAGACCTCATCTCCCTACTCTTTTCCCACACTATCCTGTCCTCTGTGGCTCTTATTTAAAGAACAACATAATTATAAAAAGACTGAAAAACCAAAACATTCCTGTGACATGGAAAGTATAGTGACGCTTCCATCCTGACAGCTCTATCTGCTTTATCATCTTTCTTGTTTGTCTTGCTACTCTGTAGTAACCTCTGATGGATGGAAGTGTAGTAGACTGTTTAGTAAATGTGTAGGAAGTTTATAGGAAGTTTATTTGACTGTAAGACCAAGGTTATCACAAAATTCAGCAAAAATGAAGTCACAATTTTCAGCTTGTACCGTTCCCATTAGACAACTTTCCTATGTAGAAACTGTACTTAAAATATCTATGTATTATACCTGTTTATTAGACATTTTAATTTATATTTGTATGTATTTTTAAAAGATAAATCTTCCAGGGGCTTAAGCTGCAATTTTGCATTTTCTTCTTCCATATTGGTGGCTGATGGCGGTGGTTATGATTAGAAGGGATGATGTTGGCTGGATGTACACCAGCTGTAACTGATGTACATTGTTTTATGTGAGATTGTGTGTTGTGTTTTAACATATGTTTTACATATTTTCCTTATTTGTTTTATGTATTTTATCATGTTTTATGTTCAGGTCTGTGTGTGTTCTGTGTTTCACTTGAAAGTGTCACATGACAACACTTACCCCAAGATGATTTTTTAGGTAGGGGCCAATATCTGACCTGTATGGAGCTGTTATAGTAAAATATTAACATTTATAAATAGAGGCCTCAAATAGTCAGCCCAATTCTAAGCTCATTAAAAAAGCCTCTGAATTATGCTTGTTTTCTTTTTAGAGGTCCATATCAGAGTCTAAAAAAATTTGGCCCTTTTAGTATGAATAAAATATTCTACATAACTGCCAACTTTTTTCCAAAGCAAACAAAAGTGTCTTCATTTTTTTTATTGAATTACTTCATTGTCGTCTGGCAATGCAGCACAGATTTTTCAAATCATCCTGCACTTTCAACAGCATTACCAAACAATGTTCCAGTGACTTTGAAAACAACAAACACAGACATAGTGTTGATGGATTATCTAATTTAAAGAAGTTTCAAGTCTCTGCATAGTGATTTTCATACAATTGGATAAATAGAAACAAATAGCTGCCTAGAAAGAAGGAAAGGTACATTCAGAAATCTAAAATACCACAGCACATGTTGAAAGCAAGTTCTCAGTAATGTAAAGAGTATGCATATTTTTTGTAGTAAATGGGCCAAAACATGCACAAAAAAAGCCTAGTATGGTCTTTAAAGTGACACTTTGACTGTCAGTATGATGTTAAGGATTCAAAACAACTCCTCCATATACCTGATGAAGAAAACCACGAAACTGTTGCAAAGAATAAACCACAAAGTGTGTATGTTTCGTAGTTTTTTTTTTTCATATTCCAGAGTTTTTATAAAATAAACTATAACATTACAGAATACTTTGCTGAATAACGGAGTGTATTGCTCTTACCCTTTTTGAGATCTGGATGTCCAGCATGAAGAAATGCACATGTTTCTCTCCTTTGTTCAACGCCAGCTTCTTAGTAACAACTGCTACCAGCATGGCAGTGCAGGCTACTCCCTAAAATCCAACACACAAACACATACAGCTGTTGGCATGGTTACTGATATATTCACCATCTGCCTGTCATCTCAACAGATTCTCACAGATCATGTAAGCGTTAAAGATTGATCCTGAATACTGAAGTGAGCTCAACAAGACAGAACTGATGTTAACTTAACTTGTTTTTACAATCTGATTTTGTCTCACTCCTAAATCTAGCAGTATGTCTTGTGCCTTTTGCTCCACCATTCCCCCTATGGGAAAGCACTTATTCAGAAAACTGAATGTTGATCTTCATACCTCATATGGTTTTGTCCAATAAATCAAAGTTATATTTATAGAGGGCCAATGGTTAAAAACAAGCCTTTGTGGCACAGCTATAATAGTGTGGATTTCCTCTGAGAATAGATTTGTGCTATTGCTGGACAGCAAACTAGAGTGATGGTGAAGACTCAGATTGGCCCACAGAGCGAATTACATCCACATAGTCACAAAAATACACACGTCACAGGACACACGTACAAAACACTGCACTGATCCCATGTCCACCACAAAATATTGATTAAAGATAACCAGTTTTTTACCTGTTTTCCTCTTTTCAGCTTGCATTCGAAACAGAGAGAAAGAAGGAGAGAGTAAGTACAAGCATGAGCATAAGAGAGCTAGCACCCATTTGACAGAGTTTTAAAAGATATATTTATCTTTCATTCCAACCAGCCACAAAATATCTATCATTACACCGTCTGTGAAACCTGGGAAGTACACACTCTTTCCTTGGATTCCTCTGTACAGTGTTGTCAGGGGTTGACAACACCAAACAGTGTTGTCAACCCCTGAACACAGCTGCAAATTGAGTTATGGCTGGCTCAGGCTGAGCAGAAGAAGTGCTGACCATGGAGGCTTTCAGCCATATTACAGGTGTGAGCATCACTCCATTCACTGGCTCCCACAACTGCCCTGATGGGAGTAGGAATTTTATTTTTTTCCAAATCATGGGCACAGGTTGGCACACCCTCCTGTTGTAGCGGTGCCAAAGGCAATAAACCACCTAAAAATGGATATGGTGGAAAGTTTTCCCATATAAGGGGAGAAGCTTATAAAAACAAGGGAGATGGAGAAATAGAGGAGGAAAAGGTTGTTTTCCACTCTGTCACAGAGGTGTCTAAACCGGACTTGTGCCCACATCCAGCACTGTGGCAGTGACTCTTATCTGCTTGTACCAGAAATTAACAGAGCAGAGGTGAGGTAGTGAACCAAAGTCTATTGCCTATTCAAACATGCAGCCACTCCTTGACTCTTGGGTCTTGACTTACTGTTTATCTTACTTCACTGTAACTTTTGTGTTTTATATAAAGTATAATTTCCCCATTCCTTTAACCCTTTATCTCTCAGTCTGACAGTTTGAACTTTAGGCCCAAGTAAGCAACTCGTCAAGCTCTGAGGTACTTTCTCTCTCTACTTACATTCCTTACTTTTAATCTATGAATTGCAATGCAAAATTTAACTACCAATGTCTACATTTCATGATGTCTCCACAACCAATGATGAAGAGAGAAGTCAGTGAGCACAGCAAAACAATGTCATCACTCAGCAGAAACATCACTCTCCATACAGATGTTTTGTGTGGCCTGCAGAGCACCCTCAGTATGCTGACAGTTTCCCTCCCTGTCCGGCTTTCCTTCACATCTTTTCGTGTGGTGTGAAAGAGTGCCTGGTACCGCTACGTTCCTGCAGGAGCACCGTGCCTCAATTTACAGCTGTGATCTTAATCACACAAACACAGGGGAATGAAGGCATTCAAGTCTGTCAGCACAGTTAGGTTGTACAGCCAGGCAAAGGGGTCTAATGTGTCCAAGATAACTACAATGCAAAAGGCATGGGAGAGAAGTGAACCAAATTGAACTGACCTGAAATTAAATGGGAAAAATTAAATAGGAAAATAGGGGAATAGTTGCTGGATTGGAACGTAACAGAAATGGAAAGGGATGAAACAAACCAGAAAGGAAGATGGAACTGAATAGATAAGAACTAAATAACACAGAACAGATTGCAATAAAATAGAACAAATCAGAACCGAATATAATGGGATGGAAGAGAAGGGACCAGAGTGGAACAGAACAGAACAGAGTGAAATAGAACAGAATGGAACAAAGTGGAAAATAAATTGGGTAAAGCAGAACAGAATATGAGTTAATAGAGCAGATCTGCATGGAATGGAATAGAATAGAAGACAGGGAAAATGAATAAAAGGAAAGGTAGGGAGAAATTAAATCTTCACAGAAAGGAACACAAAAGAACAAAATGAAATGAAAATGTTATGAACAGCAAGAGAACATGTTGTGTAGTTCACACTGAGAAATATTAGGTGGTTTGATTGGGAACAAATACAGAAGTGAAACAGAGATATGACATTGTCCATTTTTAGCGCTTATCGAGTCAAGCATTAAATGTCTTTTGTATTAAAAACACTTATGCTGTGCTGTCTATATAATTCTCTGATAAGAAGTGAAAACAACCACTTGAAACTGAAATAACATTTCACACAAGTATTATGTGTTTTATATACTTCGCAGACATGCACAGAAGTGATCAGTTTAGTTTTCTCAACAAGAAACCCAACCTATAATTACCATGACTCCAGTGAAGAGACACACTGCCTTGCCACAGCAGGTTTTGGGCGCCTCGTCCCCATAGCCCACTGTGAGGAAGGTGATGGCTATGAGCCACAGCGCCTTTTCCATGTGGCCTGTCGATGCTTGGATCTGCCTGCAGGGGAGAGAAAGCAGGACTGAGCCTTTGAAACAAAACGCTTTCAATACATTCTTATTGATCCCCATGTAGAAATGGACAAAGGCGGAAGTACAATCCACATTCTTACCGCAGTGTTAACCATAACCTTACCCAAACTGAATTTTTTGATTTATTTTTATTTGTATGCTTAGCTGAATACAAATTTCAAATTTTTGCATCTTAATTTTACCTGTTGTGCACTGACTTATAAAGACTCTCCTACGCTAGTGTCACAGTCACATGGTTGTCATTTGTCCTATTGATTGGTTGCCAAACGTCAGGAAGGTTGGTCTTATCTAATATGAACCTGTCAGGGGGCAGATGCCAGAGAGAGAAAGAGAGAGGAGAGAGTAGGAAATGAAATTTCCTAGACAAGAAAGTTGGAAAGTTGGAAAACAAGGAAAGTGAGGAACTCCAGGACAGTCATGGGCAACAAATAATAACCCTCATCCCTGAGGTATTTTGGTTTAGTTTCTTTTTGCATTCATATGTTAACCTAAATGAACTGATGGTGACACAAGAAGTCGCAGTGCCTGATCCCACCACCCAATCAAGGGCAGCAACGCCACCGGAGACAAGACAAACTCAATGAGGTTCAGGTATGACACACATTGTTCTAATTCGAATCAGTGGAAAGGTTGGTAAACTTGATGTGTTTTCCCAATGGTTCTGTTTCTTTTCACACAGAAAAAAATCAAGTGAACCAAAATCCATCACAAAAAGCAATGTTGTGTCTGGGGCAGGAGCAAGAACGTAAACACAGGAAGAAGGTCCCAAAAAAGGTCCAGACTGAGACCACTAACTGAAAGGGTCTCAGTGTGGTTGTATTGGTCCGAAACAGAGTATGATTGCTGTGTTCAGATCTGCCCAAACAAATTGTACTAAGAGAGAAAACGAATTAGAGTCCAATTAGACTGGACAAAATGCAGATTTGAAAATACCCTTAGGCTTCGGCAATCACAGGCACTCATATTTGTTGTGGCCTGTTAGTAGTTTGCATAGCTACAAGGTTTAGTGTTAATTAAGTTCCCTAGATGTAAAAACAATAATTTCTCAAGTAAAACTTGTGCCGTGACACTAGCAATTCATCGGAATAACTCTAAGTAATTGGAAGTGTATAAATTGAACTGGCTTGAACCCCTTTGGATCCATAATTCTGTGTCTTAGAAACAGCAACAAACATAACAACCATTTCCTGTGCACAGTAATTCTTATGAGTTTGATAAAGGTGTGGTCTGTTAATGTGTTATCAGTGCTGATGCTCCACAGTACAGTACAGGACATGGGTACCAATGCAAACTTGTAAAACATTTAAGAGTCTACTGCACACTTGGCAGAAACCACACGAAGAGGTCATTCAGTGTGTGTCATTCATCTGTCTTCTGGATGTGGTAATCCAGTTACAACTAACATAAAAATGGCTGTTGAAGCAGTTCAGTGTGAAAAGGTTTGGTGGTCTTATCAGCCTTCAGTCATAAGCTCTTTTATTACTTTTGACAAATCAAAACATACAAAGCCGAGACATGTGAAACCTCCCATTAAGGTTCAAATGAGCAAATGATCTCACAGTGTTCAAACAGCCAAACAGATTGTAGAGGATCAGGTTGACGTTTAGTTGGCTCATGTTAAAGAGCAATTTGTTAGAGTAACAAAATCAAGAATGATGATTATCAAATCAATTGGAAATCCATTCTGAATAGGAAAGTCAAATTGACCATCAAGGTTTGAGGAGGAATGTTAAACTACCGAGGCCTTTTGTTTTTTTTGTTTTAATGTGCAAGTGTGTGTTGGGGACGTGGAAGTTTGGGGGAAGGTACTATAGTAACAAACAGAGTTGTAGTGTATATGTGTGTGTGTGTGTGTGTGTGTGTGTGTGTGTGTGTGTGTGTGTGTGTGTGTGTTACTTTCCTAATAGCAAGTAAGAGTGAAAGCAGTAAAACATCAATCATTTGTGTTAATTAATCTTGCAGGTTCTTTTGATTTGATTGCAGGTTCTTTCATTTGTGATGAATACAGTATGTAATTATCACAAATGATTGTTTACCGTATAATTTTAGGACTCTGCAACACCATTCAGAAACATTTTTGTCTGTTTTTTTTTCAGAAATCAAGATTTCAAAGATCTTTTCACTGTTTTGCACAGAAGCCTTCAATGACTGAAATCCTGACAAGTCTTCCATTGAAAGAGAAATAAAAACCTGGAATTTGGAAAGCAAACAACTTGCATTCTTTCACGGTTACTTTTTCTGTGTGTCAATATGTGTTGAGCAGGAATGACTCGCATAAAAGGTACAAACACTGGTCTGATATTTCATTTGCAATTCATTTGCAATTTAAAGTTGAGCTTTTAAAAACAAATGTACTCTATTCTATTGTTCTGCTTACAAGTCTGAAAGAAAAATGTACCCATGTTGTATATTTACACATATTATATTTAAGAGGGGAATAGTTCGACATTTTGGGAAAGACGATAAGAAGTTTGATACCACTCTCGTATCTGTGCACTATCTATAAAGCTACAACCAGCATTTGTTTGAACCAGTGAGGAGAACTGTACTGCTAAAAGCTACTGATTCAACAATGTGACTGTTAGCGACATTGGTGATTCAGTATTGTCAGCTGAGTTTCAAGATTTTGTTTGTATGTACTGAACATCTCTACATCTCTCATGAAGTAGGTCAGCACATAACCAGCCATGAAACCACAACGTTTAGTTTTTACACTTCACTTTTAGCACAGATTAAACAAACAAGATACAATGTGTTAATTGAGCTTTAGAGGTGCTACTAAACTCAATGGATTTTATTGCCTTTGGACAGAGCCAGACTATTCCTTTAAGAATACTGTCCACTTTCTTTTTTAATTTAACTGCTCCAGATTAAATCTGTAGCATTTTTTATGAATTACCGTATGATTCAGGGTAGGTTGTTTATTATTTCTCATTAATAGCCTACAATTCCAATTTTTGATGGATGTCCATCATAATATCAACAGTCATTCTCCAAGGTTGGTGTTCATTTGTCTCTTATTTGTGAACATGTTGTAATTACACAGTATACAGGGGGATACATTTGCTACTGTACCTCTCACACAGAGTTAGCATCCAGGACGCAGTGAGCCAGAAGAGGAGGATGAAGGCCAGCAGTGTGCGTGCTGGGTATTTGTTCATCAGTACCTTGAGAACAAAGCGGAAGGTAAAGTTGATGTTGTTGAGTGAGCCGATACTCCTGTAGGAGGCACTCAGCAGCACTTTGCTGTGCAGCAGGACGGCTCTGTGCACCAAGTACAAGCGGAGGAACATCAGCACTGATAACAGCAGCTCTATGTCCATCAGGGCATGAACATGGCGGTTGGAATCAGAGAGCGGAGCTGAGGAAGAGGAGTTGACAGGGGGGCCCACCTCCCAGTATGTGCCAACAGGATGGATGGCGCAGACCAACAGCTCAAGAGTGATCACAAGAACCCTGTGGCTGGTCATGGCAATACGCCAGTCCACCTGGTTGTGGTCAATGATGAACAGCTGAAAGACAGAGAGCGAGGGCAGAAGATAAACATTGTGAAAGAACTGTATGAGATGGAGAATAGGGAAAATACAGACACACCTTAAAAGACATAATGTTTGGAAAGTATTATATCTAAATTATCTTTATAAGGATGTGGAGTTGTACGGGATATATCCTCTTTTATTTGGTTATCCAAATAACCAAATTCCACTTTGTTCCATTCAAGTAAATATCTTACATAAAGAACACATAATATGACTTCAATTCAAACTGTTCTGCAATAGTTATAATAATATTCATTTATATATTTTATTACTTTAGAGTAAACAGATTTAATAATTTGGTCTGGACAATTTTTAGTTTGACAAAAATGTAAAAAACCTAAATTTATTCTCATTATGTGGCATTTTAGGATATGCATATTTGTGTGTGTGTGTGTGTGCATGTGTAAATGTGCTTTCTATCACAAGCAGCAATGTCAAAAATGCTAATAGATAGTTCTCTGTAGTACACCATGCTTGTAAATGGCTGTGGTGAAGAGAAATGTTCTTAAAACCTCTGTAGATATGAAACTGCAGATATCCAACTAAGACGGAAACTGGGGGATGCTTGTATGTGTCGTTCACATGTAAGGAAGTGAGAATACATGTTCATCTCCTTCTGACTATAAAGCTTTATCATACCTGAAGCAGTTAAAAAAGCAAAGCATAACTTTCTCCTCTTCTATTTGTTAAAAAAAAAACATTTCCTTTCTCCACTGAAGCTGGAAGCACCTCAATGTTCTTGGCATGATTTAGTTTGTCACCTCTGACACTAAAGAATTAAAGTTCCACTGCCTGTGTGTTAGTCTCCACCCTAAACCTGCCCTTTCTTATCTACTCTGAACACTTGCATGGACCCCTCCTTGTATCAGACACACAGTACTTGCACTCAAACTAAAAACATTGTAGGTGAGAGTATTAAGTCAGCATCCCAACCAAAAAACAGCATGGGAAAGCATGAGAACTACAATATAGTTCAAGGTTTACTGCTACTATGCACACAGTACTTTCTGCACTTGTTGTTCATACTGCACTTAATTGAATATGCATGCTGTGAATGTGGAAGAGGGGAGATGAAAGAATGTTTACTCTGTTCAATTTCAACCAAATCCCTTCATGTATATTGAATTCACACACAACGGCAGCGAGCCATGTGGATTGGAAAAATTTTGCAGCTGCAACATCATGCATGCCTGTGTGGGCCAGGGTTTTCGTCCAGGGTTTTTTACGCACACAGCAAATATAACACAGATAATCAGTGTTGAGGCTGCCATTGATGGGCTCAGGGCTCCTTCTAAAACAATTGCTCTCAAGTACCTCTAACACAGTATAATTTCAACCAAGCTGATTTGGAAAAAAGCATTACTGGTATAAAATGTACAATGCACAAAAATAAGGCAAGTCGCACACCACACCACTGTTAGGGCATCCAAATTACATACTCACACACACCACATCACTGTTAGGGCATCCAAATTGTTGGAAACAAAGGGGAAAAGGCATACTCACCCTGATGTCCTTATAATGGAAAGCTATAATGAGGATCAGGAGACACCCAGTGGACAGGCTGATGGAACAGTTGATGAATAAGGCAATGTTTGAGCCCTGGGAAGGAAATGGAGACATGGGAGATAAGGCATAAAAGGAGGGCTTTCCGTAACAGCCAAGATTTTATTTCTTTCCATTAATGTTCTCCATTATCGCAGTTTTATGAAATAGCTCCTGAATTGTTGGGTCTGGGTGGAAAGAGTACTAAAAATTACTCAAATAAAAACAGCCCACAATAACCATAGACTGCTACTTAGGATATGGTTATTGTAGTTGTTGTGTCCTGACTGTTACCACACTCATGTCATGTCAAGTCTGAACTTCATCATGGTAAGGGGCTGTTTCCCTCATCTTCCAGGCTCTCTTCAATTAACTGGCTAACTTTAATGGTTTATATGTGAATAGTCAACTCAGTCTTTGTGGATTATCCGTGTTTAAATCTAATATCTGTTTTTATCTTACTTAACATAATATTGTGTGGTTTTCAGTAAAAAGGACAATATAAAACAAAACACATTTTCTATTTTCTTGAGATTATTATTATTTATGATGAGATAAGAAAAACTTTTTGTCCATTTTTATCACAATTCAGAATGGCCATTTTCTCCGAGACATTGTGGATGAGCCAACAAACAGGAGTTGTTAGACTGCAAGCGGGACTTTATCCCTCACCAGCTTCCCACCCAGGAACACTGCCATTGTGCCAAACATTAAACAAGGGTCTCTTTGGTAGTGGTCACCATTGGTACAAATTTCAGTCAAATATCAAAACTACTTTAGTGCTATAATAATTAGTTGATGAATCACCGGCAATTTTGATAACTCTTTAAGACATTCATTGATAAAAAATGCAAACATTCACCATTTTCACCTTATCAAATGTTAAGATTTGCTGCTGTTCACAGTTTATGTCACTGCAAATTGAATACTCCTGGGTTTTGGACAGTTGGTCAAACACCATGTTGTGACACTTCATAGACTAAATGATCATCAATTAATTGGAAAATAATTGGCAGATTGATCGATCATGAAAATAGTAGTTAGTTGCAGCCCTTCTACCTTGTATGCATATGGAGGATCAGATAGTATACAGATGGGGAATTATGTTATGATACATCTATGGAAAATTTATTTTATATATCTCTATCTTCTAGTGTGAATGTTCAAAATGATAAATCAATCAACTCTCTCCACCTCAGTGATGCTCTCAAAACCATGTTAATCATTTTCTTTATGGTAAAGGATTTGTCAGAGGTTCCCTTTCCATAAAAAGTGATTATAGCTAACTAGCTAATTTAATTAAATATCCTGTTGATTGTGTTGTAACAGCATAACTGTAGGCTATTCTGTCATTCTTGCCTTTCTAAAAGTAGCTTCATTAGAACTTTACAGTACTAAGAAAGTGGCCTAATGAAAGTGGAATTACTGACTTGTAATGTACTCCAAAAAAGTACATAAGAAGCCACTCAATTACAGTAACCAGAGTGCTTGTAATTAAATACTTTCCACTCATGAGACCTGACAGCTGGAGACACAGATACACACACTATGATGGTTTGCACCAAGTTGTCTGACATGTTTTCACAAACTGAATTAACAACTAAGCATAAGCCTCTGCCACGCCACCTTGGTCTCAGCAGGTTAAAGAGCACCTATACCTTTCGTTCATGCATCTCAATGCATCTAATGCAACGTCATTGGAAGTTTTTAACGGGAAGTGCAGTTTAATGTGGTTTACAGTTAAAAAGATAATTACAAACTTTCAAACTTGAGGAAACTTGAGCGTGTAGGTGGTATGGTGTGACGCCCGTTGGCATGGTACATCGTTTTCCACAGTTTCTCCCGTAGCATCCACATCATGTCTGTATTTCGTCAAGGGCTAATTAGGAGACTCCACAAAGGTTTAACATTTCACCACATTCCATAACAGAGAGTTCAACAACATGCTTGGAAACAGTAAATTCAAGCCCGGTGAGCCTAATTTGGGTTAACCTTAACACGGATTGTTTCTCATAGTCTTGGACGGACAGTGAACCACCATCACCAGGCCACCCAAGGCATTGCAAGGAAAAAATAAATAAATCAATCAATGAATCCAATGCAAAAGGTTTGTAAGTACTGCAATAAATAAATACTAGCCAAACCAATAATACATGCATCTGACTTTAGTTTTCTAATTTGGTTTGTTAGTCTATGTGGTTTCATTAGCTTTCATGTAGATTCTTGTGCTATAGGTCATGGA
The DNA here is from genome assembly GCF_914725855.1 of Thunnus albacares. NCBI lineage: Eukaryota > Metazoa > Chordata > Actinopteri > Scombriformes > Scombridae > Thunnus > Thunnus albacares. The sequence goes on along the minus strand of NC_058113.1, from coordinate 15,788,480 downwards.
ACTGGAGGTATCCTGAAAAAAAACGTCAGGATAGGCTTACAAATGGCATTGATAGTGATGCAGTCAGACAGGAAATGAGACATCACTTAAAATTCTGTTGTATGCTGATGAGTCAGATCCCCTGATGTTTAACTAGCTTCAGGTAGACATCGCACAGGACAGGTGTGGCTGATTAGCTATCAGGGAGGAACAAAAACTTGCCGATCACTTGCCCTCAAGACCACAAGAGTAGGATATCAGTTCACTGCACCCTGTAGAATGGGTTTTTCTGTCCTTTTCCCATTGTGACTCATTGTACTGCTGGTCTTCTATAGTTTTCTATAGATCAGCCCCGGATCAGATGTCTGTGATTAGAACTAACCACTGCCCTACATAAATACTACATTGATCTGGTTCATGACCCAACAGTCTGCAGGTTTTCATTCCAACAAATCACCACAGCAGCTCATTTCAACAATTCCTGCTCTCTGGTTATGGATGTGTTAATCAGTGAAACCCAGATAACGTACACATTTGGGCCAGATCTGGGCCACTGCGGGTAATCACTGATCTGTTCCAGCAATGGAAACAGTTTGTGGGTGAGTTTCAGCTTTGGGTTGCTTATGGGCCAGATGTGGCCAATACACTGCATGCTGGTTTTAGGATGACTTGCCATGTGAATCAAAAAGGCCAGATACAGTCCAAACAGCATACTGGTTTGTGGGTAAGTTTTGCCTATTTGAAAATGGGCCACATATAAGTGATACATGGCAAGACATTTTTGTTTTGAGGGCGAGTCTTGACCACATTAGAGCATGCTGTCAAAAAACCAAAAAAAACCCAATTTAAATCCCAGTCACTACACAGAAAATGTGGGCCACAACACAACAGCCTCATATCAATGTATAAAGACCTTTATTTTAACAAAAACTAAGAACACATAGCTACAATTCTACATGCTTAGGTGCTCTGAGGTTATAGGCTATTACTGTATGCTGATCCAATTTTAAATTTCCATTACTCTATTACTGAGGTGAAATGTGAAAGATTTATTGTTTTTAAACATTTAAAATATAAAAAGGAAGGAAAATGAATATACTTTTTTTGCTGAATTTTCAGAATTTTTAGATAATTGCAGTGGCGTGAGTCCAGGCAGAACACATCTGCGCTCTACAGGTGTTGATTTAGCTACTGAGAGGAACATAAAATGAATGACTCATAACTAGCGCTCAAGGAAATCGTCATCCATTATACATCGGCCCCTTTCATCCAACAATTTTCAGCTGTTGTCCTTGGCCAGAAGTTACTTTAAAACAACAAAACAAATAACACACAAAACAGGAGAAAGCAGGCATGAAGTAGCTGAACAGGGAATAAAAAGCAACGAGTGAGGTAAGTGACATCGAAAGTAGGAAATAGCAGTTAAAACATGACAACATACAGAAGACATAGGTGAAATGATCAAGACACAGCATGAAAAGGACAATGGAAACAAGTCCAAAAGATATTTTCCTCCTTGGTACAACAACGTCCTCCTGGTTAGTCTATCCCCAACATTTTCCTGATTTATGAATGTGCTAAGTGGCTGAGGTGCTAATCTGTTAAGTATTTTGTGTATTTAACAAGCATTGTGAGATTTAAATTTAGATTTAGATTTTTCCAGCAAAGGACGTATAGGAAATATATTCCGAAGATGGTAGCTTTTATGTTTATTGTCCAGGACCTCAAGAGCTTGTTTAAACACAGATTTTAAAGTTTTTGTAACTATATCAGTGGTTAAAAAAGGAGAGAGAGACCAAGTGGTTAAAAAGTATGCCATAAGTGAGAGAATCATGGATTAAAATAAATCTTATCAGATGTCAGATATTTGCAATTTATTTGCAAATAAACCAGAAGTTGTAATTTGGTTTTTGCCACAACATGCTTAATTTTTTGGAATGCAAACCTGCAGTCTTATCATCACACATAGTTGCAAACCAGAGTCAATGATAGAGAGAATCAAAGTTATCCACGCAACCCTCTGCTCAAATATCAGGGTACCCTCTTTCTAATATTGGACATCATACTCTGCTTTACAGTCCCAGTAGGTGAATCTCGTTTTGGATAGTAAAGTCATTCCAGACAGTCGTCAGCGGCACAAAAGAGGACACGAGGTTGCATCCAGGTCAAAGTGCAAACTCCTGGCTTCCAGCACAGCCAAACTAAAGACATAGAGACTCTTAGACTGGCCATGCAAACACTCTAATTATACACTAAATGATGTGGAAAGATAGCCTGAAGTACTGCGAGCAATCTCGCTGTAGGGTAAGAGGTGAAATGTGGAAAAACTTTCCATAAATAGCCCTGTTTTCGTGCATAACCATGAAAAGGTATGCTTAAAATATAACTTTGTAGACTGGCGTTAACTTTGATAGGCCTACAAGTTAGGCAGCTCCAAAATACCCTGCAGCATACTTTAAAATGGTTTTCAAAATAACCAATAACACTTTAGTGCACTACTGGCCACTGCAAGGATGTTGTGTGTTGTTAAGACCCCATGTGACCAGCAGGGAAGGAAGATGTCACAACTCACACTCATGATTCGGACATCACATGAAGTTTAAAGATGCTGACAATGGTTATATAAACTACGGTTAAATCAGCAATGTAGCCTCTCCAAAATAATAAGCTTTAACTGCAGCAGAGAACACTTTTCCAGTGCATCAGCATTTCCATGGTACCGATGCCTGTTGTTAGGAATGGACAGACAACACCTGTTCTTGGTTCGTATTTATAAACTGGAATAGTAATGTCATACTTGTGCCAGTGCCGTTAATTTCACCACCACGTTTCCCAAGGTCCCACTCTCTGAATGCACCAGGGATATTTTTGAAGGTCAGAGCATATTTCCATAGGTTTCTCAAAAGATTGTAGCTGATGTGAGTCAGAAATGTGGGGCTCTTTGACATTGTAATCAATCACTGACTTCACAGCATGGAGGTGGTCTGATGTTTTGCCGCACGCATGAGAACTTTTTTCCACATGTGGAACTGGCGTGTGCTGTAGGAAGCCAGGGGGAGTTAATAATGTGTTGATTGTGTGGCCTGGCATTGTTATCCACTGAGATCTGCATGTTAATGTCATGAGGCTGTGCTACCAAATAGTGTGTCTGGAAATGGACTTACTAATCAGTAGGTCAGGGAGGTTCAAAGCCCAGGTGCAGATTCTGCTGAGCTTGTGCTGTCTGCTAATCAAGGAAGTTGTTATGACAACAAATAGAGACAGTTGTGTAAGAGTGTTTTTTATGCACTAATTGTGGTAAATTTAAGTGCTGAAATATGTCCTGAATAAAAGACTACATGGTTCAATATCAATCTATTGATTTCTATGCATCAGTTCTACACAGAGTCAATGAAACTCTGTTTTGACCATTTAACTGCAACATAAGGAATTGAAGAGGAGTTCAGAAGCTGTAGCAGCAAATCAGTTGCTGAAGCAACAAGGTGTTGCTTTTGTTTATTGTTTTATCATTCCATTAAGAGCACAGAATAGAGGCCGACATGACAATGTGTTAAACAACTACAATACAAAGTAAATTTAGGTAATGTTGGTGTTAAAGATTTGGCTGCATCCACTGCTGTGTAACTTTGCAGATGTAGGTTATAACTTAAATTCTTTGCAACATGCACAAGTTCACTAGCTCAAGTTTTGGTTTGATTCGTGATATTCCCAAAAGGCTTAATAATGACACTTATAGTGGAAACTGGTACATGGAGAATATACTGTAGGCTAAGGCTACAGCTCCAAAATGTCAACAAAAAATGTCACGTTTCAAACATTACCAGTCACTGGACAACACATATGGTTAATTTCTTAAACCTACCGGTTCATAAAAGGAGGGACATATCTCGGCGTGGATTATCATGAGCACTATCCCGAGCAGAGCGGTGCCCAAAGCCAACGCGCACAGTCGCTTTTTATCCTCTAATAAAAACTTTCTGTCCCGCAGTCTGTAGAGGTTGTCTCCCTCCATAGGAGTAATCCGCTTCCCGGGAAGTGTCAGCGGCACGGATACTTCTGCCGAGTCCCCGCCGTTTCGACTTATCAAGCCATCGCAATTTACACAATCCACTTTGGAGTCGCCGTGCATGCTGCAGTTTGTCAGCTCCATCTCCAGCGCGCACAGGAGACGGCGGTCGCCTGTCCCGCTCTCCCTGTCGTCGTTCTCCGCTGGCTTTTGCCTGTCCGGTGTCCCCTTTGCTTCCCTCCCGAGTTGGGGAAGGCATAGTCCGATGGGCGCACCGTGTACCAGGCCCGTCTCTCGTTTGTCGCTCATCGAAGTAGCGGGTTCACCAAAACACTTGGCCTCATAATACTACACCCTCACCTTAACACTCCTACCAACCGGCGCGGCGTGGTTACGCGCACTGATGCCATTTGCACACCGCAGCGCCATTTGTTATCTTATTTGCATTGGTTATTATTTTAGGATTGTGCGTCAGTCTGCCGCAGATGAATTCTTTGTGTGTGTGAGTGTGTGTGTGTGTATGTGTGTGTGTGTGTGTGTAGGCTGCTCATCTGATTATGCGTGATGCGCTCTCAAGGAATTGCTACGCCTACAGTATTTGCATTTAAGCTCCGGAACTTTTAAAAGACAAGTTACAAGACGTTATTAAACAAGAGGTTATTTTTCTTTCTTTATCCGGCTGAAGACTGGTCAGACAAAATGCTATTTTGTGAAAAGCCGCAGATTTATCACTACTTTAAATGTTTTGTAGTGTAACAATCGGGGAACAATCCACTTGCTTTTCTATTCTGATCAAAAATAAGGTAGACTATGAAGAAAAAAAATACTTTTCTGAACCCACGAGGAACCTCGGGTTACATGTTTTTATTTTGTGGTTACACACGTATCAGTGTTGAGCATAAGTTACCCAACAGCTACAGAGTGACATCTCGTGGTTGAGTAGCCTAAATTCATCCTTCGCCTTGATGTGGTCTTTTTCAAAACATTAGTCAAGGTTCACCGAGATTGGCAATGACTCATGACTGTACCGGCCTTCATTCTTCACTCATCCATTTGTAACCTTTAAAAAATCCTATAAATAGGCCTATACGGCATTCTTTATTATTTATAATTGTGCTTTTCATTTGCGTCTTTGCTCTCTTGGATCGATTGCCATCTTATCCTGAAGTATTTCTAAAAAGAATAGGCTGCTAAGATGTCCCTTCATTTCCTCTAAATGAATTCGAAATTTAATTCCTTCCTTAAGCCAAAACACTGAAACACAATCTCTACCCTCACCCTCTTTACTAGGCCTGTTTGAGGAGGAACAGCGTCATGACCTTGAGCTAAATGACGCACAAAGGAGTCCTTCCGCTGGAGCATCCTGCTGACGCTAAGATGGTGTGACACTGCGAGTGTTCAGACTGACAGGTGTTTTCTAGGTCAAGTCAGAACATTTATATGAGAGAAAACAAAGACAACACAATTGCCAAATGTTCCACTCAAAAGTATATATATATATATATTACTCCAAAAGACAAAGGAATCACACGTTAGAATTTCAGGTATGAGTTGATTTAATCCTCTGCAATGAGAAAGTAAATGGCTGATCCAAAAGGTGGAAGCAAAACAAAGCTTTGCAGTTGCATGGACAGTAAATAAATATCAAAAATAATTAAATAATCACAGTACGTAAGAATCAGTGTGACATATGTTTGAGTTCAGACCTTACAAAGCAGATTCTCATAGCGAGGATATTTACAGTAAAAACTTTTTTAAAAAACATATAGCTATAAGCAGCCATAAATCTGATACCCCTAAATAAGGAATTTCTTTATACATTTTACTAACAGCAGAGAAAGTTTAAAAGCATGTATGCTCTGTGAAGTTAGATTTGCAATATACAGCAGACACTGTTAATATAAAAATACACAATTTCATGTATTAGCTGGGAGTTCAGCGCCATCCACTGGTGGCCAAATAAATTACAACAAAAAGACAGTAAGATTAGAAAGTGTGCATCAGTTTGTGGTATCCAAGTTTTGTGTTATTTACAAGCAGTTTAGTAAAAAATAGTTTTCTTAATATACAGATATTGTCACTAGCTACAGTAGATTAAAACCCTGAATCACATTTTACAATGATTAACTGTGATGTATACATAGTGGACCGCTATTTTGCAGCACAAGTGAGAGACATGAATAAGAGAAATAACACCTGAAAAGACAGTTATTTGGCATTAAGCATATTGCTGAGAGTTCCTGAGTTAGCCAAAGCACCCAGTGACTGCAGTCGTTCATAATGCATACAGTATGTAAAAAAAAAAAAAAAAAAAAAATAGCAGTGCAGACCTGACAGATTCCAAGAAATCAAACTTTTTTTTCACTCCATTATTAAGTACAGTGGCATCTCTGTGCTGAGTACAATTCATCAATAACAAGTCACCACAATTAAAAGGAAAGAAGAGTTATTACAGGTTGTGCAAGGAATAACTTTGAGCTATACAGTTTTTTAAAAAAAAGTTCTTCTTTTGGCCCATGTTTAGCTCAGACACCCGACATGATATCATGGCTCAGTTGAAGGAGCTTATATTGCTCTATCCACCTTCACGCCGCAGCTCCTGGACGGTCTAACCCTGCGCAGCTCCCCATGGCTGCAGAGTGGCTTGAGGCAGAATGAACTGTGGAGACGGCTGCGGCAAGATGTAGTAGCCAAATACCTGCTGAGGCGGAGGCGGCGGTGCCGGAGGGGCACAAACTGTGGTGAGGAACACCGGACCGCCCTTCTTGTACTGAGGCCAAACTGGTGCAGGGTGGTAGTAGTACTGGAGGCTAGCAGGAAGCTGAAATATTGAAAGGAGTGCAAGAGATTAGCGAGGTGGAGACTTTCCAGGATGAGTGTTAGTCACAGTTAGTCCACATGGGAGGATTAGATGGTGCTTTCCTTTCTAGAACATGCAATACTGATAGTGACCAAATACTGTACATTATGCAGAAGAGACACATCCATGGTGTACTTTCCAGGGGTGTAACAAGATTCTTAATTCACTATAAGTATGTATCAAATGATTCACCACATAATTTGTTAAAAAAAAAAAATCAACTCAATGCAGTGATATGGTTGCTGAGTCGAAATGGTATCTTCTGTTTTGTTATATTATAAAGCACTGCTGTTCTTGTATTACATATATTGAGAAATCCCTGTAAATCAGTATGACCTACATTTATAAACACACTCCCTTCTCTTCATATAAATGTGTATTGAACCATGAAAGTAGCATTATGAATTAAACCATGAACTCTGTGAACCCGTAGTGCTTCTATATAACTGCTTTACAGTTTTTCTCGGTTGCTTTGGCTCAGTTTTTGAATGACAGTTGAAGTCGTCCAAACAATATGTGAAATTCTTCATATTTTGTTACTTGTGCACAACAGAGAGAGCATTTCTCATTCTTTGTTACCATTTGCTAACGTTTTAGCAAGTTTAGGCAAATGACTAAGTGCAAATGCCTACGATTTGAACAATCATTGGTTGTATATGTCTTTGTGATCAAAATAGATTGTTCTTCTCAGGTGAATAGTTTTATTTTCAAAAATATGTAATACTTTTTTCATTGAGTAAGTCATCACATGCAGAATAGTCCATCTAACTGTCAAAATCTGCTGAACCCCCGTTTCCTAAATTGCACTGATATGGAGTGGTCTGAAAGTCTGCTAAATTGATAAATTTGTTGTCAGGCGAAACTTATGAATGAGGAGTTACTCACATCTTCGGTCAACCAATGGCATGTGCTGTCCAGTTAGCTTACAGGTGTAAGTCATGAGTATGGATATTGTAAAACACATTTATAGAGCTTGAGGGCGACAGAGTTACTACAATTTGTGAACATGGCCTGCTAAGATGAACACTGGACAGGGGCAACAGAGGTGCAAAGTGGAGGTGTAAAGTATAAGATCATCGACCACAAAATCAAATGTCTTTGCTGCAATGGATGCTGCTTGTGATGACATAATAGCAGAAGCCTGCAGAGGAATGCTGCGGCATACAAGACGATTCTTCCCCCGTTGTTTTGCAAGAGAGAGCATTACGTATGAGGTCGATGAGAATCTGTGGCCAAACAACTTAATTTTGAAACATGAATTCAAGGGTTTGGGTGAGTTACAGATGTTTGCAGGTTAATTATAGTGTTTTGCTGCATGTATGAGCTGTTTTGGGAGATGCATCTTCACTGCTGAGAACTTTAAAAATGTTTCGAGAAATGTGCCAAAGCATTTGAGAACAACTGTAAAGAATAAGAATGATGTTATTTTATTTTCATACTGTCAACAAATCCATGAAAAGACCAAAACCAACAATATATTAGTCTCTCAACTCTCTGAATTCCCTACACTCTGGCCCATTTGTTCCAATTAAAGGCATACAGCTTTTAAAATGGGTCACAAATATTTAGTTTCTTTGTGTGTGTGTGTGGCATTTTTGCCTTCATTGGATAGTGAAGTGGCAGACAGAGCAGAGATGGGTATGACATGCAAGAAAGTAGTACCTACTGTAGTATCCAGCAAATGTTACACTAACAGGAATATTTGTTGCACTTGTTGGGGACTATTTCCAACCGTGTAGTAATACACATTTGATGCTCTAGCAGCTGGACAGTGAATGCGGGACTACAGGGCCTGTGTTTATGGTAATGAAAGAGCATGTCACTCTGTGCAATGGTGTGGCTCATTTATGTGTTAATGGTTTTTGGACAACAATGGAAACCTATGGCACAGAGGAGTTGTAGAATTCATTGCTGGTTTTGCTCTAGTCATGTAATTTGATGACAGTAAGATGTATATACTGTAATATTGCCAGCATTTTCCTTTAATTGTTAGATACCAACAGATGGTGCTAAAAAAAAGGAAGAAAAAATTACCATATTTCTGACGTATTTGACCTTATTTGGTCCTTCTCCTTGCCGCTTCCGAATCCTGGGCACCATTACGACCGTGTAGGTGTCGCCTTCTGCCGCTTGCTTCTTATTTTTATCTTCTTTTTCTTGCTCCCCCTCCATCTCGCCATCCTTTGTCTCCTCCTCTGTGTCGCTCGACGCGGCGGAACCACAATCAGAAGAGGTAGCAGAGTGGTAATCTGAGGTGTCCAGGTTTATTGAGTCCGTGGAGTCCTGTTCTCCCTTCACATCCTCTTCGTCCGCCTCTTCCTCTTTGAAACAGGCTATCAAGAAGGGCCTGCTGTTCTCTCCAGATCTGTGGACACCACACACACAAACAAACAAACACACACACACACACACACGTCAGCTTATACTCCTCTTTTGTACTCCCCTTCCACATATTTTTTATTCATCATCTAGTAAAATGCATCATGATGACTCGCACAAAGTCCCGGCAAGAGTGGGAAATGCCTCTTTGTTTTTGAAGCGTGTCTGTCTGTGTCATTCTTTGCCTTCGCCTCAGCAGGCCAGACGGTGACTCACCTTGCGCACACCTCCAGTGGGTCGATCCACAGTGTGACCTCAGACGGGAGACCCAGCTCACTGGGGGTGAGATTACTCTCCTCACATGCCTTCAGTAGCACTTCATCACAGAGTACTCCATTATTTATCCTGATGCATCTGTAAAAGGATTAAACCATAAAGGTTCAGTGTTTTTATATGTGCATCTCAACTTTCAGCTTTCATAAAAATGTCATAAAAATAAAGAGTGATACTATTTATAATGTTTGCAAAGAAAACAAAAAAGACATCCAGTGGCAAATGTGTGGAGTTTTCATATGGGTAACTACCTGAATGCCTGGCCTTTACTGGGGCAATCAGGGTACCAGTGGTCATCATATTTGTCGCATAAAAGTTTCTGCAGCTTCTCAGCAAATAATTCTGCTTTGGCTTCATCAAGCTTGCCACGTGCCACAGCCAGGCGTTTGAGGAAGTTGACTCCAGCCTTCACCTCTCTTTTCATGATGTCTATACAAACAGAAGAGAAAAGAAGGGGGGGGGGGGGGGATGAGGTCATCAACACATGTATCTGTGATTTTGTGTGTCTATATGAATATGTGGTTCTGTAATCGCACATCGCTGTCAGCTTTCATCTGTAATAACTGCACTCACATTTTTTTTTCTGTAAACCAAAGTCTGAGGTGATTTTAGTTTTTGGTAACAGACTCTGACTTCCCTTCACTGAGATGTGGGGGGGGGGGGGGGGGGGGGGGGGGGGGGGACTTCAGTTGCAGCGATAACAGCATTTCCCTGTTCAGTTGCCCCTGAGCCTTCTATTTTTATTACCTTGAGGGCGGCTAAGTGTTAAATGTGTGTAAAAGAGTGCCAGGCATTTTACAGCTACATGGCTCCGTGTTGACAAAAGGAAAGAGTTTGTATACAGGCAAACAAGATGCAAACTAGCACTGGCATGTTGACTTTTTCAACATGCAAATCCAATGAGCTCACTGTGCTGTTTATCTTCCGATAGCATGCCTGTTTGAGTTGGGTGCCAATGTCAGCCTGACCAGAAAAGAAGAGTGTGTTTAATAAAGGCCAAGGCAATTTAAACTTTGCAGCTGAGCTGGCAAATGTTGCGGCTGATGTCCCTGACGAGAAAGTCACGCCTCGAAGTTTGAGGTGCAGACAGTCATTTGTTATTGTGGCTTGAAACACACCACCGTTGCCTCAGTCTGTGTAATGTGTTGTGAGAGAAAATTATTATTTGCTCTGGTAGACATAGCCACACCTCTTCAGAGCAGCCAGTGACACAACCATCCAAAGCAGTAGTAACTTCAAATCCCTTACAAATATGTTTTGCCATTACATGAGCTGTGTGTTTTCAATACTATGTTTTTATGTTCAAACAGCTACTTGGATATCACACTTAGTTATTAGTCTGCAAGGTAAACAGAGTCAAATAGTATGTATTCCTCAGGCTATTGTTGTTGCTTCTTCAGTTATGCTGTTCTCCATCACTCACCCAGAAACTAAATATGTTCATTCCAACAGTCTCCACCGCCACTAGGTTATATATCTTGCAACTTCTAGCCTGTCCCTTCGTCTGACACTCATACATGAACACAGGTTTTTCTGGTAGGTTTTCCCGTTTCAGATTTTTGCTATGACTCTGAAGAATGTTTGAGCGGCCTTGGACATGAATTCCTCTTAATGCTGTGTTAAAGAGGCCACAGGAATTGAAAACAGATAAGGTGTTTTAGCTGGCAGAGCTTTTAGCAGATGTCTCGAAGCATTCTGGGTTTAGAAGACATTAAAGCTTAATAAATTGTTTATGAATATTACTCTCGTACTATTTTTTTCCTTCTTGATTTTCAAAACTCAGTGTTTGTCTTTCAGCAGAATTGTTTTTTTGACAGAAAAATGATACTGACTTGACATGATCCACATTTGTTTGATCTAAATATGTGATGAAAAGCAAATGCTACTTCAAAGGTTTCAGGAAATAATTTAAAGGTGCAGTGAAATGGAATATAATATGAGTATGTTTTTAATAGCGTATAATCACCTGAAAATAAGAATCATTGTGTTTTCGTTACCTTAGAATGATCTTTATATCTACATAGGGAGCAGGTCCTCTTCCACGGAGGCCACCATGTTGCAGGATTTACTTCTACATACGTTTACCTCATTATTTGAAACTTTGGCTACGTTTAATATGAACATCCGACATTGTAATATATATATATATATATATATATATATATATATATATATATATATATATATATATATGACTGAAAATAAAGAAAAGCATAATGGGTCCCCTTTAATGGCATGACATTAATTTTTATATTTAAGGTGTTATTTTGCATGTTAGCACATCGTTGCTGTAAAGTGAAACCCAAGGATATCCAAATTTGCTAAAGTTTTCAGTTAAACTGAAGTGGAGCTGCAAGAAATGATAAATATTTTCATTATTTAATCTGACCCTTATTTTCTTGATTAATCAATGACTCATTTGGTTTTAAAAATGTTAGAAAATAGTAAAAAATTACAAACTCACTTTCTTAAACCTCTGTGTTTTGTCTAATTAACAGTCCAAAACCCAAAAGGTATCCAGTTTACTATCATAGAGTGCAAAGAAATCCAGCAAACAAATTGGCACTTTGCCTAAAAATTGACATAAATATTTTTTTAAATCAGTTCACTCAACAATAACAACATGTAACATTGTTAAAATGATTTCTTCAGATTATCGTGAGGTCACTTTTTGCCCATATGGCCAGGTGTTCAGTGCCAGCATGTAACTGTGTCACTACTGACTCAGTGTAATGTATTTTACTGTAAACAGCCATGAGTCATGATTTCAACTGGCTTGCATCATACCAAATTAATGATACATGTATGTAGATACTAGAGAAACTCAAAGAAATTCACATGACTGATGGTGCTCGTTTTCACTGATTCTCTAAGTGTCATTTCTTTGATCTAATCAGAGGGTGAGTGATACCATACAAAAGCTTCCAAACGTGACAAGCAGCAGCTTCTCAATCTGCAAACCCTGTTTACTGTCTTTTCACTGAACAGTGATACACTGCCATTATCACAGGCTCTGCAGATACTGTTTTGGATCCTACATGTGAAGACAACAACTTGACCCATTTTGCAAACAGAATTGCCCCCACTTCTGCTTACACAGCATGAATGTGTCCTGTAGTGTCAGTTTTTTTCATACCCGAAAACTACCTGAGTGTTGGTCTTGTATGCGAGGGCAGACTGGAGCTTTTACTTCTGTATGTTACTTGACAGCATGTTGATGTTTCTCCCATAACACCACATATTTATCCCAAACACCCTGTCACATACCAATAAGTGGAATCAGGTCAGAACAGATTTCCAAATGTGATTGACAGACAGTTTCAAGTGAAACATGTTGAGGTCTTTCCCGTGGTTTCGTCGATATTTAATTTAAGCGACAACGAAACCACCTTGTTTTCGCATCTGCTTGAAACAAAGGACACAACAAAGCAGTAAAGACAGAGCTGTGTGATCCAAGGAGGGGACACGTGTTAGCGTATGCCTGGTCGTGGATAGAAAAATAACAAAAAGATCAAACTACAGCTAATTTATTCTTCACCCCCAAGTCTGTTTCTCGGTCTTTGCTGTGATGAAGGAAACTTCACGCGGCAGGCTGGAAATAACGCATTTGGTTTTTCTAACAGCGCGGAAAGCCCCGAGTGGAAATTTAGAAAGTTAGTAGCAACAGGCCATGACTGTTAAAATTTCGGTAGAAAAGACTGTGGATTAGCCCAACTTGACAAGGCAATTTTCTATTATTTTGTAGGTCATACATTAAAAATTAAGCCCCATTTTAAAATAGTTAGAAGCAGCAAGAAAAAGTTTTTGTTGCGGGTCAAATAAACACACTGTTAAAATAAAATATAGGAATACAATAAATGAACCTTAAGATATAAAAGCGAGTAGCAGATTTATAATTATAACCCCTATCAAAACTGTGACAATGTAACAAACACGAGCTCGATTAACAACCCAGTAAAAGTGATTTAAATCATGTTAAATTCACTACAAAGTTAACAAACAGTGACTCACAGTTTAAAAACTAAAAGAGTCCAGTCTTCAGTCCTCGGCTTCTTGTCTCTTATCGTAGCTGCCTGCCTGTCTGTGCTGATGTGTTGGGAGTTTATGGTCAGCACATGTTGCTTCCTTGTTCTCTCTTGTTCTCTGCTGCTGCAACGGAGACGTAACATTACCGTCAGCGTGACTCACTTCCTTTACTCATCGCGGCGTGAGCAAGAACTGACTGGCTGCCGGGGAGAGCGACACCCCGCCTGGCCCAAATATGGTCAGTCAAGGTAAACAGCTGACTGGGGGATTTCAACATAGCACAACTGTTTATTGTTCACCAATTCCTACTAATCAGTTATCATTTTACCGTCCGGTGATGACATCCGATGTAATACTAGTGTTGTTGTGACTTTTTGTAACTTTTTAATAAGCTATTTTTGTCAGAGGGTTGTCTGTGACAGATATAGCGAGCAACAGTAAGGCGACCCTATTGTTCTTACCTATTTTGGTTACCCTTTCTCAAAGACAAAGGACCCTCTTTTAGTTTACTTGCTCAGTTTCGCTCAATTCCTGGATACCTATGGGATCATGATTATGTTATTTGATCCCATAGACACTCAACAGTTGAGGCAAGATAGCCTGATATTGCTTTTTGATATAGGCCTACTTCAGACTACACCAAATAAATAAAAAAGGTCTTTCTGAAGGCATTTATTACTTTCTGACTCTGTGAAAGTGGGAAAAACAGTAAAATTCACCAAAACTACTGTATCTCTGAACTATTTCTTTTACCAAGCCACAAACATTTAGGCTATTCTATGTGAGCTCCTTTTGATAAGTAATGTAATAACTAATGTAATATTTTTTCATTTCCATTCACTGAGCTTCACCTGAAACTGTTTGGAGGCCTGCCTCCCACTTTGAAAACCTCTGTTGCAGGCTAATTCATTCCTTAATTAAAGGTTTGACATTCAATTTAAAGAACCATTGTGTAGGATTTAGGGGTATCTATTTGTGGAAATGGAATATAATATTCATACGTATGTTTTCATTAGTGCATTATCTCCTGTATATAAGAATTGTTGTGTTTTTGTTATCTTAGAATGAGCCCTTTATATCTATATAGGGAGTGGGTCCTCTTCCAACAGAGCACAGCATATTACACCGCCATGTTTGTACAGTAGCCCAGAGCAGATGGCTCTACAGAGGGCCTTTTGCATTTTTCGCGTATTTCATGGCCATCGTAGGTTCTCCTACACGCTTGGAACGGAAGGGGGAGGGGAAGTGTATTCATTTGGTTGCAATCTGCAACCTCACTGCTACATGCTACTAAATCCTACACACTGGTTCTTTCAATCATTTTGATTTTCAGATTGTGAAAAAATCCTTTTGCTTGTTATTAGCACTTGAGGAAGAACTCTGATAACGTAAAAAAGCAATGTAAATGTAACTAAAAGTAATGTATACGGTACCATAATACAAGACAATCTTTGTTAACATGCTGATGTTTAGCAGGCATAATGTTTACTTCACTATCTTAGTTTAGCATGTTAAGAATGGTTCCTTGTGTATGTCTCTGAAGATTGTTGTGTTGTGTTTAAGTTCATTGAGAGCCAGAGTTAAATTCCTTGTATGCATTAACATACTTGGCCAATAAAGATGATTATGATCTCATTCTGATTATAACAGAAAGTAGGTTACACCTCAGGCTGACAGGAATGTCATTGGCTCAAGTTAAAACTTTCAACCTGATGATGGCCCTAAAGGAAAAGTCATCATATTTATGATTATTCATAAACAAGGGGGCCAATTAGTGCCTGATTCTGTACTATATTTCATGGAAATCCATCTAATAGTTGTCCAGAGGTTTCACTCACAAGCACAAATGTTATGGTTTGCTAGAGGAAAAGTAAGGGGAACACCAAAGTTTTTAGGAGTCACAAACTTGCCTCAAGGGGATTTACAGTCTGACCAATATACAACATCTTCTATTCTTAGAGCCCCCCCCTCCCAAAAAATAATTAACAGGGAAAAGTTGAAATGGAAGAAACCTCAGGAAGAGCAACAGGGGAGGGATCACTCACTCTTCCACTTCTTCATTTGGACAGACATGCAATAGATGTTGTATGTACAGAATACCAAAAATTACAGTATGGACAAACAGAACAACAAAATTATAAATAAACCAATAACATATATAAAGAATATGATCAGGAGGACATAAAGCAACTTCCTTGTACCACCAAACAGACAGGACAGAAAAGGGACAGACTACACACACACACACACACACACACACACATTACACTCATTTATGGTTCCCAGATTCGTCCTCTGGGAACCATAAATGTCAGTACAAAATTTCATGGCAATCCATCCAGTAGTTGTTGAGATATTTGAATCTGGTCCAAAGCGGTCGTCAGACCAACAGATCAGCATCGCCATCAATAAAACCAGGCCGCTAACAAAAAATAATCCTGCATTCAAAATTTGGTATATGTGAAAGTTCTGAAGTATCATGATCAAAATGAATGGAGAGTATGAAAAGTAAAGACTCACTATGCAGAATAAATCCTTTCCTCATGTAAAATTTTTATATTATAGCCTATTATTGGATTATTATAAGCCTATGCATTTATGTACTGAATATACTCCAAGTCTCATCTTTAGCATTGTTCTTATAAATGAATCACATGGTTTGAAGGTAAAATGTAAATGAAAAATATACAATAAAATTAATCTGCAATGTATCTACTGACCATAGCTGCCAGATAATTATGGAGTAAAATACGCAATATTTCCCTGTTTAAAGTGAAAATACTCAAGTAAATTATAAGTACCTTAAAACTGTGTCATTGACTCTGTGTTTCTGGACTTTTTGTGTTTTGTGTTTTTTTAGTGTCGCTCCGTGTGTGTTTTCTGTGCTCTGGTTTACAAGTTGTTTGTAATAACTGCATTAGCCATTTCTGTTTCTTTGTGTAGTGCTTGAACTTGGTGTTGTTTTTTTCCTCTGACTGCAGGGTTTTCTTTGGCTTTAGCTCTGCCTTGCTTTGGTTTTATTCTTGTCAGTTTGTAACTTCCTATGTTCCTCATGTGTTGCCGTCGTCCTGCTCAGGCTGTTTTCCCCTGCACACCTGTTCTGTGTTTAGTCTTGTTAGCCTTACCCTGTTTGTTGCCTGCCACACCCTCATTGTCTTCATTGTTAAACAATCCTTGTGTTTCCCTCTTTATTCCAGCTCCTGCCCCACTCAGCTGTGTCTTGTTCTGTGATTAGTTCCTTGTTTATTTATACCTCTCTGTTCTTTGTCAGTTCATGGTTGATGTATCCCAGTGTTTGCAGTTGTTGTTTTTGTTCCTTGTGTTATGCTCCTTGTGTTTCAAGCCAGTCAGTTCTGTTGCATTCATCTGCCTGCAACCTGAGTCTGGTAATAAATATTGTTTCTTCAGTTCCTGTTGCCTGCCTGTTGCTTCTGCTTTTGGGTTTATCTGCCCACATAAACGTGCCAAACTGTACTTAGAGACATAACTTGAGTATATGTACTTTCCACCACCGCTTTTTTATTTTTATTTTTTAGCAATAATGCAGTTATAAATGTTGGTACTTCATTAATAAATACTCGTGAGTTTCTCACTCTCCAATACGCCATCAAAATCTGCAGTTCCAAATGTTAGTAGGTCATCAATAAAGAGTTGTTTTTACCATAATCTATCAAGTCCAGTCAAATGGGTTTTAGTTTGAATGTTGTGCTCCTCTTTTCCAGATGATAAGTGGTCAAATTGTCCATTGGAAGGGTTTTCCTCAGGAACTAAAAGGACAAAGTAAGTATCACAGTGAAGGAGAATAAACACCAACCAAAGAGATTTTTCTTTGTGGCAACCCCCAAATTGTTACTAATGGGTTATAACTGATAAAACTTGAGTAAATATATACTTAGTTACGTTCCATCAGTGGTTTTCTTTATACATAATGGAGCCTGATTTTTTGTTTCATCTTAAAATCAGGGTTGTGAAGCTCTTTGAGAACTGCAGTTGACTATTCAAAACTGTAAAAGGTAGTTTCACTAAAAAAATTCTGCTATGATGTGTTTTCAGGTCAATGCAGCTATTTATTTTATTTCACAAGGAACTGACACCATTTGGCCTAAACTGTGATTCATCTCAATTTCAAAGAACAGTCCAACACAGTTCCTTTTACACACCCAGCGCTCTTTTGACCCCAGCGCTACAGCCATAACAGCCTGTGAGTCAGTGTGTTTAAGATCAATAAAACGTCCATAAATACCAGCAGTTCACAGCAACACAGACTGAAAAACTGCAACTCTAAATCACCACATACAGTCTCATGTCATTATTAACAAGATTCTGCAGGAGTCTTTTGTTTGTTCTCTATATTCCCTTTCTTTTGGCAGCGTTGGTGTCTGTATGTGTGTGTGTGACTGTGTGTATCCATCTTTCTTCCTGCTACATAAATCAGTTTTTTGTTGCTGCTATAATATGATCGTTTACTTTTTAGTAGTGGTGGAAGAAATATTTAGATCCTTTACTTAAAATAAATGTAGAAATCCTGCATTTGTCCTCCAAGTATTATAAGCTCAGTGTACTTTTGCATAATTGCCACTTTCAAAGTCTTTTTTTTTTTAAATTATGATATTACATTACTGTTTAACCACTGATGAAATATTGCAGCTCATTGGGGTGCAGCTATATCTGTCAGACAGTTTAATCTACAGTATTTTAACAATGCATCACATTTTATAAGCTGCCAAATAAATGGGGATGGAAACACGTATCATAAACACGTGTTGCATTTCACTCCAGACAAAAGAGTGTTTGTTTCTCTTTGTGACCACTAGAGAGCAGGCTGGTTTCTTTTCTCGGATTTCATCCAGTTAAAGGTGTTGGTGGCACATTTCTACAGCATATTACACTAAAAAAGGAACCACATTAGTAACTTGCTCTTTTTAAGTCTTCATTGCTTCATAGTCAGGTATTAACTGTCTTTCTTCATTCTCATATTTTTCAGGTATCATTAACTCTGTGCCCTAATCATCCCATTTGCACTTCTTCAGCAAAATAATCAATCATAAATGTTTTAAATATAGTGTTTTTGCAAAACTTTTGTAGGAAGTGCTGCAGTCTAATATAAGGCTGACATATAAAGAGAAATAATTACCTAATTACTATTTCTTTTCTTTATTTAATTATTTCTGAGTCATAGACTGGTCTCATTTCCTCTGTTCCCCTTTTATTTGTTCTTCCTCTTAACTATGCCCACTTGTACACCCTTCGCCCCTTTCTCTTGCACTAATTTACTCATTAATCACTTGGTTTCTCTGTTTATTCGTTTAAATTTTCTTTTTCTTTCTCCCATCAGTTCCTATTGTACATGTTAAGGTCAGTGCAGGTATTTGAGGACAGTGTGTCAGATCTGTGTGGATTTTTCTTCACTCCCGCCTCTGCTGGATCACACTCCCTGCCCCAGATGCCAACTCAAGAGTAAATTATTACTGTGAGTGTGTATGAGAGAGATAGAAATAGATAGCTAGAGATAGAGGGATGAGATGAGAGAAGTAGAAAGTGTTGAAGAGTGGGTGTCTTTGGTATTTATTAGTGTTGTTTTGGCGACTGATGGAAACTAAATTACCTTCTGTCTTTATTTCTTTTCTGTCTCTCTTTCTCACTCTTTTGCTCCTCTTGACCTCCATCCCACTCCATCTCTTGAGTTGAACCTCTGTGGGCAACTCCTATTGTTAACTGTAAGACTGATTGCATTACAGTGTCTTTAAACAAGCAATTAATTTTCTCTAAGAGTCACGGGTCGTTCTGCTCCTTTCTCTTTTTCTTTCTAATCCAGCCTCTCATAATAGCTTCTCAGGCCTCACAGCTTTTGCACGACTTTCTCCATCTGAAAACTATTGATTTTAGTGTCAGTGTGTCATTTGTGCTCCTCAAACACAGGCCAGGATTTAGCTGTGATAATGGGAACCCAAACTGGGGCGATTCATACACACACTTTTGATGTACATATTTCTCACAAGTGTCATGATTCTGTAGATAAGTATTGGAAATGAAACCAGTGTGATCGCTCTTTTTCAGGAACAGCTTCTCTCTGAACGCATCTGGCGGTATCAATGAAGCCCACACGCATACACCACATGCAGCCTGCTTCGCCTTTAAAAACATATTGATTTCTCTCTTTCGCAGGGAGCTTAATGCGATCGATCGGCCAGGCTCTTTCAAGATCAGCGCCAGTATAAGCATCTCTTCCCCTAACACACATGCTGCCTCTTTCCCCTCAGGTAATGATTGTCCTTGGGCTGGGGGAATAGTTTGTCAGCATTAAGAGAGAGAAGTGTTTCTCGTGGCATCCAGTCCCTCTCCCTTCCTCTCTGGTCCCAGGTAATGTGGTTAAGTATGGGACGTATATTTGCCTCTTTAACAAAAGGTATGAGCGAATGCAGCACACACCTCCTTTGACCTTTATCATCTGCCCCCCCCCTCCCTCCCTCCCTCCTCCTCCTTCTTCTCCTCTCCACCTCTCAGCCGGTCGATACCTATTTGTATTTGCAATGCATTAGAGCAGTGGCCTCTTTTTAGATTGAAAAAGTTGTCTTTTCTTAGTTTGGCGCCTTGCGGGCAAATCCCTCCAACAAGACAGATGCTCTTTATGAACACTCTCCACCCATTTCTTATCTTATTAAGGCATATGAAGATCAGTTTGATCACATCCATCTCTGAAGTAGTTCAGCTTCTAAAAACCAGAGATTTAGACCTATTCTAATCCTCAATTGACAAGACAAAGGGTCCAGCCATGCTTGCAGCTCTGTGAGGCCGTAATGCTCATTATACAGAAAACCAAACTGTTAGAAAAAAAATTGTTTATGATCATCAGCTGCCAAATGAAGTGACGTAAATGTAATATTTGGCTAGAGGGTGGTGTCAGAATGAAAAAAAACGTCACAGACAAATAATTTGCAAGTAATGGTAAGTGTGGTGCTGCCATGAAAAGTTGTTCAGGTCATTTGCTTCTATTCTTGAATAAGTCTTAGTTCAGTTTGTCTATTTTTAGTTTGTCTGTTTGCACAAGACAAGAAACTGCACCAGTGTGGAGGATTTTAAACGCCTAAATGAAAACAAGTCAGACAGTTGTTGATTTCACTCTGAACAACAAACTCATGTTGGCGCTTGAGGAAAAGTTAGGCGATCACCAAAGTTAGTAGGCTTCATTCTCTGAGGACCATGAATGTCTGTACAAAATTTCATTACACTCCATCAAATAGTTGTTGAGATATCTCTGTTTGGATTTAAGTGGTGGACAGACAGACATTGCCATCCCGCAATTTTGGATCAAGACCTCTTAGAAACAGCCTTTCACCTGCTGCATGGCAGTGGTTCCCAACCTGGCGGTCGAACCTCCCGAAGAAGTCACAGATTAAACCTGAAGTGTCATAAGATGTTTGTAAGATAAGACAGAAGAAGAAAAAACATTTTCGCTACTCAAAGTTTCATACTTTTTCTGACTTTTCTCAAAAAAATGTTCTTGTGAAATGCAGGAGAGTTTTACCTCTTCAGGAATCTAGAAACTATTTAAACAAAACAACCTGAGAATCTTTGGTTGACCTGCTCACAGAGATATGAAACCTGAGACAAGGGGTTGTGAGAAGGAATTTTTTGTAGCTGTGTTCAGTACATGTTCAAACAAACTAAACATCAAGCTGTTGTGAATGAGAAGCAGCGGCTTACTGATGTACAGTGCATTTGCGATGCAATCACTGAACAAATAAAAAAAAAAAAAAGGAACTAATGACACATTTCTACACGAGAATTGTTGCAGTATTTTAAAGGGAAATGTTTCCCAGCGTCACTTAAGTTTTGCAGACGGCCCTTCGCTGTTGGGGTTCAAGCATGTGATGTTGACATTTTCTCTTCATTAATGTAAAGCTGTTTTCTCAGCAGATAACACAGCCTGACATCCACCCTTATATTGTGTTGATCTAAGCCTTAGAAAGGATTAAATCAGCAAGAAAGCCATTTCTCACAAGATTTAATTTGGTTAGTGACTTTAATTGCCTATATTTCAATCCCGCTCTTTGGTTAACATGGCTGCAGTCTAAACACAGCATACATTACAGCTCTACTCAACCACTAAGTGGAGTAGGAATAAACAGAACAATATAGAAAAGAATGAGATTCGGCGGCACTATCAGACACTATATTATGTATAATTTACTGATAATTTTCTGGGAAGTTTCCTGGAAAAACACTGTAATTCAATACTATTTTGTAGGAATTTCCTTTAAAGAAAAGGTCAATTTAAACACAAGTAAATGGTCATTCAAGCTTAATTTATTATTTGAAACTTTATTGTCTGTGTATGTTGAATTGTATGCTTGTCTGTAGAGAAAGTTCACATTTCACAGGTTAGCAACTGAACCAGGAAACGAAATGAAAATGATTCAAAAATTTGAAAAACCAGGTACCCGTTAAACCTTATGAAGGCACAGCTATGACTGCTTTGAAGACTTCTTGACTTCATTCTTTTTCAAACACAGAAATGTGTTTTTTAAAAACCCTCTGATCCTATATTTTCCTGTTAAAAAGTTATAAAATGCGCCCCAATTATATCAGACTTTGATTTTGAGAGTTTGATGCAAGACATGTTTAGGAAGTCCATTGTTAAAACTCTGGGACCACTTGTATAATGTAGAACAATTTAACATATGCAAGTCCGTGCTCTGAGAGGCATCGGGGTGGTTCAGTTTACAGTGTGCCCCCGCTGGCCTACGATCGAATCCTTCCAGAGCTCCTGACTCCCCTCTGTCTCCCCCTCTGCTGTCTCAACAATTAAATCATTCAAGGTGAGTGGACTTCCCACTCTCTGTCTTTTCTGACCAAAAAAAAGACAAATAGATAAAAGCATAAGCTGGTGTAATAGTCCACTTTATGTCCCACAACACAAATGAGTTGCCTTATTATGAAACATTTCACCTGTGTGTCAGCAGTTGCCATGGAGATTTTGTGCAGATATGTGAGGCTCTGCTTAATGGTCTGACCTTAACCTTGCACTTGCTCAACGGCACGCTTTTATGATGTTACAAACACATACTTTATACCCCAAATCAATATTTCAACAGCAGTTTCTCTTACCTTTCCTTCAAGTGCATTAAACATTCCATTAATATTGATTTAGCCCTCGAAAATAATAAGAAAGATTTTGCTGTGATTAGGATGTTATTTTGCTGTTTATATGTTGTAAATAAAGGGATTCATTGCTTTTAAATGCATTGTCATTTCTTGAACTAAAGTCTTTGCCATAGGCTTGAACCTCCATTTACAAACCTTTCCCTTCCCCCATCTGCATTTCTCTCTCTGCCCCCTTTTGCCCCTCTGTCCTGCTCTCTCTCTCTCTCTCTCTCTCTCTCTCTCTCTCTCTCTCCCTCTCTCTCTCCTACAAGCTGTGTCTCTTTCCTGTGTGCTGGGGGGCCAGCGGAGGGGAAGTACACTGAGAAAGAAAAGCACTCTGAGTTCAAGTGCACGGGCTTAAAGACACAGCTGGCTCTGACAAAGGGGAATATGACAAGGGGAAAACAGTCATGGAAAGGCAGAATAATGACCTATTGACAAGGCGCTTGTGAACATGCGGACAGTATAGGGATAATTTCACGAAAAAAAGGGGGAAATTTTGAAAAACGTGAACAGGAAAACAGAGAAAAAAATGTCTCCTCCCCTTTTCCTCTCTCCACGTATACTCCTCCTATTCCCTCCCACCTTTCTTTCTTTCAATCTCTGTCCCCCCCCCCCCTCCTTCATTCCTACCCTGCACACACACACACACACACACACACACACACGCAAACACCGACACACACACACACACACGATGACTGATGCCTTCTCCCTCCTTCTCTTGCATTCTCCTTTTCTCAGCTCTAGCTCTCTGCACCGCTGAGACTTTTGTGTGTTTGTCCTCTCTTGTACGGCACGGAGGAACCGGTTCTGCACAGCTCCAGCACATGCTATCCCAGCCACAAACTGAGCAGCAGCTCTGCCTGCCTCTCACTTTGCTGCCTGTGACTTTATCTGCTGCTGTACTTTCCTTACGCCGTTGATTTCCTTTGTCCATAAGGCAATGTTTCCCTTCAAAGTCCTGAGCGTGGAGGGGTGAAGAAAAGAGAAATGGTGTCTGAGGAAGAGGAGATGAGGCAATAGCGGATAAAATGTGACGAGCGGGTAGGCATAAGGCTGGAGTGAAACAGAGATGCAAAGGCTGCAAGTCAAGAGGGAAAGCACTAACTCGAGAGTGAGGAAGAGGGGACAGAGCGGAGGAATCAAGTTGAAATCGGGAAAGAAACGCGGGAAAAGGTAAAAAAAAAAAGAGCTTGACTTATGCAACATAAGTTGGAATTCTCTTATATTTTGTCGTTGCTCTCTCGAACTGTTATTTTGAAAGAAATACATTATTTCTGTCTTTTATTGTTTTTCGCTGTCTATCTCTGCTTCATTTCTGTGTTGGGCTCTGGTTTCGTTTCTGTTGGTTTGTGTACCTAAAGTCATTTTCCTTCCTCCCACTCCTGCTGGAACATTTTCCCTGTCTCCACGCTTCTCCCTTAATCCAGCCATGCCTTTTATCTCCTGTATTTGCTTGACAGAATATGTACGTTAGCTGAGAGAGCTCTCTTGCCTGAAATGAAGCTCAGTATTAGTCAAAGGCTCAGGCTGGTTTTGGGGCCCAGTTGTGTGTGGACGAAGGGGAAGGAAGAACGGGGTCGAGGGCATTCACTTTTGTGCTGTTATTGTGTTCGAACACTGTCTTTACATGTACAGTGTATTGTATTGTATTGTGTACAGTGAGTATTCTGTGACTGAGTGGATGTTTTTTACCCTAGTTTTGGGTCTTAGTTTTAGCCGTTATGAAAGTGTTTAAAAGATGACACTAAGAATTTGAATTATTTGGCCATCATCCTCCACTCTGGCAATGACACGTCCCACCCTCTACTTCCCTTTACTGTTTGTTTGTGTTCTCAATGTGTCCCTGTTATGCTGCACATGACCAAACCCCATCTTTACTGTACGTCTGTCACCTTCCACATACCTTCATGCTTTGTGCCCATGCAGCTCTCACCTAATCCTCGCTCTCCTGTTCGCTCTCAGCCTCCATTGTTTAATATCGACAAGTTACTGTCGTCCTCCACATGTGCGCTTGAGGACCTGTGATATATCCTCATTCTGCTCTTAACAAGTCTATCCATCTCCATGGAGACCTGATATGAGCTCTTAGGCCTTGCACCCCTGACTGCATGCAAACTCACAAAGATACCCTGTTTGTCTCCCTGCCAGGGTGCGCCATTTGGCAGAGGGCAGGAATAGGGCGACTTCGGGGATGGTGGTGCTGGTCTTGATGGCTGTGCCTGTATGCAGGTTCAATTCGAGACTTAATACAGGAACCAAAGTTGCAGACAGCCAACCTTGGTGGTTGCTAGCTGGTTTGTGCCCATGGACAGTTGGTAGAGAAGTGCAGGTACACACAGCCGTGTTTTCTGTAATATGATAAAACGAAGCAGTAAATTTTGTTCCAGATGTTATGATAGTATCCGTGGTCAACTGCAGAGCATGCTCAGTTGCTCACTGGGCCGCACTCATGTGTACAGATTTGAGCATGGAGTCTTAATGTTGAAATATCACCAGTTGAATTTAAGCAAATGCCATAAACCCATTATTCATTTCTATAATTAAGACCATTGTGTTCACAATGGGGAAATATACAGTAGATATTTGAGGAAACACACTGAATAACCTCAAGAAAACCAAGACAGGGACTGTGCTAAAGGGGGGCCAATTCAATAATATTAAAATTATTTTGTTTTAGTGTTTCTTTTTTATTGCTTGTTACTGCATTAACTCATATCAGTATATTTCAGGATTGGTTAGAGGTTTATCGAAAGGCTAAAATGGTTTCATTGAGACCATACACATAAATAAAATGACCAGAGCAGAAATTTTTGTTTGCCTTTGTGTTATCTCTGAAATGCTGTTGTCGTGTGATCTGAACTACTCATAGACCCAAAACACATAAATCCTTTCATAAGTTCTGGGGAGCTCTACCTATAAAATTGCATAATTTAGCTTTCAAGAAACAAATAGAACTGTTGACATTGTACTGTAATATGCTGATGATACATTGCATATAATATTGATATAACAGTCAAATTACAAATCCAACAAATTACAGAAATAATTTGGATTACTACAGCATAGTGACCTTGATGCCTGAACATGTGGAGTTGGTGTGATGTTATCCAGCAGTGGGAGTTCAATGGGGCACTTTTGCCTTCACAACTGAAAGTGTAGTTATATATCCACCACCATCATCCATTTCAGCTGTTTGGGGGAGATCTGTCTGTCTCCAGTGGCCATAATACACCTGACAGTTTTTTTTTGCATCAAGCCACTTCTTTTTAACATGATCAGGTTTTGTTCATTAAAGCATCATACTAATGGTCTGTTACATGGTCTGATGTTTAGCTTCTGTATATAATAGCTTACTTATAGCTCATACATGGCTCTGACCATTGCTGCTCTGTCACAGAATTATTTGGGCGTTTTCGAATGCTAATGAAACATTAGTTGAAAGAAATTTCAAAATTTAAGATCAAACATGACCATTTTTAGTTGTTACAAATAAATCTATGGTTGGGGCACGTTTCATAAATCAAAATCTTTTTTAAAGGAAATTTTCACAAAAGAAAACTTTAATGAATGAAGCTCATTGATTGCTGCTATGGCTGTAAGACAGTCTATCATATCATAACACTTAAAGCATGAGCAGTTGAGGCATTTAGTACATCTCCAAAGCACCACTTCTAAACAATAATACTGAATATATTGGTAGAATTAATAGATTACCCTGACTTATTGTACTGACAATGAATGTATCAGTTATTTTAAACCTCTTCAGCTTGAGGTATCCACTTATTGATCCCAGCACATCTAAACTTTAGAGTGCAGTGGAAGCCATTAATGCATTTCACTTTATAAAACATAACTATGCCTTCACTATCAATTATGTAGCTCTGGTGTGAGAGAGACGGGAAAAGGGCCACACACAACAGGCAGCAGGATCCGACAATCCGGCATGGAGAGAGAAAGCGCTGCACCATGTGACCGCTGTGGATGTACTAACGCTCTCTCTCACGGTCTGAGTGAGAGCTATTCCCCCCGGACTCAGTGTTCCAGTTGCATCAGTGTTAGTCTGCCTTCTCTAGGACGTGGGGCTGAAATGGGGCTGGAGCTGAGAGAGCTCCATCTGGATACCCATAGGGCTTTCCTACTTTATAAGCACAGAGCTGATAACGTTTCTCTCTGTCGAACTGAACACAAAGTTTTACCAGTTTGAATCTCAGGAGATGCACGGCTTCATGTTTTTCTCAGTGGTTGCACGATGTGTGAGATGGTTGGTTCCTTCAGATGCTTTGTCTCTGTTGAGGTATAGCATCACTGAAACTAGTTACCTTTTTTCAGCATCTTTCACACATCTGAGCTTAATGTTATATTCAGAAACAACAGTACATGGACAACTTGTTAAACAGTACCAGAGTAGTACAGAAATTCCAAAGATGTGTTTGAGGTAGTTTGGAATCAGTCTTTATGAAAGAGTTTATCCACCAGAGAGCAATCATCAAGTTTATTTTTCAGCTGTAAAATGTTTTGTTAAGACATATCTTGATTACATGGTTTTAAAAACACATTTAAGTGATCCTTATCAGAAATCTTTGTTTATGTTATGTCTTTATGTGAAAAAATGCTCATTAGCCGATATATGGTTATCAGATTTTTTTTAATTCTCAACTTTTGCCCTCAAAAATTTGTTGTTCTGGTGCGTCAAGGTGGTCTGGGGGCTAAGACATGAACCATGTTGGCAACAATGCAAATCTGATAAATCCAGCAAAGGCCCTTTGTTGCATGTCATCCCCCTTTCTCCCCATATTTCCTGTCTGCCTCTCAACTATATACTGTCAATGAAAGGCAAAAAATGCCCAAATAATACTGAAATAATCCAATTTTAAGTCTGGCTACAGTATGAACTACAGTGTAAGATTAAGGAAACAAGCAGCTTTTATGCTGAATTTTAAATGGTTACAAAAAGAAATCCTGCACATTGTTAATGTATTTTACAATAGTTACTAGATTTCTCTCAGATCAGATACTTTTTAGTTTTATCCAGCTTTTGGCTACAGTAGGTAAGGATTAAGTAAGGTTCCTATACGTCGTCAAATAATAAACTAGATTTGGGAGAAAATATTAAAACTTTTTTTAAACAGCAGCAAGCAAAATGGTCCTTGCACATTTGTTTGGATATGTTGTCATGTTAAATGATTTCTGGGTATTGGAGTTCAAATTACCACTCCTTGCCATTTGGCAATGCCCAGGGCACAGAGTACAGTGCCAGGTAATAATGCTGTTTGTGTTTTTCCTCCCTTCCTCAGCAATGTGAGAATTGTTTCCAGTCACCAAGTTGATATCAATGAATGGTTTCCTCATGGAGGGGCCAGGTGGTTGCCTCGTGCATTCAGATGGAGGCAGAGGTGGTGAGGTGGGGGTTAATATTTGCAGGCTGTAGGAATGTGTTTGGAGTCAGCAGTGAGAATTCCTCCGTTCTGCATTAGTAGGTCACAGCGTTGCCTCTTACCTCGCCAGACTATCTCAATCCCCTCTTTTCCCCTCTTCCCCTGTGTCTGTCTCTCCCATCTCCCTTTACCACTCCGTCTCGTATTTGATCTCTGTCTTTATCAGCACGTTCCTACCCCTGTCTCGTTCTCCATGCACGTCTTTTTCTTCTGTGTTCTGTCTCTAGGTTTTGATCCTCACCATCTCCCCTCTCCTCTTGGGCTCTTTAGATGTCTTACAGACATCTTAAGAGCCTCAGGAGTTGGGGGTTGGGTAAAAAGCGCGAGATTGTGAAACTGTGTGTGAGTGTGATAATTCTAGTACAGTGCTCTCTCCGGCTGGCCTCAATCGTGTCCTCTTCAGTACATCGGTCATGTATGATTTATGGAGCAGGTTCCTGAGGAATGGGCTTTGTTGATGTCATCGGACGTTGTCTATTCATATCTTCAACTATAACTAGCCCACACTCTCACTGTCTGTCTGAAATGGAGAAAAGAATCACAGCGTCAGAGAACTCATCATCTTAAAGTCATCATCCTTTAGCAGAACACTTTGTTTTTGACATTTTTCTCAGTGTCAAGTTTTAGAAAAATTAAAAGTTAAGCACTTAATTAATCGTGCTGAAACTAAAGCAGTAGCTTTGGGAAATACGCTTATTCGCTTTCTTGCCAAGAGTTAGGTGAGAAGATTGACACCACACTCATCCATGTCCAGTACATATGGAGCTACAGCCAGCTGCCAATTAGCCTAGCTTAACACAAAGAGCCAGCTCATGAATTAACACATTATTAATCATTAATTAACACATATCTTGTCTGTTTAACCTTTTGTAATACAAAGTGTTAACGTGTTCCTTTATGAGCTTTAGAGGTGCTGGTAGGCAGATTTTGTTACCTTTGCACAAAGCCAGGCTAGCTATTTCCCCCTGTTTTCAGTCTTTATGCTAAGCTAAGCTAACTTGCTGCTAGTGGTAGCTTCATGTTCACTGTACAAACATGTCAGCAGCAGTGTTGATTTTTCTCTTCCAACTCTTGGCAAGAAAGTTAATAAGTATATTCCTCATACTGCTACTTTAATCGTTTTGTCTTCAAGTTTTTTGATAATTGGTTAATCGCTGAAGTCATTTATAAAGCAAAGATGTTAAATATTTGCTGTTTCCAGCCTCTCAATTCTGAGAATTTACTATTTTTGTCTTATGTAATTGTAAATTGAATATCTTTGAGTTTTGGACTGTTGGTTGAAGAAACCAAGCAATTTGAAAAAAATCTAATTTGAATAAAAATCTAATTAATTGATCAATTATTTAAAAAAAATAGTTAGTTATTCATTGGTTATATAAAAATATTGATAAATTGCAGCACCAAAACTGTACAAATACAATGGTTTGTGATTTGATGCCTAAAGTTTGTAGATCAAGAGGTTTGTACTGTCACTACGTGTCCTCTGGCAACATATTGATGGCATTCACAAGGCTCTCATTATGCGATACACATGCTCTGCAGTGGCGTAGGAGGTGTCAGCTGCCCGCATCACACAACGACACCCTCAAGTGTGCCAGCTCTCTGGTGCCAGACAGAGAGGAGGTGGGTATAGTATGAAGAGAGAGGGGAAACGATGAAGACACAAAGAAACACACCGTGTGTGAGGTGGAGGAAAAGTGTTTGATGCAATGGGAGCAAATGCAGAAATGAAGGTGAAGGGGAAAATCATTATTTATTGTCTCACTGCTTGGTGAATCATTAGAAAATCACACAGAAAGTCACATCAACAGCTCCTTTGCAATAAAAGTTAGTCAGTCTGATGACAAGTACCAACTGGTAGAAATGAAGTAATGGTCCGTGAACATTACACATCCGTATATTCCAGATCAGAGCAAACAAACCTTTACAAGTCAAAGTTTCAGGAGTCAGGTAGTGGAAGTAAAACCTGCCGGCTGTTCTTTGGTCAGTGTGGGTCGTTGGGGTCACATCTGTAAGATGAAAGGAGAGGCTGCGGGTGGTTGCTTCCACAGAGGGATGGAAAGGTCAGGAAGTGGCCCCAGCATAAACACCAGACTCATTGTTCAAGTTCAAGGTAAAACTGAATGGGGTTTTCTTTCAGTTAGCTCAGCCCTCCGTCCTCTGACAAGTTGCTGTTTTTGAAAGGGTTGTAATTAGGGGAAAACACTGCCTTTGGCAACGGCTGACGTTGGTGTCATGCTGTTATAATTGTAAGCTAATTATGTCGATTTTATTTATTTAATAAGGGGTTTTAGGTGTTGATTGAGCAGAGCGTGCATGGCTCTTTGGTGTAAAATAATTAGCTGCAGAATATCTTTTTAAAAGTCATTTAAAATATTGTGTGTGCTTACACGTGGCATTGGCTCAGGTGTGTCCACTTTCTGCCCTCTCAGACAATGAACAAGGTCACCACCAGAGGGTCAGATGTCAGGGCAGCGTTTCCCCTCCTCCACCTCTAGCAGCCTGACCCCCCTCCCTCCCACCCTCTCTACCTCCCTCCCTCTCTCTCTGTTGTGTCTGTTTGGTCGTCAGCTCCTCATTAACTCCTCACAGGGGATTTCCTGTTCGCCTCCTTCGCTTTCCCGTTCCTGTTGAAAATGGAACGACACATTAGCTCTTTTTACAAAATATGAATAATTAAAATCCTTCACAGAATATGCAAGCTAACTGCCTAAAAGTTGTAACTACATGCTGGGAACGAAAAAGGTTGTCAGAGCACGATTACAACAGCTACAGTGCCAAACCTTTGTGAAGCCTAGGACTGTAATTGTGCTCTCAATGAGTAGGCTACTGTACAGTACACACACGTACACATCTACGCACACACGTACACACATAATTCAGAGTCTGACTCACCCCCTTTAACAGAAAGTCAATAACAATACAGGAATGATTAATCAGTCCCTCCGTGGCCCCTCCCTCTCTACTCACCACCTTCCACTCTCTTGTCTCAACCCTGCTCACCCTCTCTCAGCTTAGTATTGATCTGAATGCATTTGCCTCCCATTTATCCGTTATCCCCCCCTCCGACCCCCATCACGTATACACAGCCACTGCATCGAGCGGTCACAAAGAACCTTTTACACAGGAGTGTCTCCCGTGCACACACACAACACCACACACACACACACACACACACACACACACACAAGCGCGTGCATGTGCAGCAACACACATCGCTGCACCACACACACACCATCTGATACTCAGATAGGTACCACACTTAACTGCACTGTGGGATTTGACTTGATTATTCTGCAGTGCAGATTTGGAGGGTCCTTTTCTTGGTGCAGGTGCATTATGTGTGTGTGTTTGTGTTTGCATGTTGCACTCACAAGGCAGCATTCTTAAAGGTTTAACTGACAGCTCATTTGACCCCCCTGCTTTCCCCCACTACCATTCTGGTTGGTGGCACACAGGTTGCCATGACACCAGACTGTTTTGTCTGCCCTTTGACCTCTTTAAGGGGTGCTGTGGTCAATCAGGCATTACACGTGAGGGGCAAATAGAAAGGAGGAGAGGGAGGGGGGAAGCATTTCCTCTGTAAAAATGAGGTCCAAAAGGTTCTTCTATACATCCGCTTTGTACAGAGCAGAAGGTGGGGAGCCTCCGAGAGGCTCGCAGTGAAACAAAGACACATGTGCACATATAGACATGGCAGTGCTCTGCAAGGGTAAATGAACTAGGCTGGAGCTCCCAGGGGGTAGGGAGTTATTATGCTCATTGTGCAGTTGGCCAGCTAAAGCTGTTTGGCTGCTTCTTTTGAAGTTATATTTATCAAACCGGAGCAGGAGGCTTAACACTCCAAGCTGATGCATCGCTTTGTCCACGCTGCAGAAAGCATGTGTGCAGAATGCATTTAGATGGCTGTCAGATATTAAGAATTAAACACCCCTCCGATGTTTATCCGCACAATCTCTGACAGAAAGTTACGCACGAAACAGGATTTATGTCAGTTGTGTTGCCACCAGTAATGTCCTTCCCATGACACCTTCAAGCAGTGAAACTGTGAAATGAAAAGTGTCTAATAGGGTTAAACTTAGTCATTTTCTCTCAGCAAACAGCAAGTGTTCACAGTAAGCTTGGTGTTAATGATGTTGGGATAAATTTGTAAATATGTATGTATTAATAGCAGCACTCAAGAAGCCAATCAACGCATTTGAGCATTCGCTAATTATGTCATTTAGTCTGCGGTGTGAATAGGTTTTTTGCACTTTGTCCTTCTGTTCTGTCTGTCAGAATTATTACAAAAGTTACTTTATGTGATGATAATAGATCATGTATTTGGATCGTTTGGACTGCAGTTGTTTGTCTCAGTTTATGTATTTAATTATGTTCGGCTCAGTATGGATGCTTTCTTCATGTCCTTTCTATTCCTTATATCTAAATACTGACATCACAGTACTCACATTCAATGGAAGGTGTCCATATTACACAAATACACTTTGTAGATTAGATGCTGCCTCAGTGGAAAAGAGCTTTAAAGTCTAAAACACTTTTTTAGATTGTTTTCTCCTGTTTTAAATTACTGAAATTTACTCCAAAAAATTATTTGTGTGTATGTTACATTGTAGTTTTGGGAGCTGATGCTGTTTTCCAGAGCAGCTTATTAGTAAGTCAGTAGCTTTTCCTGGTCATGTGCAGTGACACTTCAGCTGTTGTAGAGCTTGAACCTGTGACCTCTTGGTTAAACAGTCTTTCTATTCACGAGGCCAGCTTGGCTCCCTCTAACCTCTGTGTGTATGTGTGTGTTCTGTGTGTTTGTGTGTTTCAGTGGGCCTTCTCTTCCTGTCAGAGAACACCTGGCACACTTGAACAAGAGAGTGATCTCAAGGTAAAAACTTTTTGATTTTTATACAATATCCTAAGTGATAAAGTTACCACTGTCAACATTTCCATTTACCTATCCACCTCCATTTCCGTTTTCACACACATGAAACAATGGCATAAATAACTACAAAGATGTGAACATGCTGTTAGTTTTGAATGGATGGACTTATCACATACATGTACGCCTACATACACATATACATACTTTTTATTCTTACATTAACACACAACCTCACACTTGCATATCAGTGCATACAAAGTAATGTTCAGTTTTTTTTTTTCTTTTCTGATTCTTTTCTGAAACTGTTTAGTTGCTTTAACCTGAATTTAAAAGTCTAACCAGGGTCAAGGGTTCCAAATAAGCTTCAGCTACACCCCCTATACCCATTACATGTTGCATTACTTCCTCATGAGAGGAAAAATCCACTTATTATCAGGACTTTGATCAATCAATTGTACATAGTAAAACAAACACTGTGCTGACAGAATCTCAAGACAATAGTGCTCAGCTATAGCATTTTAAAAAAACCCTGCACTCGCACACAGGTGTTTTCACTTATTCTGGCTAATTAAATTAGTCAGGTTGCAGGTGGGTCGAGCTATGCTGGAATTATGTGAGCTCACCAAACTTTCATGAACCAATGTGCAGGTGCAACTAAACTAACTAGAGGGTCAGACAGATGTCAATCAAGCATAGCACAGTCGTCAGACAGGTCTAATCAAGCAGATAAGTGAAAACACCTGTGTAGGTGGACCATGGGTGTTGAGTGCCCTTAAAATATGCACACAGTATATTGTCCGAAACCCCTTCTATAGGTTACCAGTCACACTGTAGATACAGGCATCATTATAATTTTACTTTGCAGCATCATTCAAGTTAAAGCTCTGCTTCTCAATGCTTCAGTCATGTGTATTGTGTCTTTATAAACTGTTTGGGGAAGCTCCTTGGACATAGATACATTTACAAAATTTCCTTTTAACCTTCTATGGCTCCTCTGTAAACCAATAATTCTTAAACTAAAGTGTTTTATTTGTACTTAAGTCAAAAGAAATGACCTCAAGCTTATTAAAAAACCAAATCATGTTTGTCCAAGAATTCAGCAATGTATGCACACAAATTGTCAGAATATTATGCTCTAACTGACCAGATGCTGTGGAAAAACTAAGGTCACAAAATAATTTGTTAAAAAATGAAATTTAGTGCTAAAATACAGAATAGAAGAACTGAATTTCAGGGTAGGATGTAAATGCTTCTGCTCTGTTTTATTTGGCAAAATGATGGGCCTACCGTACACACCTCAACCACTTAATCACCCAAGTATTTAATTTCCACCACAGATACATTCAACCATTATGCCAGCCCAGCATACGTAGATTGACAGATGTGCCATAGCAACAGTTTGGCTAGTTGCCAGGCTGTTTGGGTTGCCAGGCAAAAGGTTCCCATGGCAACATTCATTTTGCCATCTTGGCTGGCGTCAACCAAAGCAGATTAGTGTAGGATCGAGGATAGAGCATCGCTCACACCTGGGGAAAAAAAACACATGCATATTTCAGCAGATCAGAGTGTTACTCTCTTATGTTACAAATGTTGCAACGGTGCTGTGATGGTACACTCAAGCGAAGATGTTGCGTGCCTTACTCCAATGAAAGGGAGTGGCAGAGGCAATACAGATATTTGATATTGAAACTGGGCATCACTGCTTGCATGGGCACATGTTGAAAATCAGCTGGTTCTGTACATTCTGCCCTGGGAGGAGAGGAGTATTTTCAGTTTCTTTCTGTTTTCCCCGAGTTACATCATGTTCATTTCATCACCTACAGCATGAAAGCATTGAAAGTCAAGTTGTCTGATGTGTCGACCAGCAAGACTGTGAATTTCTTACATGCCTTCAAGAACTGTACCATGAAGCAATAGCCAAATGTGTGTCACTGTATGTGGATGATGATCAAGTATGAGAGGAATTTCGAAGTTGAATTGAGGCCGCCCCATTTATGAATCACCCCAGACATTTTTCATAGTGAAGTAGTCTTTCACTGCTTAGACACTCAGACAGGCCTGCTCAAGGGTGGAGTGAGCAAGAGAGATCGAGAGAGAGAGAGAGATAGCTGACATTGGCACAATTACACTGCATTTCTGCGTGATTTGACTGTGAAAATATTGCAGACGGGGTATAAAGTGGAGGAGGTCGTGGGTATAAAAAAGGCAGAGCGGCATGCATGTGCGGATAGAGAAGGCAGGAGGGGGTATTAAGACAGAGTGGTTAAAAGGGTAAGAGGCGGGAAATGGGGACCCATGAGGGCTGAAGCAGTGAAAAGGTTGAGTGAAGAGAGAGAGAGAGAGAGAGAGAGAGAGAGGGGGGGGGGTGGGGGGGGGGGAGGGTGCACCTTTGGGACAGGAGATTGAAAGAGACTGGGAGCAGCAGACAGAAGAGGATTAGGACTCTAAACACATACCAAAAAAGAAAAGAGGAGGAAAAGATAGGACGAAAATTCACCTGGCAACATTTTCACAGTCACACCCTGTTGCCCGATTGGTTGGAGGCTTCTAAGTCGGGCTATCTAGTTTCTTTCTCTCTCCCTCTGTCTGCCTATTCTCAAATAGCTGCACAGTTCAACACGAGGTCTGCAGAAGGATAGTTGGGGCAATGCTCGGTCACTGATCTTTACTCGTTTTCTGCATTGTACTGCTTTCTTTGTTGGAAGATGGATTCCTTAAATCCCACATGCCAAGCAGCGTTTTCATGCAGAGAATGTAGAGCTCCCACATACTGCTCTCTTTTGTTGCACTCAGAGGATGGTTTTAACTTGCACAGTTTTCTGAAAGCATCTTTACGTTGATAGCGTTCATTCAACCAAATAATTTGGCTTTTATACATTTGCACACTGCAGCATTTTATCCGAATCAGCTGTCTGATTCTGTTTAATAGCCTCAGCCTGACAGGTTTTCATGGGAGTTAAATGCCATCTGCCATAACACTGTCATCCCAATCAGGTCCACTGTCAGCTGTGATATCTAAATCTGGATGACTTCTGTTCCATGGTCAAAGCGGAATTTCCTTCATGTCAGTGAAAAAAAAAACTTCTATATTAAAAGGTTTTTGATCTGTGGAAGTCGTGATTGTTGCGTGCAACAGCACCACGTTTGCAGGCTCAATGCTACATTCCAACAGCTGCAAGCCAGGAGTGTTGCGTTACTCTGAGCACAGATTCAGATGTAACAGGGGCAAGATGATGTGCTGCATAAATGCAATTTAAAGAGTTTTAGTGGAACCTTACCAAAACAGAAATATATTAGTAATGAGTTGGACACAATAATAGCTGGTGATTTTTAATGTATAAAGGTCAAAAGCCATGATTTTCAATTTGCTTTCAAGACTTGAAGTATCCTGATGTAAGAAAGGTCCAACCTTGATTGTTCAGAAACAGCATTTTGCAGTTTTCTTTTTCTAATGCCGCTTTATTGCAGAGTCCGGCGGCATTGAAAGAGCAGTGCATGGAAGAGAACAGAGAAGTGAGAGGGAGTTTGCACAGTGACCAGAAGGGGGCAACAACTCCTAAGAAATAAATGAAAATACTATGAATGAACATGGGAAATGAAGCCTTTGTAGTACTTGCCTGCATGAGAGGCTGAGATGTATGGAAATGGATTTTCATAGTTATGTTTAAATGTTGTCCAACTTCAATTTAGGCAGTGTAGTTTTTTCAAAGATACAACATTTGTGCCATATTTTCTTTTATCCAGTTTTACGCTTTCCCACAGTATATTTGATAATGTCAGTCACCTTATCTTTGTCCTCCACCGGCACCTATTAGCTGCGTAAATCCAACTGAGACTCTTTGTGCTTTTATCTACACCTGCTCCACATAACCTGAGCTCCTGCGCTGCGCAGCCACTGCAGCGTTCAGTAGGTGCGTCTTCTGGACCCCAAATGTTAGAACAATCCTCCCAACTTAGTCGTGATTACAAATCCATTTCCCATTTCATGTTTTAGAGCATTAACATGCAGAAACCCCATTAAACTCCTTTTTTCCTGCTATTGATCAAAAAAGTTCCAGTTTATCTACTGTGACCGCTGAGTTCAATGAAAAAAGGCAATAATAATAAAAGTTATGTCATAGAATTGAGATTTCTGTGCCTAGATCCAAGCCCAAGGAAAAAATTGCATAAAAAATATTCTATTGCATAACAAAACATGCAAAAAAGAAAATCAAAGGGTAAATCTCTTGAGTCTGTATGTCTCAATCTCAAAGAGGAAATTAACTGTTTGAGAATATTGCTCACATCTAGATCGAGGTGAGGCATGAGGTAATTGGCTGACCAGTCGAAAGGAGCCAGACAGGTATATAGAGTTTACAGACAGACACCTACATCCTGCCAGTGAAGATTTTTTCTGGAGAGCAGCTCTACAGCCTGTGCTCTGCAGTGTGAGGTAGTTGGTTGTATGGTTTCGCATAATAAACAGCACGGAGATAACTGTACAACCTTCTAGCTTTCCCTGCGGAGTCACTTCTTGCCACGTCTAACGTACCCCCAGCAGAGAGGTAAGTATGTTGTTACTTCGCCAGAGGGTCTCCTAGTGGTTAATGACATGACTCGTCCTTTTCAAATTGCGTCGCCTCTCATCCTCTCAAGGTCTAATCAGATACTCTCCCTCGGGCAAGTCCTCATGAAAACTTCCCACGAGCTTGTTTGTCATTTTTGTGTGCGATATATGCAGCAAGTGGGCACGTTTGTCAGGTGGAACACCTTCTGCTTGACAGGTTGTTGGTTGTATACTGGCAATCAGCCGCTCACACTGCAGCTGAAATACCTTTAAAAGGGGACGTTGGAGCTCCACTTTTATCCAACAACCTTCTTCGAGGTCAGATAATGAAACACAACCCAATATAGATTATATGAGCCACATACATGATACACCACCTCGCTATAGAAATCATGGTCCTTCTGCTTGTGTTTGGGAGATCAATTTATTTCTGTATAATACAACAGGTAGAATACCCTTCAGTGTGAACCTGATATTGATATTTTTTCAGTGTGTTCCTGATATTGTGCTTGCATGTACATACTTCTGCTACTACCATGTTGCCTGCTCGCTGGCATGCCACTTGCCGCTGTCCCCTGCATCCACACTGACACACATATGCGCTAATTTATCCAGTTTCTTAATTGATCCTCCTCCCGTCCCCTCAGCATGTTAGCCTAGTGGTTGAGACAGCAGCCATCTGCAGTGCGTTATAACCAGCTCTCCTCCCCTCCCTAGAAGGGGGAAAAAAGGGGCATATATCAGAATTGTGCTGATTCGGCACTGTCAGTCGTCTTTTTCATCCCCGCATGACGCTGTTGGGGCAATGTGTGTAGGGGCAAGGATAATGTGCGTACACTATCTTCTCTTGCCTCCCTCTGTCACACAGCAATAGAGTAAAGATTGTTTATAGTGATCGGTTACACTTGGCTCATTTTCCATCCTGGCAAATGCTGCACACTGTGCATATGTGTGTGCAGATTGTTATATGAACATATTTTCATCCACATGCAGGCTGTTCTAAAAATGTCTTTTAAGGTTGAAACCATGACGAAAACACCAAATTCTCTCCCAGTATAGATAGAGCCCCATGCCTTCCTTGATGCACCTGTGCATGCAAAACAAAAGAAATCCTTCATTACTCTTTGTAAAGCACGGTTTACCCTTTGTTTTGCCTTTGCGCACATATGCTATAAGTTATGAAAACAGGTGTGATGTGCTGCCAAAAGCTGTCTCCGGTCTCCCAGGATCTGACGGCAAACTAGAGCATCCCGATCCTGAGACAGACAAGGCAGACACCATCCCAGACTGATGATGTCATCCCTGTGGAGCACTCCCAGTGCTTTGTCTCTCAGTGGCACTGCAGAGTGCCGCCGCAGGCACGCAAACACACACACATACACACCCAGACACACACACCTGTCTGTGACATTCTGCATTTGTCACTCAGGTTCGGACATTGCTCATTCCAGAAGAAGACTGCGTTTACTTGGTGTTTAAGACAAAATGGCGTCCAGATAGCCACAGTCTTGGAAAGCCGTGCTCCAACGCAGTCTAAATTTACTGGCAAGAGGACAGAGCCTGCAAACACCCCTTGCACTCTATAATGTAGTCACAATCAGAAATCTATGTGCTGTAAATGTATAGGAATTTGTCTTGGTGACATTAATGCAGGATCAGATAGAGTATTCATGCTGCACAAGCACATATTGCATGGGAATTCGCATTCTGTGCAAAGGGACAGTGCAGAACACGCAGTATACATATCACAGCAGATAGTGTAAATACATTCAGCATGTTGTTTCTATGCAAATGCAGGTAGCATGGCATTACAGTATGATTGCAGCCACGGAGGAGGATGTTAAGAGTCCTATAGTGCATGGGAGCTGTGAATAAGACAGTTATAAAGCAGAAAATAAATTTAGCTTTACAGAGTGTGTGTCTGGAATACCTGCTGCTAAAAGTGACAGACTAGTAGGCAATGGGGGTACATCGTGAATATTCATTAGGTATTATGAATGTAGGCTATAGTGTTGTGTTTTTATTCTAACCTATATTTCTGAAAGGTTGGGTCCTCGTCTTGCATATTTATGAAACTGAAGCCTTAACTGAAAGCCATTTTAAGAGAAGGTGAAGATGAGTTTGTCTTAATCTATTTCCATCATATGTTTGCAAGTTTTTGCCTCTCACAGAGAAGGCTTTTAAAATTCTCACTAAATGTTAAAGATCCCCTTCAGACATGTTTTAAGATGCATCTAAAATACTCTACTTTGAATACTCAGTGGTGGAAGAAGTATTCAGATCCTTTACTCAAGTAAAAGTACCAATACAGCAATGTAAAAATACTCCATTACAAGTAAAAGTCCTGCATGAAAAATGCATTGAATTGAATATATTATTATATATGACATCATTAGATTATTAATACTGAAGCATCAGTGTGTAAGCAGCATGTTGTAGCTGCTGGAGGTGGCGCTAGTTTCAACTACTTTACATACAGTTAGCTAGTTTAGTCCATTGGTTCCCAACTTAGGGTTCGGGCCCCTCCAAAGGGTCACCAGATAAATCTGAGGAGTTGTGAGATTATTCATGGAAGAGGAAAGAAGAAAAAACAAAATTCTGGTACAGAAATCTGTTTTTAGTTTTTGGACTTTTTCTCTAATCTTTGATTTTTGGTGAAATATTGGATCATTTGAACATTTATTAAAATTAAACCATATGAGAAGTTTAGAGGGAAAAATCACCATTTGGTGGAGCTGTTAACAACTGATAGACATCTGTAATGTGACCCCGACTACACACTACTTTTTGTAAGACGTCAAAAGCCAAAAGTTTGGAAACCACTGGTTTCATCTTCAACAACGTGTTGTATTTTAAAAGCTTTTTTTTTTTAAAAAAAAAAAGCACCATTGTGTCAAATCTTCATCTGAAAAGTAACTAAAGCTGTCAAATAAATATAGTGCAGTAGAAAGAACAGTATTTCCCTTGAAATATAGCGGAGTGGAAGTATAAAGTAGCATGAAATGGAAATACTTAAGTACAAATACCTCAAAATTTTACTTAAGTACCACACTTGAGTAAATGTACTTAGTTACTTTCCATCAATGTGAATAATAAGTTGTGTTTTATAGAGTTTTTCCACAAAAAAGTTAAATTATCTTGTTAAAATCCTTTAAATGACATTTCCTCCTCCCCCCTCATTAAAAATTACAGAACCTATGAATATGCAAATGTGTTTAATTTAAAAAGTTTAACTGCTGGACACAAAATGTAAAGTCCATTCTCAGTGTTTGTGCACTGGAGGCTTCAAGCTTTCACATCACATTTGTATAAGTTGAATATTGGATCAGGATTGACTTCCAAACTATCTGTAATGTCACAAATCATGCTTGTAGGCCCGCCCCCTTAAAGTCAGATTTTCAATGAGCACAGAGAAACTTTCCACCTTCAGCAGATGAAAGTGAAAACAGTCTTCTACTGTCAAACTCTGCACATACATCATTCTGCACAGTGAAGCTCAAACATTCAACTGCAGGAACAAGGAGAAAAACATATGTTTGAGTAGAGAGGGACTTTAAGAGAGATCGATGTGGTTAGTTGCCCTCACATTTTTCTCAATTTCATAGCTTTCTCTTTTTTGTTAGCCAGGGTGTTATCCATCAGAGAGGCGTTATCACAGGCCTCAGTCACCTCTTGCTCCTTCAGGCCAAAGACAATGTATTTTCTTTGTCACATTCTCCCATCATTTGCTCTAAATGTGTGACACGTTGATCATATTCTCTTGTTGTACAACATGGTCAGAACACTTTAGGGCCATTAATGATGCTTACACATCGAGGGTAGTGTTTATGCTCCATCTCGCTGAACAGACAGCCAATCAGTGGGTCTAAATTAGATTTACTTTCATTTCTGAATTTCCCTCAGGGCCGTATGATTTTGTTATCTGGCGACTGCAACGGCAACTCTCTCTCTTGGATATTAAAGCAAGTGTTACAATCAAACTGCCTTTAGACATCTCAGTTGATTGAGCAACAGAGCAGGAATATTAAATATATAAAGCTGTCCGAAGGATTAAAAAATATTATGCAGCAGTAAAATTGTTAAACTGTTGCAATTTCTTTGTTTATGCATGCAAAGAAAAATGTGGGTCTCTATATTTTTTTTAAATCCTGTGCCACCTCTGATGTTAAGCTGTATAATCAACACACGTTCTTGTAATTGGCAAAGCTTTCCACGATGGGTTTATTTAGTGTGTTTGATGTCACTCCAGTGGCAATTTACAGTTGTGTTGGAGCAATGCCATAAATCCTGTAATCAATTTGATGACGGTATGATTGCTGTACACATAGGAGGAGGCAGTAATGTCAGGCTCTCAGGTTCATGAGACTCCTGGGCTTCATATTTTCTCTCTATTCTCATCCTATTAGAGGATTCTGACCCTCCCCCTCCATCCCCACTTTCTGCTAGCCTCTCTGCCACCGTACCCCCCCACCCCCGTTTTTCTCTCTCTCTCTCTCTCTCTCTCTTTCTCTCTCACACACACACATATACAAACACACACACACACACACACGCATGCACTCACTGCACTCTTATTCACTCTCTCTTTCCATCTCTCACACGTTCACACACATAGACGTAGCTCACAGACTTGGGTGTGTGTTTGGAGGGGGGGTGGGAGAGTGGGGGGGTGGGGGGTGGGGGGGGGGGGTTACTGGGCTAGTAGAGACGTGAGGCTTGAAAAACGTGAGAAGAAAAAGAGGGAGATGGAAGGATGACGACTAGAGAGAGTAAAAGAGGGAGAGAGAAAGGAAGAGAAGAGACTTTGAGGTACAATGAATGCAAAGAGAGACGACTGGAGAGCATGAATGCAGCACGGAGGGTAAATGAATGTGTGTGTGTGTGTGTGTGTGTGTGTGTGTTGGATAGCATGTGAATCAGGCAGTTTGGTGAGTAAGCGAGCATGTGAATGCACAGGTAAGCAAGCTTTTTCCTCTCTATTTTCTCTTGTTTGCAGCTCCTGCTCACAGCCCTGTGGAGACAAAAGGTGAAGCGCTGTATGGATGTTGGTGTTAGTCAGGTAGGTAGGTAGAGAGCAGAATAATGGAATCAATACTATTGTCTGTAACCTACCTGCCGCTGGGCTCGCTGTCTGGCCCCAGCACAGAAAGAGAGAGAGCTGCTTCAGAGCAGAGGAAACACAGACTCATACTGACTGGGAAAGAAAAGGCAAGAAGAGGCTGACTGTAAGGTGAGCCTCTTTTTTTTACATTTTCACCCATAACATGAATGATTTTTTTATGCAGAGCTGACATGCATTTTTATCTGAAACTTTTGCATCACTAATTCTTTACATATTTTCCTCTAAAACAAGTCATGCTATGCTTTATATGCATGAGTGTGTGCATGCTGCTTTTAATTGTAGAAATGTGGCATTCTGTTTGTGCTTACGCACGCGGAAAAGCCTTTCAATTAGTGTCTGGGCTGCATATTGTAGACAGGTCATGTCTTCGCTTCATGTTTGATCTGAAGCTCTGCATTTTGTTTTAATTCTCACTTTCCTTTAAAAGCCTTATTTGTAAATCTGAAATGAGAAATTATTTGCCTAA
Organism: Thunnus albacares; assembly: GCF_914725855.1. Classification (NCBI taxonomy): domain Eukaryota; kingdom Metazoa; phylum Chordata; class Actinopteri; order Scombriformes; family Scombridae; genus Thunnus; species Thunnus albacares. The sequence goes on along the minus strand of NC_058113.1, from coordinate 15,745,368 downwards.
AATGTGCTTCAGTGTGATTACCTTTTTACATCTCGGAGGTAAATTAGTAAAATTGGTGGCTGTCATGGAATTTAAATGTTTTTACCGGTAATGTTGTACAATATGCATTTACACCTGCTGTCATTATCATGAATGTGTTCAACACGGAAATTTCCACTTCTCTTGTGTTACGTGGTACGATTAATTCAATTTTGTTTTATTGATACTGACATGAATGAAAGTATTCAAAACAAATCTTAAACACAACCTCGACTGCAAACAAATCATAATTCATTTGCAGGTGAAGTTATGACAAATGTCAGCTATTCCCTCTGGTCTGATCCAGCTGCCATGTCTGGTGCATCCGACATGAACTAAGACAATCTCAAAATCACACCTCTGTCTTCCAAAATCTTGAGGCCTGTAGCTCATGAAGTCAACCTGCACATGTAACGCAGTTCATTTGATGCGACATGTGACGCACACACATTGCACCTTTGTTCACATTCACACTTGTGGTGTTTCATGTGATGAAAACTTATTTCCCTCCTAGTTGTGTTGTAAAATGTGCTTATTTCCCCTTTTCCACATCATATGAACGTTATCAGTCTTCCTCAGTCAGTGTGTCGTTCTGTCTGTCTACCAGTAGGTGGCATCAGTTTCTAATATCTCTACGCAATGAATTTTCTTTCTTTCTTCACCAAAATTCACAAAAATACAGTTTGATATTGCTTCAGTTTTAGTCTTAAGTGTCATTATTTTACTTTACATTCACAGGCGGATTGATGTCTTTCATGCCCTTCTTGTCCCGCTCTCCTTCCTCATAACCATCGAAGACTTATATCATCTTAACTGGTAAGTCAGTGCATCAAATATGCACTGGTGAAACATGGTGCAAGATAATCAGAAATGCTGCTTGCGGACACTGTCAAACCTTTAAGAGACCAGTGCAATTTAAAAACTGCACAATTAAAGGAACTTTGGACTGTAAATCCTTTAATTAATCTAAACTGTTATTCTGTGTGCATTTTCTTCTCAGGCAGCTGTGGCGCAAAGATCAAGAATCAAAGATAAATGTCCCTTTTAATGGCGTGTATGGTAAATTCTAGGTTGTAATTCTGCTTTTATGGTTTATGTACATCTGAAACTGATTTTTAAAACCCTTTCAGCTCACTGAGCTCGGAAAAGCTATTAGACACTGTAATCTGTCAGTAGTAGCTCAATAAATCATGTTCAAAATGTCCATGACATTTAACAACAGTTTAAAATTAATTGTTTCTCCAAAATTAATTGTGTCTCCTCCTTAATGTGCTCGAATGCTGCATTGCTGAGATATTTGTGCCTGCTGTGAGAAATGTTAGTTTGCCTCTGATTGCTGCCCTGTGAAGCAAAAGATTAGTACAGATGAAATGTAGACAAACACATCATGATTATGTGGTGATTATGCAGTTTATGTTTTAATTGAACTGATCAGTTGTGCCTGATCTGCAGCCAACCAGGAGACTGGTCGGTGCCGCAGAATCCAAATGTCAGATGAGGTCATGTCTTTGTCTCGGTGCAGCGACAATGCAGTTCTTTCTTTTAATACGTTTCATCTTAGAGTTTTGTGTCAGGGTTTTTTGTTGTTGTTGTTTCTTTTAAGTGGCTGTGTATTTAAACCCTCTGTGGTGTATTTTAATTTCACAGTATGCCCCTCTGTCCCTGAGACCCTTAACCTGTGAGGTCAAAGCAGGTCACAGGTGAGGTCCTCGGGAACAGGGCTGCATTCAGTTTCAACGTCCCATAAAAAGGAGCATTTTATACAAATTCTTATTAGACATTCTCTGAAGTCATCTGTGTTGATTTGATGTCTCCTCAAACACAAGAAAACCCTCGGATGATACAATGTGTGCCTTAGTATCCTGCTGTATGTCTCTGCAGTTTGTTGGCTATTTCAGTATGTTTATCTGTCCAGTCATGATTGAAACTTGTCAAACTGGACAAGAAGAAGGCGGTCCCTCGTCTTGCGGCAAAGACACTCTCAGGGGGCCAACCCTATTGGCTGGCTTTGTGTTATAGCCCTCAGTGGGGGCCAATAGGAAGACAGCCGGGGGTTGCGACCCCGTCGTATTTGTCACCTTAAAAAACTGTTGGACTTGTTGCTGCTACATCATATGTATGTTTATGTGCTTTGTACTGGATACATTGGTATTTGTAATAAAAAAAATGGCCAAAAAAGAAGTTCAGTGTGTAAATTTATGAAAAAAATCCCCATGTCTTGCTCCACAGATGTTAAATTTGCAATCTCTTATAATGTTTACTTTTATCCTCTTATGCATCTTTATGAGACAGAGCCAAATGGACCAGTTTTTATCTGGAGCACCAGTTCTTGAATATAAAGTGCAATTGACAAGGTTTTGTGAAGATTGCTCCCATTTCTTCTTAATGTCTGAGTGTAAAAGTGTGTCCACATAGATAAAGTGTCCTTTTTTTACAAGTAGATTGTGGAGGAGCAGATTTTATGCTCATGTAAATGCTGTAGCTATGCATGAGAAGATACTATTAAAGTGCCCTTGTCGCCACACACACACGCCACACACAAACAGACATAATTAAATGAACTCTCTTACTCTCACACACACACACATATTTGGGATTTTCCATGTCCGTCTGTCCATCTAGCTATTGGACTTTGGCAGTCCTGGAGCAGACTCTTGCCTAATATTGATTGGCTTGTCTGTATAGAGACAGATGAATGCATTAGTACCCAGCTCACCCTGCCACTGGAAATATATTAAGTTCATATTTTACTAGGCACCCTGTCTGGTTGCCATGGAGATGCACCAGGAGTGAGGGACCAGGGAGGAGTGGGGGGTGGGGGGAGGAAGAGGAGGATGGGAGACGAGTGGGGGATACAGGATGTGATGAGGCAGTCGACTTGATTTGTAGTCCCGCTCCCTCTTCCTCTTTCTCTGCCTCTGTCTGTCACTTGTGTCCTCTCTTACCTTTTTCACCTTCCTCTCTGTTCAACGTGATCTCACAGGATGGCATATTTGCAGCTACTTTTCACATTTTCCAAACTCTACCAGCAAGAACGTGCACTTTCTCTTTCTGGCCACTCACTATACTATTGATTTTGTTGTCCCTTTTGTTCCTCTTTTTCTGTTTGGCTCTCAATCTGCATCTTGCCATCTCCACACCACCAGTTAGACTTTTATTCTTCATATATTTCTTTAAATATTTCTATTGGGTTTTCTTGCCGTCATGCTCCTCACTTTATCCCTCTACTTACATAAGCATTTAACTCCCTCTTCATCTGCCCCTCTCCCCTCCTCCACCCCCCGCCGCTGCCGCCTCCCTCCTTGGCTCACTCCATCTCTGTGCTCTGCAGTAAAACTGGTGCATTGAGGCAGCAGGAAATGGGGGCTAGAGACAATAGAATAGAGGGAAGTATAGAGGGGAGTCTGTGATGCTCTCCCCTCAAACCCGAGCAAAACATGAGCAGGATACTTTCAAAATCTTCCGTTCAATCGCATGTGGGACATGCACATGAAATTCATTTTCAAGGCTTTTGTTTTTCAAGCTTCTCCTAGAATGTGAAATCTTGGAATTTCCACATTTGCAATCACTATGAGATCAACTTTTAAAAAAAAACTGTTTATATACAGAAACCTTTGTCTAGCTTGACGCTCATGCTGAAAAATGTGCACATCTGCTTTGTGGTTCGTGTGTCTTAGCTTGCTATTCAGCACCTCTCTGAGCTGCTATCAGTGCTTCGTTGATGTGCAAGACAGTCTTCGCCTGTGTTGGGGTCACATTTTGACTGAACACAATGTTAGAAATGTTGACGCCTGCTTCAGGAAGCTGGACCGTATATTCAACAACGATCAAAGAGTCATTCAAGCTGGCAGAGTGGGTATGATCTTTCAATATTTTTTACATAATGTTTTAGAATTTGTATTCAAAGCAAGCACAATACAATTAGAAAATCATCTGTTAGCAACCATTTGAAACCAATAAGTAAGAACATCTCACAGTAAGGGAGTTGGCTTGTGTGTAATATGTCCCTCTTTCAGGTAAAGGCTATGACAAACAGCTGAAGGAAATTCTGGATGCAGAGATCCTGCCCATGGCAGAGGAGTTCGACAAAAAGCTGAATAACGGTAGCTAAACACCTGCACTGATAGCCTCATTGCTGCTCAAGTAAATGACTCTTTAGAGCATCAGAATTGTTAAGTAAGATCAGAAATGGAGAGGAGTTAGAAATTACAAAATTTCAAAAATGATGCCCTAAAGCACACAATTTCAGCAGAATACATTGAGCCAAATATTTCTGTCCTCCTCCTCCTCCTCCTCCTCCTCCTCCTCCTCCTCCTTTTCATCCATCAGACACAGTGTATGAAGAAAGGTTACAGACAGCAGCAGACAATTTCATCGCAGCTGCCTCTAAACTGCCTAGAGGTGAGACATGGTCTCTTCCCCTTTCCTTCATCTTTTTATCTATAGTAAGGCCTATATTAGGTCATTATAGCTCCCTCTGATCTCTGTTCTCTCTCTGTAATAAGCTAGTTACAGTATGTTATTAAAGCCTTTCAAATGCTGTGGAGAATAAAGGAAGCAGTCAGGTTGAACTGTCTTCTGGATGTTGGCACTAAATAAAGTCATCTGATTGAAATTAAATTGGGTAATCTAAGCTCACTATCTTTTGTTTATTTCACAGTCTCTGGATGTTTCCCTCCATGTGGTTAGTGCCTTTTCAATTCCTCAGTTTCATCATTTCTGTCTTTGCAGAATGCCTTTTTTTGGAAACTGAACAATGTTAGTTTCCACCAGGTTTTCAGAGTGCAGGTGCAGTATACAACTGTATTACCTGCCAGTATGACTCCTGCGAATTCCCTCTCGACTGTCCAGGTGAGTATTACTAATGTGTCCAACATATTGGATTACTGATACTGTTGCATCACAATTTTCAAATGGGAAAAAAGGTGTACTAATCCAAACTTGACACATTCTTACATAACTATATTTTCACCTTCATAAGCATTCACTTTTGATCCTTGAAATCCTCTGCTTTTGATCCCTGAAATGCTCTTAGCAGAAAGTCAGGATTTGAAAAAGAGACCGAGGCGATGTTTTATTTCCACACATTATATCTTTTGCACATAGCCCCCAAGGTACTCTTTAAGTCCTTGGCTTCTTTATGCAAGGTGACAGTTGACTCCCACACACTGTGGTGTGCATATCAACCCTGTACAGCACAGCCACTGTTTAGCATATCATCACTTTTACTCCACTCCTCAGAGACTGGGCTTAAGTATTATCATTAAGGAGGGCTCAGACTGCAAGAGCTGCCCCCCTGTGAATGTTATCTGTGTGTATGTATGTGTGCATGTTTCTGCCTGTGTGCATGTGGGTGGCTATATGTTATGTCAGTTAAAGAAATTAAAGTAACAGAGAACAGCAGGACCCGAATGAGGTGCGATGTGCCATTTCCCTTACCAAATGACATCGAGATGGTCTGGAGGTTTGCAGAAGAGGTAGGCTCAGTGTACGGTGGACATTTCAAGGTCACTGCAGTACCTTTAAAGGAACCATTGGACATTATGTGACATACGTACATTTATGCACTTTCTCGCCGATTTAGATGAGAAGATCGATACCACTTTCATATCTGTCTGTCAAATACAAAGGTGGATCCAGGAGATGGTTAGCTTAGCTTAGCATAAACACTAAGCAGGAGGAAACTAATTGTGGCTCAATGAATTAAACAAACAAGATAGAATGTGTTAATTAGTGAGCTTTAAAGGTGCTGGGCAGATTATGTTTAGAAAGAGTCAGGCTCAGGGCTGGATTACCAATAGGGCAAAGCAAGGCCCCAAAAGCCCTGGGTTTACTCCATATTATTTGGGCCTAAATTTTTAGAAATTTGTGGCCCTGAAGCACAACAGATCCTCCATCCTCACTCTTGTGGCCCAGCAGGTCTTGAGGAGGGACTTTCTGTCAAAATCCAGTTTTAAGACCTGAATTGTTTTAGTTTATATTGTGTTAATTTGTTATAAAGTTTCATTTTATCAAATAGCACAGAGAAAACTGTGGGCAAGGTAGTATTAATCCATCAAATGAGTACTATAAGGCCAACCAACAAACATTTTCATTATTAATAGATCTAACAATCGTTTTCTTTAATAATTAATAAATAATTCATTCTATAGAGTGTTAGAAAAAAGTGAATGATGATGATTATTCCTTGAAGCCCAAGTTAACATATTCAGATGACTTGTTTTGTCTGACCAATAGTCAAAATCCCAAAGATTCTCAGAAAAGTTCTCAGAATTGTTATCAATCAACTTTCTGTTAATTGACTAATCAATTATCATTCCAGCTCTAGAGTACTATGTATAGTGGGGGTCAGTAGGGACCCAACTACAAACTTTTGCCCTGGGATCCCATTGAAGATTCATCTGGCCATGGCCAGGCTAGCTGTTTCCCCCTCCAGTCTGTATGCTAAGCTAAGCTAACCGTCTACTGACTGTAACTTACTATTTAACACACATCTAACAAGAAAGCAGATAAGCATGTTTTCCAAAATGTCACACTATTCCTTTAACACTGCATATTTTCTCATCATATTAAATATGTCTTTGCATCTGTGCAGAAATGATCCCTGTCTACAGTATATGTATTTATTCTTGGACAGGTGAAAACCCAGCAGGTGGATCAGTTTAAAGAAGTGACTGCGGGGGTGGACAGGCTCTATTCCATCCCATCTGCCAGCTTGCAGCATCAGGGCACCTACCAGTGTGAGATCTACTCAGGCCAACGATCTATTGTCAGACTGTACTACTATATCACAGGTAACAAGACACGTTGCTTTAAAGAATTGATGATTAATAGTGATCAGTGCTCACACTTGGAAGATACAGATTCAGTATTTTGCTATCACCAAATAAATATACTAAATATAATTTATCTACATCATCTAAGTCAAAGAAGGCCAACTTCATTCATATAATTTTCTTTATGAAATGTTAAAATCATATTGTATTGGAGTTTAAAAAAAAGAATTACAATGGACATTTTAATGGGTCCAGATTTTACTTTATTCACCTGATTAGGTGTAAGATCATTTATAAAACAGATGAATATTTGCTTACAATATTGAGAATAACGTCTTTAAAAGAAAAAGCCATTGGAAGCAAAAGGGAAGCCTAAGTATAGAGAAATTGAAAGAAAATGAAGAATATATTAAAAGAATATAAATTTACTCATAAAATCCAAGAGAATACTGACTGCTTTCAAACATGATGGGCTAAATGATGGCATGCATACATATATATTTACTGTCTTTTCTGACTAAGTATTAATGTAAAAGCTTACTGGCACATCATTTTCTCTCACTTTTCTTGTTCTGTTCTACCGCATATATGCTCTCTTCATGGTTACAGTTCATACTATTACACCTACAACTTCTAAAATATGATCAGTTGGGGTTTATGAACCCAGTAATGGCATAATTAAAATGTGGTAAATGGATGACAGTGAAGTATAAAAACATACACCACTTTCTCAAATATATCTGCGCTAAAATTTCATGAGAAGCTATTACTATATTATTATATTATTATTAAGTAATGAATTTTCTCCCTGGTAAAATAATTTTTGCACCTTCCTTATTCATTCACCTTCATCTTTTACTTTATGTCCTTAATAAGAGTTCAAATCCTCCTCCCTGCATATTTCTCGTCTCAATCTCCTTTTATCGAAGTGACCCCCCAGGTTGTTGCAGGCCACACAGAGCTGCAGGAGATATTCGACCTGTCTCTACTCCCAGGGGGGTGGTTACTCACTGCGCCTGGTGGTCCTCCTCCTCGCTCCCCTCTCCTCCTCCCACCATCACTGCTTCTCACCGTCTGTTTAACTGCTTTGCTGCTGCTACTGTTCCTCTCCTTGGGGTAAAACACAGCTATTATGTGCACAATACCAGACATAAACAGCAAAGAAACTTGTATATGCACACCCTTCCAATGAATTCAAGATGCCCCAGGCAATGACGTATATGTCAGTGTGTTATCATATCTCCCACTTATTCTTTGGCTGTTGCAGGGCTCTGCATTGGTCATCAATACCAGAGAAAACAAGTCATGTTGAACAAGCAGCTGGAGATGAAGATTTACGATCCTGAAAGCTGGGAAGATACATGTAGTGCAATAAAGCCATTTCATCAAGCCCCTAGTCTTCCACAGAGTGTTACGTCATAGCTTACAGAAAACCTGTGTGTGTAAGACTCTTTTCACCACTAGAGGGCAGGATGCACAACTTTATCAGTGATGTCCACACACTGTGCTGTGTGTTCTACTGAGTTGAACATTTATTTTCATTTGTGTCAGACTGTGGTGGAAAGTAACTAAGCACATTTACTCAATTGCTGCACTTACAGTAATTTTGATGACTTGTACTTTATTTGAATATTTCAATTTTATTATTACTACTTTATACCTCTACTTAACTACATATCAGGGAAGTATTATACTTTTTACTAGACTGTACTAACCACTAGATTTAACAGCTATAGTGGTTACTTTGCATATTGAGTTTTTACATTCAAAACAAATGATGAACTCATAAAATATGATGCATTGTTGTAGATGAAACTACAAAAATTCAATTCAATTCACTTTTATTTATATAGTGCCAAATCACATCAAAAGTCATCTCAGGGCACTTTTCACATAGAGCAGGTCTAGACTGTACTCTTTAATTGTCAGAGATCCAACAATTCCTCCATGAGCAATCACTCATATATAGGTATATAAAGTAGTTAAAAGTAGATTCAACTAAACCAGCTTCAACAAAATATACTGTATCCATATTAAGGTATCAAATATAATAATCCAATAATATTATATGAGAATCTAAGAGGGACCACTCTGCATAATGGTTGAACTTTTGAGCATGTAGTGCAGGCTCCTTCAGTAAACTCTGGAAAATAGACTGGATAGATTCTGGTCAAGAAAGGACATTTTATATAATTATAATGGTGATTTATGGTCATTTGAGGAATTATTGTTATTTTAAATTTGTTTATTTTGTTTTATTACCACAACTAAGTTAAAAATCTGAATACCTTTTCCACTGTCAAAATTTAAAAAATAAAATATAAGTTTCAGTACAATGCAGTGTCTAGTTTTGTCATGATAAATTCAGGTTTTACTTAAGTTATAAGTTAAAAATAACCTCAAAACAAGCCTACTTTTAGTTACAGCAGCATACCACAGGTTGGCATGCCACACATTCCTATTTATTTTGTTTTTAACCACTGTTGTGAAATGTGTGGTCATTTTTGACAATTCCTGCCCTGGTAACTACTGGATTTTTACAGTAATATCAAGTGTTGCTCAAAAAGACGGCTGTGTGTTCAGATTCATTGGCTGCTCTGTTAGACCTGATCTGGTTCAGCAATAATATTGTGATTGGTGTTATTACATCAGATGGGAGGACAAGGATGCTGCACAGTTCTTGTGAGGATAAAGGGTGATATGGAGAGGACAGCCAAGTCTGCAGACAGGGTGGAAGCTTATGTACATTTTTGGCAGGAGGGAGTGAGGAAGAAACGTCATGGAAGGTCTCCATGACAAGTAGTAGAGGGAGTGAACGGGACTCAGCTTTGAAAGATTTAGCCTTCAGATAGGAAGCATGACGACATGAAATCGACTATATTGAATATGCGTAAGCATGTTTTCCCGCCGGGAATGACTGTTGTGTCTTATGGCTGGGAAAAACCTGAATCAAGAGTGCTGGACGATGGAGTCAGTGAGTCATGTGATGTTGGAAGAAAGATGTAAAGAGTTGATATGATAAGGTTGTAAAGGTTAAATCTTGGTAAAGCTTTTGGGGAAAATATCATTAACTTTTTCTGTTCCACTGGTCTTTCTGGAAGGATACAAAGCAGGCTCACCCAAATGCGGACTGAAATTGGATGATTGACTGTTTGATATGTTTTTCTTTTCTTTTTCTTTCTTTTTTTTTTAAACATATATGTACTCAGGACACCCTGGAAAGCAGTATTGATAGTGAGTGGATTATCCTGGTAAAATAAAGTAACTTAACCAAACCCTGTTGATCCCTTAGTTGGCCAGAGGGAGGCAGCAAAATGCAGACTACACCTCATGTGTCAGAAAGCACACACAAGAGGTCATCATAGACACATCAGAATATATTTAGCTTAAATTTGAAATTGAACTTTGTTTTTACATTTATATTGTGTCACATCAGGGAGGTTGTCTGGAGAGTATTTGGTTGCTATAACGAAACACAGTATCCTCCAAAACAAATCTGAATCATATCTAAGGATGGGGAAGTACTTCGATTGCAAAACCAATTCTTCTAAACATGTGACATACTTTGCCAACATATCCATTGCTAAAGTGAACCCTCAAAGCTGAATGCCTTTCCCAAAACCCTCTGATGTCAGTCTGCCTTTGTGGTCCAGGTCAAGAGTGAATGGCAGAAGTCATTAAGTATTATGTAACAGATTCTATCTATCCTCTTGTACTCTGGTCAGTATGACCTGAAAAAACCTCTCAAGGTGGAAAAATAGCAGGAATCACCTGTGTATACCTTGGACGTTTGATGATTTTTTTTCCAAAGCGAAAGTGTTTGTATACTTTGCCTCTCCTTAAAAAAAAGGAGAGGCAGGCTACACCTGGTTGCTTCAGGTCAATGTGACACACACAAACACAAAAGTACACATGATCACATGTATTCACACTGGCATATGCACATGAAATCCTCTCTCTCATGCTTTATCTCGTGATAAATGTCACTGAAAGGTCAACTGATAAGTCAAAAAAAGTAGAAGTGATCACATAAATATGTGATTACATAAATATAAACATGTATACCCTTTTCCTTTCAGAATTGAAAAAATATTAATGATGACTTTTTTTTTTTTTTAGAAAAATATATTTCAAAACATTTTCAAAAAGTAAAAGCTGTCTTTATCAACCTCAGTCTGACTTAGAGTGACAGTCAGAGGTCGGTGGATGACAATTGTGACTAGAAATATGAAAAACATCTGTATACTGTATGTGGCTCAACACTGGGTCGTTCCCCTTTTCAGATCTAGTCTGAGGATAGTATTCAGCCACTAAATATCAATGATATTATGGAAGGTCAAAGAGGTCTGACATTTGTCTGCCCTTCATTTTTAAGCAACGTGGACTCATAGTAACACGATAAATATAAATAAAAGGTAACTGTATTTTAAATATATTTTATCAACAGTTTACAGTTTAATGGGGAAAATGCATATGAAGTGCAAATATAAAGGGGCACTCCACTAACTTCACACATGAAGATTACAGTTATTTTTTACCTGAACATCTCGGTTACTTTTTTAGGGTGAGCAACTTGAAAAATGTGGGCATTTACCAGGCGTGGAAGATCTAATGAAGAGGCACCTTAAAGTTGCATTATGGAAAATGTAGGATACAGTGTTTTTGGAGCATGACCCATGCCAGCAGCTAGAAGTCAGAATATCTCGGTCTCAGCTGCATTGCTTTTTTTCATCTGTGTATGTAAGTGCAATACTAAATCACTGAGTGCCTCAATAACTCAATGTGGTATTTATTTATGTTTTCGTTTACAGCTTTTACTCATTGCTGCATTAGTGGTATTTTTCATTTCTGTGGTTTAATGTAAAAAATTCCACAAGGATTTCTTGATTGTATACAAAGAAAGTAAATGTGCTAGTGTGCAAAATTCAACCAAACAGTCAGGGTTTAATGTGGTTAATGTGGAGGGCTGTTGTATAGGATTTTTCTGATCACTTTGAGTACTGCCCTATGTTTTAGAGTAAACACTGTGCACTTTTTATGGCTGAAAGCAAAGCTAAACTAATCTACTCAAACGGCGCATCATATGTAGTGTCCGTGCTTTGTATTCACTCATAGTTACAGCCTCAGATGGATAAAACTAAATTATACAAATCTACTTAGACTGTCACTAGGTCAAATTAATTATATAGTTTGGTTTAGATTCATGCTGTGTGTAGATTTTATCCTACTGTATCAAATTAATCTAGAGATGACCAATATTGCTCAACCCGTTTATATGTCATTGGCACCTTGAAATTGCATGGAAATATATTTGACCTACGATGCCAAATGTATTTGCTGGCTGTCATCTCCTATCCAAGCAGTATCATCTTCACTGTTGCTCAATGACATCTTATCTTAGGAGCTGCAGGGGAAAATTTAGTAACACTTGGCTGTAAGAGTGAGATTACATGGACAACAGTAAGTGAGTCCCCAGAGAGGAAACAGAACAGCATGTTTTAAAGCTTGTACACTTTAATGGCCAGCTAATTAGACAAACTGTAGCAAGCAGTCATGTTATTGACAAGTGCTCCGCCACACAGTATTTCACTTTCATTCTTAGTAGTTACATAGTTACCAAGAACCTTCTGTTTTGTTCTGATATTTGCGGGGCAACAGATTGTGGTTGGTGGTTCCAGGTACAAGAAGGAGATATTGAACAACACAGCACAGTCTGCTCTCTTGGGACTCATTCCACACCAGTACCTTTTACTGGAAATCACAACACCCATTTGAAGTGAGAATGGGACTTATATCTTATAGAGAAATTATATACCATCAGAGATTTCCACAGAGACTTTGAGATGAAAAATGAAAAATAAAAAAAGCAAGTCCAAGTCCCCTGAAAGAACCACCCTCTCACCCTCATCCAAGAAAGAAAAAGAAAAGAATAAGGTCATTAAAATGTTTTCATATTGTATTTATTCCTTCAGCAACTAATGTTCTGTGCATTTTATTCCCCAACATAACAAACTAATTGATTTTTTAAATTCAGGAATAAATCAGGTTGCATCGTTCAAACTTAAAAAATGTCTAAACTAGTAATGTGTAAATTGGTTGCTAGGAAACATCTGTTGCACTGTGTAAACAGGAAGTCACTGTAGCATCGCATGCTCTAACTTCCAAACATAACTTCAGTTTTAGGGAGTTTAGGGAGCCTTTAGAATGAGTGGGAAATATCAGATTATGCTAACCTAACTCACATTGTGGCCATTTAGTGTAACATTATTGGCATCACATTTTATAATTCAAGGTATATCGTGTTATCTTGTCAAATGCAATTTAGAATCTCTCCATCATTATTAATTTTTCAAGTCTGTTTTAAAATAACAGGCAGGTGTCCAAATGAACACTGAAACAGGTTTTTCTTGCCATAATCATTCCTCCTGTTCATACTGGCCATTAGAAGATCCCTTCATAATGCACACAAAGAGGGAATTTGATGCTAAAAAGACTGTAAATGTGGCAGATATCCACTTGATATGACTAAGTCAGACTGCTGAAGTCTCATATAAGCTTCAGAACAACTTTTAAATGCATTTTTGAATAAAATGACTGTGTGGACACACTGTGGATTTTGGCCACTATCACTTACATTAAAAGCACATTTGAAGAACATCTTTTAATAGCCAGTATGAGCAGGAGGAATTATTACAGTGAGGAAAACCTCTTTCAGTGTTTACATGGGTACCTGACTGTTGTTTTAAGACAGACTTTGACAGACTTTCACAAAATTGCGAACTTATCCTTTAAACAGCATTTCAATCAAGTGTCAGGTTAGATGTGTCAACCATATTACCTCTGTAGCTCCTCAGGGTCAAATATTAACAAGCTAACATGACTTTAACCAGTTAGCTACACAACAGTCAACATGTCAGTTACTATTTAATAACAACTAATCTATATGTAAGAACTAGTTTATGTGGTGCAAGCTGTTTTAATTTAGTGATGTTTAAATCTCCACTTCTTTGGCTAAATTTGAATTTACAAACATCTAGTTTTATCCATATATAAAGAATGACAATAACAACTTCATAATATATAGTATAAAAACAATATATTTTAACCAGTTTCCAGTCCATCTACAGTAACTAATAATGACATTTCACTTCTCAGTTCCTTTTGTTATAACCTTCAAATTATTACCTTGACTTATGTCTGATTCCCAAGCTAATGTAGGCTGAAGCTGAAATGCACGAATTTGTGAACTTTCTGCAGCTGTGACAGGTCACAGAAATGATGTTGATGCTGTACTTTGTTGTCATGGTTAGGTGTCTATTCATTTCATTTTCATGTTGTGGTTTATTATTAGTATCAAATAGTTGATTAATATTTCATTTTTAATTTTTTTTTTTTTTTTCAGCTACGATCATGCGCCAATTAGTTTTCTTTCTTTCCTTTTGAATTTGGTGTTACTGTCTGATCTCTCATTTCCATAAAAAAATATGTCAAAAACAAGAAAGCTGAAGTGTAAAACTGATGTGTAATTATCCTCTAAAGATTCTAGTTAAAGAACTGATAGCAAAACATTTTACAAATTATTTAAATCTCATAATATGAAGGTTTTTTTCAAGAGTATTCTGTCACACTATGTTGAAATGCAAGCTAGATGATGAGTATGGCATTTTAACCCTATAAGAATCTGTTTATCCATTAAGTTGATTAAATTCCTAACTGTTCCTCTGACTGTTTCAGAAACCTGTGCTAATTCTCCTTCAATGAATGATGTCCTGTTGGTGGAGGAAACACAATGTGAGGACCGAGTGGGATGTCCAAGCCTTATAAAGGATTTGTCGAGTATCTAAATATAGTCAGAGATGACTCAACCCTCAACTTGTCATTTAATGGGCAGATTGCTTGTATTTTTTCCACTGGGTTGCTCTGTTGCCCAGGCAACCAATGATGCACTGTGACAAGACTTACAGCAGGACACGTAAACTTATATTAGCCCATTAGGTCCTATACTGTGTCTTTTACACATTTTATTTTGTTTGGACCTCAACTCACTCTCCCTATCTAAATAGGTAACAGGCAACAGAGAGGAGTGCCTGTGAGGTTAAAAGTATCATTAAGGTTATATGTCAAAAAAGCTCTACTCAGTAGATGTCACTGCTGACAGTTAGTCATAAAACTTTTATTTCAGAATTTGTCTGTGGATAAAAGGTGTAATACCTCTGGTTAACTTTGAACTGTTTGAGGCTTTTATTCATGTGTGTAATACTATACATCAGTCACAATGCTAGGAAACAATTGTGGACTACTTACTTGCTTGTTTTGTTGCAATTTGTCATCATTTCCAAACACTTTCCAACACTGTAAATAAGCAATTATCATGTAGAAAATACTGTTATGATGTGAAATGACTTCATTATCACCTTATTTTAAATAGAGCTGACCTTTGGCAAACATGCATGACAGCTTAATTGTTGCCCTGTTGTGTTTTTCCCTGCCTCAGGTGTATTTGTCGTACACAGTATCTCAAGCAGAAATCATCTGATTTTGATAAAACCACAGGGAAATATAGTAACTGCTCCATTCTGGCATTTTCAAAATTACACTGACTAGTCTACAACATTTCTTTACTTGTTAGACTAGGTTCTGATAGACATTGGGGTAATAATATATTTTGAAAATGATACATTCGCCAGAAAGAGGCAAACCTCATCATTTGTTCCCTCATCTATATTTCATATAATAAATGATGCACATTGTCATGACATTCTGGCTTTTAAATTAACACTGACAAGCCCAAGCTGAAAACAAGTGACATTTTTCATCACTGATTGCTCCAGACAGTAACTTCAAAAAGTTTGGGAAAAGCTGTGGCCTCTGATTGGTGCCTGCTGGTATGCAATTTAAACCTTTGTGTTTTTGTGCAATTTCCAGTAAATGATCACAGTTCCACCAGTATGAGTGTGCATGTTGGAGCTGACCCTGAGGTAGTCAGATGAAAGGCCGTCTCTGCAGACTGTGGGAACACCCTCAACTTAATTTGTCCAAAGACTGTGTGCCAAAAAATAACTAAATGATTTAACTGAGTTCACTAATCTTGTACTGTGCATTTGTTCATTTGCCATTCTCTTCCCCGTTTAGATTTTTTTTCCAGTACAGGAAGGAGTAAAAGGAAAAAAATAAAATATTGACCATAAATCTAGAGTGGAAAATACTGGAGAGGTAATGGCAACCACAAGCCACAGCAGCAAAAAAAAGTATAAAAAAAAAAACTTGTAGGATGCTGATTCATTGTGCTGTTGTGCTGTACAAAAAAACCCCATGAAACTATTTATAAATTTTAAGCATCATAACAACCCCTATTATACTGATTCCTCGTTAGAATTTTTCGAGTGTTTTATCCCATCATCTTATCTATCACAGTGTGTTACTTCCCTGCATTTCATCTTGTATTAATTATGATGTCAGCGCAGCAGCCATGATGAAAGACATTGTAATTGTGACCACAGCAATGTTTTTTTTTTTTATGCATTCTGAAGAAGCTACTGCAGAATGGTGGGAAAGTTCATATCCCATCCTCTGTGAATTACAGCTTTTTCAAAGACAAAGTGAGCAGCTAAGATGAAATGAATCTGAGACAAAAAGGTTGGTGCTGAAGGTGACACACCACTTTGAGGCCCATACTTCTGTTTCCTATTTGTAACAGATGAAACGTGTGTCCCAACATGTGTGCCAGCTGAAGCTGTTCCTCCTTCCTGATGTCAGGAAGGGAGGCCCAGACAGGGTGGGGGAGGACAAGCTAATTGAAAACAGGCATGAGGGGAAGTGATGTTGGCCTTCGTCAGACTATTGGTTTGGTCCTAAAAAAAAATTCCCCTCTTTCTCTATGGATAATTATCATGTGAAATCTTTCCCCTTGACTCATTAAGGCACTCTAACTGTACAGAAATTGATTCTTTCTAGTAAAGCTCTGAGATCTACCTTGGCTGACTTACAGTCTGCACAGAACATGCATGGCAGATGTTGAAGTCATTGCTGTTAGAGACCAAACACAGAGTACTACTGTGAATTGTGATGATTAATGTTTAAGCTACTCTTGAGGAAATTCAGACACTTTTACTCATGTGAGAAACTGTTCTTGCCTGCCAAACCACAGTTGTTTAACCTCTATCAGAGGTTTTGACTCACTGACTATCTGGCAGATAGTCAAGCAGATAGCGTCTGTTGCGTAGAATTAGAAGTGTTCCCGATGATGATGATGCTAGTGGTCTTGTGGTCTAGTCAACGTCTGCTCTTGCCAAATGTTTATGCACAACAGCTTCTGAGTGACAGTGGAGATGACAGATTCTCATTTCCTCAACTGACATCTCAATGAACGGTTATGCGGGGGAATGCTCAGTTTTGGGACTGCTGAATCTCAGTGCAGCTTTTGACACTGCGGACCAACATATCCTAACTGAGAGACTTTAGCCCTTCATGAATTCATTCATTTGAAAGGGAACGCACAACAGTGCCATCCAGAAAGATGCTGCGGTGACCAATCAAATATATGCAAGCCCACATTCCTTTACATTCACAAAATGATTGCCTCCATGATGACTTTCAAGAGTGCAAAATCCCTCCTTGTAATATTATGACCCACTGTGCAATGTTTTGGCATCTAATAAGCCTTCAGACTCATGGATGTAATACTCTAGTCATCTAGTTGTATTTCATTGTCTCACCAGTACCTGAAACAAAACACCCCCTGCATTTATTTTTTTTTTTTACACAGGGCTGTTTTTGGTTGGGGTTTTCTTGCCCACGTAGGCAGTAAGTGAATATCAGCTCTTGACTGGTTCTCCTCTTACTTCTCTTAGATGGGTTTTTAATTTTCTGTCAGTAACTGTCCTGTGTCCTGTTCTGTTTGCCTTGTATATGCTTCCCCATGGGCAGATAATAAGTATTTTTCTCCTATCACTGCTATGTAGATGATATGTAATACATCTTGTTTGAATTGTCTCTCCATTTTTTTACTTAAGATAGACACTTTGGACACATTTAAAAAGCAGCTCAAGACCCACCTGTTTAGATGTGCCTTTGTGTAGCCTACTTCATATGCATTTCTATTTATGTTGTTCTGTCTCTTGGTCTGTATTTTATGTCTGTTGCTATATTTTTTAGATAAAGTAAAGCACTTTATGACATCTGCTTTTCAAATGTACTATATAAACTCACTTACTCACTAGGACAATCACATGGGTCCCGGACTGATTGAATAAAACACAGCATCTTGTATTTAATGACAATGCCAATAAAATAGTGAAGAACAGAAGTTAAATGCCCATGTGCGTGTGGATATCACTAATATATGAGGACAAAAGGTGAATTTACATGGATTTATGGATTCACTGCTGCATAAAGCGAGAGATCATATTCAAGCATATTTCCTCTTGCTGTATATCTAAACTATTATTTTGAATTGCAATCCCATAGAGTTGTAATTATTAACATAAAATTTCCAGTGAGAATCCTCCCCATCCACACCTAACATCAGAATGTATAAATCCATCATCCTTAGTCCTGAAACATAAAGATGACTGACAAATCTGCGCTTGACTTTTGAAAAAGGGTCTTTAGGTGCATGGTCAAGAGCCACTTTGATGTTGCAACCGGGAACACCTTATTTATGACGATGTTTCTGTGCTGAACATAAAGATTTTCCTGTTTGTTTAGTCCAGCAAACCCACTATTGATTGTCAGTGGGATTGTGGCAGCCGTGCTGCTCCTCTAGTAACTAAATAACAGCTCCACAATTGTTTGTTTATATTACAAAGTCATTCCCCCTGCACTTTTACTGCTCTTTAAAATGCTATAAACAAGAGCTCCACACTACATGTTATGTAAAAAATATTTTAGATATCGTCACAGTTCCACACAATGTCAAATCATTCACTTGAAGATGATTAAAAACCTGCCGTCCCACCCAGCTCATATAATTGTGAAGTTGGCTTTCATACAGTAGATGTTCATAGATGCTCCTTATACAAAGTCCTGCCCTGAGCATAATACAGATACTGAGCCTGTCAAAATAAATGTACATATTATTTTGCTGTCCTCAAATCATAAGGCACTAAATATGTCTCCGCATGGAATATTTTCTAAAAATAAATTTTATTGTAACATGCAACCATATATAAAATTTACTTTGAAATCTTTTTATTGAACTTTATCAATATGTGAATTAACACACGTGACACAAATCACAACACCATAACTTCCACAGACTACAGCAAATACACAAATTATCAAGCAAAAATATCACGATAAAAGAACAAAAAGGGGAAAAAAGCTGCCAGATAAAATGAGGGTAGTGGATAAGAAAGGGTGTTAGGGTAATCTATGCTTCATCTTAATTATTTTAAATAATGTTTGTGGTGAATACAGTATATGAGTAAGATTAATAAGTTATTCATAGTTGTGATTTTTTCAAGCTAAAGGTTTTACAAATCACAACTAAGACAAATTTTATTGCAAACCCAAAAAGTGTTTGACAAGTGAATTTTGACTCGCTAGTTTGACAAACTGAACAATTCATTAGCACAAACAAAGCGGTTTCTTTCCTCTAGCATTAATCATTTATAAACAACCTGAGATATTCTGTGTTAATAGTAAAGTTCATATTCAGTGACAGTAAACCAATGTGTACATAAATAAAACAAATTTTCTACATGGCTGTATCCAAACAGCAAACCCAGTTGCTCCATTGGAAAAACTCTGCAATTTGGCAAAAAAAAATGTTGTGAACTGTCCACAGTGACCTCCGTAACCTGGTACACACACCTCTAACAACCCAGAGAGAGCCTTACACTCACTATCTCAGTAACACACCCTTCTATAATTTCACTTTTACTATTTAGCCCTCTGTGTTTGTGTTTACATGGATACTCCCGTTGCCAATTGAATTTCCATTTCAGGGATGGTAATAGTGGTTATCTTGGAGTGGCAGACAGAACCCTGTTAATCTGTGGAAACATAGATATAAGCTATCTAGTGTACATGGAAACTTTTTTTTTCTTGCAATTTATCAGCCTTGATGTACGCTGTTTAACACCCAAATCTATAAATTTATACTGTTTTGGGAGATCCTTGTCACTTAGCCTGATGCCCATCTTAGGACATTTTCACATTTCTCTTATCAGCACAGTCTTGTCAAGATTGTGACTTTGATACACTGTGGACATTCACTGTCTCACTGTGTCCCACTGATGTTAGCAACTATGCTAATGCTAACAAAGAAGAAGAATTCTTTAAAGATCCCCTCCAGACATGTTTTAAGACATATAAAAATACTCAGTAATAATCATTTGGGTCCAATATGTTTTTTCCCACAAAAAAGTTTAATTACCTTGTTAAAATCCTTAAAATGTCATCTCTCTCCCTCATTAAAAATCTATGAATATGCAAATAATTTTCAATTCAGAAGTTTAACTGATGGACACAAGATGCCTCCTAATTCACTTTAAAGTCAATTTTCAGTGCAGTGTGCAATTTGCACTGGAGGTTTCAAATTTTACCCATCACACTTGTGTAAGTTGAATATTGGACCACAATTGGCTCCAAAGTAGATGCAATGTCACGTATCATGGTCGTAGGTATACGCCTTAGTATACTCCGATTTTTGGTCATCACAAAGAAATGTCTGTGAAGATAGTTTTTCAAAGAGGGTTAAATCGAGGGCAGCTGGACTTGGTTGCAGACACTTGTAGACGTTTCACCTCTCATCCAAGAGGTTTCTTCAATTCTAACTGACTGGTGTGGAGTCCCAGGTACTTAACCTCCGTGTGGTCGTTATCAAGGTCATTGATATGACTTGGTTTGTTAGTGCTCCTGGCTATTGTAACGATAGTTGTTAGAATTCTTGGAGTCACCTGAGGCCAAATGTAAACAACATTTGTTGGAGTGATCACATGAGGCCAAATGTGAACAACTCAATATACAGTTTCTCGTTTTAGTGTAAGGCCCCCCTCCCGATGAGCCCACTCTGTTATGATTGGCCAGCTTTAAGTATCAGAGTACTTTACCATCAATGCAAACCAAACATTTCCTGCTTTACTGCTTCAAATTAAAAGCTTTTAAATTACTAACTTATGGGAGACTTTTATTGTGAAGAATTTACAGGAAGTGAGAACGTGTTCCTTACGGAATTAGCAGAGCTTCATTAGCAGCACTAAAAAACAGTCAAAACAACAACATATTGAGACAGACAACTAGCACACCTCCAACAGGTTAACTACTTATTTTACTTTGCTGTGTTTTGTAATAGAGTCATGGCTTACTACTTCCGGAGCAGAGTAGTGAACTTGCGCGCTGTGCACATAGCAGATGTCCATATAAAGAAATCTGTCACAAACTGATGTCAGCTCGGGCTGAAAGTAGAAAAAAATGTTGGAAACTTAGCGTTCAGAACAGTCTGAAGCTGGCGCTTTTTGCTCACAGGGATTACTGCTACATACGTTTACCTCATTATTTGACACGTCAGCCACTTTTAACATGAACATCCAACATTGTGACATAAATATGTCTGAAAATAAGGAAAAGCATAATACGTCCCCTTTAACAACCTGCAGTGTTGGTGCTCTTCCAGGATCTTGTGGCTGTTTTCACAAAGGCCCAGTCAGGGTATCCACAAGTTTTAAGTGGATCCTCCAGGTGTTTGTGCTTCTTCTCTTGGGCTTGGGCACTTGTTGATACATTATCACCTTGGTGGTGCAGGGTTCTGATAACTCCTAGCTTGTACTCCAGTGGGTGGTGAGAGCCAAAGAGTAAGTATTGGTCTGTGTGTGTGGGTTTCCTGTATACTCCAGTTTGGAAGCCTCTGTTGTCTTTAATGTGCACAGCACAGTCCAAAAAGTTCAAGCTGTTGTTCCTGATGTCCTCTTGTGTGAATGTGAAGTTACTTATTTACAATGAACTGAATGGTTTTAAAATGTGTTTTTACAGTGTTTTCGATCTATTAGCCTAAATGTGATTAACATTTGAAAATCAGTTAAATTTATTGTTTAATTGTAAATCCTAAAATTGACTTATTTACCATCCCTAGAACATTAGTATTGAATTATTTTCTTTCAATCAGTTGGTGTCCAGAAATCTTTATAAGAACGTCTGCACTTACAACCAGCTGGCTGGACCAGAAATTTTGGCCAATTTCAAATGCCAACAGCACACCACAGGATAGAGATACAGACAAAATGACAACACATATTGAAAGATTAAGTATTTGAGAATTTTTTCCACTATAGTTTTGATTTTGTTTGTAAATAGTTGTTTGGCTACATTCCAAAGAAGACATGTTGTAAGTTTAGCTTTTTCTGCATTGACAACATAGCAAAATGACTGGTCACACCCATTTCAACATTTACAGGCCATAGGAATGAAATGGAGACAAAATGAAAATAGCCATTGAGAGCTAAGAGATTACAGATTTGAATAGAACAAGTTTGTATTCTTAAGATTTTTTAATATATATATTTATTTATCGACAAATCATGAAGTGGGCTTATTTGAAACACCCCATGCCAGACTTTTGACAAATTTTGACAAATTAAACAATAAAAACATTAGAAATTGGTATAAATGAATTATTGACACTTCAAATGAGAGATTAGGCTTTCATTTTAACAAAAATGTTCTCACTTAAATTGGGGCATTATATATGAGAAATGTCTGAAAAGCGAATTTGGTGGGCTTAATAGGGACGTTTACCCTAACCGAAACAGAGGCCGAACATCTCAGGCTGAAGGTATCGACAGACCTTTCCAACGCAAAGGCAATCCCTTCCAACATCACCATTCAGGAGAGGAAGGCTGTGACGTAACTGAGCAAGGACCAAAACATCACCATCCTACCGGCTAATAAAGGAAGATGCATGGTGGTCCCAAACACAGTGGACCACAGTGCCAGGGTCACCACACTACTGACTCACACTAATACATATGAAACACTGTGGTGAGATCCCACCAGTGGATACAAGAAAAAAGGCCATAGAACGTTTACTACACCTACAGAAGAAGAAAACCACCAATTATGAACAATATTATCACTTGTATCCTGGAGAAGCCATCCCATGCACGTATGGGCTCCCCATGATTCACAAAGAAGGAGCCTACCTCAAGCTCATTATCAGCAACATCAACTCAGTTGCTTACAACATTGCTAAACATATATCTACCATCTTAGCCCCTTTGGTTGGTAACACTCCTCATCATATTCAAAACTCCATGAACTTTGTGAACAAGGTTTGAGGATTGAGACTGGACCCAGATGAAACCATGGTGTCCTATGATGTGATCTCATTGTTTACATGCATCCCAACTATGGAGGTGGTGGAAACCACAAGGAAATGACTGCTACATGACAACACCCTTAACAATATTCAAAGCGTCAATGGTGAAATTGTCCTGTCTCACTCTTTCATTCAATATCTGGTTCTGCACCTTCTCTAGAATCCCTTAACAACAGAACCAACCTCAGCTCAGACCATTAGCGAGCTGCTGGACCTCTGTCTGAACACCACCCATTTCCAGTACAACAGGGGGTTTTACAGACAAAAGCATGGCTGTGCCATGAGCTCACCAGTACCTCCCATTGTGGCCAACCTCTACATGGAAGAAGTAGAAAACAGAGCCCTGAACTCCTTCAGAGGAACAGCACCAAGCCACTGCCAAAATTAAAACCCAGGAAGCGCAAGCCTTCACATAAAACATTAACTCAGTGGACATGAGGTTCACAAGAGAGGATGTCAGGAACAACAGCTTGGCCTTTTTAGACTATGCTGTACACACTGAAGAGGACAGGAGCCTCCACATTGGAGTATACAAGAAACCCACACACACAGACCAATACTTACTCTTTGACTCCCACAAACACCAGAGGGAGCACAAACACCTGAAGGATCCACTTAAAACTTGTGGATACCCTAACTTGACCTTTGTGAAAGCAGCCAAAAGATCCAGGAAGAACACCAACACTCCGGTGGTGAAGAAAAAAGGAGAATAAATGTAACAACATCACCATTTTATATGTGTCTGGAGTATCTGAAAAACTCAGGAGAATTTTCAAAAAACACCATATCCCTGTGTTTTTTGACAGAAGACAGACACTAAGACAGAAACTGGTCTAATTGAAAGACCACATACCCAAACACAGGAAAAGCAATCTAGTGTATGCAGTCCAGTGCAGTGAGGAATGCACAGACTTGTATATTGGGGAAAGTAAACAACCATTAAACAAACGCATGGCTAAACACAGGAGGGCCAACTCCTCAGGTCAAGACTCAGCAGTTTACCTACACCTGAAAGGTAAGGGACATTCTTTCAAGGACAACAATGTACATATTTTGGATAGAGAGGACAGGTGGTTTGAAAGAGGAATGTAGCTGGCTATCTACATCAAAGTAGAGAAACCATCCCTCAAAAGAGTAAGAGGTCTACAACACCACTCATCCCCAACCTACAATGCTGTCCTTTCATCCCTTCCTAGGAGATTTAACACCTACTCGCATTTGGCCTTGTGACAACTCCAATGGCTGTCGTTTACACTTGGCCTCAAGTGAGTCCAACAACTCTAATGACTGTTGTAACAACAGCCAGGAGCACTAACGAACCAAATGGTATCAATGACCTTGATAACAAGCCCACAGACGTTAAATACCTGGGACTCCCTGCCAGTCAGTTAGAATTGAAGAAACTTCTTGATTGAGAGGTGAAACGTCTTCAAGTATATTCAACCAAGTCCAGCTGCTGCCGATTCAACCCTCCTCGAACACAGAGAAACTTTCCCCCTTCAGCAGATGAATATGAAAACAGCTTTCTAGTGTCAAACTCTGCACATACATCATTCTGCAAAATGAAGCTCAAACATCCAATTAAAGGAACAAGAGGGAAAACACATTTTTGAATGGATGGGGACTTTAAG